>NW_004443945.1:13682155-13724839 GCF_000243295.1 Trichechus manatus latirostris
GTTGTTAACCAATGTCATAAAACAACATGTGTACTACTGTTTCATGAGAATCTATTTGTTTTGTAAGCCTTCACCTGAAGTACAATAAAATATTTAAAAAAAAAAGAAAAAAGATTAATTATAAAATCATTTAGTGAATTAGTTGCAGAGAAAGTGTGGAAATAAGGTATTAAGGAGAAAAAATTTCAGTAAAATTAGATATTGCTTAAGGAAATTGTATCAAGGCTATTTAAAAAATATATATTTCCCTGAAGGCAAGAAAGAAAAAAAAAAAATGTGTGCCTAAGCAAACAAAGGAGGCCTGGTGATGCAATGTTTAAGTGCTTGGCTGCTAACCAAAAGGTGGGTGATTGGAACCCCTCAGTGGCCCCACAGTAGAAAAAACATGGCAATCTGCTCCCGTAAACATTACAGCCTAGGAAATCCTACAGGACAGTTCTGCTATGTCCTATAAGGTTGCTGTGAGTTGGAGTCAGCTCAATGGCACACAATAACAACAACAAAGAACTGCATCTGGGACTGAAACACAAAGAAGAATGCCACTCTCATCCCAGAGACAGTGTCCTGCTGCAGTACAGAGGCACCTTGGGCAACCTTCCATGTGTAACATTTTTATGGGTAGGAATCATGGAAGTTTTTAGATTTAGAAGAGACTTTGCAGTTCATAAACTCAGATCCCTTCATTTTACTTTTTTAAAAATAAAGCTTGTAAATAAAACTTACTTTTGCATCTTTTTTCGTTGTTCTTTTTATATTTATTAACTCATAGAAACAGTCTCTCTTGAGAAACGCAAACATAGTCCATCCCCTAGTTTACAGGGGCCGTGTTGTTTTATTTTTGGTCCCCTCTGCCTCAGGCCACATCTTTTGAAACCCTGGAGTTGAGCTTATAGACAGGCTGCTCCATTTCCCTGTGAGAAGCTTGATTCTCTTGCCTGATTGATTGGTAAGATGCACCATGAAGGTTATCCTACAATGATACCAGTGTTGGAATCTGAACAGTGTGCCTGTTTTCTGTTACTTGTAATCTGACTAAATATAAACGTGTTTACAAAAGAAGAAAATCATGTTTACCATAGAGATTCCAAATATTGAATATTTTTCACCATAAAACTAGAATTCATAGAGATTTTTATCCTTTGAACTAAAAATCCGACCCCAAAATTAAACTTGCCATTATGTAAAACTTGGAAATCCTTGCTAGCGTAGAGGAGGTTACATGGACTACCACCATCTGGTTCTGATCATGTGGTGGATATTTGAGATTTCACAAAGTGAAATACACTAAAAACTAAGCATAATCCTGAAATGCAGAACAAAATTATAACTAAGCCCTACATCTAAAGAGAGGTTTCCTAAATTCTGGAAGAAGTTAATGAATTTAGACTTACAAAACTTAATAAAGATTAGAAGGTGATTTTAGTAATTGGCCTAGTTTTTCATTGAGGTGAAAATGTATTATTGTCATGATAATACTAAAACTTAAAAAAGATGACACATACACATATACACAAAGACAAGTTTCCTTGTGAATACTGATATAAAAGCTTAAGTAAATTATTCAAAAGAATCATATAGCATAATCAAATGCAGCTCATGTAAACATACAAAGATGAGTCAGTATAGGAAATTTTTAATTAATTTACCATATTAACAAGTCAAAATAAAAAGCATATGATTATCTATAATAGATAGATATTTTAAAGCATTTTGATAAAAAGACAATGAATGTTCTTTCCTGAATTTAAAATAAAATTAAAATTCTTCATAAAATAGAATTTGAAATGTAATTTTTCATATCTGAATAAAAGAGGGAAACTAAAATTATGGACTATAAACTAACAATACTGAGAGTTGAGAGCTCTCTGTATAAAACTGGTTGAAGATGGTGACATAAAGGTATGTTTACTTCACTCCTCTTTCTTGAAACTCACCTAAAACAACAAAGGCCATAGGAGATACAGGATTTGGTCCTAGCTCCTTACTTGAGGCCAAGGACTAGGTTAGAGCTATTTTGCTGAAGAAAGAGGCTGAAAAAAACCATCACTAACCAATGCTTGAACTTATAGGGAGTTAAGGGCTTAGAAAAGTAGGAGAACACACTTTAATAAATATGAATTTAAGGTGCTGTGAATTGGAATCGACTCAGTGGCACTCCACCACCGCCGGCTCCATGACAGGAGCTACAGTATTCTCTACCACCATTTAAGACTGGTTCTGGAGTGGAGATCTGGGTTGAAGCAACTACAAAACAGACACAGTGGAGAAACATTAGAGGCAGGGAGGGTAAAAGAGAGAAGGAAAGAACCAAAAATCCTGCAAAATAAGCCTGCAACCCAAAATTCCAGAATGTATAAAATCTAATGCTAAGGAAAACATTAAAAAAAAAAAAAGCAAGTTGAAACACAGATTTACATCAGATAATATAAATTTTATTATGTGAGGGGTTCTTTTGTAGCTATATTATGCCATGCACACTTTTGGTAGTCTGGTGAAGCCTGTGGACCGTTTCCCAGAATAAAATTTTTAAAGTCATAATATAAAATACATTGTATTAATATTACAGAGGGAACTAACTGCCTTAAAATGTAGCTAGCAAATACTTTAAAATATTTGTAATATAGTAATATATGCTTATTTATTAACACATGAACAAGATCAAATGATGATTCTAATAACTACTGAAATTTTAGAGTAGTAGTTACACTTGTAAATAGAATTCCTGTATACATGTAACAACTGAAATGTAATACGGAAATATTGTATGATACATTATGTGATTTCTATTGGTGACAGTGATGTACTGTAAATACTATGATGGTTTGTTCTTCATAATTGAAGGAAATGCTAATTTTCAGTTAGAGGCTAGTGAAAATAAAGTTGTGATTTCTTTTTTTCTACCCAATTTAAGAAGAGAACAGAAACACTGAATACTCTTATTTGGTCTTTGTTAGAAAAAGAGTGTTTTAGTATTTGAATTAAAACATCTAAAGATAACTGTTGACAAAATAGAATAATCTTGAGCATGTAGTAGAGGAAAAGGAACTTCAAAAAAAAACTATTAATATGAAAGAAGACTGCCTTCCCCTCTTTCTCAAATTAAAAAAAAATGGTCTTAAACTGCACAGATGGATTAACTCATCTGTCCTTTAAAGTCAGAATGTCTGATTGGGTTTACTGCTTAGTTAGTTCTTAAAGGGCTTATAAGAACACACCTAGAATAAGATCAACTCAGAAAGTCTGAAATGGGGGTAGTAAATGATAAGCTTACCCTATTATAATGTAATGTAATTTTATTTAATAACAGTGCATCAATACTGGTTCAGCAATTGTAACAAATGTACCATAGAAATACAAGGTGTTAATAATGGGAGCAGTGTGCAGGAGGGAGAGGGGGAATATGGGAACTTTCTATACAGTTTTCCTATAAACCTAAAACTGCTCTATAAAGTAAAAGTATTAAAAAAAAAAAAAAAGCTTTGGGAATTGTGATCAGGGGAAAGCTAGTAAGGAAGGTAACATCAGATACAATTGAACCTAAGGCACAAAAGATTAGTAACAAATGGGGATAATCCACCAGGAAGATACAGTCATGGTAAACTTTGTGTACCTAATAACAACCTAAAATATATGCAAAACAAAAACTGAGAGATCACCAAGTAAGTTTGATTAATTCACATTCATAGTGGGAGTTTTTAAACACACCTTTTATCAAAATTTAATAGATTAAACAGACAAAAAATTAGTAAAGATACTGAAGATTTGATAAACAGAATTAATAAGCTTGCTTGCTTCAGTAGGAGCATTGTGTATGTGTGTATTTTCTTTTCTATTTCAATGAATAGAGAATAAATATTTTTTCCAAAGATGTGCAACATTTATAAGAAATTGTGTAGTAAATTATAAAGGAAGTCTGAATGCGTGTGAAAGACTACATCCTTCAGAGTGTGTTCTCAGACCACGTGCAATAAAACTAGAAACCAACAAGAAAAAGCTGAGGAAAAATTAACAGCAAAGCCCAGATGTCTGTAAACATTTCTAAATAACTCCTGCACTATAAATAACTCCTGCACTAAAGAGGGAATCACAGTGGAAATCAAAATACTTTTTAAATCACTATAGTGAAAGTTACTGTCGATTTGATTTTGACTTATAGTGATCCTGTAGGACAGAGTAGAACTGCTCCATAGGGTTTCCAAGAAGCTGCTGGTGGATTTGAACTGCCGACCTCTTGGTTAGCAGCCGGAGCTCTTAACCCTGATGGCACAGTGGTTACAAGCTATGGCGTGCTACAGCTGCTAACCATAAGGTTAGCAGTTTGAATCCACCAGCTGCTCCTTGGAAACCCTATGGAGCAGTTCTACTCTGTCCTGTAGGGTTGCTATGAGTCAGAATTGACTCGATGACAATGGTTTTGTTTGTTTTTGTTTTTTTTTTTTTGTTTTTTACAGTGAAAGTATTATGTATTAAAACTTTTGGGAGACATTGAAAGAAAGTACTTAGAGAAAAGTTTACAGTTTTAAATACTTCGATTTAAAAATTAGATTGAAAATAAATAAGCATTTAACTTCAGAGTTTAGATAAAGAACTACAAAGTAAATCTTAACATAGAGGGAAAAATAATAAAACAGAAAACTGGTTCTCTGAAAATCTGGGAAAATAGACAAATCTGAAGGCAAGGCTGGTGAAGAAAAAAAGAGAAAAGATACAAATAAAAAAAAGCAAAAATACCTGTAATTATGAATATAATAAGAGATTTTAAAGAAATTTAAAGAAAATGTTATGAACAGCTTTATGTTAATGCTTTTATACATTAGGTAAAATAGATTATTTTCTAAAAAATGTATATTACCAAAATTGATTCTAGAAGAATTTGAAAACTGATTACATCAGTGGCCATTAAAGAAATTGAATCAGTATTCAAAAAAAGATGCTAGACCCAGAGAGTTTTTTAGACAGGTTTTACCCAATGAATAGATAAGGAGTATATTTAACCTAATAAAATGATGTCTCTTTAAAAAAACAACGTTGAAATTCACGTCAAGACAAGACAAGGATTTGTGCTTTCACTGCTTGTAGTAGAAGTCCTAGTCAATAATAAGATAGCAAATAGAAATTTGTGATATAAAAAATGGAAAGGAAGAGACAAAAACTCTACTTATTTGCCAATAATATGTTTGTCTGCATAAAATATCCAAGCAAATTTCAAGACCTAACATACAAACATTTTTTAAATTGTAAGAAGGAACTTCATACAGCTTTATATTAATCAACTTTTTTTTCTTCATTCTCCCTTGCTCCCGAAGGGGTGAGGCCAGTGGAGTGTATCTGAGATGGCTGCTCATAGTCTTTTAAGACCCCAGATGCTACTCACCAAAGTTATTGTAGAAGATTTTCTTTATAAACTGTGTTATGCCAATTGAGCTAGATTTTCCCCTAGACCATGGTCCCTACAGCCCTCAGCCCAGTAATTCTGTCCCTCAGGGAGTTCTGTGGAGCTTCCATGATCTTGCCTTGTACAAGTTGTGCTGGCTTCTCCAGTATTGTATACTGTCTTACCCTTCACCAGAGTTACCACTTGTCTATTTAGTGTTTTTCCATCCCCACCTGTCATGGATTGAATTACATCCCCTAAAAAATGTGTGTATCAATTTGGTTAGGCCATGATTCACAGTATTGTGTGGTTGTCCTCCATTTTGAGATTGTAATTTTATATTAAAGAGGATTAGTGTGGGATTGTAACACCCTTATTAAGGTCACATCCCAGCTCCAGTGTAAAGGGAGTTTCCCTGGGGTGTGGCCTGCACCACCTTTTATCTTACAAGAGATAAAAGGGAAGCAAGCAGAGAGTTGGGGACCTCAGACCACCAAGAAAGCAGTGCCGGGAGCAGAGTGTGTCCTTTGGACCTGGGGTCCTTGCGCAGAGAAGCTCCTAGTCCAGGGGAAGATTGATGAGAAGGCCGACAGAGAGAGAAAGCCTTCCCCTGGAACTGACGCCCTGAATTTGAACTTCTAGCCTACTAGACTGTGAGAAAATACGTTTCTCTTTGTTAAAGCCATCCACGTGTGGTACTTCTGTTATAACAGCACTAGATAACTAAGACACCACTCCTCCCCTATACATTAATCAATTTAATATCAAGATAAAATGAGCAATTTTTAAGAAATTTTAAATGATCAAAACTGACTCAAAAGAGTTTAGGAAAAGCTAGTTCAACAAAAAAAACATGGATAAACTAAAAATCTCTATCCTAAATTTATATTCTAAAGAGGCACAAGGCACAGGTATGTAAATAATGACTGTGTTATGTGAGCTATTATGGAGCATAAAAAAGAAAAACTGAAAACTAATTCTATTTATAAGTGTTTTAAAAAATCCTAAATGGTATATTAGCAAACAAAATACAATAGTGTATTTGCGAACAAATGTTGATTGATTGGTTATTTCTTTTGTTCTGGACAAGGTCCCTGTTTTCATGAAGTTTAAACATTTTAGTGGATTAAAAGTATATTCCCTAGGTTGAATAGGACTAGCCTTCTCATAAATACCAATGATCAACTTTAGATTTAAAAAAAAAAAAAAATTGGTGCTGGAAAGTAACCAAAAGCAGGCAGAAACTGGAGGGAATTTGGTCCTTGAAAGGAGAGAACCACACTGGATGAGATACATGTTTCTTTCCTGTCTGTTCCCTAAAGATTCTGCCCAGTCCCCAGTTCTAGGGGAATCCTTAGTCTCACCTAGAACTCAAGCAGAATGCTACAGTCTTGTCAGCCTGAGGTGTCAGAGAATGGAGTTGAGGCTGTCACAGTGGCTGGAAATTGAAGAGGCAAATTCTGGAAGGAAGCTACAAGGTGGGAAGCACCTACATCTGCATGTAAATTCTCCTCAAATCCTTGGCTGACTACTGAACTGTACATGCTTAAGGGAGACTCCAAGAAACCCAGTGGAAAGCAGGAAGGCTTTAAAAAAAAAAATGCAAGAATTTCAGCCACTGGGTACCACAGCTGAGGCAGAGTTTGGAGTTTGAAACCTCTCCGTCACAGGGAACACAGAGTTTGGAGTTTAAAACTTGCTCAGTTAGAGGGGCTTACTAGGTATCTTGGGATTTTTATTGAAAATCTAGAAGAATCATGCTTTACAAGTAAAGACAGTGTCCAAAAGTAAAGATCCAACCTGTGGGGAAAGCCAAAAACAAACCCACTCTACCAAAGTATAAAACTAAATCCCCGTAAGTTCAGAGTGATTAGACAGTAATTTAACTCAGTGATGGAACAAAAATTAATATTTTCAGAGGAAAATAACTGAATCTAGACTCTGTAAAACAGGGATTGGCAAGCTGAAGCTGTGGCCACAGGCCAAATCCAGCCACAGCCTGTGTTTGTATGGCCTACAAGCTAAGAATGATTTTTACATTTGTAAAGGATTGTTAGAAACAAAGAAGAATAAATATATAGCAGAGACTTTACATAGTCTACAAAGCTTAAAATATTATTATCTAGCCTTTTGCTGAAAAAGTTTTCTGAATCAGTTTCTAGAACACACCCTTCACAATGTCAGTATACAGTCAAAAGGGAACTTCCTCAAATTAATAAATGGCATTTAGAAAACACCTGGTGCTAACATCATATGTCATGCTTTCCCCCAGAGATCAGGAACAGGACAAGGGTATCCACTCTCAACCAGATCTATTCAACATGTACTCATGGTCCTAGCCAGTGCAGTAAGGCAAGAAAAATAAATTAAAGGCATCCAGCTTGGAAAGAAACAAAACTGCCCTTACTCACAAATGATATGATTATAGGAATTGACAAATTGATTCTGAAATTTATATAGAAAAGTAAAGGGCCTAGAATAACCAAAACTATCTTGAAAAAGAGAAAGAAACTTGGAGGATTCATGCAATCTGATTTAATGACATATTTTAAAGCTCCAATAATCAAACAGTGTAGTATTGTGAAAGATGCAATTAATAGATCAAAGAACTGAAGAGTCCAGAAATAGACCCACACATGTTATGGTCAATTTATTTTCCACAATGGCTCCAGGGCAATTCTATGAAAAGAAAAAAAGTTATTTCAGCAACTGGCACTGGAATAACTAGGTAAATGTAAGGGAAAAAAATGAATCTCAACCTCTACCTAAGAACACACAAAAATTAATTCAATATGAATCACGGATATAAATGTAAAAGCTGAAACTATGAAATTTTAATAAAAAACATTGGAGAGTATCTTTTTGATCATGGAGTAGGCATGGGTACGTTAGAATGCTAAAAGCACTAAACAAAAAAATAATGAATTGGACTTCACTAAAACTTCTGCTTATTAAGAAATAACATTAAGAAAATGAAAAGACAAGCCATAGACTAGGGGAAATATTAGCAATACATATATCTAACAAAGGACTTGTTATGCAGACTGTAAAAATAGTTTTTTAACTCAAGAAGAGGACAACCCAGTATTTTAAAATTGGCAAAAGGCACTTCACAGTAGGTGTAAGAATGGTCAATAAGCACACGAAAAAATTCTCAACATCATTAGTCTTTAGAGGAATGCACGTAAAACCACAGTGAGGGATGCCATTTCACATCCACTAATGGCTACAATTAAAAAGACTGACAGTACCAGCTACTGGGGAGAATGTGGATGTGGGTGGATATACATACGTATGTCTTACATAACAGACATGGACCCAGATAGGTACAAGTTTATAATATATAAAGAGCTCTTAAATAAGAAAATTTTTTAGTGGGCAAAGGATATAACAAAGAAATTTGCAGTAAAAGATACAGAAATAGCCAATAAACGTAGGAAAAAGTGTTTCAGTTATTAAGGAAATGTAGAATAGAATAATGATAAATCTTTTCTCTCCACCTAATTGGCAACAGATTTTTTAAAAATTTAGAACATTAAATTTTGCCAGAAGTGTGGTACTTTGATAGACTCCTGGTGGAATTGTGAACTGGTATGACCATTTGCTGTCTGTCTTAAATTTAAAGTGGAATTGTGTGTTTTGACTTAGCATTTATACTTCTGGAAATATCTGTCCTAGAGAAATACTTGCCCATATGTATAGACAGAGATGCATGTTTAAGGATTCTTTAAAGTATTGTTCATAGTAGTGAAAAACTGGAAACAGTTGTCTATCAGCCTTTGTTACAGTTAGTTAGAATCTTTAAAGAAACATCCTGGTGTAAAATTTGAGTTAATTAGACTTCATTATCGCTAGCTAAGACAGAGGCAAGGAAGTAAAGTCTGACCTCTTTTTGGTGATGCGTGTTCAGATCTAGGAAGATGACATTTTGATTTCTCCTTTTTCATAAGAAGTAGTTAATTTTGTATGTGCTTTTATTTATTTGATTCTTTTTCTTTTTTTTTTTTTTTTTTGCTTTTTACTCATGCCCATATTTTACAAGCTATAAGCTTTAATGTTTGGGTAGCAAGTGATTTATGTGAAAATGTATTCCAAAACTGAAGGGCTTTCTGTGGAAAAGATTTTGTTTGTTAATTTAATTTTATTTTTTACTTTGTTCAGATGTGTGCTAATTTCTCTCCTGGAATTGTAAACTATAAACTTTACAATAAGCAAGCAGATGATCAAAGCTAATTCAATCTAAAAGAAAGCTGTATGTGTACTTTAGTTCATCAGATTATAGAGTGGTGTTTCTGGCTCAAAACCAGAGCAATTTAGAATGTTCTTAGTTAAAAGTGGTCTTTCCTAAATGCACACAACATACATTCTCTCTCTCTCTCTCTCACCATTTATTGTACAGAGTTTCTGTTAGTTAAGACTAGAAAAGATCATTGTACGGTGCATTATTTGACGCTTAGGAAGCAGAGAAATTTCTAAGCAGTTAAGCATTATAACCAGACTAAAATCCAGTGAACCAGTGTAATAACCAATGTGTCTGATTAGTAAGATGTGACCAATGAAATAAAAGCCTCATTTTGAAGGGAAAAAATTGTTAAAAGAAACAAATTGTGGTATAACCATAGCGTAATGAAAGGAACAAGTAGATGCCTACACCCACTCAGCTGGAAGTAAGATGCAGAATAATATCTGAGGTTTGGTTCCTTGTATATAGAAGAATTAATGTATGGCATAAGTGAATTCATAGCCAAAAGCCTGGCAGGATAAGCACCATAATTAATAGTTACTCCTGGTCTGAGAAGTAGCCTAAGGGAAGGTTTTAAAGAAGGTCTTTTGTTTATTACCCTATAAATGCTTTTATTATTTGAATTTTTACAGTGAGCCTATTGATAATGTTATTTTTGAAATTGAAAAAAGAAAACTCATCATACCTTAAAACCAGCAGCATCCAGATAATGCTTAGTGGTGAAAGGATAGGAGCATTCCCATGAAGAAGAAAAATGTTGCCCACTATCACCTGTTTTTTTTTTAGCATTATTCTAGAATCTGGTATTATTTATGAAAAATAAGTATTGTTCTTGAATCTGGGAAAGAGATGCAAATATTAGGAACAAGGAGGCACTATTATCATTTGCAAATGATAGGGTTATATGCCTGGAAGAGCCAGGAGAATCAATTAATGTATGGAGTCTTAAAATAATATCCTTGGTTATATTGTATTATTATGATTTTTTTTTTCAAAAATAATTTTAATAGCCTTTTCTGACATTTAATTTATAGTTTTCAAGACTTTGATATTCAAGGGTCCAGAAGATGCAGTTTGGACTGGTTGACGATAGAAACATACAAGAATATTGAAAGTTACAGAGCTTGTGGTTCCACAATTCCACCACCATATATCTCTTCACAAGACCACGTCTGGATCAGGTTCCATTCGGATGACAGCATATCTAGAAAGGGTTTCAGACTGGCATATTTTTCAGGTGCGTTTTTAAATAAAAAGAAAGATAGTCAACTGAATTCGTAGGATTAACTGCTCAGTCACTTTGGGGCTAGTTTTCCTTAACATTGTCCGTTTGATTATGGCTAGATCATCAAGGGAGCTGAGATGGAGCAGGTAGAAACTAAAGGTTTAGTTTGTGTTTTGTTTAATCCTAATAAAATAATTAATTTTATAAGCTAAGATCAGTTTTCTTTTTAAATATGTTTATTTAAAAAATATTTTCTCCCTGAAGTGCTTACCCATACCCTGAAAGTTACTTTAGAATATATTTTTTGTGTGATTGAGCATTGTCTATAAACCTTTAAAGAAAAGACATACCAAGTTTCACCTTTATAGTCTCAGAAGAAAAAGTATTTTACTATAAATGGGTTGTTAATGGAGAAATAAATATTAGTCTAACATTGTCAAAATTTTGGGGCTCTAGGTGTCTAATAAGGAGCCTTGGTGGTGCAGTGATTAAAGCGCTTAGCTGCTAACTGAAGGGTCGGCAGTTTGAACCCACAAGTCACTCCACAGGAGAAAGACGTGGCAGTCGGCTTCCGTAAAGATTTACAGCCTTGGAAACCCTATGGGGCAGTTCTTCTCTGTCCTATAGGGTCGCTATGAGTCAAAATTGATGGCTAGATTGTTTTTCTCTAACCTCACTATTACTATGTACTTAGGATGATACACTAAGAGAATTAGGACTCTGTAGAAACTTCACTTTGCTGTTGTGATAAAACAACAAATTACAAAATATGAGTACTGTGTTAGGATTACTTGAAACAATATAAAGCAATATGAATTAATATACCAGTAGAGATTTGTTATTAGAACTTACCTATTAAAGAAGATTTTTTAAAACCCTTATCACTTGGGCTTAAATCAACTTTGATTATTAAGATATCACTCACTGGCTTCAGTAAGTGTTTATGGTGATGGGAAGATTGGTAACGATTATGGGTGATGGTTGTACAACATGATTAATGTAATTGATGTGACTAAATTGTACACCTGAAAAATGTTGAATTGGCAAATGTTGTGTTATATGTATTTTTAGAACAATTTTTTAAAAAGTAAAACTGAAAAAAAATGTTTTTAAATCACTGGCTTCTGTGTATATTTTAAAGAGTGTATTTTTCTCCTTCACTCTCCTTCTCCACCTTCCCCATCTCCCTCCCTTTTCCAGGGAAATCTGAGGAACCAAACTGTGCTTGTGATCAGTTTCGTTGTGGTAATGGAAAGTGTATACCAGAAGCCTGGAGATGTAATAACATGGATGAATGTGGAGATAGTTCCGATGAAGAGATCTGTTCCAAAGAAGCTAATCCTCCAACAGCCGCTGCTTTTCAACCCTGTGCTTACAACCAGCTCCAGTGTCTGTCTCGGTTTACCAAAGTTTACACTTGCCTCCCTGAATCTTTAAAATGTGATGGAAACATTGACTGCCTAGATCTTGGAGATGAAATAGACTGTGATGTGCCAACTTGTGGGCAGTCATTGAAATATTTTTATGGTACTTTTAATTCTCCCAATTATCCAGACTTTTATCCTCCTGGAAGTAATTGCACCTGGTTAATAGACACTGGTGATCATCGTAAAGTCATTTTACGCTTCACTGACTTTAAACTTGATGGTACTGGTTTTGGTGATTATGTCAAAATATATGATGGATTAGAGGAGAATCCACACAAGCTTTTGCGTGTGTTAACTGCTTTTGATTCTCATGCACCTCTTACAGTTGTTTCTTCTTCTGGACAGATAAGGGTACATTTTTGTGCCGATAAAGTGAATGCTGCAAGAGGATTTAATGCTACTTACCAAGTGGATGGCTTCTGTTTGCCCTGGGAAATACCCTGTGGGGGTAATTGGGGTTGTTATAGTGAGCAACAGCGTTGTGATGGGTATTGGCATTGCCCAAATGGAAGAGATGAAGTCAATTGTACCATGTGCCAAAAGGAAGAATTTCCATGTTCTCGAAACGGTGTCTGTTATCCTCGTTCCGATCGCTGCAACTACCAGAATCATTGCCCAAATGGTTCAGATGAAAAAAACTGCTTTTTTTGCCAGCCAGGAAATTTTCACTGTAAAAACAATCGTTGTGTGTTTGAGAGCTGGGTGTGTGATTCTCAAGATGACTGTGGCGATGGCAGCGATGAGGAGAATTGCCCCGTCATTGTACCCACCAGAGTCATAACTGCAGCCGTCATAGGGAGCCTTATCTGTGGCCTGTTACTTGTCATTGCATTGGGATGTACATGTAAACTTTATTCTCTAAGGATGTTTGAACGAAGGTCAGTATCAAGACAAAACTATACTGGTTATGCTTTCTACAGTAAACACATGACCAAAATATTTGCAGTAAATACTTTAGTATGATTAGCAATATATTTTTGTTCTCTATTAGAAATGGATACATATTTATAATATGTAAAATGAGTGAAAACCGGGGACTCAAAAGGCTAAACACAATACAACTAATACTTAGAGGAAAGCCAATGTGTATTTACCAGTTTCTGTTTTCAGATTAATCTGTTTTATAGGAACTTTGCAAGCTGCAACTCCAAGTTGTCATTTTTTAACCTGTATTTTTATAAATATTAATCCAACAATTTCAGATACAAGGCATGATCTCACAAGGAGTTTACAATTTGGAGGAAGAAGGAATGCTGAGTGGAATCAGAAAAATAATAGACAAAAGTATAAGCGCTGTAAGAGTTAGAAAACAAAGTGCTGTAAAATCAAGATATCTAACCTGATGGATTGGGAAGGCTTTAATTGAAGAGGTGCCATTTGAAAGGTACCTTGAAAAATTAATTGAGTGTAGATACGGAAAGATGCTGTAGTTGAAAAAAATAGACTGGGCAAATATATAGAAATAGGAATGCCCAGAATTACTCAGAGAGTAAGCACGTAATTGTTTAGAGCCTGAATAAATATGAAGAACTAATGGAAGATAAGACTGGAACACAAGACTGGTGTGATGTTGTGGCACTCAGTGAGAGCCATGCTTGAGATTTCTTCTTGATTCAGTAAGAAATGGTTAATCCTTAAAGGGTTTTTAGAGAAATAGAGTCCCACTGTCAGAGGTGACCTTCAGGGTGGTGAAGGATGGATGAGCCTGAGAGAAGTTGATGGCAGAGAAGTCACCTAGGAAGGAAGCTGTTGTGGAGACAATGACCTTCTCTTCCGGGAGTTACAAATAATAGATATAACAAAAAGCTTTACATATGAGACAGTTAAGACACACATGCACACAGATGTACAGGATCAGAATGATCATTGGTGCACCTTTTCTTTGGGCAAGTGTAAATGGTCAAGAAAACCTTTTACCACATTGCAACATAAGACCACAGTGAAGAGACAGTGAACTCAGTGAAGGTCTTGAGATCAAGAAACAGCAGTTCCAGAAGGTGTACTAGTGACTCATTTCACTCTTTTCCTCGTCTACAAAATAAGTGTGTTGGACTTGAATAAAATGTCTTCTGATAGGTTTCAAATACATTCATCTAATGTCTTGAGACCCTATGACTTTAGGAATTTAAAGATCTAGTATCTTTATTTCTCCCTTTTATAGGGATTTCCAATTTATTGAAACTTAGTGATCCAGGTACCTACCACTGTAAAGCCCCATGAGGACGGACTATCTGCTTCATCTTTGTATTCCCAGTGTAGAGTTAGTTTAGATATTCAGTAAGTATTTGTTGAATGACTAAATTTTTAAAATGATTCAAATACACTAAAATTCAGATTGTTTTAATTATTAATAATTTTTAAAAATACATTGTTTTGCCTTGCCTGTTTTTGACTTTTTTTTTTTTTACTTTTTTATCCCCCATCTACTCTCAAAGATCATTTGAAACACAGTTGTCAAGAGTGGAAGCAGAATTGTTAAGAAGAGAAGCTCCTCCGTCTTACGGACAATTGATTGCTCAGGGTTTAATTCCACCAGTGGAAGATTTTCCTGTTTGTTCACCTAATCAGGTATATTGCAGTTTACGATTTCTATTTCAGTACCTCTTAAAATGAAATCTGTACCTATATGTGGTAAAGCAAGGACCCTTGACCCAAGACTGTCAGAATTTTTGCAATCAAGTCAAGTATTAAATACACGAAGGACTTAAAATTATGCTTTTTCATTATAGTTTAACACATGCTACAAAATACAAAAGTATACCTTTTATTCTTTACTACTTCTGCTTTGGTTATGTGATTCTTTGACATTTTACTGTTTGAAATAGTTCAGTGCATTAAAATCAAGAAGTAAAGCTTGAGAAATCATTTTTTACTTGAATGAAACATTGAGGAGGTTTAAGAATGACTACTAAAATTAATAATGCTAGGAATATATTAGTAACATGCTAGACTAACCACTTACAAGTAAAAGTAATTGAAATGAAGTTAACATTTCCACCTGCTTGGAAGGAAATTTTCTTCACAGCTGGATTTTAAGAGTTCATCTATCTTCTTTAAATGGTGACTCAAATCCTTTATTAATGTTTCTGAATTCTTCAAATTTCTCTGCAGTTTTTTAAAAATATTTTTTAATGCGTAAAATGTGCCAGGGTTCATTTTAGGCGTGTTGTTTACACAGTTAAAATGTAAATTTATCCAGAAACATTTCTAAATATTGTTCCTGGTATTAGAGTTAAGAAAAATTGATAAACATTATTTTGCCAGTGATTTAATTCTGTTCAAAATGGAAGACCATCTCCTTTTTGGTTAATAAGAGTTCTGATTACTGTCTGTCACTTTAAGTCTTTTAGAAAGTCTTTGGTAAGAATTTGTATTTTAAATGCATTTCTCTGGGTTTAATTTACTAACTAAATAATCTAGAAGGCCCACTGGTTATATTTTGTGTGCTAAATAGGAAAAACCTAAATTGTGACTTTTTTCTATTGTTGGCCCTACTTTGGGGATGATTTCTCTTAGGTAAGACTTGAGACTGTGGTTAATTCTATCATTTACCTACTCCACCATCCACTACCCACCACCACTGCCTCCAGACTCTCTTATTAGACTACCCTGTTATCTAGGGTTATAATATACTTCTGTGAGAGAATTCTGTTTCAACAAAGTCTTAAAATATGTTAATAAATGGTAAACTAGATTTTATTCAGTTAATTAGATTAAACTCACAAGTTTGAAACTTTTGGTAACAAGTTAGCAAATTTCTGTAACAGCTTTTCAAAAGAAAAATAATCTATCATCTCAAAATAGGAATGCTTTCTGCTTTTTAAACTGAAGAAGTATATAAAGTGATTCCTAAGACATTCATGAGACCCCTCATAGAGTATAATGTTAAATTGTCCGTCTTTAAGAGATTCTCAAGAGTCAGAATCGACTCGATGGCAGCAGGTTATATTGGTTTTTTTTGGTTTTTTCAACTAAGTGGAGAGCTTCATCTCACTTTGACAGGGTAATAATGTTAAAGTCATCATTAAAATGTACTGAAGGCGTTTGTGATCTTGATGGGTGATAACACCCAAGTATATCTGAAAAGGCTTTTGTTTATTGCTGGATTAATAACGTAGTGCTCACAGAAAGCCTCAGAGCTTGAATGCTGAGGAGCAGTTCATAAGGGTATGAACCACCTTTTTTTAATTTATGGTTGTTGATGTTTTAGTTGCCATCAAGTCATTCCCAACTCATGACACTTGTTAATTAGTGAATAATTTTACTCATTTGTGTAGGAAATCCGTGAGTGCTGGTTTCCAAACTTCTTATTGATACTTTGTGCTATACTAAGGCCAGATTATGAAATATTCCTATATGATTGTGGCTTCTTAGCTTTCCAAGAATTATGTTCCAGGGATTATGTTTGAAAGGCCCGTATAGAAATCACAAATAAGTGCAAGACCAGTTACAAAGAGGGATGGAGAACATACGTTATCACATATTCCTTTTCCTCCCTTCTTTTTCTGTGAGGGGAAAGGCAAGAGACATTAGTTTTGACAGAGGGAAACTGGATTTTAAGAGCTCATCCATTTGAGCCTGATTACTGTCTGTCACTTTGAGTCTTTTAGAAAATCTTTGGTAAGAATTTGTATTTTAGAAACACTTCTCTGAGTGTAATTTGCTAACTAAATAATTTAAAAGTTTCACTGGTTGGATTTTGTGTGCAAAGTAGGACAAACCTAAATTGTGACTTTTTTATATTGTTATAATATTTATATTGTTTTTATATTCATCATTTGGTGCAGGCAATATCAATTCAGCATTGTTTCCTACAAATGTTATATTTTAAATACTAAATGCCAGACTAGTGAAAGCTTTGTTTGGTCCAAGGTTGAATACTACTTTTTTATAACCACTAGGTGGCGCTTAAAGATCCCCCCCAAATAAATGCTGTAGGTTTTAAAAATAATCCATAAACTCATTCATCTAGAATAAAGAAAAGATTTTCCTTTCAGTTGGGTAATCTGTATATATACCGATTATGTACCTCTTATATATACCAATTAAAGATCACCAATTTTCAGTGAATAAGAATATAATCTATGCTTAACACTAAACTGCAGAAAGTAAAACTTTAAAATCTTTGGAGACTGAGAGGAATCCAAATGTCTTAGAATACCATTGTGTAGTGCTATACACCAATTTCTTTAGCTTTTTTTGTAAATTTTTTTTCTTCTTTGCTCTTTTACAAAAAATAATTCCTTTATTTGTGACAGTGTAAATAAATCCTCAGTATCCATTCATTTAACAAATCCTTGAGAGCCAACTCGGTGAATATATTTTTCACGTGTTTTAGGAATAGTTTCAACCATGTAAATTAAGTCTAACTTGCTCAGTGTTTTTACGAAAATAAAAGACCTGGTTTTCACAGACCCTTTAGGTCATTTAGTCAGTTATACTGGAGGTCCTTTTACTTTCCTGGCTATAGAAGTATCAGATAATTTTATCTTCTAGCCTTGTGTACCAAGGATTGGCTTACTAGGGGAAAAAAGGCACTATTCAGTTTTGAAACAAAATAGCTGTTATAATTAACATTAAATATCTTAAAGGTATATATATAAAATGAAGTGTCAAGGAACTTTTAAACACAGTAAACAATGATTCAAGTTACAGATTAGATTCTATAGTGGGGTGAACCTCTAGAGGTGAGAGAATTTAATTCATTCACCCTAGACCCTAACATCAGTGGGTAATAGAATTTTTTGCCGTGACACATTCTTATTAGAAAGGTGTTTTTCATCTCCGTATGTTGTGGTTAGCCATCGTAAGCTCTTTTCTTATTTTTGTAGGCTTCTGTTTTGGAAAACCTGAGGCTAGCTGTACGATCTCAGCTTGGATTTACTTCAATTAGGCTTCCAACGGCAGGCAGATCCAGCAACATCTGGAGTCGTATTTTTAATTTTGCAAGATCACGTCATTCAGGGTCATTGGCTTTGGTATCAGCAGAAGGAGATGAGGTTGTCCCTAGTCAGAGTACTAGCAGAGAACCTGAAAGAAATAATACTCACCGAAGTTTGTTTTCTGTGGAGCCTGATGACACAGACACAGAAAACGAGAGAAGAGATACTGGAGGAGCATCTGGTGGGGTTGCAGCTCCTTTACCCCAGAAAGTCCCTCCCACAACAGGAGTTGAAGCAACAGTGGGAGCATATGGAAGTTCCTCTACTCAGAGTACCCGAGGTGGTAATACTGATCATGGAAGGGATGTGACAAGTATGGAACCCACAAGTGTGAGTCCAGCACGTCACCAACTCACAAGTGCACTAAGCCGTATGACTCAGAGGCTCCGTTGGGTACGTTTTACATTAGGGCGATCAAGCTCCGTAAATCAGAACCAAAGTCCTTTGAGACAACTTGATAATGGCGTAAATGGAAGAGAAGAAGATGATGATGTTGAAATGCTAATTCCAGTTTCTGATGCAGCTTCAGACTTTGATGTGAATGACTGCTCCCGACCTCTTCTTGATCTTGCTTCAGATCAAGGACAAGTGTTTAGACAACCATTCAGTGCAACAAACCCTGGAGTAAGGCCAAGTAATCCAGGAGATGGCCCCTGTGAGCGCTGTGGTATCGTCCACACTGCCCAGATACCGGACGCTTGCTTAGAAGCAACACTAAAAAATGAAACGAGTGATGACGAGGCTTTGTTACTTTGTTAGGTGCGAATCAAGTAAGAGAGCTTGTATACAAGTTGGACGAATATCCATTCATTGTTTTGTAACTTTACAATTAAAACTAGTTTTAGTTTAAAAAGAAAAAAGAAGCAGGGTGATTTCTTCCTCGGATGTGTTAGCCTGCATGGTTAAATTAAGTTAACTCTTGTAAATTTAAACTTTCAGAGTTTACTATTTTAGCAGCTGCAGATATATTATGTATTCATATTGTTTAATGTTGTTCTTCCATCTGTTTCTAATCGTTTTTATCCTGGTACTTAACTGTAGTTCACATTAGAAATATGGCTGCTGAAACTCATTTGAACGTCAGTTTATCTGTCCTATGTTGAAAGGTTTGTTTGTACAATATCTTTTAATTGAACCCTTCATGCTTTTGCCAGCACATCTTGAAACTTAATCTACTAGATGTTAAGATTGTTAATGTACAAAAAAAAAAAATCCTTATACTCATCTGTGTTTTTATTTATATAACATTTGTCTAAATATTATTGGATTTCATCATAATATGAACTTGTCAAAGGGAGAAAATATCTTTCTCTAAATATTTTTCTCTTATGTTTAATATGCAGTGATGTGACGTTTAGATAGAGTTAGATAAATTATTGGCAAAAACAAAACTGTTTTATAGATTTTCTAATGTTGACTTTAATATGGTACAGACCAAATGGTAAAATCCCAAGTCATTTCTTCTTTCATCTCTACTTAGGGACAGAATTAAGTGGATGAAGATATTCTACTATGCATTAAATCTTGAACTTTATAAAATATGTACAAAAATTGTACAAGATAATTCTAACTGGTAATGTCTTTCCCTGATATAGGGTTATGCTTGTATTGGACCCTAGGGATTTGCACTAAAATCTTATCAAGATCTCAGATGAGTTTAGTGCACAAGCACTATCACTTTAAATACTATTATTTGCTACCACAATAACTATATATTTCCATAGCTTTTATTTGGGGAGGGGGTGCATTTTTATTACAACTTTAAATTGCTCTGCTGGTTTCATATTTATTTGTTGTATTTAAAGATTGTATTATTGTAAGAAAGTGTTTTTTTTTCAATATATTTTAACTTGGGGGGGGCTTATACTAACATTGGAGAAAAGCAAATCAAGAAACCATTCAGATCACCCCCCCCTTTTTTGAGTAGAGTGAATTGCAAAACCCTGCATATTTTTTGTATTGTCAATTCCTGTTTATTTATTCTTTAGTCGTCTGTGTTAGTACCTTAATGATTGAATATGAATAATGTATTTGTGTGTGGTTATTGCTATTTATTAAATTTTAAATACTTTGCTGAATGTCATTTTAAAGCATGTTTGAGATCTTGTGTATTTGTTGTGTTATGCTGTCAGAAAGACTGACTAAAATGTTTTAATATGTATCAAAAATTAAAATGACTTTTTTTATATTGCCTTGAGGTACTTTTTAAATCACATTTGCTCTTTACTTTTGTTCAGTTTTGGTGCACGTACAAATTCAGTCCATAAAATATGCAGTATATTCAGAAGAAAAAATAAAGGAGGAAGAGGAGATATTCTTCCTAAACTAATAGTAGTAGCTTACACTAATACTCCAGGGTAAGAATACCTGAGGGTCTGACTGTTGTTTTGCCTTTGAGGAAATTGTCTCTTAATTGATGTACCTTGTAAGATGCAGTAACTCAGTCAGTTCTCTTTTTATATTATTTTCAGATACATCTCAGACCCCTGTAGAATATTCTACTGAGGATTTAGACTACCAAGTTACTGTTCTTTAGGTCCTACTAATAATATACTGGAGCCCTGGTGGTGCAGTGGTTAAGAGCTCAAGTGCTAACCAAAAGGTTGGCAGTTCAAATCCACCATATGCTATCATATGGGGGGAAAGGGGGGAAGGGCTGTTTACTGTTAAGTGTTTTAACTTATTTTTTGATTAAGTAATACATTCTCCTCATTCAAACAGTAGAAAGTCTCTTACCCCTGACATTCAGCCTTTTAGTTCCCTTTCAAGGAAACAGATACCAAATTCTTGAATATCCCTGTAGAGATACCATATGTGAATGTAAAAGTATCCATTTATATAAATGCCATATATAGTAATGCAAATTGCAGCATACTATACATACATTTCTGCACCTTTTTTTCCAAGGGAAAAAATGATATCTAATTAGAGTTTAAATAATTAAAGTTGGGTATTTCTATTATTTGATTTTCATATTTAAATCATTGATCCATTCTGAATTTAGAGTTTCACCTTTTTTTTTTTTAAGGAGGCCACCTGGTTATCTCAGAGCTATTTATTAAATAATCCATTCTTTCCCCACTAATTTGAAGTGGTACTTTTATCATATAGTAAATTCCCATTTCTTAGTATGTTCTTAGACCTATTCTGTTCAGTTGATCCACCTTTGTCTCTTTGTACCAGTCCTACACTGTTTTAATAGCTGTAACTTTACATTTCACATATTTTTTTATTTGAACTTTAGAATTAGCTTGTTGAGTTCCACAAAGCAAGTCCATTGATAGTTTTTGTTTTTGTTTTTTTAAGACAGCTTTATAGATCAATTTAGGGAAATTTGACATTGTTGTGTTGAAGCTTTCTAACTCATGGTGTCCTTTGTTCGAGTCGTCTGTACTTATTTCCTTCGGACTTTGACTTTATATCTATATCTATATCCCTTTGACTTTATAGAGATATAATACATGTTTTTAAAGTTTATTCTCTGGAATTTCCTCTTTTTTACCATTATTAAAGAAGGCCTTCCTAATATTTTATGATTTGATCTGATTTTAGTTTATATGAAGGCTAACAATTTATAAATGTTAATTTTGTACCAGCCACCTGACTCCATTTTCTTATAATTTGTAATATTTCAGTTCATTCTTTAGATTTTCAGCTACACAATCATGTCATCTGTAAACAGTGAAACATAACTTTCACTCCAATTTGCATACCTTTTTTTGTCTTAATTGGATTGTCTAGCACTTCTGGAATAATGTTAAATAGCACTAGCTATAATGAACTGAGGTGAGATAGATGCATCTAACGTTAAAGAAGTATCCATTGATCCCTATTTAAAAAAAAAATTTTAATCAATGCATGTTGAATTTTATCATATGCCTTTTCAACAAGTATGGAGACGATACAATTTTTCTCCTTAGATCGTTTAATATGATTAATTATATTAATATATTTTGTAATTTTGAACCATCCTTACATTCCTGAAATAAACTCCACTTGGTCATGGTTTATTTATTATTTGCTAAATTGTGTTTCATATTTTAGGATATTTGCATCTATATTCATGAGTGAGATTCACCTGTAGTTTTCATTTTTGTGCTTTCTTTTAGGAGTTTTGTTACCAATTTTATGCAGATGTCCTAAAAAGAATTTGGAAACATTCTTCTTTTTTTCTATGCTTGGAACTGTTTACATAGCATTAGAATTATTTTTTCCTTAAAATTTCAATGAAAGTATCTGAGCTTGGTGGGTGTTTGGAAAGTTCTTGGACAAAATTTTGGTATCTTCTATGGTAATTGGTACATGTCGATTTTCTATCAGAAATCACCTATTTCGTCCAAGTTTTCAAATTTATTTGCCCACAGTTGAGCAAAGTTATCTCTTCCTTTTCTATATTGGCCTTTCCCCATTATTATTCTTTATTTTGTATTATGCTTATTCCCTTATTAAGATAGCTAACAGTTGACCTGTTTTTACATTATGTATGTGATTCCCCCAAAGTACTATATCTTGGGTGTCTCTATCATTTTTCTGTTTTCTAATTAATTTCCACTTAAATGAATGTTCTTTTGCTTTCCTGAAGTTTTGTTTTTTCTCTAGCTCCTTTAGTGGGGCATTAGATTCATTTATTTTTATTTCTTTATATAAGATTTAATGCATAGACTTAATACTGAGCACTGCTTAATTACCTAGATACATTAGTCTTGTCATTGCTATTTTTTCTAGGTGTTTTGCAGTTCAGTTTTGATTTCCCCTTTGATCTAAACCCCCGTTTCCGTCGAGTTGATTTACAGTCGCTATGAGTCTTTGACCTAAGAGTTGTATAAAAGAGCTTTTTTTTTAAACTTTTTTTTCTCTTTCAGATAGGATTTCTCATGTGGATGGCAGGGCAGTTTTGGTTTCTGATTCTCTTCATTTTTATGACATCAAGATTAGAGAATGTTATCTGTATTACATCTACTTTGAGGAATTTGCCTTTTCTCACTGTTTTAAATGTGCCAAGAGCATTTTTAAAAGCTATATTCTGTTTTTAGGATACAGATTTTGATCGATATTACTTACATTTGTGTAATTTTGACCTTCCATCCAGCACTTTGTTTTGTCTTACCATTCGGTCAACCAGAGCTCCAATATTAGTATGGGAGAGAACAGAAACAAAAGGAGCTGTATTAGAAGGGTTCTATAGGGCCAGCAGCCCCTGCCTTAGCTCATGTCAAGCACAGAATGAAGGGGGGTTTTTCTAGAACCTATTCAGGTTTTTGTTGATACTGCCACTACCACCATCATCCACTGTTGAGCTTGAAATGAATTAGGTTAAAAGGGATAAAAGAGTACATTCAATTCACTAGGTATTTATTGAATTTATAGCAGTTTACATTACTGCTGCTCTTCATTCGAACTGGTAATTTCCTCACTCCTTTTCCCTTGAACTCCAGGAGAAGGTGATAGCAACTTCGTAGGACCTGTTTGACTCAGGTAGGTCCCTGTTTAAAAATTGATAGAAGCAGCGGTAGAGAGACAGTTATTTTCTCCGAATATCTAAGCTCATTCAGGAACAGCATAGAAATTCCAACTTGCATGTGGATAATGTTGGCATGAGATTGAAGCTGACTGTGATTGCATTTTATTCTAAGGTATTCAGCATTTGGGGAGGTAGAAGGAGGAAAGTAAAATTCACAGAAGCTTAGAGCTGAAAGGGCTCTTTATAAATGAGAAAGTAATTAGATATAACTGACTAATCAGTAATTTTCTAGACTTCAAAGAAACCTGCGTTGATTATATACTCATATAGGTTATACATTACATACCAAAAACCAAACCTGTTGCCGTCGAGTCAATTCCGACTCACAGCGACCCTACAGGACAGAGTAGAACTGCCCCATGGGGTTTCCAAGGAGCAGCTGGTGGATTCAGACTGCCAGCGTTTTGGTTTGCACTTGAGCGCTTAACTGCTGTGCCACCAGGGCTCCTATATATACATATATGTAAACAAATAAGGGAAGGAGCCCTGGTGGCGCAGTGGTTAAGCACTCGGCTGCTAACCAAGAGGTTGGTGATTTGAACCCACTAGCCATTCCATGGGAGAAAGACCTGGTGATCTGCTCCCATAAAGATTTAAAAAAAAAATTGCCCTCGAGTCGATTCCGACTCATAGTGACCCTATAGGATAAAGTAGAACTGCCCCATAGGGTTTCCAAGGAGCAGCTGGTGGATTTGAACTGTCGACATTTTGGTTAGTAGCCAAGCTCTTAACCGCTGAATCCTTGTGGGGCAGTTCTCTGTCCTATAGGGTTGCTATAAATCAGAATCAACTTTGATGGCACACAACAACAACAAACACATAAGCCCTATATATTGCTCATGGTTTGTCATAGGGAAGAATTCTCAAAGCAAATAAAAATATTTCCCAATTGTTGAGTGCCATCCACTAGGTTCTTTATATGTATCTTTGGAATTGTCACAGTCCTATGAAATATAAACTACATCTTCTATTTACCCAAGGACGTAGAGCCAGTAAGGGCGGAACTAAGATTTCACCTTAGTCTTGTCTGTCTCAACAGTTGCCTTGTGAATGAAGTGAATAATGAAATTATAATATTGATCAGGAGAAAATACCCATCTTCAATTTGCAGTTTTGAATTACCTGGATTATTATCCAAATTCCACTGCAAACTCACTGAACCTCAGCTTCTTCATCTTAAAATAATAACTACTTCAGGATAATTGTGAGGAATAAATTGAGATAACATATGTACAGGGCTTAGCACATGATCTGGTTATCTATTGCTGCATTACAAACCACCTCTAAACTTCATGCTTAAAGCAAAGACATTCATTGATATGCTCACAAATCAGTAATCTGGACAGAGCTCAATGGGATCCGCTCATCCCTTCTCCACTTGGCATCAGCTGGGGCAGGAAGATACACTCCTAAAAGAGCTCACCTATGTGACTAGCAAGTCAATGCTGGCTGTCAGCTGGGAGTCTTGAATCCTCTCCATGTGGGCCCTCAATTGGGCTGCTGGTGCTTCCTTACAGCATGGAAGCTGGGATCCAAGAACGAGTGTTCCAAGACACCTTGGCAGAAACTGCAAGTCTTCTTATGACCTAGTTTTAGAAGTCCCAGAATGTCACTTCTACCATGTTCTATTGGTCAAATCACTAAGACCAGCTCAGATCCAATGGGAAAAGAAATAGACCCCACTCTCAATAGCAGAAATTGCAAAGAATTTGTGACCATCATTACCACTGCACAGTACCTAATACATAAGAAACGGTAAATGGAAAGTATTACTATTTTAAGTAGAAAAAAAGTTTTACAGACACAATAAGAAGTTCATTTTCTAAAAGGATATTAACTTAGGTCCTCTGTCGTATGTCAAGTACATTAACTGGGGATATATTTTTTTATTACATAGAAAAGGGTAAAACAATTCACCTTAGCTGAGTATTTCAGTCAGAAATCTGTAAATTTAAACAAACATTTTGGCAGGTGGTAAATGTTAAGGATTAGCAGTCATTTTTCAGCTACATTTAAACATTCTTCTATTTTAACATGATTTTTATCATAACCTATAAAATAGTTTTAAATTTATAAGAGGCAACATACTACAGTGCGTGAGAATCTAGAGCCAGATTGCCTGGATTTGAATCCTACCCCACCTGTGCAGCCTTCAGCACGTCAGTCACTCTATGCTTCAATTCATCTGTAAAATGGGGATAATAAGTGTGCTATTATGAGGATTAAATAATTTATGTAAAGGGGATGGTGTCTGGCTCATAGGAAATGCTATGTAAGTGTTTGATAGTCTCATTGCCTTTGTTTAAATGTTAAAAAGAACGTTCCTGAAGCTTGAATTAAGTTAAATGAGGCCATATGTGAAAAGCCCTAAAGAGCCATGGTTTCTGAAAAGAAATGGAAACAAATCCTGAAAGCGTGCTTCAGAGAGCAGTCATTTCCCCTGGGATCATGGAAGTGACTTCACAAAAGTGAAGCAGGGGCAAAAAAAGGTAGGAAAATAAACCGTAGCAGCCCACTTGTGGTAAGTTAAAGGAAATTCCAAGACCGAGATGTAGGTGAGAGGATCCTGAGAGACCAGGGCCTGAAGAAATTACCTTAGTGACTATTATTCTGGGCTGAGATCTTTTTGAGAGTCCTAGAACCTAGTGATTCTCAGATTACTTAGTTTTCTGATTGCAGTAAACACTGCTATTTGCATGACTAATATCCATGAGGAGAAAAGCCCCATGCTAAGGATGCTGGGAAAGGAAGAAAAAAAGCATGATATCAGGCGGCTAACAGACACATGAGGAAATGCTCACGATCATTAGCCATTAGAGAAATGCAAATCAAAACTACAATGAGATACCATCTCACCCCAACAAGGCTAGCATTAATCCAAAAAAAACAAAATAATAAATGTCGGAGAGGTTGTGTAGAAACTGGAACACTTATGCACTGCTGGTGGGAATGTAAAATGGTACAACCACTTCAGAAGTCGATTTGGCGCTTCCTTAAAAAGCTAGAAATAGAAGTACCATAAGATCCAGCAATCCCACTCCTTGGAATATATGCTAGAGAAATAAGAGCAGTCACACAAATAGATATATGCACACCCATGTTCATTGCAGCACTGCTCACAATAACAAAAAGATGGAAACAACCTAGATGCCTATCAACAGAAGAATGGATAAACAAAGTATGATATAGTCACACAATGGAATACTACACAATGATAAAGAACAACGATGAATCCTCAAAACATAACATGGATGAATCTGGAAGGCATTATGCTGAGTGAATTTAGTCAGTCACAAAAGGACAAATATTGTATGAGACCACTATTACAAGAACTCAAGAAAAGGTTTAAACGCAGAAGAAAATGTTCTTTGATGGTTACGAGGGTGGGGTGGGAGAGGGGAATTCACTAACTAGATAGTAGACAAGAATTATCTTGGTGAAGGGAAGGACAACACACAATACAGAGGAAGTCAGCACCACTGGACTAAACCAAAAGCTAAGAAGTTTCCTGAACATAACCAAACACTTTGAGGGACAGAGTAGCAGGGATGGGGTCTGGGGACCATGGTTTCAGGGGACATCTAGGTCAATTGGCATAACAAAGTTTATTAAGAAACTGTTCTGCATCCTACTTTGGTGAATGGTGTCTGGGGTCTGAAAAGCTTGTGAGCAGCCATCTAAGATGCATCCATTGGTTCCAACCCACGTGGAGCAAAGGAGAATGAAGAACACCAAAGACCCAAGGAAAATATTAGCCCAAGAGACAGAAAGGGCCACATAAACTAGAGACTGCATCATCCTGAGACCAGAAGAACTAGATGGTGCCCAGCTACCACCAATGACCGCCCTGACAGGGAAAACAACAAAGAGTCCCTGATGGAGCAGGAGAAAGGTGGGGTGCAGAACTCAAATTCTAGTAAAAAGACCAGACTTAATGGTCTGACTGAGACTGGAGGAACCTCAGAAAGCATGGACCCCAGACTCTCTGTCAACCCAGAACTAAAACAATTCCCGAGGCCAACTCTTCGGACAATGATTAGGCTGGACTATAAGACATAAACAGATATCGTGAAGAGTGAGCTTCTTAATTCAAGTAGATACACAAGACTAAATGGGCAGCTCCTGTCCAGAAGCAAGATGAAAAGGCAGAAAGGGATAGGTGCTGGTTGAATGGACAGGGGAAATCCGAGGTGGAAAGGAGGAATGTGCAGTCATGTTACAGGGATAGCAACTAGGGTCACATAACAATGAGTGTATAAATTTTTGTATGGGAAACTAACTTGAGCTGTAAACTTTCATCTAAAGCGCAATTTAAAAAAAAAAAAAAAAACCTGATGTCTTTGAATAACTACACCAGCCTTGACCTGGCTGTCTCTGGACTTCTGGTTACATGAAAAAAATAAACCCTTATTTATTTAAGCAACTGCAGTAGGCTTCTCAATTATCCACAAAGTAATACATTCTTAATTGATCTGTTGTTATTTTTGTTGTGTGCCGCCAAACTGATTTCAACTCGTAATGACATCACATGACAGAGTAGTACTGCCCCATAGGGTTTTCTAGGCTGTAATTTTTACAGGAACAGATCACCAGGTCTTTCTCACTTGGAGATGCAGGGTAGGTTCAAATAGCCAATCTTTCAGTTACCAGCAGAATGCTTAACCATTGCACCACCAGGGCTCCTTCTAACTGATCTACGATTGGTAAAACCTGAATAATAATAGTGGTTTGGAGGATTAATGAGATGATGCATATAAAGCAGAACAGTGATGGGTAAATGCACATGTAAGTGTTCAGTAAATGTAGCTACAGTTTATGGTAGGGTTATCAATCAGCTGCTCACCCTTGCTATCTTCAGTAGTAACTGTTGATGTCTTAAACTTTCCTGTAAGGTTTCATTTCAACAAAGCATTCTGTTGTTGTTAGGTGCCATGGAGTCAGTTCCAATTCATAATGATCCTATGTACAACAGAACGAAACACTGCCCTGTCCTGTGCCATCCTCACAGTCGTTGTTATGCTTGACCCCATTGTTGCAGCCACTATGTCAATCCATTTCATTGAGGGCTTCAAATTTTTCACTGAGTCTCTACTTTACCAAGCATGATGTCCTTCTCCAGGTACTGGCCCCTCCTGATAACGTGTCCAAAGTATGTGAGACAAAGTCTTGCCATCCTTGCTTCTGAAGAGCATTCTGGCTGTACTTCTTCCAAAACAGACTTGTTCGTTCTTTTGGCAGTCCATGGTATATTCAATATTCTTCACCAATACCATAATTCAAAGGCATCAATTCTTCGGTCTTCCTTATTCATTGCACAGCTTTCACATGCATATGAGGTGATTGAAAATACCATGGCTTGGGTCAGGTGCACCTTTGTCCCCGAAGGACATCTTTGCTTTTTAACACTTTAAAGAGGTCTTTTGCAGCACATTTGTCCAATGCAATCTGTCCTTTGATTTCTTGACTGCTGCTTCCATGGGTGTTGATTGTGGATCCAAGTAAAAGGAAATCCTTTACTTCAATACTTTCTCTCTTTATCATCACATTGCTTATTGGTCCAGTTGTGAGGATTTTTGTTTTCTTTATGCTGAGGTGTAATCCATACTGAAGGCTGTGGTCTTTGATCTTCAACAGTAAGTGCTTCAAGTCCTCTTTACTTTCAGCAAGCAAGGTTGTGTCATCTGCATATTGCAGGTTGTTAATGAGTCTTCCTTCAATCCTGATGCCACGTTCTTCATATAGTCCAGCTTCTCAGATTACTTGCTCAGCATACAGATAAACTAAGTATGGTGAAAGGATACAACCCTGATGCACACCTTTCTTGACTTTAAACTACTCAGTATCCCCTTGTTCTGTTTTAATGATTGCCTCTTGATCTATGTACAGTTTCCTCATGAGTACAATTAGGGTTCTGAGGATTAATAAAATTTGAAAACCAGTGCTAGAACATTTGCAGGCCCCTGGGTGGTCACTATAAGTTGGGATTTACTTGACAGCAACAGGTTTGGTTTGGTTTGGGTTGGGTGGTACAAATGGTTAACGAACTCAGCTGCTAACGGGAAGATTGATAGTTGAGTCCACCCAGAGACACCTCAGAGGAAAGGTGATCTACTTCTGAAAAATCAGTCATTGAAAACCCTGTGGAGCACAGTTCTACTCTGATAAACAGGTGGTTGCCATGAGTCGGAATTGACTCCATGACAACTGGTTTTGGTATGCAACCTTGGGACACACATGGTTTATTGATCATGAAATGTCTTTCTGAAAGAATTTGCCAGGAGTATTTTCAAGTAAAGATACCGAAGTGTCAGTTAGGGTGGGTTTTCCCATGTTCTGGGGGAGGCTCAAGCCCAAAGAAATTTAATATCCTAAAAGTGACATGGATGCTTTACTAATGAAGAATAATAAGAGTACAGTGAGATGGGAAAGCGAGAGCTTTGGAGACAGACACATCACAGTTTGAATCCTGGCTCCACCACTTAAGAGCTTTGTAACTGAATAAATCACTTGTTGTCTCATCTGTAAAATGGGTATAACATCTACCCTTGAGGGTTACAGTAAGGTTAAATGAAAGAAGGAAAAAAGACTATGCAAAAGCCTCTCTAAGAGCCCTACACACTGAGGTTGCAAAATAAATTTTAATGGTTGCTGTGGACTGAATTGTGTGCCCCAAAAATATGTGTTGTAAATCCTAACCTCTACGCCTGTGGTTATAATTGCATTTGGGAATGGGTTGTCTTTGTTATCTTAGTAACACAGGATTTGCGTAGGGTGCTCTTGAGTCCATCTTTTTTGAGATATAAAAGAGATTAAACAAGAAGCAGAGATGGGGGAAGAGAGATGCCGAGCCACATGAAGATCGCCCATGAATAGAAGTTCAAAGAGACAAGGACTTTCCCCAGAGGCAACAGAGACAGAAAGTTTTCTCCTAGAGCTGACATCCTGATTTTGGACTTCTACTCTCCTAAACTGTAAGAAAATAGATTTCTGTATGTTAAACCCACCTGTTTATGGTATTTCTTTTATAGCAGCACTAGATAACTAAGACAATGGTTGATATTACCAATTTGTTTTCAAATGAAAAGAACTTCTTTTGAGAGCTTCCCTATACCTTGTAGTATGCCTTCTGTATATTAGTAGAGCTTTCTGAAAGAGCAGATTTCTTCTGTAGTCATCGTCTTGTTTTCTTTTTTCTCTTTTTAATTTTACTGTGTTTTAGGTGAAAGTATACAGCACAAATTAGTTTCTCATTCAAAAATATACACACAAATTGTGACATTGATCCCCACAGTGTGTCAGCACTCTCCCCCTTTTTCTTCCCACCCTGGGTTCTCCATTTGTCCAGTTTTTCTGTCCCTTCCTGCCTATTCATCTTTACTTTTGGCCAGGTGTTGCCCATTTGGCCTCGCGTACTTGATTGATCTAAGAAGCGTATTCATCACATGTGTCATTGTTTGTTTTATATGCCTGTCTGATCGTTGGCTGAAAGGTGGACTTTGGGAGTGGCTTCAGTTCTGAGCGTCTGGGGGCCATAGTTTCAGGGGTTACTTCAGTCTCTGCCAGACAAGCAAGCCTGGTCTTTTTTTGTGAACTTGAATTTTGTTCTACATTTTTCTCCTGCTCCATTCGGGACCCTCTATTGCGATCCCTGTCAGAGTGGTTGGTTGTGGTAGCTGGGCACCATCTCGTTCTTCTGGGCTCAGGCTGGTGGAGGCTGTGATTCATGTGGTCCATTAGTCCTATGGACTAATATTTTCCTTGTGTCTTTTGTTTTTTTCATTCTCCTTTTCTCCACATAGAATGGGACCAATAGATGTATCTTAGATGCCCATTCGTAAGAGACCCCAAACACTGCTCACCAAAGTAGGACGTAGAACATTTTCTTTATGAAGTATGTTATACCAATTGACCTAGATGTCCCCTAAGACCATTGTCCCCAGCCCTCAGCCCCGGTAACTAGGTCCCTCAAGGTGTTTGGATGTGTCTAGGAACTTCTATGACTTTGGCTTGGTCAAGTTGTGCTGACTTCCCCTATAGTATGTGTTGTTTTTCCCTTCACCAAAGTTAACACTTGTCTACTATCTAGTTAGTGATTTGTCCTCTCCTCCCTTGTTTTTTTTTCTGTGTGTGAACGATTTCTTGGGTTTTTATAACAGTGATCTCATACAATATTTGTCCTTTTGTGATCGACTTATTTCACTCAGCATAATGCCTTCCAGATTCATCCATGTTTCAAGATGTTTCTCAGATTCATCACTGCATCACTGCAGAGTATTCCACTGTGTGTATGTACCAGAGTTTATCCATTCATCTGTTGATGGGCACTTGGGTTGTTTCTATCTTTTTGCTATTGTGAATAATGCTGCAATGAACATAAGTGTGCATATGTCTATTCATGTGTAAGCTCTTACTCTCTAGGATATATTCTTAGTAGTGGGATTGCTAAATTGTATGGTATTTCTATTTATAGCTTTTTAAGAAGGTGGAAATTATCGAACAATATCATTAATATCACACACAAGTAAAATTTTGCTGAAGATCATTCAAAAGCGGTTGCACCAGTACATCAACAGGGAACTGCCAGAAATTCAAGCTGGATTCAGAAGAGGACATGGAACCAGGGATATCATTGCTGATGTCAGTTGGATCCTGGCTGAAAGCAGAAAATACTAGGAAAATGTTTACCTGTGTTTTATTGACTATGCAAAGGTATTTGATGTGTGTGTGGATCATAACACATTATGGATAACATTGCAAAGAATGGGAATTCCAGAACACTTAATTGTGCTCATAAGGGACTTGTACATAGATCAAGAGGCAGTTGTTTGAACAGAACGAGGGGATTCTGCGTTGTTTAAAGTCAAGAAAGGTGTGCATCAGGGTTGTATCCTTTCACCATACTTATTCAATCTGTATGCTGAGCAAATAATCCGAGAAGCTGGACTATATGAAGAAGAACAGGGCATCAGGATTGAAGGAAGACTCATTAACAACCTGCAATATGCAGATAACACAACCTTGCTTGCTGAAAGTAAAGAGGACTTGAAGCACTTACTGATGAAGATCAAAGACCACAGCCTTCAGTATGGATTACACCTCAGCATAAAGAAAACAAAAATCCTCACAACTGGACCAATAAGCAACATCATGATAAACGGAGAAAAGATTGAAGTAAAGGATTTCCTTTTACTTGGATCCACAATGAATACCCTTGGAAGCAGCAGTCAAGAAATCAAAGGACAGATTGCATTGGACAAATGTGCTGCAAAAGACCTCTTTAAAGTGTTAAAAAGCAAAGATGTCTTTTGGGGACAAAGGTGCACCTGACCCAAGCCATGGTATTTTCAATCACCTCATATGCATGCGAAAGCTGGACAATGAATAAGGAAGACCGAAGAAGAATTGATGCCTTTGAGTTATGGTGCTGGTGAAAAATATTGAATGTACCATGGACTGCCCAAATAACGAACACATCTATCTTGGAAAAAGTACAGCCAGAATGCTCCTTAGAAGTGAGGATGACGAGACTTCATCTCACTTACTGTGGACATGTTACCAGGAGGGGCCAGTCCCTGGAGAAGGACATCATACGTGGTATAGTAGAGGGTCAGTGAAAAAGAGGAAGACCCTCAACAAGAAGGATGGACACAGTGGCTGCAACAATGGGCTCAAACACAGCAACGATTGTAGGGATGGTGCAGGATCAGGCAACATTTCATTCTGTTGTACATAGGGTCGCTATGAGTCAGAGCCAAGTTGATGGCACCTAACAACAACAACAGGACTAAGGAAGAGGTAGGGAATGGCTGTGCCTGCTAATAGGTACAGATTTCTTTTTGGGATGATGAAAATGTTCTAAATAATATTGTGTGAAAGTTGCAAAATTGTCAGTAAACTAAAAACCATTGAATTGCACACTTTAAATGGGTGAACTTTATCATACCTAAATTTTATCTCAAGAAAATTTTTTTAAAAAGATTAGAGAACAAAAACATAAATAATATCTGCTTTTTTTTTTCTATTTGTTTGCTTTTGGATTTGAATCTAAGCTATTCCTGTATAAATAACTTTGCTTATTCTGTAGGAAAAGATGTTTTATCAAATTAAATACAAAATACTGCACAGGGCTTTGTTTACTTATTACAATGCGGTGCCTGGGGTACTGTTGGCTTGAAATCTGATCAATTAACCATGTTACTCAGGCAATTTACTTAACCTCTCTAAACTATAGTTTTCACATCTGTAAAGTGGAGGTAATATTTCTTATCTCTTGGAGTTATTGTATAGATGAGACAATATATGTGAGGGTCTTAGCCCAATGCCTAGCATATTCAAAACTAATTATTCCATTGATATTTATGACAGGACTATTTAGTGAGGGTACTTTTCTAGCCAATGCCCATTCTTGACCTGAGCAACCTGGGCTTCCTGCTTTAGAAAGCCTCTCTCCAGTTCTCTACCTCCCTATGGGGCAAGGAATCCACAGTCACAAAGACATGTGTGCCTCCCCAACCTCACTGCTAGATCACACTGCTGGTACCGAGAACCATAGAATTCCTCGTCCAAATGGCCTGAGCCCTCATCCAGGATCTGCTTGTCTTCTTTCCTGAATCTCCCCAGGACTGGACCAAGCCACCAGTGTGCACACACCAAGGGGGAGTGAGGAGATGTGGATAGAACATGGACCTGCAGCCTGGGGTACCCACACACACGAGCACACGAGGCCTCTCACAATGCAAGACAGCATTTCAGGTGGGAAGTTCTCGGATGTGGGTTCTCCATCTACAGTCTTACCCTGAACACCGCAAATGCTAGGGCTGGTTCCAGCACTGAGGATAAAACAGTATGCAAAATAAAGATGAATCAAAAGGAACCCTGCGTGGCTCAACGTTTAAGCACTCGGCTGCTAACCAAAAGGCAGACACTTCGAACTCACCCCGTGGCTCCATGGGATAAAGTCTGGTGACTTGCTTTCATAAAGATTACAACCACGAAAACCCAAGGGGACAGTTATCTGTCACGTGGGGTTGCTATGAGTTGAAAATCGACTGGACTGCACCTAACAACAATACCCTTCCACCCTGGACCTGAACCACAAATGGTGCATTAAAGATGAATTCTTTCTGCTAATTGGAAAAATACTTATGGTCCATTTAACTTTTAACTTTGCCCTTGAAGTGAGAAGCCAAGATCCATTTTGCTCAAGATCCATTTTGCTCTTAACTACACAGCTGTGGCTTCAATAGTTCATGTTTCTCCTTGAAAACTGTTTGGTTTTAATTATAATAAATGAAGACTTATTGCCTTGAGTAATGGTGTATTCTATATACTAGAAATATGTAAGGGTTTTCTCGTGATTCTGTTTCACTTACATTTCTAATTAATATTTCTTCTTGTTCTTCTGAAATTTCCATTGCAAAGGAAATCCAAGTTTTTATATTGTGACAATAAAAAAATGACTTATTTTTAAAAAGTCATTTATGCAGATTTTCTATGTACCAGATAGTATTTTCCTAGATAAAAAATATAGAAAGGAATAAATAGATCTCATGGACAAGAGGGAAAATAAGAGAAATGAGAGAAGAATTTTAATGATATTCCAAAATTTGAGACTGATGGAATAACTTTAATATTACATTCTCTCTTTCTCCATCTCTCTCTCTTTAAAATAATGTGGTTACTTATTTCCTTATGAACGTGTGACTAACATTTTGATTTCTCTGTGTGTGTTCTAGTATACCTGAAGGATTTAAGTATAGTTGATGTGAGGCTGTATAGCTGAAAAGGACTGTAAATCTAATGTACGTGAACCACATGATATTGGAAATGCAAGGTGGAAGCTCATTATTTAAAGAACTCCCATTATTTTTTAAAAAGTGAATAATCATGATCAAGCTATATGTTCTTTAAATCACAATGTGAAAACTTTGCTTAATGTGAAAAATACATTGTATAAATCTAGCAAGTTGTAATTTTATAATATGAAACCAGACTTGTACCTTATAGGTGTCCACAAAAGGATGCATTAAACATATTTAAGGGAACAAATAAACAATCTATTTTCCCTTCCAATTTTGAATAAAGGATAACAACTATGTCATCATAGACATAAGGTCACCAGGAGTGATTTACCATTTTTTGATGACAAATTGCTGGGCAAACCAGAAGAATGATTCTTTCAAGAAGCCATCTAGTGGCTTATCTCAGCATTGCAACTAACATATTTTGCATTAATACTTGTTTTTCCTAACACGCAAATGAACTTCCTTGACGACAAAAGTGTGAATTAAGAAGTATATGAGGCTGAAGCTGAGTTCGGAGCTCCAAAGAAATCTAAAGGAGACTCTTAACCATGTTCTTATTAATACGGACTAAACACTAAAGTCCCTCGTAGAGCACAACACTGTAACATCCACAAGGTGAAAATGAAAACAATGAGCTCTTGCCATGCACCACTGTGCTCTGTGATAAGCCTTTGAATACAAAGATAAATATGATCAAGTTTTTGTTTTCAGAAGTTCACAGATTAGTGTCCTTAAGTATACGATTATATAACAGATGGGTAGTTAGGCATTGTCCTTGACCTACAAACAACGTTTTCACTGTGTTCACCATATCTGGTACTAAATGAATACCTCTCACATTGAAAGAGTAATTTGCTCCCAAGAAGCAATTGTTTAAGGTGAACAACATTTTTAACGAAGAAGGAAGGTATACCACTCCATCACTTCCCATTTCCATTAGAGGGATGAAGGCAAAGGAAAATTAAATGACATAAACAATACAGAGGTAGCCGGTAACCAGTTGCCACCCAGCCAATTCTGACTCATGGTGATCCCACGCGGGTCAGAATAGAACTGTGCTCCACAGGGTTTTTAACAACTGATTTTTTGGAAGTAGACTGACAGGACTTTTTTTTGAGGCATCTCTGGGTAGACTTGAACCTCCAATCTTCTGTTCAGCAGCTGAGCGTACTAACCGTTTGCACCACACAGGGACTGCAAGTGCAAAGGTAGCAAGGCTCGAAGGTTCTGACTTCAGAGGGAATGAGACTTGTTGGGGATAAACCAAAAAAAAACCAAACCAGTTGCCGTTGAGTCGATTCCGACTCATAGTAACAGCAACCCTATAGAACACAGTAGAAGTACCACATGGGGTTTCCAAGGAGTGGCTCGTGGATTTGAACTGCCGACCTTTTGGTTAGCAGGCAAGCTCTTAACCACTGTGCCACCAGGGAACAAGCACCTATAAAAGGGGCCACATGTTGAGTGTCCTCAATCTGTATCTCTTAGTCTCTTTCCTTCCAATATCTGGTTCATCAGGGACTTATGAATATCACGTCTACGTAACTTTAAAACAGTGTTGTGAAGGCTCCAAAGAGCACCTGCTCCCCTGCTCTGGACCTGGCTGTGGTTCTGGCCCAGGGCCTCCCTGAATTCCCTAAAAGCTTGGTGTGAATCCCAGTAAGGTCTGCCATTGAGTCTCTTTTTCTTTACATCTTGACAGCACCAAGGGTTTTTGTTTTATCTCCTGGATATAGGGGACAAGAACAGTACCGCAAAGTTCCAGGTGGCTTTTAGAACCGAAGTCGGTAAATTTTCCAGGTTTGAAGGCACCTGGAGTTTACTTTGTATCCAAGCTTAAAGCCAAATGTGCTTTTTTAAAAAACAAAATAAAATACACATGACAGAGAAGAGATCAGTGATTGCCAGGGATGATGAAAATGTTCTCTGTCTTCATTGTGGTGATGGTTACCTGACTATGTTTGTCAAAATTCATGGAACTCTACACTCAAAAAGGTGAATTTTACTCTATTTCTTATTTTAAAATGTATAAAATACAATATTAAATCCTATTTGGTCTATGTAGCAAAACTTCAAATAGTATTTTTTTCAAAGATTTGCTCCTGATTCTTCGAAAACATTATTTTCAAAACTAGTGGAAGCGTTTCATGAGCTTGCGGATCTGACATTAAAAAATTAACACAAAGAAAAGAAAGTTGCTAGAATGTAGAAATAAAAGTTTATTTTTCTAATAATTTGTAGCAAACACTGTGCTTTAATGAATTCTTTTGTTTAAAGTTTACAGCCACAATATTAATTGGTACCACTGTTAGGGGGAACAGAGCTTTAGAACAAGTTAAGAAGCTTAGCAAATAATTCATAGATGTTGTTGTTATTAGGTGCCATGGAGTCAGTTTCGACTCATAGCAACCCCATGTACAACAGAATGAAACACTGCCCGGTCCTGTGCCATCCTCACAATCTTTGCTATGTTTGAGCCCATTGTTGCAGCCACTGTGTCAATCCGTCTTATTGAGGGTCTTCCTGTTTTTCTCTGACCTTCCACCAACAGGTGATAAAAGAACTCAAATCCACGTCAGTCTGGCTCCCAAGTGTAAGCTTACAATCAATTTATTACACTCTTTCTAATCAACTGAACACTTTCATTATTTTCCTAAGCATTATTACATTGCTCAAGAATTCTCAAAATCATCTGAAAATTATAACACATAGTATGAGTGAGTTAAAGGAGAATGATAGTTTCTAGAATCACAAGTTAGTGCTGCTGGCAGGATGGGCAGAACAGACTTTCAGTGTGAGTCTGGTGTTCCTATCCCATCACTTAAGAAGGCAGTGTCTCTTGAGTCAGCCACCCAAGTGGAACAGTGATAGACACTATGGTAGACTGAATTATGGTTCTCAAAGACATCCAGGTCCTAATCCCTAGAGCCCATGAATGCATCTTATATGACAAAAGGGACTTTGCAGATGTGATTAAGTGAGGGATTTTGAGGTGGCAGGTTTTCTTGGGTCATCTGGGTGTGCCCTAAATGCATTCACAATTTTCCATATAAGAGGGAAGCAGAGGGAGATTTGACACAGAAGAGGAGAAAGCGATGAGCTCATTGAAGCAGAGACTGGAGTGATGTGGCCACAAGCCAAGGAATGCTGACAGCCACCAGAAGCTGGAAGAGGCAAGAAAACCAATTTTCCCCTCAAGCCTCTAAAAGGAATCAGCCCTGCAAACACCGTGACTTTTCTATTTTTTAATTGTTGTGCTTTAAGTAAAAGTTTACAATTCAAGTTAGTCTCTCATACAAAAATTTATACATATATTGTTTTGTGACCCTACTTGCTCTCCCTATATTGTGACAGCACACTCTCCCTTTCCACCCCGGATTTCCCATGTCCATTCAACCAGCTCCTGACCCTCTCTGCCTTCTCATCTCGCCTCTGGACAGAAGCTGCCCATTTAGTCTCATGTATCTACTTGAGCTAAGAAGCACACTCTTCACGAGTATCATTTTATGTCCCATAGTCCAGTCTAACCTTTGTCTGAAGAATTGGCCTCAGGAATGTTTTTAGTTTTGGTCTAACAGAGAGCCTGGGGGCCACATCTTCCGGGGTCCCTCCAGTCTCAATCAAACCATTAAGTCTGGTCTTTTTACTAGAATTTGAGTTCTGTACCCTACTTTTCTCCTGCTCCATCAGGGACTCTCTGTTGTGTTCCCTGTCAGGGCGGTCATTATGGTAGCTGGGCACCCAACACCTTGACTTTTAACCAGTGAAACTGATTTCAGACCTGGACTCCAACACTATAAGAGTATAAATTTATGTTTTTTCAAGCCACCAAGTTTGTGTAATTTGTTTCAGCAGCCATAGCACACTGCTATAGTCAACTTTTCCAGGATGTACTTAAAACTGCCAGTGTAGGTATTCCTTCCCAACTACACCTGGGTGATGCAAACGGTTAAGTGCTCAACTACTAGCCAAAAGGTTGGCAGTTCGAACCCACTCTCCGTGGAATACAGGCTTAGTGATCTGCTTCCAAAAGGTCACAGCCTTGAAAACCCTACGGAGCAGTTCTACTCTGTACACACGGGGTAGCCATGGGTCGAAACCAACTCAACAGCAACTGACAACAATAACGACCCACTTTGAAGCAGATGTGTTCCCGGGGATTATATACCAACAATCTTTGTAACCCTCCTTTCACATGAAAATACTCCTCTGAGGAGTGATGTGTTCTAAACTGATTCCTTCCCCAACAGGAAGAACATAAACCAGCAGGAGCCCTCCTCCTACCTTCTCAGCAGTGCCCACCTTGAGTCTCAGTAATCCTTGTTTACTGCTAACTGGGGGCACTGAGTGTATGAAGAAGGAATGGCTGAATAGGGCAAAGCAGGGGTGGGGGGTGTACTGAAGACAAGGTTCCACCTCTGAGCATACTTGCTTGCCCAGGCTTGGCCTCAACCTGCACGCTGGTGTGGGGAATGATAGCTAGAAAAGGGGGAATACCCTTTTAGCAAGCCAGCATTTCACCCTTAAAACATACCCTCCTCTCTTTTCTGTTGCTGTCCAGTGACTTCCAATGAGCCATTTTTCCTGGTCAGTGACATTCTACAATCCCCTTTCCTGATAAAAGTTGGTGTTAATTAAATGAGGGGAGTGTGTTTTGTGTTGTATTGCAGAGCATTTCATGATATAAAGTGTCTAAGATAAAGAAACCTTTGAAATCCTTGATCTCAACAGCTTTAGAAAAGATGTCACAACCACACTGACATCCAATCTTAATTTCCTAGTATGGCGCTTACTTGTACAGCTTGTAGGAGTTTCATTATATTTTACCTTTACATAATGGTCTTCTGACAATAATTGCACAACTTCCTTAGGTTTCTTTTTCCTGGCTTGACAGCCAAATCTATGGAACTTTAAATTATTGATGCTTTCTAATTTTTCACCATTTGAGGTTTGTGTAATCTGAGGCTTGAAGAAATTTGGCAATAATAATACCTTGCATTCCACTACTGAAACTGTCTCTAAGGTCAGGCATGACCACCAAACCCATAGGTATCTTCCTAGTTTCTGCCAATTGACTGTTGAAAGTGACAGAAGATCCAAAGTAAACCACTTTAAACAAAAAATGAAAAATCTAGCCAAGGAGGGCTTCAGGCACGGTTAGCTTCAGGAACTCAAACAATGTCGTTAAGAACGCAGTCTCTCTCCATCTTTCCTCCCTGTTCTCTGTGTGGCTCAGTTCACAGAAAGACTATTTCCTTGTGTTGTCTCGATGGCTCCCAGAAGCCTCTTGTTTACACCACTCTGGATTCAAGACAAGGAGTCCTGATGTACTGGTTAAGAGCTCTGCTGCCAACCTAAAGGTCAGCAGTTTGAACCCACCAGCTGCTCCACAGGAGAAAGATGTGGTAGTCTGCTTCTGGAAAGATTACAGCCTTGGAAACCCTATGGGGCAGGTCTACTCTGTCCTATAGGGCTGTTACGAGTTGGAATCAACTTGATGGCAATTTTTTTTTTTAATTGTGGGAGGAGCAGTTCAAGACCAGCAAGAAAGAACAAGTCTCTAGTCTGTTCAACCTAACAAAAGTTGGAGATCAGTTCTCACTGGGGCATGTCTAGTGTGCCTGGAACATGTTCCCATCTCTGAGCCCATCACAGTGGCTGGGAGGATGCCCTACCATGACTGGCAGAGCCAAGGTGAGCAACTCAGTCGCAGAGCCGCAGGTACCATCGGTTCCATCAAGGCAAGTGCACTGAGAATGTGGCTGGGCGGTTCCTCTCCAAAGAAACTTACCAGAATAAGGAAGAGAATGTATTCCGGAACAATTGTTCACCACACTCTCCCACCCTTCTGCAGCATTTGATCCTGTGGCCCTTCTTGGAATTCTTCATTCTTGCCTTCTATCACAGTGCCCTCTTCTGTTCATTCTTTGTTTCCTCGTCCTACCTGTGAGTAAAGGTGTGGCCCTGATTCGGTCTGACTCCAGCCCTCCTACCTTAACCAAGTAGAGCTCGGACTCCTAAACTTGCCATCTCCTCCTCTGTACCTCTACCTGCCCTGCTTCCACTATCCAGGCCGCCATTTCCTCTTCCGCTCCTCATGTCTACACATTCATATCTCTATATCCTGGTTCAAATACCTCTTTGTGAATATTCACATCTAATTTCCCTCAAGCCAGAAGTATACCCTCCCTTTCCTCTAAACTCTTTGCCCTCTCTCAAAGATAGAATTTTCTGTCTTATATATTGAACTAGGTATGTGGTCACTGTTGGTTCTTAGCTCCTTGAGAGTGGGAATGTTGTCTGTCTTCATCACTCAGCCCTCTGTCCAATCCCCCACCACTATCAGTCCTTAAATCTGGTGTCTGTTAAGTGAATTTGCAAAGCACTTCCCATGCCATTCACATCCATCATTATATTTGCTTCTCAAAGCAAATCTGGAGGGAAGGTCAGGACAAGTATTATCTCAGCTTTACTTATGATCAAACTAAGGAATGAAGAGGATAAAAGATTTAACTGAGGACCTGTAAGCTAGTTTTGTGAAAAAGCTGGGACTAAAAACCTAGATCTTTAGAGTTACAGCGTGTTATTTTCCAAGAAATACTTACTGTTATGTGTTTCATCATTAAAACCTGGAGAACAGTTGATCAAAAAACAAAAAAAAAAAAAAAACGCATTGCCCTCAAGTGGATTCCGACTCACAGCGGCCCTCTAGGACAGAGTAGAACTGCCCCACAGGGTTTCCAAGCCTGTAAATCTTTATGGAAGCAGACTGCCACATCCTTCTCTCCAATGGTGGGTTCCAACCGAGGGCCTTTAAGTTAGCAGCCAAGCGCTCAACAAGTGCTCCCTCAGGGCTCCTTCAACACTTGATACCAAGTTTAAATACTTTTTACTCTGAGCTTTCACACTCTGCCTGCCAATTAGTGAAATTGTCTGAAGATTTGTTCCTCATATAGTCAAAGAATATTTAAAACGAAGTCCAGATCAAGTGGTTCTGTTCTGGTTTGGGTCGGTATGGGTATTTTTGTTGTTGTGGCTGGTGGGGGTGTCCCCCCCCCCCACTCCCCCGGTCCGGCCTGTCTTTTAATACGCGCTCTCCACCAACAGAAGGGATAAAGTGGATTTTTTTTTCCCCAAAGCGTCTTTTC
>NW_004443945.1:13724939-13726300 GCF_000243295.1 Trichechus manatus latirostris
TTTTCATTCTTGTTTGATTCTATGAATTTCTTTATTACATCCTTAATTTCTTCTATAACCCAATAGTTTTTGAGCAAGGTGTTGTTCAGTTTCCATGTGTTTAATTTTTTTTCCTGGCTTTTTCTGTTATTGATTTCTACTTTTATGGCTCTATGGTCAGAAAAGATACTTTGTAATATTTCAATGCTTTGGATTCTGTTAAGGCCTGCTTTATGGTCTATTCTGCAGAATGTTCCATGTGCATTGGAAAAGAAAGTATACTTGGCTGCTGTTGGGCGGAGTGTTTGGTATATGTCCATGAGATCAAGTTGGTTGATTGTTGCATTTAGATCTTCCGTGACTTTGTTGAGCTTCTTTCTGGATGTTCTGTCCTTCACCGAAAGTGGTGTGTTGAAGTCTCCTACTATTACTGTGGAGCAGTCTATCTCTCTTATCAGTGCTGTTAGAGTTTGTTTTATGTATTTTGGACCTGTTGTTGGGTATGTAAATATTTATTATAGTTATGTCCTCCTGGTGTATTGACCCTTTAATCACTTTATAATGTCCTTTCTAATCCTTTGTGGTGGATTTTACTTTAAAGTCTATTTTGTCAGAGATTAATATTGCCACTCCTCCTTTTTTTTAGAGTGTCTTGCTTGATATATTTTTTACATCCTTTGAGTTTTAGTTTGTTTGTGTCTTTAAGTCTAAGGTGTGTCTCTTGTAGGCAGCATATTGACGGATCTTTTTTTATATCCAATCTGCCTCTTTATTGGTGCGTTTAGTCCATTTTCATTCTGCATAATTATTGATAGGTATGAGTTTAGTGCTGTCATTTTGATGTCTTTTTTTGTGTTGTTTACAGTTTCTTTGTGCTGAGTCATTTTTCTTTGTGTATTTTCTTTTCATCTTTTTCATTGTTGTTGATTTTGTATTTTCTGAGTCTTTATATTTTTCTTGTTTTTTATTTTGATGTGTAGGATTGTTAGTTTCCTTTGTGGTTACCTTAATATTTTCACCTATTTTTCTAAGTTTAAATCAGTCTTTTATTTCTTTATATCACGTTGACTTCCTCTCCATATGAAAAACCTAAGTCTACATTTTTTAGTTCCTGTTTTTTCTTTTAATGTTGTCATCTTTTACATATTGACATCTCTGTTTCCCTATTTTCAGTGTTTTAGCTTTGATTTATTTTTGCAGCTTCCCTGTCTGGGTTGATATCTGGTTGCTTTGTCCTGTGTTCTAGTCTTGGGTTGTTGTCTGAAGTTATTTATTTTCTAACCAGAGGACTCCTTTTAGTATTTCTTGTAATTTTGGTTTGGTTTTTGCAAATTCCCTAAACTTCTGTTTATCTGGAAATGCCCTAATTTTGCCGTCATATT
>NW_004443945.1:13726400-13729552 GCF_000243295.1 Trichechus manatus latirostris
TAATACGCGCTCTCCACCAACAGAAGGGATAAAGTGGATTTTTTTTTCCCCAAAGCGTCTTTTCTTATGATGGAAAACACATGGCCCTCACTTTTAAAACTCCAAGATCTTTCCCTTCCAATGACTCAGGGTCCTGGGTGGCTAACACCTGGAGCAACAGTACCTTTGGGGCCTGAGCTTGCTTGGAAGGACTGACTGTGCCTATCTCCTGTTTTGCCCAGCCTTTCGGCTCCAGCCCAGCCCACCCGGGGGTGGAGCCCCACCAACGACCGGTTCATAAACCCGGCCCAGGCCTCTGGGCTCGGGACGTGCCTGAAGTTTGCAGCTCAGCAGGAAGTTGGGGATTGTCCGCAGGCACCTGAGGAGGGCGACCCCGGCTCGCGCTGGCCAGCTCCGCGCGCAGCCCGCAGCCAGGACGGACCCCGAGCGCCCCTCGCCATGGCAGCGCCGTCGCAGCTCCTGATCCGCGGGGGTCGCGTGGTCAACGACGACTTCTCGCAGGTGGCCGACGTCCTGGTGGAGGACGGCGTGGTGCGGGCGCTCGGCCCAGACCTGCTGCCGCCCGGGGATGCGCCCGCCGGACTGCGGGTCCTCGACGCTCGCGGCAAGCTCGTCTTGCCCGGCGGCATCGACACGCACACGCACATGCAGTTCCCCTTCATGGGCTCGCGGTCCGTCGACGACTTCCACCAGGGCACCAAGGTACCCACCCGCGCCGCGACCTCCACCCCCGATGCTCTCTAGCTGCCCAAGGCGTCGCGAGCCAGGGACACCTTGCGCCTGCGCAGCGCGGGGGGACTGGGTGAGCAGAAGCGAGCCTCAGAGTCCCCAGCGGTTGTAGAGCTAGGATTAATTGATTCTTCTTGGCGGAGGCGACTTCTTCCAGGCGCCCCTGTTTGGTGACTTCAGCCCAGTCTTGCCTAAGCTAGATGCCGTCTAGTCTGATTGGGGAATTTGACAAGTTTAAGGCAACCCATGCTCTTACTCTCATTTCTCCCTAGTTTGTACCTCAAGAATCTCCCATTTTTGCTGGTGTTCTGAGCAACCAGGCAATTTCACAAGTTTTCCATAAGATCTATGGAATCTTTTTCTTAGGTCTATACTCCCAGCCATTTCTTCCCCCATCTTCCACCCCCAGACAGAATCAAATAAAAAAATCCATCCATCTAGCAACGTTGACGAGAAGTCTCAGAAATAGGGTCTGGGTGGTCTAGAAAGCCCAACCCATCCATAATCTTTGCCCCCATACCTCCAGTCCTGACTGGGGTTAAGAAGAGAAAATATTCCAGAAATGATATCTCACTCTGCACTCAAAATCTTAGCACTTACATTCACACCAAGGCGGCCTCGCCCCATCTCTTCTCCTATATCTTGCCCCAGGGACATCAGATCTTTTTTTTTTAAATTTTTCAAACATTTATTGTGGAAATTTTCCTACATACAAAGTAGAGAGAACAGTTTAATTAACACCATGTACCCGCAGCCAGCTTCAACAAACAAGCAGCATTTTGTCCATATTTTCTCATTATTCTTCCCCACATCTTTTTATTGTATTTTTTTAATTGATGTTCAATTTCCAGTTAATGTTCAATATAGATAACCCATTTGCCAATTCAACATTTTTCATGAATACAATTCACTGAGATCAGTTACATCAATCATGCTATGCTACCCTCACTAACATCCTTTGCCAAATTTTCCATCCACACACACAGAAACTCAATGTTCCTCACGTTTTAAAATGCAAATCCCAGTCATCATACTATTTCACGCATAAGTACTTCAGTATGTTTATGTAACAGATAAGGACTTTTAAAAAAAGTGCAATAATCATTATCACACTTGACACAATTACTAACAAATCCTTTGTATTATCTAACCAAACTGATGTTCAATTTTCCCAAATTTTCTTTAAAATATATTTTAAAGTTAGTTTGCTTGAAACAAAATCCAAACAAAGTCTTAAAACTATCCGGTTGACATGTCTTTCTTTTTTTTAAATTGTTGAACTATGAGTGAAAGTTTACAATTCAAGTTAGTTTCTTATACAAAAATTTATACATACATTGTTATGTGACCCTAATTGCTCTCCCTATACTGTGACAGCATACTCCTCCTTTCCATCCTGGATTTCCTGTGTCCATTCAACCAGCTTCTGACCCTCTTTGCCTTCTCATCTCGCCTCCAGAAAGGAGCTGCTGATTTAGTCTCATGTATCTACTTGAGCTAAGAAGCACACTCTTCATGAGTATCCTTTTATGTCCCATAGTCCAGCCTAATCATTGTCCGAAGAGTTGGCCTCAGGAATTGTTTTAGTTCTGGGTTGACAGAGAGTCCGGGGTCCATGCTTTCTGAGGTTCCTCCAGTCTCAGTCAGACCATTAAGTCTGGTCTTTTTACTAGAATTTGAGTTCTCCACCCCACCTTTCTCCTGCTCCATCAGGGACTCTTTGTTGTTTTCCCTGTCAGGGCGGGCATTGGTGGTAGCCAGGCACCATCTAGTTCGTCTGGTCTCAGGATGATGCAGTCTCTGGTTTATGTGGCCCTTTCTGTTTCTTGGGCTAATACTTTCCTTGTGTCTTTGATGTTCTTCATTTTCCTTTACTCCAGGTGAGTTGGGACCAATTGGTGCATCTTAGATGGTCGCTCGCTAGCTTTTAAGACCCCAGACGCCACTCACCAAAGTGGGATGCAGAACATTTTCTTAATAAACTTTGTTATGCCGATTGACCAAGATGTCCCCTGAAAGCATGGTCCCCAGACCTCGACCTCCACCCCGGCTACTCTGTCCCTCAAAGTGTTAGGATGTATTCAGGAAACTTCTTAGATTTGGGTTAGTCCAGTTGTGCTGACTTTCCCTGTAGTGTGTGCTGTCCTTCCCTTCACCTAAGATACTTCTTGTCTACTATCTAGTTAGTGAATACCCCTCTCCCTCCTTCCCCACCCTCGTAACTATCAAAGAATGTTTTCTTCTGTAATTAAACCTTTTCTTGAGTTCTTATAATAGGGGTCTTGTACAATATTTGTCCTTCTGTGAGTGACTAAATTCACTCCACATAATGCCTTCCAGATTCCTCCACGTTATAAGATGTTTCATGGATTCATCATTGCTCTTTATCATTGTGTAGTATTCCATTGTGTGAATATACCATA
>NW_004443945.1:13729652-13737979 GCF_000243295.1 Trichechus manatus latirostris
CCTGCATGGTTTCTGCTGAGTAGTCCAAGCTTATTCTTATTGACTCTCCTTTGTAGATGACTTTTCGTTTATCCCTCACCACGCTAAAATTCTCTCTTTATCTTTGGTTTTGGCAAGCTTGATTATAATATGTCTTGGTGACTTTCTTTTGTTGTCTACCTTATGTGGGGTTCAGTGAGCATCTTGGATAGATATCTTCTCATTTTCACAATATCCAGGAAGTTTTCTGCCAACAAATCTTCAACAATTCTCTTTGTATTTTCTGTTATCCCCACCTGTTATGGTACTCCAGTCACTAGTAGGTTATTCCTCTTGATAGAGTCCCACATAATTCCTAGAGTTTCTTTGTTTTTTAAAATCCTTTTATCTTTTTTTTCCTCTAATAAGTTGCTGTCAAGTGCTTTATCTTCAGTCTCACTAAGTCTGACTTCCATTGCCTCAATTCTGCTTCTGTGACTTTCTATTGAGTTGTCTAATTTTGAAATTTTATTGTTAATCTTCTGGATTTCTGATTGCTGTCTCTTAATGGATTATTGCAGCCTGTTAAATTTGTCGTTATGCTCTTCTCTAATCTTCCTAAGTTCCTCTATTGTTTGATCTATGTTTTGCATAATTTCCTTCCTGATCTCTTGAAGAGTTCTGTATATTAATCTTTTGTATTCTGCCTTTAGTAATTCCAAAAAATTCTCTTTCTCTGGAAAATTTCTAGGTTGTTTATTTTTGGAGCTTGTTGAAGCCATCCTGGACTGCCTCTTTATGTGATTTGATATTGACTGTTGTTTCTGAGCCATCAATAAGTTATTATATTTATTTATTTTATGTTTGGTTACTGTGTCCTAGCTTCTTGTTTTGTTTTGTTTTGATTTGCCCAAGTAGGCTGTTCTTGTGAGCTAGCCCGATCACCGGTGCCCCTGAAGCTCCAACGTCCTCCCACCATGTGGCCAGATCTGCCACTAAATCTGTGAGCCCAGGAGTCCGCCCACTCCTCCTATATGGATTCAGCTCAGGTGTCCAGGTAGTTGGCCACCAACTGTGTGGTGCAGGCTCTCACCTACAGTCCTAGACAGGCATAGGTGATTGGTGTTGGCGCAGGCATCCAGATGCAGCAGGGGGGCACACGCTGAGCAAAGCAGGGAGCCGACAGCCGCCCCGTAGTGTCCAGGAGGAAAGCGTATCCCTGTTCCCTAGAGTGTGTAGGTGGGTGCATTTTTCAGCTGGACTATGAGCACCCAGTGCTGTTGGCTATAAGGACTGGGGGGCATCTCTCATTCTTGGGCCCCTGTCGCAGCTGGCTAGGTGGCATGGGTGGAGCCACCCGTCCTCAGGCCTCTGATGTGGGTAGGTGAAGACCCTACTTAATGGGCAGAGCAGTGTCAAATGTCACAAACCTGCCACTTTACAGCTGAAACAGTTGAAGTTTGACTTCAGGTATATACCCTGTTGTACTGTGGTAATGAGGTCCTGTGCTGTTGAAATGGGCCCACACAAGTCTATGCAGGGGGAAATGCACTCAAAGTCCATGGACCCCTTGTACCTGTGCCTAGGCAAAGGAGCTGTGCCTACCCTGAGTTCTTGGCTTAGGGGAGCCGGTAGAATATTTTTTCCCCATTTTGTTAATTTTTTTCCTCTCCAAGGCCAGGAGAATGGCTCTGGAGTGTGACGGGTCCTACTTCAGGCCCAGGGGACTTAGCAATCGCTGAAGCCGCCCTGGACCCAGTGCAGAGCAGAGAGCAGGGAGGTAAATGGGGGAGAGGTTTTTCCCTAAGGGGGTGTTTTAGATCCATGTGGTAGGCCAGACATGAGTACTTATCTTTCACCAATCGAGGGCTGCTTCTTACTGGTTCTGGATGGCCAAGTAGACTGTATGCTGCTCTGTCTCTCCTGATGTGGAAAACACCTCCTGAGCGCTGCTGTTTGCCTGCCTCACTGTGCACCACGAGCTGATCCTGGTTGAAGGACTCAGGCTCTCACCAGGTCAGGTCTGGCAACTCCTCGCTGCTTCCAAACTGTCTCTACTTGCCCCTGCCACTCAGTCCGATTCCTCAACTTTGCTTTTGATGTTCAGGGCTCCTAGATTGTCATATATAATCGATTCACTTGTTTTTTCAGGTCTTTGTTCTAAGAGGGACCACCGCAAGCATCTGATTACTCTGCCATCTTGGCCCTGCCCCCTTGGAACATCAGATCTTGATGGTGTGGGAGAAGGGTCAGACCACTGATCCCCAGATGAGGGAGTTGCTTCCAAAAACCCAAACCCACTGCCGTGGAGTTGATGCCGACTCATGGCAACCCTATAGGACAGAGTAGAACTGCCCCATAGTGTTTCCAAGGCTGTAAATCCTTCCAGAAGCAGACTGCTGCATCTTTTTCCCGAGGTGATCCTGGTGGGTTCCAGTCACCAACCTTTTGGTTAGCACCCAGCACTTAACCACTGTACCACCAGGGCACCTTTCACTAGGCACAATGGCCTAGAAATTCTGGTCAATGAAAGGAACCTTTAACGTTCCCACAAAGCTCCTAAAAACAATATTAGGAGATAGACAGGGCAGCTTTACAGGAAAATCAAAACTCCACTTTCAGCACCGTGGCCAAAGCCAAACCCACACGCTCCTTGAGTCTTGCATTTTGGACTGCATTAAGAGAAACGGGCAAAGGTGTGTGTTGATATTCCTAAAGTCAATGCTGTTGGCTCAGGGATGTCTCGGAGGTTTTCCCAAGGGTTAGGCCTTGATGTATGGAATAGGTGGGACTATTTAGTTCAGGTATAGTCTCTGCAGTCTTTGAAAGCAGCTTTGACAATAGTTACTTTATCTACTATACTGGTTTCTAACAGTTTTACTCTCCTTACACTCCTCTACACTCCTCTCCACCCCATGTTCCCCAATCCTTTATGATTGATCAGAGTATTTGCAAGAAAAAGGAAAGCAAGTAGATTTGACCCAGAGAGAAGGGTCTGGGTAAGGCCGCTCACATCAATATTTGGAAAGCTTTTTCCTAGTTACTAATTATCGACTTTTACATCAGTCAAGTCAATGGTCAAAGTCTTTTGTAGGACAGGCCATTATCTGTTTGAAATTCGGCAAACTTTGTTTTGAATATTCATTTTTCCCATGGAATATACTAATTTTAACTAACGTGTTTTTATATTTTAAAGATTAATTAAAATTTTTGATAACATGATTATTATAGAAAATTGGAAAAAATAATAGAAAAATGAAAGAAGAAAAATATTATCCATAACTTCTCAATGACAAGCAGTGATTGATGTGTTGTATTTATGTTTTTAATATGCTTTATTATGCACAGTTGAGATCATATTGTGCATATGTGTATGAGTGTGTGGGTCTATACCTACATATATAAAATTTTGTAATCTGCTGTCATGGATTGAATTATGTCCCCCCAAAAATGTGTGTATCAATTTGACTGGGCCATGATTCCTGGTATTGTGTGATTTTCCTGCATGTTGTAAATCCTGCCTCTATGATGTTAATGAGGTAGCATGGGCGGCAGTTATGTTAGTGAGGCAGGACTCGGTCTACAAGACTGGATTGTGTTTTGAGGCAATCTCTTGAGACATAAAAGAGAGAAGCGAGCAGAGAGACAGACAGACCTCATACCACAAAGAAAGCAGTGCCAGGAGCAGAGCGCGTCCTTTGGACCCGGGGTCTCTGCGCAGAGAAGCTCTTAGTCTGGGGGAAGATCGATGAGAAAGAAGGCCTACAGAGAGAGAAAGCCTTCCCCTGGAGCTGACGCCTTGAATTTGGACTTTTAGCCTACTTTACTGTGAGAAAATAAACTTCTCTTTGTTAAAGCCATCCACTTGTGGTATTTCTGTTAGAGCATCACTAGATGACTAAGATACCTGCTGTTTTCAGTTACAGTACAAGCACTTTCTGTTATCTCAGACTCATTAACAAGTGCTTTGATGATGGCAGGGCATTCATTCCACGGACACCCCCGTTTGCAAGGTGTGGACCTGTGATTTCTAAACATCAGTGGCCCAGCTCACTAGCATCATTTTTCCTCTTACAGCTGCGCAGTAGCTTTCATTTCTTTCTGTCTCCTCAGGGTTCTGGATGAAGCTTGAAGAACAGGTGGTTGGAATGCTGTGAGTGGGACATGCCTCAAGGCCCTGGGAGGTGGCTCTTACTCTTTCTATGTATTCCTTGGGCATTCTGGAATTTAGAGGGTGGAAAGATTTACGTTTTCGTACTGAGAAGTCAGATCCTTGTAGCATATTGTAGTGTGTTGTCAACATCTGAAAGGATGTATCTACCTTCTGATTCTCTAGCTGCTTCGTGCTTAAAAGCTGTCAGAACATTAAACAAAAACAGCCTCTTCTTCATGATTTTAGGATTTAAAACAGTGTTATGGTCAGAGATGCTAAGGTCAAAGACTTAGCAAATGCCAAATTCATGTTGAATATTAAACAGTACTCACAAAGGAGCTGAGTTTGAAAAACAACTTCACAATTGGTTGGTCGGATCCCAGAAGATAACTGCCCCCACCCCCAGAAACAAATGAGGTGCCATAAAATGGAACCAGATGTATAAATGTAGATAAATATGAACATTTAAGTATTGGCCAGAGTTCTGGAAGGAAGACATTATGGAGTTATTTTGCCCCTTTCTTAGAGTTTTCACAGTAATTCCCAAGACAGTGTGAGTGGGGTCTGGGACAAAGAAGCCTTTTGTAAATGCCTTTTGTATATATTAATCTTGAAAAATGCCTTCTTATTAATAATGATAAAAGTTATGGATTGAATTATGTCCCCCCAAAAAATATGTGTTGTAAATCCTAACCCCTATACCTGTGGTTATAATCCCATTTGGGAGTGGGATTTCTTTTTTATGATACTTAGACAGTATTAGTGTAGGGTGTGTTTTAAGTCAATCTCTTGAGGTATAAAATACCAGATGAGGCATAGAGAAGCAGGCAGACATGGAAGAAGATAGATGCCAAACCACATGAAGATTGCCAAGGACCAAGGACCTTCCTCCGGAGCCGACAGAGAAAGCCTTCCCCTAGAGCCAGCACTCTGAATTTGGACTTCTGGCCTCCTAACTGTGAGAAAATAAATTTCTGTTTGTTAAATACCACCCACTTGTGGTATTTCTGTTATAGCAGCACTAGATAACTTCTAAAACAATAAGTAACATTTATTTACTTATTATTAATAATGGTAAGTAACATTTATTTTTCGTCCCTGAGTGGTGCAAAATGGTTGAGCGCTTGACTACTAGCCGAAAGGTTGGTGGTTTGAACCCACCCAGAGGCACCTTGCAAGATAGGCCTAGTGATCTGCTTCCAAAAGGTCCCAGCATTGAAAACCCTATGGAGCAGTTCAACTCTGCACACAGGAGAGTCTAAATCGACTTGACAGCAACTAGCAACAACAAGATTAATTTTATCAAGCACTTGCTATGTACCAGGCACTGTGCTGAACTGTGCATTATCTTCTCACAAGCCCAGGTACCGTCATCTCCTTCTTACAGTTGAGGAAATTGAAACTTAAGTTACCTGCCTAAGGTTGTACAGCTAGTAGGTGGCAGTGACTCTTCAAACTCAGAACCTTCTGACTCCATTGCTAGAGCTCTTACCTACTAGGCTGTATCCCTTTGTGAAGTAATGATTGAGAAAACATCTAGTGTTTAGATTTGTCAGGGTGGCGAGCGACAGATGAGCAAGTTGTTTAAGATGCATGTTAATGTGAGATGGCATTTCTCAAAAAACAGAACAGCAGCATCCTTCAGAAATGCAGTGGCCTTTCGCCATCCCAAAGCTGGAGGTGGATAAGATTATCAAAGTAAACACGCATTGCAAAGATTAGGTTTGTGAGACATTTGTACATGCGTTTATAGCCACATCAGTGCTGAGCTCACAGAAATGGATACCTAAAGTACAGAAAGCTACAAAGTAGAAATGCTACCTCATGCTTTCAGGCGATGGGCCCAGAAAGGTTAGACCAATAGCTGTTTGCTTTCTGCATTCACCAGGCTGATCATTTATAATATCTGGCAAATAAAAGGGATACTGTTTGTAGTATTCTATTTATTGATCACTAGATTGTGATCATTGAAATATATGTTATTCAAAGGGTACATACTTTGTAAATCTAATTTATGTCAGAGGTTGGTTTAAAGCCTATAACTGGTTTACTTAATTACAGGTGAAAGCTTTTCTCTCTGATGGAACTCATGGTAATAATGTTCTGCTTTAAAGGAAACATATTTCATTCTGTTGATCTGTACTAGGTGTACAGTAGTCTTCCAGTAATTCAATATCCACGAGGAAGGACAATGACATTTTTTATTCAAATAAATTTTGCAAATTAGATAAACTTGAGGGAATTATGACTTTGCCTTTACCACATCCTGGGATAAGAGAGTGAATTACAAGAGCCCGGTCAGTTTTCAAATAAATGTAGTTATATTCAGACATTATATGGAGTGGGTAGACTTGCGTTAAAATTCTGGCAGCATCAGTAGCTGGCAGAGAGATCAACTTTAAAAAAAAATGGAGAAAACATACAGCACTTTTTTTTTTAGTAAAGGACAAAAAGTCCTCAAAATTATTGAGAAAAGAAATTATACTTTGTTTTGGAACTTTTTGGTAAGATGCCATGGATGTGATTACTTACAATAAGGCATTGCAAGGCATGTGATTAAGCGTATATTTATGGTTGTATTTATAGAGCTTCCTCACCTTGTGAAAGAGCTGTTTCAGAAAACTTGATTGCAAACCAAATTCCATTTTCGGTTGCTTGCTGGAGCTGTGGGCTGGGCTTCAGTTGTTGTTCTAGCTCTATGGCTGACCATGTGACCTTGGGCAAGTCACATACTCTTTCAGGGTTGTCACCATTTCCTTACCTGTAAAATGAGGGGTTGGTTAGAAGAACAACTTCAATTAAAAAAATATTTTTAACAGCTATAAAAATAACATATATTCATCATCCAACCCTTAGCAAAATGCTGGAGCATTTTAGTCACTCCTGTTTTTAAAAAAGTGTCTTTAAAAAAGGAAAATACAGAAGAGTATTTAAAAATATATTTAAATCATCTTTGTTAACTTTTGTTAACATTTGTTAACTTTGTTAACATTTCAGGACCTATATTTTCAGGAGCTTTTATTTGTTTGTTTTTGGCATGTACACATTTTTTTTCTTTTACCAAATTATACATACTGTTTAGTCAGCTTTATTCGTTAAATGTTTCCCATGTTCTTAACTATTGTTGGAGAATGTGATTTCCATGGCTCCTGTTATGCTCAAGGCTCAGTCTCAGATCCTTGTCTATAGTGTTGGTAGCTCTTAAGCATCAGGCCGCCATTTCTACCTATCTGCAGATACCACAACTGGATGTCCCACAAGCACCATGTTCAACATGTTCCAAACTCAGCATGTTCCAAATCCAGCTAATCTTCCTCTCCAAGTGCCAGGCCTGTTTTTCACCCTCTGTTCCCTGAACTGTTAATGGCAACACTGTCTTTCTCAGTGTTGGACATTTCAGTGGTTTCCAGTTCTTTGCTAGTGAATAAATACTGTTGTGACAAACATGGTTGGACATAAATCATTGTTCATATTCTTTTTTTTTAATTGTACTTTAGATGAAAGTTTGCAGAGCAAATTAGTTTCTCATTAAACAATTAATACACATACTGTTTTGTGACATTAGTTACCAACCCCACAACATGTCAACACTCTCCCGTTCTCAACCTTGGATTCCCCATCACCAGCTTTCCTGTCCCCTCCTGCCTTCTAGTCCTTGCCCCTGGGCTGGTGTGCCCCTTTAGTCTCATTTTGTTTTATGAGCCTGTCTAATCTTTGACTGAAGGGTGAACCTCAGGAGTGACTTCATTACTGAGCTATAAGGGTGTCCGGAGGGCATAGTCTCGTGGTTTCTCCAGTCTCTGTCAGACCAGCAAGTCTGGTCTTTTTATTTTGTGAGTTAGAATTTTGTTTCTACATTTTTCTCCAGCTCTGTCCAGGATGCTCTATTGTGATCCCTGTCAGAGCAGCCAGTAGTGGTAGCCGGCCACCATCTAGTTGTGCTGGACTCAGTCTGTGGGAGGCTGTGGTAGTTGTGGTCCATTAGTCCTTTGGACTAATCTTACCCTGTATGTTTGGTTTTCTTCATTCTGCCTTGCTCCACATGGGATGGGACCGTTGGAGTGTCTTAGGTGTCTACTCACCTAAGTACTTTTTCTTTATAAACTATGTCATGCCAGTTGAGCTTGATGTCCCCGAGACCATCGTCCCCAGCCCTCAGCCCAGCAATTCAGTCCCTCCGGGAGATTAGATGTGTCTATGAAGTTTCCATGACCTT
>NW_004443945.1:13738079-13748508 GCF_000243295.1 Trichechus manatus latirostris
GCATTCTGTCACTCTCTGTCTCTTTATGGGTGCATTTAAGCCGTTTACGTTCAGAGTGATGATTGATAGGTGTGAGTTTATTGCTGTCATTATGTAGTGCTTTTTTTTTGTGCTGCTGATGTTTTCTTTGTTCCTTTTACTCTTCTGTGCTGAATTCCTTTTGTTTGTGGATTTTTTTTTCCCATTTCTTTCATTTTTGTAGATTTTGTGTTTACTGAGAATATGTTTTTCTTCATTTTGATGAGCAGGTTTGCTAACTTTCATTGTGGTTACCTTGAAATTTACCCCTATCTTCCTAAGTTTAAACCAGTCTTTTATTACTTGATATTGCCTTGACTTCCTCTCCATTTGAAAGTTCTATACCTACACCGTTTATTCCCTCCTTTATTGTTCTGGTGCTGTTGTCATTTACAGATTGACCTCTCTGGTTCCCTGTTGTAAACTTTTTAGTTTTGTTTAATACTCAAGAGTTCATTATCTAGATTGGTATCTGGCTGATGCTCTCTTATGTTCTAGATTCAGTTTGTTGTCTGATGTTGGTTCTCTAACCAAAGGACTCCCTTTAATAATTCTTTTAAGTTTGGTTTTTACATATTCCCTTAATTTATGTTTATGTGGAAATGTCCTAATTTTGCCATCATATTTGAGTGAGAGTTTTGCAGGATATATTATTCTTGGTTGGCCGTTTTTTTCTTTCAAGATTTTATTTTTGTCATCCCATTGCCTTCTTGCCTTCATGGTTTCTGCTGAGTAATCAAAGCTTAGTCTTATTGTTTCTCCTTTGTACCTGACTTTTTGTTTTTCTCAAGCTGCTGTCAGGATTCTTTCTTTGTCTTTGGTTTTAGCAAGTGTGATTATGATATGTTTTGGTGATTTTGTTCTGGGGTCTGTCCTAGATGGGGTTCGTTGAGCTTCTTGGATGGTTGGCTTTTGTCTTCCATGATATTACGGAAGTTTTCTGTCAGAAAATCTTCAAGATTCTCTGTGTTTTCCATTTTCTCCCCCTGTTCTGGAACTCTGATCACCAGCAGTTTTTTGCTTTTGGTTGTATCCCACATTGTTCTCAGGGTTTCTTCATTTTTCTTCATTCTTTTCTCTGATTTTTCCTCAAAGTGTTATCCAAGGATTTGTCTTCAGTTTCAGTGATCCTGTCTTCCATTGTTTCAGATTTGCTCCTAAAACCTTCTATTGCCCTGTCCATTTCTGAAATCTTGTTGTTTATCTTTTGGATTTCTAATTACTGTTTTTATATGATTTCTAGTTGTTTATTTATTTTGAAATTTTGTTCCTATATTATTTTCCTGAATTCTTTCATTGCTTTGTCTGTGTTTTCCCTGATTTTGTCTGTATTTTCCATGATTTTGTCTATTTTTTTCCTTGTTTTTTCCTGCATTTTCCTTCATCTTTTGGAGAACCCTGAATATTAGGGTTTTGAATTCCCTATCAGGTAGTTCCAGTGCCTTTTCTTCTACCAGAGGGTCATCTGGTGTTTTATTTTGGTCACTTTCTGGAGCCATCCTCTCCTGTTTTTTTTTTTTTTTTCCTTCTTTTTTTAGTATGTTTTGATATTGTCTGCTGTCTCTGGTATTATTTTCTTCACTTTCTTGTTGTAGATTTGATTGTTTCGTCTTGCTTTTTTGTTTTATTTGGTTATGTCTGGGCATGAGGGCTGGGCGTGTTTTGTTGCTTAGTCACCTGTGGGCATGATTCTTCTCACCACCTTCTCCAGGTGGGCAGGGCCAGTATCTCAGCTGTGGTGCATCAGGGTGGGTCCAGTGGAGGTGGAGGGGAGGGGATGTGTAGTTGGCAGCATGAACTGGGGCCAATGGGGTGGGGCTGGGGAGCAGTTCAGGGGGACTGTGTCAGTGCCACTTGGGAGTGGGATGCTCAGTGCATGGTGCAGATAGGCAGGAGGGAAAGGAGAGGATATGATGTGTGGAGCTAAGTGAGTGGGTGAAAGAAGAGACAGAAGAGAGAAAAATAAAAGCAAAAAAAGAAAAATAAAAAATAAAGGAAAAAAGAAAAATAAAAGTAAATAAAATGGCAGCACAGTAGGATTCAGTGGGTAGAGGCTGGGGCAGACCTGACAGGCCATTGCTGGTGGCTCTCTAGCCAAGCGGTGTGGTGACACACGGGGCTAGCTGGGCAGGAGAAATGAAAATAAAGAGGGGAAAGAAGGAGAAGAAACCCAGAAACAAACAAAATAATTAAGATAAAAACAACAACAAAATATATATGGTGGTGGGGAAGCCAGCCGTTGGGGATGGGGTGGAATTGGAGTGGAATTGGATGTCTGTCTCACCAAGTGGCATGGCACAGCCCATCAGAAAGTTGCAGAGGCAGCTCAGGGCCTGCCTTTGTGGGAGGGAGAAGGAAAAGCGAGGAGAAAGATAAAGAAAATAAAAAATATGGCACCGAGGGAGCTGCCATGTGGGGCCGTTGCAGACCTGGGGAGGCCATGTGCCAGAGGCTCTCCTGCCAAGTGGTACAGCACAGCCCGCTAAGAAGGGAGGGGAGGCGGCACACAGGGCTAGGTGGGTGGAAGAAAGGAAAGGAAGGGAGAGAGAGAGAAGAAACAACAACAAAAAAAAACAGACAATAAATAAATAAAAAGGCACAGAGGGAGCCAAACAGTGATGGTGGTGCAGACCCGGGGAGGCTGCATGCAGTGACTGTCCAGCCAAGTGGTGCAGCACAGCCCCTTGAGAAGGGGTGGGGATAGTGTACAGGGCTGGGTGGATGGGAGAAATAAAAGGAAGGAAAGAAGAGAGAGAGAAGAAACAGAAACAAAAAGAACAAAGCAAACAAAGCAAAAAATCACAGCCTGTCAAGAAGGGGACGGGATGGCATATGGGGCTAGCTGGGTGGGAGAAAGGAGAAGAAGGAAGGGAGAGAGAGAGAGAAGCAATCAAAAAAGCCAAAAAAAAAAAACAATGTCGAAAAACAAACAAAAAAGTGGCACTGAAGGGCCTGGTGAGTGGGGGCAAGGTGAACCTGGGTGACAGTGAGCTGGTGTCTCTCCGGCCAAGCAACCGTGGCTGGTTGGCAAGTGGCAGAGGCCTCATACAGGGAAGAAGGGTGTGGGGTGGGAAAGCATATATCCCTGGTTACTGGGTGCTCTGTCTCCTGTTGGGAGCTCTGTGAAGTTGCCTTCCCATACTCCCTGTCTGTGTTTCTTGTTGGCCGTAGTCCAAGATGGTGAATCTGTGCTGCATTAGTTGGTAGGGGACCTCCACTCTGTAGCTCTCCTTTTTCTCTGTTCTCTGTTGATTTCTAATTCCATTTGGTACTTGATCGAGTTCTTTATTCCTTCATTTGATACTTAGGGTTCCAGGATTGACGTTTGTGTCTGTTTTACTTAGTTTTTCGGGTCTTTGCTGCAGAGGGATGGCATGGTGTTCTGTCTATAGTTCCATGTTGGCTGTGCTTCATTGTTCGTATTCTTGATGTTTGCCTTAAAAGTCATCTCCAGAGTGGAATTACTGAGATAATGAGTATTAGACACATTTTAAAGGCATTTCATACATACGTCCAGATTGCTCTTCAATTTATGCTCCCACCAGCAAGGTATTCTGATACCCATTTCATTGCATCCTAGCCAATAGTGGATATAAACCTTAAAAATAATCTATGTCACAATTCAATAGGAAAACATAGAATTTCTTAATGTTTTTAAAAAGCATTTCTTTAATTACTGGTCAAGCTGAGCTTTGAACTTTCTTACTATGTTAATAATTTGCCTGTTCCAGCTCAAAGAGTTTGTAATTCTATAATTTCCTTGAATGGCTAATTACTGATTACAAAGTTTACCTTTTGATTAATCAGAGGATGAAAAACAGCCATCTAATAGCTTAATTTGAAACCACTTGATATTAAATAAGGCGTAGGCCCCATTTAGGGTGTTGTGTGTTAGGAACTCTTTCATAGAACTTTACAGAATCTAGACTTGTGTTCATATTGGAGTACTCCATGGCCTATTTTCTCCCTCATTTGTCTAGTCTAACAGAGGTAGTCTAGAAATCAAGGTTTCCATGGTGCTGCCATCTAATACCCGATAACCCCAAACTAAGGAATTTTAACCATCCTTCGTATGTCAGTTTGTCATACTGCAGCAGCTTGCATGTTGCTATGATGTTGAAAGCTATACCACTGGTAGTTCAAATACCAGCAGGGTCACCCCATGGTGGACAGGCTTCAGTAGAGCTTCCAGACTAACAGACTAGGAAGAAAGACCTGGCAATCTACTTCTGAAAATTAGCCATAGAAAATCCTCTGGATCACAACAGAATATTGTTTGATAGAATGCTGGAAGATGAGCCCCCTAGGTTGGAAGGGACTCAAAATACACAGTGGCCACAACAATGGATGTGAGCCTCCCACAGATTGTGAAGAAGGCACAGGACCAGGCAACATTTCCTTCTGTTGTGCGTGGGATCGCTGTGAGTCAGAGCTAACGCAAAAGCAGCTAACAACAAGAAGGAATTTTAAAGTTGATGTTTACATTCCATTAATTCAGACATGTCTTGGAAACCCCATGAAACCCCCCACAAAAAAAACCAAACCTGTTGCCGTCTAGACGATTCTGACTCATAGCAACCCTTTGGCACAGTGGTTAAGCGCTGGGCTGCTAACCAAAAGGTTGGCAGTTCAAACCCACCAGCAACTCTATGGGAGAAAGGTGTGGCAATTTGCTTCCGTAAAGATTACAGCCTTGGAAATCCTATGGGGGCAGTTCTACTCTGTCCTGTAGGGTCTCTGTGAGTCAGATGAAACCCATGAAGTGCCAGGTATTGCGGTTGGTGTGTGTGTGTGTGTGTGAGGAGGAAGGGACATTATAGAGCTGTAAACCATGTTTTTTGTTCTCAATAGCAGACAGACTACCCATTGCCGTCGAGTTTGATTCCGACTCACAGCGACCCTACAGGACAGAGTAGAGCTGCCCCGTAGTGTTTCCAAGGAGCGCCTGGTGGATTTGAACTGCCGACCTTTTGGTTAGCAGCTGAACTCTTAACCACTGTGCCACCAGGATTTTCGGCAGACAGTCTAGAGATAAAAAACCGAAACCAAACCCATTGCCATCAAGTCGATTCCGACTCATAGTAGGTCTCTAATTTAAGTGGGCTTTAATGATAAATTATATACAGTAGACCTTGTAGATTTAACATTTGTGATCTTGGCATTTTTGAGTGAACGTGGAGGTCAGTGACATCTGGTATTTTCCCTTTCGCTAGGTAGCAAGCCTTAATAGCTTACATCACCAGGCTATGTTTCTGAGTAGATTACTTGCCTGATAGGTGAGCCTAGGCAGCTGTCCAGAATCTACACCTCAACACAGCTTTGTGCTCTGACTTCTTCTCATATACCAAGTAACAATCTGAGGGAGGACACTTGAATTTTCAGTTATACTTCATTGTATCTAACAGAAAAATTGCATTGTTATATTGATATTCATTAGTTCCTAAGCCCCGAGGATCTGATGTTTAAGCAAAGACCTTAAAAATTAGCTTAAAACAAAACAAAATGTAATAATTTTTTTCAAAGCAAGAAAATTCTCTAACAAGTGTAAATATGGAAATAGACTGTAATTTTATGTTTTAGAAAGTCCTAGTTCACACTGATTAGGTAGTGAGCTTTGGAAAAACTGAGCTTTCAGCTTCAGATGTGCTCAGGGTCTACATTTCATATTCACAGTCTCATGTAAGGGAACTAAGTGGCCAGGACTAACAATTGTCTCTATGGGGAATGTAAACCATCATAGTTATCCATTCTCATAATTTTAGGGAAGATTCTTTGGTCCCTCCCTTCCTCTCTCCTTTAAACATTTACAGGACATTCATGTGCCAGGCATTGTAATGGACATGGGGCATCCCAAGATGGATCCAACATCAATTAAATGAGAATCTCTGGTGGGTGGGACAAAAGTCTCCCAGATAATCCTAATGTGCAACCAGGGTGAAGAACAACTGGGCAATGCTGAGTGAATTTAGTCAGTCGCAAAAGGACAAATAATGAACTCAAGAGAAGGTTTAAACACAGAAGAAAACATTCTTTGATGGTTACTAGGGTGGGAGGGAGGGAGAGGGATATTCACTAGCTAGATAGTAGACAAGAATTATCTTAGTTGAAGGGAAGGACAACACACGCTACAGGGGAAGTCAGCACAGTTGGACTAAACAAAGGCTAAGAAGTCTCCTGAATACAACCAAACACTTCAAGGGACAGAGTAGCAGGGGCTGGTCTGGGGACCATGGTTTCAGGGAACATCTAGGTCAACTGGCATAACAAAGTTTATTAAGAAAATGTTCTGCATCCCACTTTGGTGAGTGGCATCTGGCGTCTTAAAAGCTTGTGAGCGGCCATCTAAGATGCATCAATTGGTCCCAACCCACCTAGAACAAAGGAGAATGAAGAACACCAAAGACGGAAGGAAGTATTAGCCCAAGAGACAGAAATGGCCACATAAACCAGAGACTTCCTCAGCCTGAGACCAGAAGAACTAGATAGAGCCTGGCTACCACCAATGACCACCCTGACAGGCAACATAACAGAGAGTCCCTGATGGAGCAGGAGAAAAGTGGGGAGCAGAACTCAAATTCTAGCAAAACGACCAGACTTAATGGTTTGACTGAGACTGGAGGAACCCTGGAAGACATGGCCCCTGGACTCTCTGAACCCAAAACTAAAAACATTACGAAGGCCAACTCTTCAGACAAAGATTAGACTGGACTATGGGACATAAAATGATACTTGTAAAGAATGTGCTTCTTAGCTCAAGTAGATACCTGAGACTAAATGGGCAGGTCCTGTCCAGAGGTGAGATGAGAAGGCAGAGAGGATCAGGAGCTGGTTGAATTGGCACAGGAGATCCAGGGTGGAAAGGAGGAGTGTGCTATCACAGTACAGGGAGAACAATTAGGGTCACATAACAATGTATGTATAGATTTTTGTATGAGAGACTAACTTGAATTGTAAACTTTCACTTAAAGCACAACAACAATAATAATAAAAGAACCACTAGGCCAGGTAGAGGAGTTGGGCAGCGGTGGCAAGCACAGGGATCAGGTCTCCCTCTGAGGTGGGAAGGAACTCAGAGTTCTCAGAACACAGAGAGGGACAGTGTAACTGGAGTGGGGTGAGGGGGTTGGGAGGGGGTAACTCAGTATAAAAGCTGAGGGGATAACTAAAGTTCAGACCACACAGGGCCTTATGGGATCTGTGGTAATTGTTTTTCGTCATCCTAAGAGCAAAGGGTAGTCATTGAAAGATCAAAAGTGGCAAGCATAGTTGTGGATGAGGTGAGGGTCCAAAGCCTACTGTACTAATCCAGTTGGGAGAAGATGAAGGTGGAATTGACTGGTCAGTAGAAGTGAAGATGCAGGAAGTGGATTATGTAGGAGGTAGCCTCTAGGGGGGTTGCTGATAGATTGGATTTGGGGATGCAGGGAAGAAGAGGTAACTCAAGTGTCTGGTTTTCACAGTTGGATGGATGATGGTGCGATTGCTAGTTTGAATTTAGGGGTGGTGGGCAAGAAGACAAGAGTGGAGAGGCCGATGTGGAGAACATCTTTACAACGCTGAATGTGTTTCTGGAGTTGAAACATAAATTAGGATCACAAAGTTTGGTTTTTGTGCATCTGAGTGATGATGAGGAAGTTGAAAATTCAGCCAAGTGTTTTTTTTCCCTAAAGCTCAAATGCCCTATTGGGTTTCTTTTTGTTTTACTTGGGTTGAGCAGGTCCTGTGATTGATTTTAGTGAAGCAGAGTCACTTATTCTGGGATCAGCTTAAAAATGAAAATTTGGTGACACCGTGCTCAGGATGGTTTCAATAATGACTTACAACCTAATTTATTCTTAAATAAAATCGTGTGTTATGTAATATTCTGGCTCCCTGTTGGTTAGTTTATCTCGATTTCTGTTTCATCACATTTACACCTGAAATAGCATATGCTCCCCTGCCCACACTGAAGAAGGATTTAGATAAATCAGAAGATTTTCAAGGGAAAACAGCCAAAATAATTAGGAGCTAAAAACATTGATTTATGAGCCAAGATTAGGAAAGGTAAATGCATGTTGTTTGGCTAACCAACAAATAAAAGTATAGAGAAGTTAATCAGGAGTAAACACTAAAGAAGACATTTAAGTTTATAGGAATAGGGAAGAAATTTTCACTCTTTACCAGTTCTTCTTCCCCTAACCCGTCTCCATTCTTCAAATGTTAGGTAATTCCTGATGAATATTTGTGAAGTGAATCTAAAAGCACCTAATGCTAAGAGCAATTACATGAATACTGGAAATATCTAAACTAGGCTAGGAATGGGATGTTCTGACTAGTTGTTTTTCTGGATAAAGGAGATTATCCCATAAATAGTTTGTGAAAGCAAAGAAGCATTAGTATAGGGACCTTCCTTGTAACTGTCTTTGAAAACAAAAACAAAAACCCAGTTGCAAGTTCCAACTCATGGTGACCCCATGCGTGCAGAGTAGAACTGCTCCAGAGTGTTTTCAAGGCTGTGACCATTTAGAAGCACATTGCCAGGCCTTTCTTTCGAGGTGCCTCTGAGTGAGTTTGAACCACCAACCTTTTGGTTAGTAGTCAAGCACTGAATCGTTTGTGCCACCCAGAGTCTCCAACTCTTTTATTTATTTTTTTGAACATTTAATTGTTTAGGTCAAAGTTTACAGAGCAAATAAGTTTCCCATTCAACTTATACACAGCTTATTTGGTGACATTGGTTGCAAACCCCTAAATGTGTCAGCACTCTCCCCCCTTCTTCCCTGGGTTCTCCGTGCCCATTTGCCCAGCTTTCCTGCCCCTACCGTCCTTCTGAACTTTGGTTTTGGACAAATGGTGCCCTTTAGGTCTTGTATAGTTGATTGTTCTGAGGTTTACATTCCTCATCGGTGTTATTGTTCATTTTATAGGTCTGTCTGTTGTATAGCTATGGAGCCCTGCTGGCGCAGTGGTTAAGAGCTATGGCTGCTAACCAAAAGGTCAGCAGTTCAAACTATTATGTGATCTCCAGGAGTGATTTCAGTTCCAAGTCTGAAGGGTGTCTAAGGGCCATAGTCTTAGGGGTTCTACCAGCCTCTATGAGACCAGTAAGTCTGGTCTTATTTATGAGTTTGAATTTTGTTCTACGTTTCTCTCGCCCTCTGTCCATGACCTACTTTTGTGGTTCCAGGCAGAGTGGTCAGTAGTGGGAGCCAGGCACCATCTAGTTCTTCTGGTCTCAGGGTAGTGGTCCATTAGTCCCTTAGACTAATTGTTTCCTTGAGTCTTTGGTTTTCTTCACTGTTCTTTGCTCTGAATGGGAAGACATCAGTTGTTGCATCTTAGATGGCCGCTTGAAAGCTTTTAAGACCCCAGTTGCTACTCACCAAGGTAGGATGTAGAACACTTCCAACTCCCTTTTAGGGATACATAATTTCAATGGCAGCTGTCACAATGATGTGCATCCTATGAACTTAATAAAATCATATTTTATTTGTGGATTTAGAATTCATGGTTTTATGAGGTTTTTTGTTTGTTTTGTATGGTTTTTAGTTTCCTAAATGCGTGGATCATTTTACCAACCTATGCATTTCTCAAAGTAATGATTCACTGATTGGCCAAGATCTATGGCAACTGGCTGGAAATTAGGTCTTGGTAAATAGAAGATCAGATAAGGGGAAGTGGCCTTCATGGGGTTGAGGTCCAGAGTAGGATGAATGTGAGACCTATTGTTCAAAGTTGTATCCTCCTACATGTTACCAATAGAATTTACTGGCTGTGTGACCTTGTAGAGTCATTTGTCCTCTGTGAGCTCCAGTGTCCTCAACTGTAAAATAAGAAAAACAAATCCTTCCTCACAAGGCTGTTGTTGTTATTTGTCTTTGAATGGTGACCCCCATGGACAATGGATCACTAGGCCTTTCTTCCTAGTTCGTCTTTGTCTGGAAGCTCTGCTGAAACCTGTTTAGCATCAAAGCAACACACAAGCCTCCACTGACAGATGGGTGGTGGCTGTGCATGAGGTTCATTGGCCAGAAATCAAACCTGGGTCTCCAGCATGGAAGGCGAAAACTCTACCACTGAACCAACAAGGCTATAGCAAGGATTAATGAGCTAAAGTATATAAGCTTAATCCAGGACTGGACAAGCTCCTCTTTCGGGATGCAAATACCTCCCAGGAGGAGCAAGTTTTATTCACACCTTGGGAGGGGTCCTACTCTAATCCACAGCTCTGCAGCTCGAGGGTGGGGCTCCCTTCTGGGGTGCAAGGAGGAAAAGAACATTTCAAAGCTTGAAATAATATCTAAGGACTTGAGATAACGTTAGGCAGCCAGCAGACCCTGGGTGACCAGAGAGTCTGGAAGAGGCAGGAGGAAGAAAGATGTTCAAAGAGAGGGTGGGGCACAGATGGTCCCTGGCAGCTGTTTACCAGGGC
>NW_004443945.1:13748703-13750078 GCF_000243295.1 Trichechus manatus latirostris
CTAGAAAAAATAAAACAAAATAAGCATGTGTTCCTCTCCTCCCCCTTTCCTGCTCCTAGTTACTGAGGAAGGTGGAACATTTGTGATAAATCCTTATTAGGGAACCTTCAAAGTGTAGCCCCAGGAATTTCGATCTGCTGTATTTTTAGAAAAGTACTCCTTTGGCCATCACATCTTTAGTTTAGTAAGACAACCACCAACTACTGTGTCTATTTAATCAATATATATGTATGTATTTATATCACCTATATGTAAAATATTTTTTTCTTCTTATATGCTTTTGTTATACAAAACTTCAAACTGGAATAATAAATTTAACCAGAGGAATATTAAAACAACTTGTGACCATGCCAGAAATAACCATTGTAAACATTTTGTCTTGGCTCAGTATTATTTTGTTTTCTTGCTAAGTGTTGCCATGTTCTGGGGCATGTTATTGTGGTTCATATTATCATGTCTTGCTTCTCTCTCCTGGGTCACTTCAGTCACCTCAGGCCCCCTCTGGCATCCTCTACAAGGTGACTGTCACACCTTTCTCCTATCCTTGATAGCTCTTCAGCATCCAGTCTGCATTTCTTCCTGTCTGAAAATACAGGTCGTCCCCGACTTATGACGTATTCCAGTTACGACAAACCACACTTACAATCGTCTGTTTTTCTTTTTTATGTATTTTATTCTTAGTAATATGTACTACAGTGTTGCAGCGCATAATTTGCTGATGTTATCATTTGCAGATGTTCAAAGGCAAATAAAGACTGAATTTATAAGATACTGATAATAAAAAGCAATAATAATGAAAACTAAAAAAAAAAAAAAGTATTCGGCTTACATTAGAACCGACTTACAACAGAGTTGTCAGAATTGAACTCCATGGTAAGTCAGGGACCACCTTTACTACAAAGTGGATATGTGCGCTGAGCACCCTCTCAATGTCAGACCCGCTCTCCTGCACTGTTCCCTCATCTGTCATCCTCTCAATCACTCAAGAGAAAACCTTGACTCATTTCTCACTTTCTTCACTCCGGCAGACAGCCTTGGCTCTGTTCCTCCTCTGGGAACCATCGCTTTAAATCATCCCCAGTTGTCTTAATTCTGCCCTTTCCAGTTTCTGCTGAGCTACTGACTCTTCCCCACACTCCCATCCCCACACACCCACACACACCCACACATCCAGACACACATACACACACCCACACCCACACACCCACACACCCACACAAACCCCCCCACACACATACAGACACATGAACTCTCCCGCCTCAGAGCTTCCCTGTGCTGTTCCTTTTCCTGGAAGCACAGCTCTGGCACCTGATCACCCTGGTTCCAATCTTACCTTTTTCATTTGCTAGCTGTGTGACTTTGTGCAATTATTTAA
>NW_004443945.1:13751740-13759940 GCF_000243295.1 Trichechus manatus latirostris
TGTGTTCCCTGTCAGGGCGGTCATTGGTGGGAGCCGGGCACCATCCAGTTCTTCTGGTCTCAGGCTGATGGAATCTCTGGTTTATGTGGCCCTTTTGTCTAATATTTTCCTTGTAACTTTGGTGTTCTTCATTCTCCTTTACTCCAGGTGAGTTGTGACCAATTGATGCATCTTAGATGCCGCTCTCTAGCTTTTAAGACCCCAGACGTCGTGGTAGATTTTTAAGTTGGAAAGGATGGAAAGAATAGTTCTTTAAGCTTGATTTTGTAGTTCAATAGACACTAAAAAAATTCTTGTAACATTTTGTAGTGAGTTTGAGGAATTCAAGGGAGCCTGGTAGTATAGCGGTTAAGTGCTGGGCTGCTAACTGAAAGTTCAGCAGTTCGAACCCACTAGCCATTCTGTGGCACAAAGATGTGGCAGTTTGCTTTGGTAAAGATTCACAGCCTTGGAAACCTCACGGGGCAGTTCTGCTGTGTCTGTGGTCGCTATGAGTTGGAATCGACTCGACAGCAATGGGTTTGAGTTTTTTGGTTTTTGAGGAATTTGAGGCCGATCAGGAAAAATGACATGACCCCGAGTTAGTAGTGTTGTGCAACAAGTTTTTATTAGGGCCAGCGTATTGGTGGTCCCGCACAGCAGAAGGTCTTCCAGAGGCAAGGGCGCTAGGAGCCACCAGAAAGGGAAGAGAGCACTGCAGCAAGGTGGGGTGTCTCTGGGTCTGAGAGCTGCAAAGGGAGTAGTAGCACCTTGCTGGGTGCCATCAAGTCAATTTTTAACTTATAGTGACCCCATATGACAGAGTAGAACTGCCTGTAGGGTTTTCTTGGCTGTGATTTTTCCGGAAGCAGATCACCAGGTCTTTCTCCCACGGAGCTGCCAGTGGGTTCTAACCACCAGCCTTTCAGGTTAGCAGCTGAGTGCTTAACCCTTGGGCCACCAGGATTCCTTAGTAGCACCATAGGGTCCTCATAACTACGGGGTTTTATCTTATCTAGGGCTAGCAGATGCTCAACACAGTTTCATGGGGTATGTAAAGCAGGCAGGTGCTAAGTGGCTAAAAATCTGCTTATATGGGTTATTTTCAAAACAACTGGATATGTATAAGGGGCCCTGGTGGCACAGCGGTTTAGCGCTTGGCTGCTAACTGAAAGGTCGGTGGTTCAAACCCACCAGCCGCTCAGCAGGAGAAAGATGTGACAGTCTGTTTCTGTAAAGATTACAGCCAAGGAAACCCTATGGGGCAGTTCTACTCTGTCCTATATTGACTCAATGGCAACGGGTTTTTTTTTTTTTGGATATGTAGAAAATTTGAGTTTGGTGCCAGCAGGTTTTTTTGGACCAGCAGGCCTCAGCTTGCTATGAAGAAGTAAACAACTTGGGGCCAATACACAGAGGCCATTTTTGACTCATTTATATAACACATTTTAATGAACAGCACTTTCTGTTAGAAAAATGCCCTTCGTCCTGAAGCTACGCCAGTGTAGTACTGGGAAAACACTTTAAGAAGGAAGAAGATGGGAAGATTAATTTGTATTCAAGTAAAAATTCAGAGCCTGAGGAATTTTTTTTTTTTCCTAGTATTGTCATGACAGGAGTTCCTAGGTGGTGCAAACGGTTATGTGCTGGACCACTAACCAAAGGGTTGGTGAGTCGAACCCATCCAGAGGAGCTTCAGAAGACAGTCCTGGCGATCTGCTTCTGAAAGGCCACAGCCTTGAAAACCCTGTGCAACAGTTCTACTCTGCAGACATGGGGTCACCACGAGTCAGAATCATGTCCATGGCAACTAACACCACCAGTAACACTGTCATTACACCAATAGGAATTTCTCAAGAAATGAAAACATGTATTGTTTTGACATGAACGAGGCAACGTTATTTAAAGCTGGAGAAGCATACAGGATCCTGTATAAAAAGTGACATTTTTGAGAGCCAGAAGAATTGGGTTGGGGTCAGGTGACTTAAAGAAAAAAAAATTATAGAAGTAAGCCTAAAAAAGGAGGTAAAATAGAGCTAGTCGGCCAGGTAGGATATGGGAGCGCTTGGGATATGTGTCTGGGTGGCTACGGGGGCAAGTGATAGTGGGGGTGTGGTTAGAGGGTCTGGGAGAGACGCTGGTGGCACGTTCCCTCCTGTGTTGTAACATGACCACAGTTCTGGTGATGATAAGATGATGTATGAAAAGTAGAAGAATCTCTAATTTTGAAGCATTGGTGCAAAGGCTTATGATAAAAATCCAAACCCGTTGCCCTGTAGCCAGTTCTGACTCATGGCAACTCCATGTGTGTAAGAGCAGAACTGTGCTCCATAGGATTTTCAATGGCTGGTTTTTCAGCAGTAGATCACCAGGCCTTTCTTCCGAGGCACCTCTGGGTGGGTTTGAACTGCCAACCTTTTGGTTAGTAGTTGAGTGTTTAACCATTTGTGCCACCCAGGGCCTCCAAAGGTTCATGATACATCATGGTAATAACAGCTGAAACTTATAAAGCAACTGCTGTGAGTCAAACACTGTTCTAAATACTTTATATACATTGCCTCAGTTTAACCTTCCTAACTACCCTATGGTTTAGGTACAATTAGTTTTTTCACTTTACAGATGAGGAAGCAAAGGCATCAGAGGTTAAAAAATTGCCCAGGGTATCACAGCTAATAAGTGTTGGGTCTGAGCTTTGTACCCTGGAGCTCATGGCTGAGCCTCCAAGGTTCATGCTCTTAACCCTTGCGTGATTATATCTCTCTGCCTACATTTGTTTTCTTCACCTACATTGTTTGAATACAGCAGTTAAAAGCACATTAACCACCTTGTGATTTTAGTTTACATGAAATCAATTTAAATAATTAGTCTAAGACCCTTAATTTACTAACTTAGTTTTTATATTAGTCATAATGTAATATAATATGCCAATGGGTATATTGAGAGTTGAGATCATGCAGGGCCTTGTAGACCATGTTAAGTAGATTTTTTTTTTTTTTTGGTGGTAGATATACAATATATGTAGCAACATTTGCCATTTTAACACTTTTCACGTGTACAATTCAGTGACATTAATCACGTTCTCTTGTTGTTCAACCATCACCGCTATCCATTTCTAGATTTTCCATCACCCTTAACAGAAGCTCAGTGTCCTGTAAGAAATGAGTCTCCCTTTTCCCCCAGAATATTAGATTTTATTCCAGAGGCAGTGAGAAGCAGTCAGTGTTAAGCTTTGGAGCCAAGTGGTCACTTTCGTGCTTTGGAACTGTTCCTCTTGTTGCAGTGAGGGATTGGGATTGGAGGGTCGCTGTTGTTTGTCATTGTTAGTTCCCATTGAGTCGATTCCGTGGTGTGCAGAGGAGAACTGCTGCATAGGGTTTTAAAGACTGTGATTTCACAGAAGCAGATCGCCAGGGCTTTCTTCTGAGGTGCCTCTGGGTGGGTTCGAACTGCCAACCTTTCAGCTAATAGTCAAGCGCTTAACTGTTTGTGCCACCCGGCACTCCTTTGGATTGGAGGGAGTGTGTGGGAGGGCAGGAAACGGGACACATAAAGACCAGTCAAGACTTACATTAGTGAAGGTGAAAGATGAGAAAAGTCTGAACTAAGATCATAGCAGTGGGGATGGATTAGAGGGAGCTGATGTAAATGAAGGAGAAATTAAGGGATCACCAGTTGGTCGTGGGGGGTGAGGAAGAGGCGGGAATCATGTAAATCTCCCAGGATCACAGGGCCATTGGAGATACGATTCGCCAAGATTAATCCTAATTAACTGAGATTTTACAATTATGAATAAAGTTTCTTGAGAAGAAAATTTTTTCAATCTTCTTCACTTTTCCATTTTGGTTTTTCTTTACAGTCACCACTCTGTTTTCTTTGGTAAAAGCCCTTTTCATTTCCTGAAACATGTCAGTCTTCTAGCAGAAACAATTGCAGCCGTTTTAATACTTCAAACTTTAATTTATGGAAAGTTTAATTTATGGAAAGCCTGTCCCTTTGGATCCTTTAAACAGGCAACATCTTCGTGCAATTTCCTGGACCATCACACTTGCTGAAGTGCTTGCAAATGCACATTGTTCAAAGTGATAAATGACTTGATGAGAAAATTGATGGCTAACTTGTTGAAACCCTCTTGTGATTTCAGGCTGCTCTGGCAGGAGGCACCACGATGATCATCGATTTTGCCATTCCTCAGAAAGGTGGCTCCCTCATCGAGGCCTTCGAGACCTGGAGAGGCTGGGCTGACCCCAGAGTCTGCTGCGACTACAGCCTTCACGTGGCAGTGACGTGGTGGAGCGACCAGGTGAACTACTTGGGGCGGGGACTGGTTCGCTTTAGCCCCATAGTTCGTACTTTAGACACAAGGAAGGATTAGGTCTGACATATCTTACAATTTATATTGAGTTGTTGAGCATAGAATTAGAACAAAAGTTCTTCTGAATTCACTAATTTCTCCTTGCAATTAGGATTTAGATGCTAAGGTTAGACAACAAGATGAGAAAATATATTTGCACCTCATATCACAAAGGATTGTTACTGTTAGGTGCCATTGAGTCGATTTCAACTCCTAGTGACCCTGTGTGATGGAGTAGAACTGCCCCATAGGGTTTTCTTGGCTGTAATCTTTATGATCCCACCAGCAGCCCTGTGGGAGAAAAGACCTCGAGATCTGCTCCTGTAAAGGTTACAGCCTAGGAAACCCTGTGGGGCAGTTCTACTCTGTCCTATAGGGTTGCTGTGAGTCAGAATCAACTGGATGGCACATGACAACAACAATAATCTTTACGGGAGCAGATCGCCAAGTCTTTTTCCCATGGAGCTCCTGGCTGGGTTCAAATCACACCCTTTTGGCTAGCAGCCAAGGGTTTAACCATTGTGCCACCAGGGCTTCTTCCACAAAGGATTAGTTTTCCTAATACATGAAAAGATCCTGCAAATGAATAAGAGAAAGGCAAACAATCCAATGGAAAAATGAGCAAAGGATACAAACATTCCATTCAAAAAATTAGAAATAGAAATGTCTCTAAAAGTGGATTCTATGGGAATTTAAAATTCTGTTCTGCATTTCCCCCTTTTGATCAGGATTCTTCTGTAAATCTCTGATCAAAATGTTCAGTAATGGTAACAGGGCGCCATCCAGTTCTTTCCGTCTCACAGCAAAGGAGATAGTTGCTCATGGAGACAATTAGCGACACATTTCATTTCTTCCTCCTATTCTTGACTCTCTTTCTTCCGCTGTTGCTGGATGAACCCCCAAAACTGTTGCCCTGGGATAATCCTTAAACCTTAAACCAAAAATATCCCCTAAAAGTCTTCTTAACACAAACAACAGTAACTAGTAAAGAATGTCTGCCTTGAGAATTGTGCTCTTTTAAGATCTAGCTATGTGGGATCAAACTGACAACAACTCGAAAAATTAGATAGGAATCTTCAGGGGCAGGGAGTTTATGTTAACGGGGAGGAACAACTCAGAAAAGGAGAGTGAGAATGGTTGCATAACTTGAAGAATGTAATCAATGTCACTGATTGTACATATAGAAATTGTTGAATTGATGTATGTTTTACTGTATATATTCTCAATAAAAACAACAAAAATCTAAAAAAAAGGCTCTGAAACAAGTGCAGTCTCACTCTCAAAAAAAAAACAAATTAAAAGTACATTAGAATAATGTTTTTCTCTTATCAGATTGGCAAGAAGCAAAAAGTTTGATAACACGGTATTATGAGTAGGTTTGGAAACATGAAGAATGTTAATTTGGCAATATGAAGGGTAATTGGCAGTACCCATTATGACTACAGTGTATATATACCTTTGACACATAAGTTCACTTCTAGGAACGTATCCTTTAGATATACTCACACTAGTGTTAAATTGCAGCATTATTTGTAAGGGCATAATACTGGACATAACCTAAATGTCCATTAATAATGGACAAGCAAAATTATGGCATAGCCTGACAATGGAAGATGTACTGTAGACTATTGTGCCTGAAGCTTTTTTGCACTGAGGTGGAATATTATCAAGATATACAAATCAGAAAAAGCAAAATGCAGAAGAATGCCATGATATGGCACAAAATAAAAGAAGGGGAAAATGCATTCTTTGCTTGTAGATACATAGAATAGATACATAGAATATCTTTGGAAGGAAACACAAGAACTTCGTAATGCCAAAATGCAAGAAACTGGTAATGTTGGCTGCCTCCTGGGGGCCTGGAGGACAGTAGTTCAGGGGAGACATTTCATAGCATAGTCCTCTGTACCTTTTGAATTTTGAATCCTGTGAAAGAATTATCAATTTAAAAAACTAAAATAAAAAAAAAATACAAAGATGACGGGATAAATCCTTTATGCGCGTTTGCAATAGCCTTTTCTAATAGTTGATTCATTGATTTTACAAATATAATTTTAACATTGTATGATAATGTATAAAAACAATTTTAAAGGTACTGATCTCTCTTTTTCTCCACTTCATCATCTCCAGAATCTTTGAAACATTATTTTCCCACAGATTAGAACTTCAATTAGACATGTTTAATTTCTAAAGAAAAAAATCAAGAAAATGTACATTTACAACTAGATGCTTCCATTCTCACTCCTGACTCTTTTTCCCCCTCTTCTGCCCTGGAGAGAGGAAGGGACAGACCAGGCACGTTTCCAAGGCCATCTCCCTCTATTGGTGACCCAGGCGCCCTTCCTATACTGCTCTGCTAATATTACTGCCCGGTCTAACCATTTCGTAACAAAGCTTAAACTGTCTGCTAATTACTTAGGCCATGGCAGAAATAATAACATGATTCAAATAGAAAAGGCAGCTTTGAGAGATGTTAAAATATGTTAGTTCCTCCCCCACATAAATTTTTATGTGTACTTTGGAAGAAACTTTTACTTGTGATTTAAATCAACATCATTTTTTTTTTTCCTTCCACAATGGGCTTAATTCAGAAATTTTTTGACCAGAAAAAGTTCACAAGGTGATTTTATTTGAAGTTTACCAGGTAACCTCTACCCCACCCCCCAGACCCCCCCCCCAAAAAAAATTGGGCTTTAGACACCAAGTTAATGTAAAACCAGTAATCAATCTTTAACAGATAGTTTAGCAAACAATAGCAAGGTTCATAGTCCACGACTAAAGTTTGTTTTTCTCCAAAAATGCTATTCTAAGTGATGTGTCTGATCTCTTTTATGACTTTAGTCAGTCCTTCCTCCCTTTCTCTTTTCCTTGCTTCCTTCCTTCTTTCTTCCCTCCTTTTCCAGCATTGTTACTTAATAACTACTTGGAAACTCACTGCCGTCGAGTTGATTCCGACTTATAGCGACCCTATAGGACAGAGTAGAACTGCCCCATAGGATTTCTAAGGCTGTAAATCTTTAGGAAGCAGACTGCCACATCTTTCTCCTGGGCGGAGCCGCTGGTGGGTTCGAACCACTGACCTTTCAGTTAGCAGCTGACCGCTTAACCACTGTGCCAACAGAGCTCCTAACTACTTGGAAGTGTATTTAAAAACTAGATTAAAGAACCATCCCCAGATTCTGAAAAGAACTTGTCACTACCTTCTCAATTGGTTTGTTTGTTTGTTTTTTTCCTTTTCAGTGGGTTTTAATAGCTTGAGAGCTTGTTTCCATAATTACTTTAATTTTTCACAAAATTTCAACCTATTGTTGCCTGCTTGTTTTTTTCAAAATGAGTTTTGACAAGTTTCAAAAAAATATTTTTTAAAAATTTGAGTTGACAAGACATCAAACCCATAAATTAATCTAGGGGAAATAACACTGACTTACCTTACTGTAAACCTTTGGTCAACTCTCATCACTCACTCCTTCAATGCTGCCGTCTCTCCTTATTCTGAGCGAGGATCTACCTTCCTCCATGGTGGAAATAGAAACCGGAGTATTACCTTGATCAGCTCTCAGTCACCAATGGGACACCCTTGTGCCAATCCTTTCCCTCCTTGCTTCCTGCTTCACGGAAGAGCCGTCTCTTCCCCCTCCAAGGCTAATCTTCTTGCACTTCTCCCCTTGGAACCTTGTTCCCTTGTCCCCTTACCTCCCCTGAGACCACCCTCTCTCGATTCCCCCCATTCTGACCTGCAGCCTCATTTCTTCCTCTTTACTGTCTTCTTCCATCAGATGTTTAAAAAGCTCAAGTCTCTTTCATCTTAAGCATAAATCATTTCTTCAGCCTTATGTCTCATACCAAAGTTAAATCTCAAAAAGAGTTTTC
>NW_004443945.1:13761961-13768683 GCF_000243295.1 Trichechus manatus latirostris
TATACACAGCAGAACATACACAAATTCAACAATTTCTACGCATAAAATTCAATGACATTGATTATATTCTTTGAGTTGTGCAATCATTCTCACCCTCCTTTTCTGAGTTGTTCTTCCCCCATATGTTAATGGCCCCTAAGTTTCCTATCTAATCTTCCTAGTTGCTGCTGTTACTTTGATCCCATATAGCTAGATCTTAAAAGAGCACAATGCTCAAGGCAGACATTCTTTACTAGTTAAACTAGACTATTGTTTGGTTTTAAGAAGACTTCAGGGAATATTTTTGGTTTAAGGTTCAACGTTTAAAGATTTACATCTCTCTGATGGCTAATGATGCTGAGCATCTTTTCATGTGTTTGGTGGCCATTTGAATGTCCTCTTTGGTGAAATGTGTGTTCAAGTCCTTTGCCCATTTTATGATTGAGATATTTGTCTTGTTGTTAAGTTGCTGAAGTTTTTTATATATTTTGGTTATTAGATTCTTGTCAGATATATGACTTCCGAAGATATTCTACCAGTCAATAGCTTGTCTTTCCACCTTTTTGGTGAAGTCTTTTGATGAACAAAAGTTTTTAATTTATTTTGTCTTTTGCTGTTTGTGCCTTTGTTATTATATTAGATAATCCACTGTTGAAAGCTAGGGCTGACAGCATTGCCCATGCTTGTTCTTCTAAGAATATTATGGTTTTAGTTTGCAAATTTAGGTCCTTAATCTGTTTTGATTTTGTTTTTGTGTGTGGTGTGAAGCGTGGATCCTGTTTCATTTTTCTGCATGTGGCAATGCAGTTTTCCCAGGACCATTTACTGAAGAGATTCTTCTTTCCCCCATCGAATGGACTCAGCACCCTTGTCGAAAATCAGTTGACCCTTATGGAAAATCATTGCTCTGTGGGCTTAATTTTAGTACCTTTTGAAAGAATTCTGAAGATAAGAAAAAATCCCAACCTGATCGAGTTCTCTAAGTATTTCTTGTTGTTGTTTGTTGCCATTGAATTGATTCCAACTCATGGCGACCCCATGTGTGCAGAGTAGAACTGCTGCATCGGGTTTTCAAGGCTGTGACCTTTTGGAAGCAGATCAATAGGCTGACTTCCGAGGCAACTCTGGATGGGTTCAAACTGCCAACCTTTTGGCTATTAGCTGAGCACTTAAGTGTTCCTTAGACCAGACAAATATTTACTGAGTGCTTACATATTTCAGTCTGTGGGCAATTAGAGACATAGGCTCTTGGATTTTAGAATTGATTGTCTGCCTCCTCTGTAGGTGATTTAAATAAACACATCATGAAACTTTTCTTGAACCTCAGAATTCAGTAATATATTCAGAAGTCACAGTAGATAGAGGAGGTTATTATATCATTACTAACAATGGCAAAATTCCAAGAGATATAAAATAGTTCTATTGTTATTCTTTTCACGTCTGCATCTATGTGGAGAAAATAATGTTATGGCATCCTGATTGTTTTCTCTATCCAGAATATTAAATAACATGGATAGGTTATGGATATATATGTTATTTTGATTGTGGTGATGGTTTCATGGGTGTGTAGATTTGTCAAAACTTATCAAACTGTTCACTTTAAATATGTGCAGTTTTTTCATGTCAATTATACTTTAATAAATCTGTTAAAATTAAATAATAATAATATAGATTGATGATTGTTTTTATATAAATAGCTATATTCTTCAATGCTTTAACTTCTGTAATAGATGAAAGAGTAGGTTAATCTACAGAATAATCTCAAATCCTCAGGATATAAATTAAATTATTGTTAGAATAATTCACACTGAAATTTTAGTCCTTATTGAGACCTGAATTGAACCTGTAAAGGCAGTTACTGATCTGGCCTTGATCTCCACCTGGCTTCTAACCCATTAGTAACCTCAAGGCCCATGAGGCTTCAGACCTGGTCCACAGCCTTGTGAGTGGATAGCTGTTGGCTCCTAGAAGCTGCTGATGGGCCATGGGCCTGTCATGGTTCCTCAGCTAAACGCTGAGCTTGTGCTTTCTCAGGCAAGCCTGGCTTCATCTAGATCTGACACTTTTTGCTCTAAGAATTCAATCTGTGCATTCAGATTTGAGCCCAAACCCTTACCTCACATTAGTTTTTATTCCTTCCAGAGCCGTGATTGTATCTGTTACTGCCAAATGACTTTGTCTTCATTTTTCTAGAATAATATCCTCTAACCTGGAGATAGATGCCAAGAATTTTACATCCAAGTATAGGAATGAAATACTTTGGGGAAAGGTATGAACTCTTTCATGATTTAAAAGTATCATAGCAGCAGCAATATATCAGATGAAATGAGGTATAACTTGGGGGAAAGAAAGCGCAAGGCCCTAATTGCATTTTTCTAGAATTAAACTGTTGTCCTTATTTTACTTAGTTTTGAGAAAGACCTGGTGATCTGCCCCCATAAAGATACAGCCTAGAAAACTCTATAGGCAGTTGTACTCTGTCACATGGGGTCACTATGAGTTGAAAATCAACTCACTGGCACCTAAAAACAGCAACAGCAGCAACTTCCTAATGCAACATTTTGGAGAATGTTGAAATTATTTAAATTAAAGAGGGACATTTTGTTGTTATTTTCCTTTTTTAGGTTAAAGAAGAAATGAAAATTCTTACCGAAGATAAAGGTGTTAACTCTTTCAAGATGTTTATGGCCTATAAGGATCTGTATATGGTGAGAGACATCGAGCTCTATGTGGCCTTCTCTCGGTGCAAGGAAATTGGAGCAATTGCTCAGGTCCATGCAGAAAATGGAGACTTAATTGCAGAGGTAAGCATTTGCTTTCCAAACCTTCTATAGAAAAGAAAGTGGCTATAACTTCAGGTGAAGATGATTGTCCTTAAGTAAAAAAAGAAACACAAACCCATTGCCATGGAGTCATTTCCAACTCATGGCAACCCCATGTGTTACAGAGTAGAACTGCTCCATAGGATTTTCTTGGCTATGATCTTTACAGAAGTAGATCACCAGGCCTTTCTTCTGGCGGTGCCACTGGGTGGATTCGGACTGCCAACCTTTAGGTTAGTAGTAGAGAGCAAAGCATTTGTGCCACCCAGATCCTTAAGTAGATAAACTCATTTAATGCATTGATAAAACAGAAATCCAGAAACTGATGTTCTGTGGCTCAGAAATAATCTGGTTCTCTTGGGTTACTGCTCTTCTTTTATTCAGGTGGTATATGAATTGGAATGAGGATTTCCTCATTTCAAACCAGCTATTAGAGCTCAAACATGTTTTATTATAGAAACACAAATACTTTTCTTTCTGTCCCATAGCCGCTGTTTTTTAGTAGCTCAGGTTGCTGGTTCAGAATACCAAGTGTGGACAACATCAGTATAATCTGATGATTTAAGCAGTGTACATATTCGGTAGCTGTGTAAAGCCCTACTCTATTCAGAAGCTGAGTATTAAAACACACTCTGGAGGAATCTAGATGATGTTTATTTCACATGTTAGTTCCATTATTAATGCCTGGAGGGGACACCATCCGCACGATTTAAAGAGCTGTCTCTTACCTTTATGTTAGCTGATTTTTTTTTTCCTCTCCCTGGGCTCAGTTCCCATTAAAGTCGGTGAGATTGAGGCTCAGTGGCCGGGGGCAGCATGGAATAATGAGACGAGAGTAGGAGCTGTAAAATCACACAGATCCCAGTTAACATTTGACTCGTCACTTTCTAGCTGTGTGGCAGAGTGGGTGGATTCGAGCGGTCAGTTTACCGCTCTGGGCTTGGCTGCCTTTTTTTTTTCTTTTTTTGTGAGGAAGAAGTAACATTTTGGAGAGGTGAAGTAACTGGTCTGATACCACTCAGTGGGTTGGGGGAGGGTGAAGACTATTATTTAGTAAAAAGTAAAACTACCTACCTAACATAGTAGAATGAGTCACTTCAACCAAGATCTAATATCGAGAACTAGATTATTTTGTTTCGTTTTGTTTGTTCTGACCCAATAGTAAGTCTTTTTTTTTTTTTTATTGTTCTTTAGATGAAGGTTTACAGAACAAACTAGTTTCTCATTAAACAGTTAGTACACATATTGTTTTATGACATTAGTTAACAACCCCATGACATGTCAACACTCTCCCTTCTCGACCTTAGCTTTCCCATTACCAGGTTTCCTGTCCCCTCCTGCCTTCTAGTCCTTGTCCCTGGGCCAATAATAAGTCTTACTATGCACACTGCTTTTTAAAGAATGTGGTTAGAGCTAACTCACGTCTTTTTCAGCTCTGCAGTCAGAATAATTTAATTGTGAAATATGCATATGGAAATTAACATACACCATTTGTTGTTGTTTTTAGGTGCTGTGGGGTCGATTTCGACTCATGGCAACCCCAAGCGACAGAGTAGAACTGTACCCTTAGGTTTTCAAGGCTGTAATCTTTACGGGAGCAGATCGGCAAGTTTTTCTCCCACACAGCCACCACTGAGTGGGTTCGAACCGCCAACCTTTTGGTTAGCAACCGAGCCCTTAACCATTGGGGGCGCCATCTGAGCTCCTCAACATATATCATTAGAGTATTAAAATTATTTTTATTGAATACCCATACTGTATTTGCATACACACACAGGCATACATTCACATGCATACTCACATACCTATACTAACAGATCTAAAAACCTGGACAGTGTATTTAATATGAAAAAAAATAATGGTATTTGTCTCTAGTAAACGCTCCTTGCACATGTCTTTGTAGGGGGCAAAGAAGATGTTGGCATTGGGGATAACCGGCCCTGAGGGCCATGAGCTGTGCCGCCCAGAAGCAGTGGAGGCAGAGGCCACACTGAGAGCCATCACCATAGCCAGCGCCGTCAGCTGCCCCCTCTACATCGTGCATGTGATGAGCAAGTCCGCAGCAAAGGTGATAGCGGATGCAAGGAGAGATGGTAACTTCCTGAATATAACCTCACTTAGAACTCAGTGTTAGCTAAAGAGTAGGGTAAAATAACTGTAACTTCTGCTTTTGCTTCTGAGAAGGTTGTACATGAATTTCCACTTTTCTTCCTTGTTTTCATTAGCATCTGTTCTAGTTTCTTTCATCTTTATACAGGTCTGTTTTTTCTTTTCCTTTGTGCTCATCCTCTTGGCTGCTTCTAACTTCCTTGAGGTTATTTCTTCTCCATCCTTGGAACCTTACACCATGTCCTTCACCCATATATTCCCAACCCTTAACATTACTGTTGTGTTGTTGTTGTTAGGTGCCCTTGAATCAATTCTGACTCATAGTGACCCCATGTGACAGAGTAGAACTGCCCATATGACAGAGTAGAACTACCCCGTAGGGTTTTCTAGGCTGTAATCTTTATGGGAGCAGATCACCAGGTCTTTCTCCCACTGAGTGGCTGGATAGATTCAAGCAGTCAGCCTTTCAGTTAGCAGCCAAGCGCTTAACTATAGCACTATCAGAGCTCCTTTTTAACCTACTAGTCATCCACTTGTTTAGTTGTATGGATAAATACAAAGCTCTCTAGTTAACTTTAAAGAAGCTTCCCTATCTCTTAGGTGTCTGCATAATCCCTCCTAGTACCTAGATCAGGCACATAATAAAACCACCAAAAACCCCTTGCCATCAAGTCGATTCCAACTCACAGCAACCCTATAGGACAGAGTAGAACTGCCCCATAGGGTTTCCAAGGAGCAGCTGGTGGATTCTAACTGCCGACCTTTTGGTTAGCAGCCGTCGTCTTAACCACTATGCCACCAGAGCTCCAGGCACATAATAGGGGACAACAAATTTCTTTTGAATTGAATGGATTTGTCTGACAGCAACTTGGGTGTAGATACAATTGAAGCCGCTCTCCATATAGTATTTTTATGATGATTATATTAAAACTTTAAAGTTATTTTTATCCCAAGTTGCCCAAGTAACTAATTGCCTGAGTTCTGTAGTTCAATTTAGTATGTAGATAGGGATCATCTTAAAAGAAAGAGAAAAATCTATTCTTGATAAAAATTGGGCACAGAAATAATTGTATTCGTTTGTCAGTACTGGTAAACAAGAGGTGAGAAACAAATACAGTGAATTTTGTTCTGTGACGTTGGACTCTGTCAAGTTGCGCTAGTACCTTTAATCATCTCACCTTTAGGAACCCAGATCATCAAAGCAGTCTGTCAATCATCTTAACAGCCTGGGTTTTTTTTAAACTGCAACTGACTGTATTTTTTATACTATGCATTATAAAAACCATGAAAATAAATTTGGCTTGTGTATAACTGACACTAAAAGTTGTCAAAAATTGCTTCTTATGTAAGGTTTAGTAAGGATTTTATGCAAGCTGGATACATTTTTAAATATTTAGTCCATCAATGTCTTGTGTTAAGAGTAGGCTTAGTTTCACACAGGGGTTAATAAGGTCTTTCTGCCAATCATTTATGATGGCTTTTCCCCTACATATGATAGATTTTCAGTATAAAAGAGAGCTGTAATTTAAAAATTACAGTATTAGATTTCCCCACCAGATGGCACTGTTGCCAACTTTACAGAATTTGTTGTTCCTTAATTATTTGCTGTGGGACTCATGTACCATGTTTCTATAGCCTGTCAGTCAGGTCCATAATGCCAGAATATGATTTAAGAAACAGTAAAATCGGCAGAAATGGTCAATCTTAACCTACCGGCAGGCTACAATTTTGACAGTTCTGTCAGAAGCAGTTTCTTGATCTCAGGTATTTATTTTGCACTAGGAGCAGAGTGAAAACCTAGGAAAGATTTTA
>NW_004443945.1:13769461-13770949 GCF_000243295.1 Trichechus manatus latirostris
GTAACATATTCACAGATTGGAACGCCATTATTCTGCCTACCACAGAAGGGCATCTTCAGGGTAGATTCCTAGAAGTGGGATTGCTAGTTCCAAGGATAAATACGTATGTCGGGTTTTTTTGGATATTGATAAATTCCTTTCCAAAAGGATTGTAAATATGGAATACTTAAAATATCACCCCATGTGTTCTAGTTGAGTCAGATTTTCTGTAGTAGTACCTATGAAAATACGCTCATGCACAATAGTAAAAGAGACAGTAGAGCTCCAGACTCAATGAGCCTGAGAGAAAACCAACCCTGCATATGTGACCAAGCAGAAACCCAAAGGGACAAGGCAGAGTGGACATGTTGTGTTGTTAGGTGGTGCTGTCAAGTCGGTTTCAACTCATAGCAACCCCATGTGACAGAATAGAGCGGTCCCATAGGATTTGCTAGGCTGTAATCTTTATGGGAGCAGATCACCAGGTCTTTCTCCTGCAGAGCCACTGGGTGGGTTTGAACTGCCAACCTTTCGGTTAACAGCTGAGTGCTTAACCGTTGTGCCACCAGGGATGCTTGGAATAGACATAGACAGGGTCAAACTGTTCCCACAGTGATTGCATCAGCAAATCCACAGACAGATTACTGGGGAAGTAGAATGACAAGGGCTGGTGGACCACACTGAGCTTTTAAGGAGAATTCATTTGCCCCTTCTGTACTCACATATTATCGACCATAATTCTCCAATATAAAATACAGACTTATTGTTAACTTGTTTAAATAAGAAATTATTTAGCCTCACAGATTTAGAATATGAATGTTTCACATCTGTAAATTCTTCGGGCAGCTCATTCCATCTTCTAGGGCCTTGCCACTCAAAGTGTGGCCCCTAGAATGCAGTATCAGTGTCACCTGGGAGCCTATTAAAAGTTTAGAACCTTGGACCTCATCGCAGAACCATGGAAGAAGGATGTGCACTTATAATTAGAACCCCAGGTTACTCATATGCATGCAAAAGGTGCCACTCCAGTAGGCACAAGGACATCCAATTATTGCCTCCATTGTAGTAGCCTAGAAATATGATGGTATTAAATGTGATTTTATTGTTGAATTGCTAACTATATACCCAGAAGAGAGCAATATGAGGGGTGGTGATTATAGCCACCAACATTACTTACTGAGAGCTTAATATGTGCCCCACACATAGTAGTATTTTAATATATCTTGTTTTATTTCAGGTTTTGCTATATATTATCTCATCAATTTATTCTAATATACATTTTTTTTTAATTGTCATACCCTTGCTTTAATCTAAATTTTATCGCTGTTTTGTGACTGATGAAACTGAGCCTTGAGAAGCAACTGGTAAATTAAGTACAAGATTTGCTAAACCCCTTGCCGTCGAGTTGATTCCGACTCATAGTGACCCTATAGGACGGGGTGGAACTGCCCCATAGGGTTTCCAAGGCTGGTAAATCCTTACAGAAGCAGACTGCCACATCTTTCTCCC
>NW_004443945.1:13771907-13788605 GCF_000243295.1 Trichechus manatus latirostris
AGATTAGTTACAATATTTTTGTTGTTGTTAGCTGTCCTCGAATTGGCCCCCAACTCATGGTGACCGCATGCACAATGGGATTGGAGCATTGTGATCTATAGGGTTTTCACTGGCTGGTTTTTTGGAAGTATATTGTCAGGCCTTTCTTCCTGATTTGTCTGAGTCTGGAAGCTCTGCTGAACCTGTTGAGCATCAGAGCAGCACACAAGCCTCCACTGACGGATGGGTGGTGGTTGTGCATGGAGTGCATTGGCCAGGAATCAAACTGGGGGTCCTGCATGTAAGGCAAGAACTCTACCACTGAATCACCACTACCTCACAGTTTCAATATTAAGACTGTGTACATATTATTCTCTGTAGAAGCAATTACAGAGAAGAGAGCCTCAAAGAAAGCTATATCACTAACTTGAAGTGGAAGAGTTGTTTCAAATTAACTTCATGAGAAGCAATTTCCAAGTGTCAAGGTCAAGTGAGTTTTCTTTTCTTACTCTCCAATAAGACTCAAAATCATACCTTGTTTTAGTTTGCTGCATCCTTGGACCATTATTGTCTGGTACAGTTTTTTGTTTTTCCAATCAGCTCTTTTTAAAATTGGTTGAGAAAAGAAACATATACCAATCTACCAGCCATAGAACTCTTTTATTCATTGCAGTCTCGTCTGTCCAAAGAGCACTGGCGTCAATATATGTAATTGGCTTCAGTGACACTTTTTAGGTTTGAGCAGCTTTGGTTATACGTGTTTCTTTTCTGCTGCACTATTGGCATATGAAATTACTAATGAAATTAAAAAATGTTCACTCCTCCCCTACCCCCAATAGAATGTGGATTCACTACTTTTCTGGTGCTTTGCTTAGAAAGGTGATTTCTCTTAGTTCTCTTAGTTATTTACTTGATGCTCTGTTAGGTGCCATCGAGTTGGTTCGGACTCATAATGACCCTGCATACAACAGAACAAAACCCTGCCCAGTTCTGCAGCATCCTCACAGTCATTGCTATGTTTGAGTCCATTGTTGCAGCCACTGTGTCAATCCATTTCGTTGAAGGTCTTCCTCTTTTTCACTGGCCCTCTACTTTACCAAGCATGACATTCCTCTCCAGGGACTGGTCCCTCCTGATAAAATGTCCAAAGTACGTACGATGAAGTCTCGCCATCCTCCCTTCTAAAGAGCATTCTGGCTGTACTTCTTCCAAGATAGATTTGTTCATTCTTCTGGCAGTCCATGGTGTATTCAATATTTTTGCCAACACCATAATTCAAAGACATTAATTCTTCTTTGGCCTTCCTTATTCATTGTACAGTTTTCACATACATATGAGACGATCAAAAATACCATGGCTTGGGTCAGGCACACCTTAGTCCTCAAAGTGACATGTTTGCTTTTTAACACTTTAAAGAGGTCTTTTGCAGCACATTTGCCCAATGCACTGCATCGTTTGATTTCTTGACTGCTGCTTCCATGGGCGTTGATTGTGGATCCAAGTAAAATCCTTGACAACTTCAGTCTTTTCTCCATTTATCATAAAGTTGCTTATTGGTCCAGTTGTGAGGACTTTTGTTTTCTTTATGTTGAAGTGTAATCAGTACTGAAGGCTGTAGTCTTTGCTCTTCATCAGTAAGTACTTCAAGTCCTTTTTGCTTTCTGCAAGCAAGGTTGTATCATTTGCATATTGCAGATTATTAATAAGTCTTCCTGCAATCCTGATGGTTCATTTTTCTTCATCTACTTTGTGTATATAAATTATACAAATACAACAATTGGCATACACACACACACACACACACACACACACACACACACTTATATATATAAACTGAACTAAACCCATTGCCTGCGAGTCGATTCCGACTCGTAGCGACCCTCAATAGGACAGGGTAGAACTGCCACATAGGGTTTCCAAGGAGCAACTGGTAGATTCAAACTGCTGACCTTTTAGTTAGCAGCCGAGCTCTCAACCACTGCGCCACCCTATATACGTGTGTGTGTGTGAACATATTTTGGTATATATTTATACACATGCACACACACCAATTACCAAAATACCAATGCCAATATATACCATAACAATAATTATGACTAAAATTTTCAATGCAGTTTTGTTTTTTTTAGCTTCCAGTTTAACTTGTGTTTATAAAGTTCAACTCTAATTTTATAGCCATGTTCCTGTCTTTAGGGTATAAATATGACTCTCATTTGAACTTAGTAATAAAATCTTTTTCTTATACTAGGCACTGTGCTCTGGGCCTTGAATTTGCAAAGATGATTAAGATAATTTTAGTTCTCAAGGAGCTCACAGTGAACCAGGTTCCATTGTGGTCAGTGTTTCGTTTGCTGGGTTTTATTTTGTTTTGTTTTAGTTTTTCCCTTTTAGTAGAAAGCCTAACTTTCCAGGTTTATTATTGTAAAATGTAACTTCTCTTATGGAGGATTTGGAGACAGATTTTGGATTTCCTGTTTTCTGTTTTATTAAAACTCTCATCCCCATATCTCCCTCTTGTGTTTTAAAAGACAAGGAGAAAGGTCCACAAAGTGGCCACTCTCTTCCCATGTGATCTTGCTGACCATGGCTTGTTGGTGCTGAACAGGAGTAAACCATGTCTCATTTACACAAGTGCAATTACCTGGTGCTTAGTGACGAGTGCTGTAGAAGGGTGAACCTGTGGGCTGCCAGGGTGGATTTCAATCTCAGTCTTTCTTTTTTCTTCCTTGCACATGAACACTCTTTGCCCTTTAAATTTAAAGCAAAGTGATTTACCACATGCCCAACTGCAAAGAAGTTGAAGACTGGCCATTTTAAAAGATTTTTAATAATAGAATTGTGTATTATAAGGAAACCAACATTTGTTCAGTGACCCGAGGTTCTAGGAACAGGCTAGGTACTTACATACGCATTAATGTATTTGACTATTGGCACACTAAAGGAACACTGAGATCCCATTTCACAGATGAGAAAACAGATGGAGCGTGAGACAAGCACCAGCTAGAAAGTAGCAAATCAGGATTTGAATCCTAATCTGTGTGATGCACTTTACCATGCTGCCTCTATGAATTTTCCTTCTCAAATATTTTCTTCCTTTATAAATATAATATTCTGAATCCAAACATAGCCCGGAAAGGTTCCACTCAATATACGTTTAGGTAGGACAAAATTATTTTTATTAAGTGTGTTCGGCTTTCTGTTTTGTATCCAATGCTTCCACCCCTGGATGCTTATGCCAGCTTCTCTGCATCTTCCAACCTTCTCTGACAGATCTCATGACTTGATTACGTGCTGCTTCCAAATTCAAATGAGGTGTTAACATTTGCTGTATCACCTTCATCTGATAAATAGCTTGTCTAGTTAAGGGGGAGGTGGGATCTGTCTGACATGCTTCTTCTTTATTTGGAAATCTTTAGAATCTCTCAGAGGGCAGAGTGCCTTTAAGTGGGAGATTGCATCTTAAGTGCAGAGTCTTTTCTTTATTGGTTGTGAGCCAAAGGATGGAGAAAGGAGAGAAAGTATATGGGTAGACAGGATACAAAATAATGTGAAACTTGCTGAGGCAGTGGGAGGAGATTAATGATGAAGACATAGCCATCTCCCAAGAGTTGTTGAAACCATCTGGTCGCCAGTGTAATCAGGAGAGTCCCAGACTAAGAACAGATAGAGGACTTTTCATTAAGTGTAGTAAATGAAACCAGTAAGTGAAATTGGAAAATTGCTCAGCCACATCCATGCATAGCTGGTGGCTGATTTAATCATTTAAAAATGCATACTCTTTACCAAGAAAATGAAAAATAACACTTTTCCTAGTCACACAGTACATATGATATCAGAATACTAGGATTCGCATTCTGGCTGTACCACATATGACCCTTGTCTTTTGGCCAAATGAATTAGTCTCATTGAGCATCAGTTTCTTCATCTGTCAAACTAGCATAAGAGTTGCCATGCAGGTTAAATGAGATTGCAATGTGAGAGCTTTGCAAACTATACCAGTACCAGTTGTCGTTGAGTTGATTCTAACTCATGGCAGCCCCATCTGTGCAAGAGTAGAACTGTGCTCCATAGGTTTTCAGTGGCTGATTTTTCAGAAGTAGATCACCAGGCCTTTCTTCCAAGGTGTTTCTGGGTGGACTCAGGCTTCCAACCTTTCAGTTGTAGCAGCCGAGTGCATTATCCATTTGCAAACTATAGAGTTGCCTAAAATATTATTACTTCATTTTTAGCTCACCCTAAAAGAACTCGCAATTATGCTAACTGGACCAGTCTGATTACCCAGTTTATGGATTATCTAGTCCCCCCATTTCCCTTTCCCTTTTGACTTCTTGCATTTTTTTTCTGTCCTTTGAAAGTATCTTGGAACCATCATGAAACAGAGGAGAAGAGCAGTTAGAAATTTTTACTTTATTTTTAAATTTCTTGGTGTTTACAGAAGCTTAGTGGGGAGAAAGTTGATAATAGCCCAGTTCACGAAAAGCTCATTGTATATACCAAAAAAGTGGCCTGTCACATTTTAAAGGCACTAAACCCTTCTGAGGAAATTACCTGTCATCTGGTTTCAAAACTGTCTTGGCAGACTTCTAGTAGATGCTGACACTTTTAATTTTTCCTGAGAGCTATTAAAATTGTAGGACTTTTGGAACAGTATTCCCAAATCACCTTGATAGGCCAAGTGATTGAATAGAACATGTGATAAGGATCTTTCCTCTGTGATGAAGCACCAGGGAAAATCCTGAGTTGACAACTGGTAAAGTGATCGTAGATCGAGCCTCTGAGTTTCTCCTTGTCCAAGCATCTATAAGGAGCTCTCTTGCAACAGGAAGGTGTCTTTGTACCTGCAAATAAAATATTGTGTTCATCTTGCTGCTTTTCCAGTAGATAGTACATTACCTCTTACCAGTACCTGTTGCTGTAGAGTCACTTCCGACTCATGGCGACCCCATGTGTTGCACAGTAGAACTGCGCTCCACAGGGTTTTCAAGGAAACATCACCAGGCCTTTCTTCCAAGGTGCCTCTGGGTGGGTTTGAACCACCAGTCTTTCGGTTGATAGTCCAGCGCTTAACCATTTGCACCCCCAGGGACTCCCACAGTGCCCTTAGGTCACATTAAAAATGATTGCTGCTTATTCTGTACTCCAGAGAGAGATGCTAATGGTGTTTCCCATTTTCTGGGAAAAGGATAGTAAGAAATAGGAGGGAAATGGAATTCACCTAATGTGTGTGCAACATGAAAATGAAGGATCTTAGCAATTGCAGCCCTCAGTCTCTGAGGGATAACTTGGTTCCTTCAGAAGTCAAGTTTCTTAGGCCTCAATAGACCTCAGTTCATAGGCTTTTAAATTCCTAGTTTAGCTAAAGGAAGATGGCTAGTTTGGGGAAAAAATTGTCTGTGAGATAATAGGGTGCTACATTCCAATTTAATATGACTCAGGCAGCTGGTGGTCATACACTTGCAGTACTCTCTGAGGAAATCAGTTATTTTCAGTTATAGATCAGGATTTTAACTGAAATTTGGCATTTGATTAACCAGAGTGAGCTCATCTGGTATGCCGGCATCTCTTTAACATGCACCCACCTTTATGACTGCTGGATATGATCCGGTTGATGCCAGTGAATCTATTATTCTGACAAATGCTAATCAGAGATAGGATTCTGATTTTAAATTCAAATGCACTATTAACTTTTCTAACATTGTGCGCTTCTGATGCCCTCATTTACATGATTTTTTAAATATGCAATTCTGGCTACAGTTTTATTATCTGAGTGTTCTTTTATTTAATGTAAGTTTTTTGAGGAGTTTTTTTAAAGAATGTGAAAATATCATGAGTCTATTTGCAACAGAGATATGCAGTGGTTGAACTCCATGTGACCTATATTAATAGTTATCTGTCATCAGGGTAGTTAGGACCACTGGAGTCAAAATGCCTGGCTTCAAATCCTACCTCCTCCAGTTTACTTATGTGGAGTGTATGTAATGTAATTGTATGGAAATTATTTAACCCTCAGGTTTTTGAGAAGATTCAATTAGAATCGCACATGTATCAGCCAGTTTTGCTAGGTTTGCTGCAGTAACAGATGCATGTAAAATGTGAGTGGCTTGCAACTATAAAGATTCATTTTTCATTCATATTCATGTCCAGTGTGGGTTGACTCTGGCTCTGCTCTATATCCTCTTCATTCTGGGACACAGCTGAAGGAGCAATCCCTGTCTGGGACAGCAGGTCTCATAACAGAGGGAAAATGGTGATGGCAGAATCCCATGATGGCTTTTACAGCTTCTGCTTGGAAGCTGCAATGTCACTTCCATTCATATTTAATTAGCCAAAGCAAGTTAAGTGGCTAAGCCTGATATCAGTGAGGTGGGTAGTATAATCTTCTACAACATGCAGTTCACATTGACTGGAACATAGTAAATGCTTAATAAACACTGTTACTGTTGGGTGCCATCTAGTCGATTCCAACTCATAGCAACCCCAATGTGACAGAGTAGAACTGCCCCACAGGGTTTTCTTGACTGTAGAAAGATTTTTTCCGTGAAGACAGAAGCAGATCACCAGGTCTATCTCCCACGGAGCTGCTGGGTAGGTTTGAACTGCTGACCTTTCAGTTAGCAGTTGAACACTTAACCGTTGTGCCACCAGGGCTCATTCAGCAAACACTAGGTCTCAAGACTACATTATAGTTTGTGATTCATATTATCCTCTGCTAGGACAGAAAAAACTAATGTTTAGGTCTTCGTCAGATGGTTCTCTTAAGTGCAAATTAAGGTGCTGAATGCCTCCTTTGAACTTTCCAGGGAAGGTGGTCTATGGAGAACCCATAGCAGCAAGTCTTGGCACAGACGGCACTCACTACTGGAATAAAGAATGGCACCATGCGGCCCACCATGTCATGGGTCCACCCCTGCGGCCAGACCCCTCAACGCCTGATTTCCTCATGAATCTATTGGCTAAGTAATTATTTTGCAGATGATTGTGAAGTAGTTTGTCAAAGTCAGGTGCTTTATGAGTCTCAGGTCCGAGTGAGGAGATCTTGTCCTCCTGTCTGGAGCTTTCATTGGCCTCCCAGGATGCCCTTCTGCTTGGAGAGTCACTCACCTGGAGACCAAAAGGGATTGGCTTAATGATGATACATTGTCAAAACTTCTCCTGGACACAGAGAAATCAGATTATTTTCACTGAAATGTACTCTCCTGATTTTTTCCTTCTCTTTTCTAATTGTTCTTGCCCAGAGCCTGGGCTCTTCATTATGCCTATTTTTATCAAAATACTCTTGAATTTTTTTTCTATGCTGATGTAACCTGGAACCAGATGTGCCTATTATATAGGAAACTCTGTTATTTTCTGGGAGGCTCTGACAATTTTTCTTGAGAATTCTACCATTCACAGACATCCTGACACTCCTCTTTCACAGATACTCAGATTCAAGTGTACAGAGGACTTTTCACTACAGACTGTACAAGTGTTAACTTGCCTCTCCTTTCAGCTTCCTTCCTCCGTCATGCTTCTACCTCTCCAAGACTATTCTCAAGTCAAAGCAGGATTCCTGTCCCTGGAGACATCAACATTCTCAGCCAATCTCACATATCTGGTCATCACAGTGTTGCCATGTGGCCAGAGGGTTACCCTGGTGAACCTGCCCTCTCTTCACATGGATCCTCGTAGTGATATCTTTACATAGTACTCTACTCACATGGAACTTTCATGTGTATTATTGCTAGTGATTCTAATAATCTTCATTAAGTAAGTATAATTGTCAATTAATGATGAGAAACTGAGTTTTAAACAAGCCCATGAGCACAGAACTGGTAAGTGATGGAGTTGGGCCTAGAACCCAGGTTCTTCTAAGAGTATGTCTAAAAGTACTTCTTCAGCAGAGCAAGAAAACAAATCCCAGAATAAAGATGAGAATGGGGTGATATATGTATTTCAAAAAGCTACTTGCTTTACATTGCCTTTTTCTGACTTTCAGTTGAGAAGTCAGGAGACTGGGAAAGGTTATTGAATTTTCCTCCTAATCTATTTTATCTGCTCATCCCCATCACACTTGTGTGTTTTTCTCTTTACAGCGATGATCTAACCACAACAGGGACTGACCACTGCACCTTCAACACCTGCCAGAAAGCTCTTGGGAAGGATGATTTTACAAAGATTCCCAATGGGGTAAATGGTGTTGAGGACCGGATGTCAGTAATATGGGAAAAAGGCGTGGTAAGTTTCATAGGATCCAGCCCATTTTGCCTAATTTGTCAGCCAGGATCTGACCTATTTTGTCACTGGAGTGACATAAACCTTTACTCACAACAAAACAAAGAAAACACATTGCCATCTAGTTGATTCCAACTCATGGCGACCCAATGTGTTACAGAGTAGAACTGCTGCATAGGTTTTCTTGACTGTAATCTTTATGGAAGCAGATTGCCAGGGCTTTTTTCTGCAGCTCCACTGGGTGGATTTAAACCACCAGCCTTTAGGTTAGTAGTTGAGTGTAAACCATTTGAGCCACCCAGGGACCCTCAAACATTTATAGAGAAGCTTTTTGATTGTTTTTACTAGGGTAAAGTCTGGGAATTCAACACTGTCTTCCCTTCTCCCATAGGATAGTATGAGCAAAGAAATAATTTTTTTCTTCATTTAGTTTACAGGATGCATTGCAACATTTTGCAGAGACATTAGGGGATGAATTTAGACTGGACACCAAAAGGGCTCTTATTCAAGACTTAAATTTTATAGCTCTTATGCTTGATTTCTCATGTTCTTGAATCCAAAAGTCTCATATGTCACTGGAGCAAATACTTGAAATGATACAAAATACTTGAAGAATTTTTATTATGTTCAGACCTCCTTTTCATGAAATCTTTATAGGTGTCCCTTTTAAAAACCTTTGGATATCATATTTTAAAAACTCCTGTATGAGGTCACATAAATAATAATTTAACATCTAGAAAGAGAAATTTTTAAAATTCCCATGCTTTAAACTTGTTTCTCTGAGAATGGAGAAGAATCAGATGGCTAAATGTCCCTGTGTTATCCTGTCCAGCCAGTTGACAGGCCTTTCTCACTGATCTCCCTGAAATTCTCTCTTGGATGGCACATAATCGTATCTCAGACCGCAGAATCCTCTTTGATTACTTTTCCTCTACCCATACCACCTGCCTTAATTTTTGTTAATTTCATTTCCAAAATGCCTCCTTATTTCCATCTTCATGACAGCCACTCTGGTTGAGGCCCATGTTCTGTTTGGACCATTGCAGTAGCCTCACAACTTGCCCTGCCTCCAGTCTCTCATTGTTGCAGTCTACTCCATACTCCAGTACCAGAGTGGCCTTTCAAACGTGATGTTCTGTACATGCAACTTTCCTCTCTAAAACCCTTTAAGTTTCTCCATTACTTATAGGATAATATTTGAATAATTCATTTACATATAAGGATTTTCAAAACATCTTTCTAGCCCTGTCTTCTGCTAACATCCTCTTCAATCCTCCTCTTCCTCCATCCTAACTCTTAACTGTTCCAGACAACTTCTCTTCTCTTTGCTTAGATTTCCTGGTAACAGTTCTTTGAACTTGGGTTATTACAATGAGTATCTTCATTACTGCAGATCATAATCTATTACAGTTCCCAAGTATACGAAGGCTTCAAAGTGATTGAATATTTCTTAATAGCATACAGGGAACCATGTTACTTTCTGAAACATTAAGATGGTGTACTTATGGGAATATTCCTTTCAGGCCATGGTTCTTAATCATTTGTTGAGACAGGAGATCTTTGATAATTGAATAAACCTTAAAGATGCTCTTACCAGATAAGTTTACATAGGTATAAACTTTCAACCATTTATTTATCATTTTAGAGGGGTCACATCCTCTCAAAGTCTGTCCATATTAAAACCCCTTGCAATAGACTGTCCATGATTGTTGATTCATGTAAACTTCAGTTGCTCAAAATTGAGCCTCTTGAGTTGTTTTTTCCTCTTTCTAAAAGTGTTGCCACCTGATTTAAAGATCAATCTAATTTTAACTCTATAATATTCTGTTTAATGTCTCCATAAGTATTTCATAAATCTTAGGTCTGCAATTAATAAACCAGATCATAAATGTAGTAGATGGTAGTGGTATAATTTAAAAGAGAATTGAAAACACAGTCGCCAACATTCAGTTGTCACGCACTGCAGTCTTGTGTGATTCTGGGAAGGATGGCAGAATTAGTGGGAGTGCTTTTTCAAGCTGATAGGTTTTTGAAAAGTCATCTTCAGGCTTCCATATGTTACCACATCATCATCATTATCATTATGATTATTTAAGACTTATCAGTATCCACAGATGTGTTTGCCTCCACAGCATAAGAAAGTAGGTGTAGATCTCTTTGGTTCTAAGAGATGCAAGTCTTGTATATCAATAGGAGATTTTTTTTTTAAGTGTTTGATCATTAGAACAAATGCATTTTCTTCCTTGAATTGTGTTATGGATTGAATTGTGCCCCCACAAAATATGTGTTGTAAATCCTAACCTCTGTAGGGTGGCTATTAGTCTGAATCAACTCTATGGTTTAGATGCCTGTGGTTATAATCCCATTTGGGAATGGGTTGTGTTTGTTATGTTAATGAGCAGGATTAGTGTAGGGTGTATCTTGAGGCTTTCTCTTTTGAGATACAAAGAGATTAAACAAGCAAGCTAGAAGCAGAGATGTGGGAAGATAGACATGTACCACATGAAGATCACCAAAGAGCCAGGGAATAAGGACCTTCCCCCAGAGCCAACAGAGAGAAAGCCTTCCGCTAGAACCAGTGCCCTGAACTTGGCTTCTAGCCTCCTAAACTGTGAGAGAATAAATTTCTGCTTGTTAAAGCCATCCACTTGTAACCCAATGAGGATGGGTCCTGCCCAGTGCGACTCCTCGAGTCAACTGAGAGACACCAGGCCTTTGAGAAAGAGAAAGTAAACTTTATTGCAAGCCGGTCAAGCAGGGAGCTTGGAGTCTAAGTCTCAAATGAAGCTCCCTGAGGTTGGGGATTCTAGGGAAGTTATAGGGTTTGGGATAGGGAACTTATACATAATTCATGAAGTTTCTGGGAATAGGTGGGCAATTCCAGGAGCTAATTAACATGGGGGCTCAGTGGGGGGTGCAATATGGTGGCTAGGGGGCATGTGTTTTTTGGGGGGGTATTATGCTTTGCAGCTTATTGCTCATGTCTAAATGGGGAGGGGGTGGTTAGTGAAGCAACCTTGAGCAGAGAAGCAGTACGAAGGCCTTGAGCTGCTACACAGAATGCCTTATCAGGAACTCACAGATCCTGGCTGTGATGGGAGGAGGAGGAGCAGTTTAACCCTGTCAGTTACACACTTGTGGTATTTCTGTTATAGCAGCACTCGATAACTAAAACAAATTGTTTTACAGCATAGTGGTAAAATGGATGAAAACCGATTTGTGGCAGTTACCAGCACAAATGCAGCTAAAATCTTTAATCTCTATCCAAGAAAAGGAAGAATAGCTGTAGGATCAGATGCTGACATTGTGATTTGGGATCCAAAAGCCACAAGGTAAGTCTGAGTTCTTGTATTCCTTGGCTTCAACGTGGAGAAAAAGCACTAACTTGAAAAGGGATTATGCATTGGCTTTAAACAGCCATTCCCTCTTAGAGGATTTATTTAGCAATGCTCAGGTATTTTGAGCCTGTGCACAAGAAAAAAGTTTTGATGTACAAATATTTCTTTGTTTATCTTGGCACAGAGGATGCAAAAGTTGTGTTGTTTACCATTCCCTGGACATTGATATGTGTATCAAACCAGTATGAATTTACCACTTCAGTGCTTGGCAAATTCCCGGATTCACATGGAGGAAAGGCACAGAGCAGTGAAGAAAATAAAAGGCCTAGCCTGAAAAAGGCTGAATTGAAAACTTGAAATAATTACAGCCTTTTTTTAATGCTTTCAGAGAGAAAAATTCCAGCACAAAGGATGTCACTTTGAGTTAGCCAAATTTTCCAGTTGAGTTCGTCTTGAGCCTATCATTCCCAGTAGACTCTAGCTTTTTGTTTCCAATTTCCAGAATTCCGTTAATATTGCAGGTCTGGCAAATTCCACCACCTAAGGAAAGCATTCAATAGAGGTTGAAGCTCTGCTGATTTCTCTTTATAGGATGTTAGCATAGACAACACCTGCATCCTGATTTGTGTTTTCTATAAACTTTGCAATTGTGATGGATAAAATTCCATTTACTTTAACATTTGTGTGTGTGTGTGTGTGTATGTGTGTGTGTGTGTGTGTGTAAACAGGAATACTGTATGACCTTCTGCCTTTATTTTAAGGTATTTATTAGGTCTATTAGGTATTTCACTGTAATATCCCTTGGGGGTGATACTATTACAAAGACCCCATTTCAGTTGTAGTACTCCTGGGCTCCCCTCGAGGAAAAGAAGATCATTTGAGAAGCACTAGGCTACCATCACTGCGATCCTAAAAGCAAGCCCCAGATCCTCTCACAGAACTACAGTTGTCTTTTTGTGATTGACACTTTCCTCTGGGCACTCATTGTTCCAACCTACAAACCAGTTCACACAGCTGACAGGCCATGATCATGACAAGTAACCTTTAGCAAGCACTTCAGTGAATCACTTCATTGCCAGTTTACAATCATGCAATGTAGTATATGGTGGTATGACCATGCTATGTATATAAACATCCTAAGATATCAACTAGACACAATTCATGGTCTCTGTTAATATGTTAACAAAGAACTATTGCCCACTGAGAGACTAAATATCTGCTTGTCAGATAGCCTGTGTCGCTTCTCCTCTTCCTTGCTTCCCCATCTGCATAAGAAATGAAGCCAAGTGAAAATAATGTGGGCAGCTTGTCTACTCGGTTAGAAAAAATCGTGCTTGGGAAGACAATGGAAAAAATTGCTTGGATTTGGATGTATCTGTGGATGAATCGAGCATGCTGTATTTGCAGAGCTCCTGATATTTTAAATATCACTCGACAGAGGGCTGTTGTATGTCCATCAGGGACCTGCCCAGGGTCATCTCCGCTGATATTCAAACAGCTCAGGCTGCTTTAAGTACTAGGAGCAGATAGGCTTTTGAAATGACTTGTGACTTATATGGAGATAATGAGATTGTCTTAGAAAACCTAAAAATGTTTAAAAGGCAGAAAACTATCATATGGAAAAAATATTTGTGAAAAATGACTCTTTTGAAGCATATAATCTGGGGAAATCATAATAATGATAATAATTAATAATTTGCATTTTGCACAGCTTTCAGATCAAAAACCAAACCTATTGTCATTGAGTCGATTCCGACTCATAGCAACCCTATAGGACAGAGTAGAACTGCCTCACAGGGTTTCCAAGGAGTGGCTGGTAGAATCAAACTGGTGACTTTTGGTTAGCAGCCAAGCTCTTAACCACTGCACCACCAGGACTCCACACTCTCAGTGGTATTTAAAAATGCTTTGGTATCTAAAATGCAATCTACAAGGTAAGACAAATATCATCGTCTTATGACAGTGAGAAAACTAAAACGCAACAGTTTAAGTGACAGATCTGGTACGAATGTCCTGACTGCAATCTCGTATGCCTTTCATGAGATTCAGTACCAGGATATCTCCTGATAATCAAAGCAGAACACCTTTATTTATACTTGACTGTTCACGGTCCACTTCAGCATTCATTTGTTCTTTCCATCAGGTGGGCCAGTAACTAAACTTTTTTTTTTTTGTCTTGAGTCTGTTCTCTATTATTCCTTATCAGAGATGAAGGAGAAATTAAAATACTGTGTGGTGATGTGGCTGTGCAGTCAAATTCCTAATGACGTGCAGAGTCCAGGGAGACCATTCTCTGTGGTTCTTCTATACCCTGGGTATCTACAGCATCACCCAGCCCGAAGAGGAACTCTGGCTGTTTTAATTTCTGAGTGTGACATCAGCGTAGGTCTAAAGCATTGTTTTGCTTAGACAACTGGACAAAGAGAAATGACCCGAACGTAAGGTTGTGAATAATTCACTTACTTTATTTGCCACGTATTGCTGCTTAGAGGATATTTATAGGCTGTGATTATGTCTCTTTGACTCATGTTTTAGACTATATAAATTTAGACCACTCCGTTTCTCACAAGTTTTAGCTCCCGATTTCTGTAACATTCTTTTGTACTTTCCTTTGCTCTTCAGCTGTTTCGGAACAGAACGTAATGATCCAGATGTGTAGTTTTTTTTTCTTCTTAAGATCTATATATTGCCTGCTTAATTTCCCTAATTTCTAGTCTAAGAATAACTTAAGGTCAAACTAAAAAGCTCCTATACTTCTAAGTTTCTTTCTCTCTCTCTGTTTCTCTCATCAATACTTTAGTATTTCTTACATAATAACCGTCCTTCACTTTATACGGTGGTGATAACAGAAGATTGAATATGTAAATTTTCATATATATGCCTTTTGTGATTAGCTAAGTTGTCTTTGTCTACGTCTGCTGATTGTTTATACTAGGCACTGTGCATAATGAAAACAAGCACAGGTCCGAGAGCCTGAATGTGCAGGTTCTACTCCCGGCTCCACCACTGCTGAGCTGGAGACCCCAGCAGGCCATTTGAGGTCTCTGATAACCACTATCTCATACGTAAAATGAGATTATTAATAATTGTTCTGCCTACCTCGCAAGGTTTTTGTTAGACTTGTATGAAATAATACGTGGGAAAATGCCTTATAAAAAGTGCTACCCAAGGGCAAGATATGTATTATTATGATTATTTTATATTCATCCAGTTTGACTGGTGTCATTATTTGCAGTATATTCTCATTTTTAAGGAGTCCCTGGGTGGCGCAAATGGTTCAGCACTCAACTGCTAACTGAAAGGCTGATGATCCACCCAGAGGTGCCTCAGAAGAAAGGCCTGGTGATCAACATCCAAAAGATTACAGCCACTGAAAACCCTGTGGAGCACAGTTCTACTTTGAAACACATGGGGTTGCCATGAATCAGAATAGACTTGACAGAAACTTTTTTTTTTCTTTCTCTCTCTTATTTAGGTATTCTCAGCTATTTTGCCTGTGATGACCAGGGAGGCAGATAAACCCTAGAGTTCTATTCCTCCGACCCTTGGATCCTTGTAAAAACTGGAGACATTTTCTTAAATGTCTTATTGAAAAATGGAGAAATGTTATCTTTACATGGCAGGATATACTAAAATGATCTACCCCTTTTGGGTTTCTTTGACTTATTTATATCTTGCTTCTCCAGTCCTTTTATTTAAGAATTTTCCTTCAGCCAAACATCAGGATTTTATGAATTATTATTATTGATCTTTTTCAAAGTAAAAATTGCAGAATGTGGGAACCAGGAGACAAGGGGACATTCAAGAGGAGGCTTCATAGAACAATGAATCTTGAGGAATGTTTGAACAAGGAGAAAGTGCATTTATCATGGTTTATATCAAAATAGATTGTTCCAGAAACTGTGTTGATTCCTTATCTGGGTCAGTCATAGCACCAGCTTTCTCTATTCTTGTCCTGGTTGCTAAGAGAAAGTTGCTCATCTGGCCTGGCTGTTCCTGGTCAAAATTTATGCTGATGACCTCAATTAGGACCTTTCTGATGCACAGCAATATTTTTAGCCTTCTCTAACTGTTCACACATTGTCTATAGCTTTCCGTTATTCTTGGACACCACCCCTGCCACTGTGGTGGCCTGCCTCTTCTCATCCTGCAGTCTGAATTCTGTTGAATCCTGTGTACCCCACTTACAATACTGTGCCACAATCTTTATTCACTTGTCTTTCTCCCTCATTAACAGTCTTGAAGTCTAGTTCCATGTTTTTTAAATAAACTTTTTATTATAGAACAGTTTTAGATTTACAGAAAACTTGTGAAGATAGTACAGAGAGTTCCTGTGTACCTCACATCTAATTTCCACTCTTATTAATATTTTACATTAGTATGGTATATTTAGGAGCCCTGGTGGTGCAGTGGTTAAGTGCTCGGCTGTTAACCAAAAGGTCAGCAGTTCAAACCCACAGGGCTCTCTGTAGGAGAAAGATGTGACAGTCTACTTCCATAAAGATTTACAGCCTTGGAAATCCTATGGGGCAGTTCTGCTCTGTCGTTTAGGGTCAGTGTGAGTTGGAATCAACTCAACGGCAATGGGTTTAATGGTATCGTATGTTTGTCACAATTGAAAAACTAACATTGACACTTACTATTAACTAAAGTTCATATTTTATTCAGATTTGCTTAGTGTTTATTTTTATTGTGCTTTAGATGAAAGTTTACAGAGCAAATTAGTTCCTCATTAAACAGTTAATACACAAATTGTTTTGTAACATTGGTTGTCATCCCCACCGTGTGTCAACACTCTCCTCTTCTCCACTCCGGGTTCCCTGTTTCCATTCATCCAGTTTTCCTGTCCCTTCCTGCCTTCTCGTCTTTGCTATTAGGTTGATGTGCCTATTAGTCCCATATACATGATTGAACTACAAAGCACGTTCCTCACATGTGTTATTATTGGCCCTATAAACCTGTCTAACCTTGGACTGAAGGATGAACCTCAGGAGTGACTTAAGGACTGAGTTAAAAGGGTGTCTGGGGGCCATACTCTTGGGGTTTCTCCAGTCTCTGTCAGACCAGCAAGCCTTATCTTTGTGTATGTGTGTGTGAATTTGAATTTTGTTCTACATTTTTCTCCTGCTGTGTCCAGGACCCTGTATGGTGATCCCTGCCAGCGCAGTTG
>NW_004443945.1:13796132-13832180 GCF_000243295.1 Trichechus manatus latirostris
TTTTGACCATATTGAATAAATTTCTTTTTAATAAACCTCTTAAACGTTGTCTTTGTTGCATACTCCTATAGTGCATCCCTTTAAAATGGCAAAAATGAACACACTCATTAGCAGACTTGACTATATATATATATTCTTCCTCTTGTGGCATAAAAAGCAAAAGTATATAAGCTTAAATTATGACAAATGTCTATTAACTCAAGTTAACATTAGTAAGTTACCTAAAGTTTCTTTGGAACTATTTTAAGACTGTATATCATAAAACATAACTGTTGTTGAAAGAAAGTCTGTTTAAATATTCTAAGTTTTCATTCAGCTTTTACTATTTCTCATATTTTTCCCAATCTAATTTTAGCCCTTAAAGATTTTATCAACTGGCTTTGGAAATCACAAAGTCTTTACTCGGCTGACCAATTCATTGATATGGATATAGCTTTAAGTGTCTGGCTAGGGTTGGAAACATTTTTCCAGGCCATTTCAGGTATGTCTCATTGTGATTTCTATGTTTTTGGTTTCTTAGAGTTCCCCTATAATAGAGAGAGCTTGTTTACAGTTCTTTTATGACTGGGATCCACCCAATTTCTGATAGCTATAGCAAAGCAGCAATTTTTCTTATCTTTTGTCTTAAAAAGGTCTCCACCTAGTTGGAAAAGGTCTTTCAAAAGCTTCCGTGGAGCTATATGACCTTGGAGACTGGGGACTGGGGAGGACTGATCCTGCCCCACCCTCACTCTCTTGACTCATGGAAGACATTTACATATGCTTAAATTGACCTATGAATTTTGAAGGGCAAACGATGACTAGTTTCTTTCCCTTTACTATTCTAGAACTGCTACTTTTACTTCAAGACAAAATTATTCTTTTTCCTTAAATAAAGCACATGTCATATAATATCTAGCTTAAGTTACTTAGAAAGTTTTCACCTTTAAGATTGTTATAGGGTAGCACATAAAGATCTTGGTGTACTTTTCAAATAGACCGATTTATATCAGAGTTTCTCCAAACAGCTACTAAAAGTCTAAATCATAAGATACACAAGATGCAGTTTTTCTTGGATGAGGAAAGAACTGAAGTTCTAGGACAGCCTTACAAAAAACAGCAATTCTCAGCCATAACCTCCTTCTTGATACAAGACAGAAACTCAGACACCACACTCTAGACCAGAATCAAGCTCTTAGACCAAAAGGAGACAGAAAGACCACATAAACTCCTGGTGATCTATTTCTGAAAATCAACCAGTAAAAACCCCATGGATCACAATGGTTCAGTTTGTAACTGATCATGGGGATGGCACAGAACTGGGTAGCGTTCCATTCACTGTGCATGGGGTCTCCATGAACTGGGCGCTGACTTCACGGCAGCTAACAACGACAACAGCAATAGGAAAAATACCATAGAGCTAAAGCGCCTTTCTCATGACGGTCGACCAAGGGTACATACTATCAACCTGACTTTTCCCTGTTGATGTTGACCTTGATCACCTGGCTGAAGTAGTGTTTGTCAGATCTCTCCACTGAATAATTTCTCCCTCTTCCCCCCGTCCCCACCATACTGCATTTTTAGAAGGAAGTCAGTATGTGCAGCCCACACTTAAGAAGTGTGGAGTTAAATGCTATAGTTCCACGTTTAAACTGATTCTATATCCCCGGGCCTAGCCCAGTTCAGCACATAGTAGGAGTACAGTAAGCATTGTTGAACAGGTAGGTGAGTGTGAAGGATATAGCTTCCCACGCTGTGTAGAAGATGGAAGCAATTAAGAAACGGGATAAAGGAAAATTAGAACGATTTTATTTAACAACAGTTGTGGTGAGAGGAAAAGTAAGAAGAATAGCATTCCTCACTCCCTCACTTCATGTTGTTAATTTATTGCAAGTGATCAGTAAATGATTGTTGAAAGAATGAACAAATAAAGATGAATTTAAATAGAAAGGATTTTCCAAGGAGAGGAGAAAGAACTGTGGAAGGTCTTATTGTCTTTAAGTATCCCTTCATTTTTGAGTTTGGGGAGTAATTCGTTTGTTAAACAGAGCTCTTAGGAGAAATGAAGCTAAACTAAAAGAGAATTGCCATAGTGTGCTCCTTTACTCATGTGTTACTCAGCATGGAAGCATCTCTGTGAACCAGGCCCTAGGTTGTACAAGGCTGTACAAGAGCCAGGCCCTGCCTTTAGGAAGCTGACCGTCTAGGGAGGGGACACAAGATATAAAGTCAAATATTTGCAGTCTAAGTGGAAATGTGTTAAGACTATCACGTAAGAGGAAGAAACAAGACCCTGTAGAAGATCAAAGAAGAAAGATCATTCTTGCAGTAGAGGAGTCATTGGCGTAAGATTGCATCAGAGAGGAGAGTAAATGAAACATCTGGCCCTGAGAGTCAAGACTAAAAATGGAGGCAAGATAAACTGAGGCACTGATGGAAGGGCGGGGGGCGGGGGTTCGAGGGCAGTTAAGGTGGTTACATGAGAGAAACAACAGGTTCAGGCTGAGGGAGGGAGTGGTACAGTGAGGAGGGAGTGGGCTGCGTCTCTTGAATTTTCGGTTTCTTACAGAGGGAGCCAGTTTTAAAGAGAGCTCACCTAATGGAGAAGCATTATTTAATCAAGTGAATAAAGGGATGTAGCTATACTGTTATTTGTTGGAAAAAAAAAAAACATTTTATTTTTCCTACCTGATTTTAATATTAACTGAAGGCTGGTGGTGTGCAGGCTTTCTGTCTGACCACACCATTAGAGGTTGGCCAAAATTTCCCAAAGAATTTTCCTTAAACAATTTTAGCAAAAGCAGTTGCCCGGATAAGTTACTATCTTAAGTGAGAACAACACGCATTTCACCCCAGATCCTGAAGGGGGCGCCCATAACCTACACTGTGCTCAGAGTCTCCAACCAGGGCATTTGAGCTGCTGGTTATGCAAGCCCTGGAGAAGAGATGCATTTGCTAATGATTTTCGACTTCATGGTACATAGATGCTTTCATTTTATTTTTATTCTTGTTACTTATTAATGGCATATAGAAGTTAGGTGTGCTTGCACCACAATCTCTCACCTTAATAAAGGACTGCATTAAAGTTGCTGAGGGGAATCAGGGCAAAGAAAAGCAGTGCAGCCATGCTTTTTCCCCCTTTTTAAACTGGTGAAAAGCCAAATGGTTCCAGGTGAGGAATTCGACATGTGGTGATGGACAGTGAGCGAGAACTGGGAGTGGGAGTCTGTAGGAAAGGTTTGGGCGTCGTGATGAAAGATTACCTGAGAAGTTACTAGCCTGTAAGAAGTTGCTGCAAAAATCAACTGCAAGAACTCTTCTGTGTCATTGCAAAATAAAAACAAACTGCATTTGGTGCATACGAAGCATTCACCTTTTGGGGAAGTAAAAAGAGTCTGCTGTATTCAGTGTGATGGATCACTGAGCCAGTGTCTATTGCTTGTGACAGAGGAGCATGTCCTAATGCTTCACTGCTTGGGTCAAAGCTTTCAATTTAAGGACACATTCTCTATCTAAACCTCTGATCCATTTTGGTACAATACCTTGGTACTTTGAGTCGGGGAAGAAATCAGGAGTGTGATTTTCATGTGGCGTTCAGGGGTGCTTTCATGGACAGAGCCAAGAAGCCTGTGGTCAAGGCAGAGACATGTCAAATCTGCCAACTCATTGAAAATTTTATTAGCGAGAATGACATGTATGTTACTTGTGAGCTCATAGCAGTAGCAGTAACTTACGTTCTGGCAATTTCAGACTATCTTATGAGCTTCCGTTCTTCGGTATTCATTAAATAGCACTTAGTTACTATGGTAACTGTCCCTTTTCAGTATTTATGAGCCACAGGACATCTCACAGAATTGCAAGCACATGAGCACACAGCTAACACGTTGTGTGCACTGGAACATTAAATGAAGACTTTTAGCTGGAATGTATTCTTCAGAGCAGGCGTATTTTGCTCGCAGTTATTTTAGTTTATTATTATTTTTTAACTCAATTATATCAGGCTTTGACCTTGAACACACCATTCTTGAAGCCATTGTGCTTTCTTTCTTGCTTAATTTCCTTTCCTTTTTCATTGAATATAGAGATAGATGGATTTAACTTTACATTCAGTGAAGAGTAATGACTTGCAGCTTCTGAATGTGGCCCTCTGGATTCTAGAGGGGGCCTTGTGTGCAAAATAAAGCGAGGAAAGAATGACTCTTTCATCCTGGGATAGTGGGGATTGTAGGGTGTGGGGAAAGATAAAAAATAAGGAATAAGATGCCCTTTGGCAAATAGTGATGATTATGGCTTATTATTATAATTTAGACTCGGTCCCTAATTCATAGAAGCTGCTAAGGCATTCTCCTTTGAAGTTGCACATTGTATATCGCCTGACCTGTCTGTACACTACCTGTATCCATTGCCGTTGAGTTGATTCCAACTCATAGCTACCTTATAAGATAGAGTAGAACTGCCTTATAGGGTTTCCAAGACTGTAGACTTTATGGAAGCAGACTGTCACATCTTTCTCCCATGGAGCTGCTGGTGGGTTCAAACCACCGACCTTTCAGTTAGCAGCCGAGTGCTTAACCAGTGCACCACCAGGGGTCCTTCTGTACACAACAGCACAATCCTCTTCAAAAGAAGCACACACATGCACACTTTCAAACACATGCATACACACACACACACACACACACACAGCCACTCTCAATTCTGCTTATAAAAGTTCATCAACCTGAAGACTCTTGCTTTTAATGCCTAATTCTAAGAGTGCTTATAACTAACTCCTCCTCCATTCCCGAAACCCACAACCATCCAGTGTACATTGTGTGGGAGGAAGGGGTAGGAAGCAGGTGTTGCCCCAGTGCTGGGATGGAAAAGAACATGGTTTGTGCTATGATTTTTCACTGTGTTGTCTTGCCTGCGTTCATGGAGGCAACATGGTGTAAGGTTGTACAGGCTTCTCATTTACACAGCTACAAGAGTACCCTTCACCTAGTAGTTACCATAGACTTGTAATTACAAGTTTCTGGCAAATGACAGCAAAGCATCTTGAGGAATAAATGTCTCTCACTAATCCACACAAAATCCAACCTGCCATCCAGCTACTGCTGGTGGTGGGAGCGGTACTATAGTGTAAAGAGAAAGGCCTTTGGCTTAAATTCCTACTCTGCCACTTACTAGCTGTGTGTGACCTTGGAACTGTTACTAATTTCTCTGAATTTCAGTTTCTTTATTTGTAAAATGGGGATGGTGATATTCATTTTGTAGCATTGTTGTGCGTGTTTAAGATAATGTACACAAAATGCTTGGTACATAACTAGTGGTCAGTAGTGTTGGGCATGCAGTAGGTGGTCAGGTAGTAGGAGTAGGTGGTCATTAGCAATAGGTGGTCCATTTGTCAAATGGGTGGGAGCTATTACTAGCTATAGTTGAGACATTAAAGACATTTTCAGACGGGATCAAAAGGTTCTAGAATTCTATTTCATACAAAAATTCCATCTCCCGTGTTTCTTGAACACCTCCACTTTTCAACAAGAGTAACTAAAATCAAGAAGCTTGGATGATTCTTTTGGCTAAGGTAACCTGAAAAAATCAGAATTCTTAAGCGTGCCATAGCTGACATCTTTTTAAAATTATTCGCAGTGAAACTGTTCAAACAAACCACCTAAGATTCATTTTGTAGCTTTCAGAAGACATTTGCTTTTAAAAAACAAGTTTGGAATATGCATGAAAAAGCTAGCTTTGCTGATTACAAATAGGTAAAATTTTAACCACTATTTATTCCAGGGTGTTTACTTAATCATGTTCTTGTGCAACTGAACCTTTCAAGTGAACTAGATTTCTGGGGACTTCATTACTCATAGCTGCATTTTTTTTTTTTTTTTTTCAAATTATAAAAGAAAAGCAGCTTAGGAATGAATCACAGTAACCCATTCTATCACTGATCATTTGCCTGTGCCAAAAGTAAGCACTGTATTTTAAGCATCAGGATTTGTGCAAAAGACAAGCACCAAGAAGAAAGAGGTGGTTATGTGAAAAGCTTTTCTAACTCAGCACTTGCTATATTTTAATTCATACCTGACATACATAGTTTTTCAAACTTAGGCATTTGCCCATCTTATTCACGGATGTATCCCTAAGTTTCAGAACAGTGTCAAGCACATATGGGAGCTCAATCATTATTTGTTGAATGAATAAACCAAACCCTAATAGTCTTGGGCTTGTGAGCAAACATGTGATTTAAACATTTTGCTTGGGCTTTGCTTATCTGATTCTGGAACTGGTTCAAGATCTAAGTTTTACCATTTCTCCCTTTGAGTTAAAATTTTTTTTTTTAATTTAAAAAAAAAGAAGAATTCTCTGGTTCTTTTCCCTTCTGTTTCCCTAAAGCAGTGCTTGAAAAGGATGCATTCCATGGTCAGTGGCCAGTTAGTGTCGCCAGACCGAGCCCTCAATGTGTTGGATGCTTTCATGGGTCAAACAACTCTGCTCTGTGGTCCCAAACTCTTCCTTAATTCTGGCCAGTGATCTTCAAAACATGGGCCCTGGTTATAAAGAATACACAGAACGGAGTAAAAATGGATCAAAGAAATGTTAATGTCAGTAGCTGAAAGAATTTCAGGGTGCTTACATTCTTGATGCACAATGAAGGGCTATGGCTTCTTACAAAGGCCTTTGCAGAAAGCTTCTGTAAAAATGCAGTCTTTTCCTTCAGAAGAGCATCACACTGGAAGCGTATCTGGAGGCAGTGAACAATTCAGGGGATTTAATGGTCGGAACAAAATACCAAGAAACTTAATTTTAGCTGATTTACATTTTATTTAGAGCAGAGTTTCTCAAAATATGATCCCTGGACCAGCAACATTAACATCATCTGGGAATTTGTTAGAAATGCAAATTCCCAGGCCCAGCCCCAGACCTGCTGCATCACAAATCCTGGGGCTGGAGTCCAGCAATCTGTGTTTTAACCAGCTCTCCAGGTGATTCTGGTGGAGGCTCAAGTTTGAGAAGCACTTGTTTAGGGTCAGAGAGTTGGTTGAGACTTTGAAGCTCATAAAGTCCAATTAACTCCCCCAAACAGAGTCCCCCTCCATACTCCTTCTTGATTACTGCTAGTGTTAGAGAACTTACTACTTAACAAACAGTTCAGTCCGTTCCGAGATTGCTGTAATTATTAGGAAATTCTTCCTTTGGTTGAATTAAAAATTATCTCCTTCCAGCTCTTAACATATTTGGCCCCTAGGATGATGCAAAGTATAATCCCACTCTCATATGACAGTCCTTTCATTCATTCTTTAACTCACAAACATTTTGAATAAAGATATTGACTCCAGAAAGCTTCCCATCACCAGGATACACTTTCCCAGATCCCTCAACCAATCCTTTGGACCATGACTAGCCAATTCTCGATGCCCCAGCTGCCTCTTCCTCTCCCTTCTGTTGGCAACACTTGTTCATGCCCTAATAACATGTGAATCCCAGAACCGGAGATGATTCTGTCTGTAAGACCATCAGTGCAGCAACATGTGAGGCTGATGTGTTTTCTAACTGAATGTAGAACTTTGCTCTTCTCCATTGCATTTTGTTAGGATGCACCTTATGAAATCACCGAAAACAGTGAAATGTTTTGCATGAGGTTCTGTCTCTTACCACGTTTATTCAGTCAATAATTTCAAAACTTCTATTGGGTTTTCTCTTCTTCGGTGTTTACGTGAAGATGATAAAGATTACAGTAAATTGTTGTTTTTCTGCATCACACTTTTGAGTCCCTTGAGCAAATAGTTTTTTATAATATCCATATCCATAATTTTAAAAAATATAATATTTAATATAAACAAAAGGTACATAAAGAAAAATGCAGTTAATACTTGTGTTCTAACCTTCCCAGTCCCCAACAGCTACCCTGGATTTGGTGTTTATTATTCCTATGCATTTCATTGTATCTGTACCGTATGTGGACGAATGCTTAACCTATGTATACAGCATTTTTGTTTATTTTTAGCTATACATCAGTTCAACTATATGTATTATTGTACAGCTTTCTCAGTATTATGTCTGTGGGACTTATACATGTTGAAATATGTAGGCTTATTCATTGAGTTCTGTATAATGTTCTATTTTATTATTTACTATACATTCATTTGCTGATGGCCATTTAGGTAGTTTCCAATTTTTCCCTATCTCAAATACTGTGAACATCCTTGTATACATGTATGAGAGTTTTTCTAGGGCATCCATCTAGTTCCTGATTTGTTTTGTATGAATTACTGTCAATTTTTTCCCGACAGAGACATATAAAATTGCTGGGTTTTTTAATGAACTGCAGGCTTTTTTTTTTTTGGTGTCTCTGTTACATTTTATCTTGTCCCACATTGATTTATTCAGTAATTAAAAACCATATGCTGGACCCCTGCTGTGTACCGTAGTAAGTAGCTGACGACAAAAGTGAATAAGTCATAACTCCAGCCTTGGCCCAGGGTGGCATGGGCAGGACGAGTTGAGGTGTGGTGGCTTTTGCTTATGGCTCCATCCATTGTGTTTTGCATTGTGATTTTGACAGTCCATGTATTAGCTCTCACTCCCAGAGGGAGGCCACCGCTCTGAAGAGTCTCTGGCCACACAGGCCAAAACAGAGCCACAGAAACAAAGCCTGCTGGCGCAGCCACCACGGCATGGATGGGCTTGGAGCTGGGATGTTGGTGGAGGAGGAAGTGGACTTAGACAGCTCATGCTCCGACCCTGTCTGTTCCCCTGAGGTGACACAGCCAAATGCTCACCTTTAGACTTGGGTCTGTACCCAATTTTGTTGTTCCCACTGCACTCCCAACCCTTGAAATACAGAATTTTGGCACCTACCCATCTACTCACCCAATGCATATGCAAAGACATACAGCTGTTCCCTATGATCAAGGCCTCTGGTTACAGCCACATATATTTTTTGCACAAACATACACATTGGCTCTTGATTTCCCTACTAAGCAGAGATTAAAAGAATATAGTTCATATATGTACTATATATACATATGTACATACTATATATATAACATATATATATATACACACATATATGATTTCTAAAACCCAGAAATACTTCACCTTTAGATTTTATGGCAGGGAAAATAAATTTGTTTGTATTTCTGAACCATCACTGATATTCTATACCAAGTTTGTGTTCAGTCAGAATCCTTATTAGTCATTCATTATGTGATTATTTTTCAGAATTCTTTTTTATAGTTAATTTTTACTAATGCTTACACTGTTTCAAAAACTGTGACACTGTCTTTTAAATACGCTGTCTATTACCCTGGGCAAAAAGGAGGACCACTTTTGGCCCCTTAGCCTGTTAGCTTCGAGGAAGGCCTGGAGTTGAGCCCTGGGGCAAGCAGTGGTTTCCTGTGGAGTAGTGAGCTGAGTGGGCTGAGCATGCTGCCTGCCCAGCAGTCCAGGGTCAGTGCTTCCTCACTGTGCCCCAGGGTAGCAGCTTGCACTTTCCATCCTTGGTTACAAGTGTGCACTCTGCTGGTGTGCAGGCCAGAACCCAGCAAACTGCCAGAGCTCCTGGACATCAGTTCTGAGCATAGCCTGCTGGACCTCAGACCAGACACCAGAGGGCAGCTGATTTTTTAGTCTAAATGGTTTCATCTACCTGCAGAACACCCTACTCGATGCCCTCCTTGGAAGAATGGCCTGTGAAAACCAGAGAGAGCTTGTGAAGGAGAGACAGGGAATATTAGGTTTATTTTGCAGCTGCAGCTGGAGTCACATTAAGCCTTTTGCCTGATTTCCTTTGTCTAACTTGATTTCTCTTTGGCCAGGAGGCAAATGGATCAATATTGTTTCTTTATGCCGAGATTATGTTGCCTGAAGGAAATTTTCCATCCATTCACTGAACTTGCTTTCAGTCTTGTAATTGGGCCTGTGTGCTCTCTAGGCAATGAAGGGCCTCCCCAGACATGTGTGTGAGGCTGCCCACCCACTTGGAGCCCCTGAGGGTGCCATTCTAGAGTGGGTCAAACAAGCTGCCCTCAGGGCAGAACTTCACATTTGTACTGGGGCTTTTTGCACATTCTTGCTCTGCCCATACACTAATATAGATAACTTCATTTTATGTTTTTTCTTTCCTGTGAAACATTTTTCTCCCTCCTTACCTCTGTGTCTTTTTCTATTTTTGGAATGCTCTCTGCCTCTTCAAAAATGTCTTAAATGTATTCTTTAAATTTCTGTTATAATATTTTCTTCCTGTCTTTTTCTCCCCCACTGTGATTCTGCCCTCTTCTTATCACCAGGGCGGAACATGTTCATACTTTGCCTTCAATTCTATTCTCCTACCAGCCATTTAAGGAAAGCTAAGATTCTGGAAGCAGGATAATGAGTAGGCAGTTTACCCACAAGAAAAGAAAAAAAAGAACGTTTATCTGTGGGGAAGAGTATGGTATTTTTTGCAATTAACGTGCCCATGTAAATAGCATGCCAACACAACGTGCATACTGCGCCTAGGGAAAGAATGCATAAGGGGGTTGCACGGTTGGAAAGAAACAAATAACGTGCGTTATTTGCATAAAAATAGGTAACTGAATTCCTCATAAGGCGAAGGAAAATATCAGTCATCTATAAACAAATATTTATTGCATGTTCACAGTGTATAAGAAATTGCTGGATGCCATTAATGTAAGACATGCTACTTGCCATCAAAGAGCTTGCTTGCTGGTTGGACAGACAAGATATACACATGGGAAAGGATAAATAACTCTAAGAGAAAAAGAACAGTTCAACCTATCAGTACAAGAGGTGGAGAAGGCCTCACGTGCTTGACTCCTTAACAAATGAGCAGTCTAAATAACTGTCTTGACCGGGTTGGGTTTGGGAAAGATAGTTGGCTTTGAGCTAACCTAATCCTGAAGGATGTGTGAGCTCTGGAGAAGTGAATGGGACAGTAAAGCCTTCCAGATCATAGAAGTTGGAGGAAAATAGGAGAGATACATGCAAGGGATAATAAAGAGAACGGAGAATCTGAAGTCGAGGGGTTGGAATGGCAAGCAGTTGAAGATATGCCAAGGGCTTTGAATGTTAGATTAAGTATTGAGCATTTTCCATTAGACAGCACGAGCTATTAAAAGTCTTTGAATGAGAGATTAATTGATCTCAATCTCTGCTTCACAACTTTTACATGCACAAGTAGAAAATGAGATTATTTGTAGAGTACATGATGACAAAGAGAAAGGAATTTGGAAACTGGGCAGAGATAATAGGGTAACCAACTCATCCTGGTTTTCATAGAACCTTCCCAGTGTTAGCACTGAAGGTCCTATGTTCTGGAAACCTCCTCAGTCTAAGTCTAAATCAGGACTGCTTGTCACCCTAGAAGGATGCTTCTGGCCAAAAGTCTGGGAACTCTGGTCACCCTGGGGTCTGAGAGTTTCAATCTTGCATCTGGGGTCATCAATTGGGAAACTGATTAAATAATATTTTAGGGTGATGAGTGTATAGGATGGATTGGAGTCAGAAAGAAAGATCAGGAGGCCATTGGTGGCATCTGGATAGCGGGGATAAGGACTCAGACAAGGTGATGGAATTGAAAATGGGGGAAGAAAGGATTGATTTAAGAGATCTTTCCTGGGAGGAAAAATCCCGGGATTTAACGTTAACAACTTGGCATTGTTTGTTGTTTTGCTAACACTGCACTCAAAGTTGTGTGAAAATTTTTTACTCTGTAAGAATTTAGGATCTAATTGGACAGATAAGAAACATGGAAAATAACTATAATAGCAAGTAAAATGTCAGATTGTATGGCCCAGGATTAAGTGGCATGGATTTAGAGCAGAACTGGAGATCTGGATATAAATCCCAACTGTGCCAATCCTAGTTGCATGATTTTGGGCAAGTTACTCATCTATGTGAGGCTCAGTTTCCTCCTCAGTAAAATGTGTTGTTGTTGTTAGGTGTTGTTGAGTTGCTTCTGACTCATATAGTGACCCTATATACAACAGAACGAAACACTGCCTAGTCCTGTGCCATCCTTACAGTTGTTGCTGTGTTTGAACCCACTGTTGCAGCCCCTGTGTCAGTCGATCTCGTTGAAGGTCTTCCTCTTTCACTGATGCTCTACTTTACCAAGCATGGTGTCCTTCTCCAGGGGCTCTTCCCTCCTGATAATATGTCCAAAGTATGTGAGACAGAGTCTCGCCATTCTCGCTTCTAATTCTGGCTATACTTCCTCCAAGACAGATTTGTTCATTTTTCTGGTAGTTCAGGGTATATTCAGTATTTATTGCCAACACCATAATTTAAAGGCATCAGTTCTTCTTCAGTCTTCCTTATTCATTGTCCAGCTTTCCCATGCATATGAGGTGATTGAAAATACCATGGGTTGGGTCAGGTGCACCTTAGTCCCCAAGATAATGACATTTTCACTTTTTAACACTTTAAAGAGGTCTTTTGCAGCAGATTTGACCAGTGTGATACCTCATCTGATTTTTTGGCTGCTGTTTCCATGGGCGTTGATTATGGACCCAAGTAAAATGAAATCCGTACCAAAGGCTGTAGTCTTTGATCTTCATCAGTAAGTGCTTCAAAGTCCTCTTTGCTTTCAGCAAGCAAAGTTGTGCTGTCTGCATATCGCAGGTTGTTAATGAGTCTTCCTCCAATCCTGATGCCTCGTTCTTCTTCATATAGTCCAGCTTCTAGATTATTTGCTCAGCATACAGATTGAAGAAGTGTGGTGAAAGGATGCAACCCTGACGCGCACCTTTCCTGATTTTAAACCACACGGTATCCCCTTGTTCTGTTCGAATGACTGCCTCTCAGTTTATGTACAGGTTCTGCATGAGCACAATTAAGTGTTCTGGAATTCCCATTCTTTGAAATGTTATCTGTAATTTGCTATGATCCACACAGTCAAATGCCTTTGCATAGTCAATAAAACACAGGTAAACATCCTTCTGGTATTATCTGCTTTCAGCCAAGATTCATCTGACATCAGCAGTGATATCCCTCATTCCACATCCTCTTCTGAATCTGGTTTGAATTTTTGGCAGTTCCCTGTTGATGTACTGCTGTAGCCACCTTTGAATGATCTTCAGCAAAATTTTACTTGTGTGTGATCAATGATATTGTTCAATAATTTCTTCATTCTGTTGGATCACGTTTCTTTGGAATGGGCACAAATATGGATCTCTTCCAGTCGATTGGCCGGGTAGCTGTCTTCCAAATTTCTTGGCATAGACAGGTGAATCCCTCCAGCGCTGCATTTGTTCGTTGAAACATCTCAGTTGGTATTCTGTCAATTCCTGGAGCCTTGTTTTTCACCAGTGCCTTCAGTGCAGCTTGGGCTTCTTCCTTCAGTACCATATGCTCTTGATCACATGTTACTTCCTGAAATGGTTGATCGTCAGCTAATTCTTCTTGGCACAGTGACTCTGTGTATTCCTTCCATCTGCTTTTGATGTTTCCTGTGTTGTTCAATATTTTGCCCATAGAATCCTTCAAAACTGCAACTCGAGGCTTGAATTGTTTCTTCAGTTCTTTCAGCTTGAGAAATGCCGAGTGTGTTCTTCCTTTTTGGTTGGTTTTCTAACTCCAGGTCTTTGCACATTTCATTATAATGCTTTACTTTATCTTCTCAAACTGCCCTTTGAAATCTTCTGTTCACCTCTTTTACTTCATCATTTCTTCCATTCATTTCAGCTACTCTCCGTTCAAGAGCAAGTTTCAAAGTCTCTTCTGATATCCATTTTGGTATTTTCTTTCTTTCCTGTCTTTTTAATGACCTTTCACTTTCTTCATGTATGAGGTCCTTGATGTCATTCCACAACTCATCTGGTCTTCAGTCATTAGTGTTCAATGCGGCAAATCTATTCTTGAGAAATCTGTTCTCTAAATTCAGGTGAGATATACTCAAGGTCGAACTTTGGCTCTCACGCATTTGTTTTAATTGTCTTCAACTTCAACTTGAACTTGCATATGAGCAGTTGATGGTCTGTTCCTCAGTCAGGTCCTGGCCTTGTTCTGACTGATGATATTGAGCTTTTCCATCGTCCCTTCCCACAGATGTAGTTGATTTGATTTCCTGTGTATTCCATCTGGTGATGTCCGTGTATAGTCGCCGTTTATGTTGTTGAAAAAAGGTATTTGCAACGAATAAGTCTTTGGTCTTGCAAAATTCTATCATGTGATCACCTGTGTCTTTTCTGTCACCAAGGCCATATTTTCCAACTACTGATCCTTCTTCTTTGTTTCCAACTTTTACATTCCAATCACCAATAATTATCAAAGCATCTTGAGTACATGTTTGATCAATTTCAGGCTGCAGAAGTTGGTAAAAATCTTTGATTTCTTCATCTTTGGCCTTAGTGGTTGGTGCATAAATTTGAATAATACTCGTATTAACTGGTCTTCCTTGTAGGCGTATGGACATTGTCCTATCGCTGACAGCATTATACTTCAGGATTGATCTTGAAATGTTCTTTTTGGTGATGAATGTGACACCATTCCTCTTCAATTTGTCATTCCCCCCATAGTAGACCATAGGATTGTCCAGTTCAAAATGGCCAATACCTGTCCATTTCAGCTCACTGATGTCTAGGATATCGATCTTTATGCCTTCCCTTTCATTTTTGAAGACTTCCAATTACTATCCAATTACTAATAGATGTTGATAGCTGTTTCTTCTCATTTTGAGTCATGTCATCTCAGCAAATGAAGGTCCTGAAAGCTTGACTCCGTCCACATCATTAAGTTCGACTCTACTTTGAGGAGGTAGCTCTTCCCCAGTCATATTTTGAGTGCCTTCCAACCTTAGGGGATCATCTTCTGGCACTATATCAGACGGTGTTCCACTGCTATTCATAAGGTTTTTGCTGGCCAGTTTGTTCAGAAGTATACCACCAGGTCCTTCGTCCTAGTCTGTCTTAGTCTGGAAACTCAGCTGAAACTTGTCCACTATGCGTGACCTGGCTGGTATTTGAAATACTGGTGGCATAACTTCTAGAATCACAGCAACATGCAAGCCACCACAGTACAACAAACTGACAGACGAGTGGTGGCAATAAAATGTAGACATAATAATAATAGTACCAAGCTCTGGGGGTTGCTATGAGGAGAGAAACCCTCAACGTGGTACATGGCATACAGTAAGATTTTAAGAAATGTTAATTTTGTTATTATAATTATGTATAAAATGATAAGAGATTAGAGATTTACAAACTAGCAGGGAGATATCAAAGTTATATTTTATATAATAATAAAAACCAATCCATTGGAATCAAGTTGATTCTGACTCATAGTCTACCCTTTAGGACAGAGTAGAAGTGCCCCATAGGGTTTCCAAGTCAGTAAATCTTTAAGGAAGCTGACTGCCCCATCTTTCTTCTGAGAAGCAGCTGGTGGGTTCAAACTGCAGACCTTTAAGTTAGCAGCTGAGCACTGTAACCACTGCACCACCAGGGCTGCTTATTTTATATAATACAGGCTTATATTTTATAATATAGGACCCTAGAGAACAAAGTTTAGATAAATCAACAATAGTTCCCAGAATTCCATTTGGTTTTGCCAATCACAGTTTCACCCTGTTTATAAGTATCCTCTTCTGCACATTTAGCTTATAGTTGATGTGTCAGTGAGGCACATTGGAACTACAGTTTCAGTAGAATGCCCCTCAGATGTTACATTGCACAGGCTGGTAATCATTTTTGGATGATCCCAGTATCTTTTAGAAGATTTTATTCTAATGTACTCTGTCTGATGGCAATTCAGCAGTGGTCTCAGCATTTCTATATAGTTTCTTTGTGTTTGGTCCTTCATCTAGCTTTTATAGTCATAGGGTAACTGTTTTTTTTTTTTTTTTGAACATTTTATTGTGGTTTGAGTGAAAGTTTACAAAGCAAATAGTTTCTCATTCAACAATTTATACACAGTTTGTTTCATAACATTAGTTGCAAATCCCTCAATGTGATAGCCATCTATCTACCAACTTCCTCCCTGGGCTCCCAATTTCCATTCGCCCATCTTTCATCCCACTTACTGCCTTCTGGACTTTATTTTTGAGCAAATTCTGCCCTTTTGGTCTGGTATGGTTGATTGTTCTGAGAAACACGTTCCTCACGGGTGTTACTTTTCATTTTATGGGCCTGTCTATTATTTGGCTAAAAGATGATCTCCTTCAGTCCCAGGTTTGAAGGCTGTCTGAAGGCCATAGTCTCAGGAGTTCCATCAGTCTCTATCAGACCAATATTTCTGGTCTTTTTTATGAATTTGAGTTTTTTTCCTACATTTTTCTCCCACTCTGTCCATGACCTTTTGTTGTGATCCCAATCAGAGCAGTTGATAGTGGTAGCGAGGCACCTTCTAGTTCTTCTTGTCTCAGGCTAGTGGAGGCTGTGGTTCGTGTGGTCCATTCATGGGGTAACTTTTGCAGTGTTTCAATTTTTGCTATAGGTCTTAGGCTGGGTTCTGTAGAGAGGCAAAACCAGTGAAGTGTCTATATATGAGAGAGAGAGATGTCTTTCAAGGAAATGGCTCACACGGTTGTCTGTGTTGTCCATTGTTCAGGCTAGTGGCTTCTCCTGACTCACGTAGCTGCAGGGGCTGGAGAACCCAAGATTGGCAGGTCAGACAACAGGCCTCTGGCTCACAGGCAGTGAAGGCCGACAAATCCCAAGATTGGCAGGTAAGCTGGCAGGCCTCTGACTCGCAGACTGTGGAGGCCGACGAATCCCAAGATTGGCAGGTAAGGTGCTAGCTCAAGTTCCAAGAACCGGAAGTCAGATGAACAGGAGCCAGCTGCAGGATCCAGAGCCTTGCCAGAAAGTTCACCTATATTGGACGCAGGCCACACCCCTAAAGAAATTCCGTTTCAACCAGTTGGCTACTCACAGCAGATTCCATCGTGGAGGTGATCATATTATATCAGATCTCATCATAGAATTGATTACATCATAATACAACTGCCAAACTACATCGTAATTGCTAAACCACTGAGAATCATGGCCCAGCCAAGTTGACATGCAACCTTAAGGATCACACTTTTTTAAATCCAAATCTCTAATTATTGTCACTGGATTACTTCCTAAAAGCAGGATTACTGTATCAGCGGGTATGTGCATTTAAATGCTGTCTGTATATATGGCAGAGAGCTATTTACCACCTCAGGATTCCCTCACCAGGTTTGGGTACAATCTTTTTTTTTTTTTCCTTTGATTTTTTTCCTACTTTTGTAGGTAAAAATTATTACCTTACAGGTCTAAATTTCCTTTGAGCACTACAGAGGTTAGACACTTTTTCATGTTCATTAGTCTTTTGTTTTTCTTGTAAAGAAATTTATATTCATGCTCTTTATTTTTCTTTTAGTAACAGTATTATTTGTATCTTTATTTAAATGGTTTGTCATATTCCTTGAAAACTCCGTAAGGTTCTTTTGAGGAATAAATGCTATAGTTATATGAAAATGCCATCCATAAGCTATAAAGCACTACAGGTATGCTATTATTAATGAAAAATTGTCTTTGTTTATTAAGATATGTTGGAATCGTCTTTATAGCAAGGTGATCCTTGCCAATTCAGTAATAGGAATGACTATAGAGTATATGTTTCAAGAAGGCAGGAATTTTGTCTCGTTTGTTCATTGCTGCATCCCTAGTGCCTAGAAGAGTGTCTGGTGTGGAGTAAACATATTTTAAATGAAGAAGTGTATGATAAACCTATAGATGAATAGGGATTTCCTATGTTTGTCTCACCAAGATAATGTCTATGTTTCATTTTCTTTTTGGCCTCAAGTTAGGAGTGAATAGTATTGTATATAGCTGGTAGGCCAGAGCTGTGAAATAGCAGTCTTAAAATTCTGTACTCATGAGCCTTATTTCTTAGAACCTAACTTTTTTTATGGTAACATTGTAAGCCTATTTAGTAACTTTACCTCATTTATTTAATTGAGACAACAGAGACAAGAAGAGTTTAATGACCCAAGCATGGCTTTCAGCAGTTTGATAAAAGACATAAGTTGTCATTTCTACTTCCTAAATATATGGCAAACATACTAGTCTTCCCGTGCCTTATTTATTGTTTTCTGCCATCTACGAAAATAAGTTGTATGTAAGGTCTAAGAGAAAACATGGCAATGTGCCTTAAAATTGATTCCTTCTTTGGTTGTTTATTTTGGAGAGAACAGTAGTTTTGGATAGAACTTTATATGCTACTGAGTATAATCTCCTGCATAGATCCAAATTCAGCCACAGGTGCCTGATACCATCTTTGTTTCTAAAATTTTTCTCTTCTACTCTTATCCTTAATTACCCTAATTTTAAAGATCCTTAGTATTTCTGGAAGAAGATGAGGTAAAAAAAAATTCATACCATTATCAATGTGCTTATCCAAGAATGAAGATACTGAGTTCCAGAGGGGTTAAGTCACTTGGCCCAAATCATGCAGCTGGAAGAGCCCGAGCTGGGATTCACAGCAGGCCTGGTTAACTCCAGTGTCTAATCTCTTAAATACTGCAAAGCATTCAGCCTCCCAAAAAGGCAGAGAAGTCAGGGGCACCAATTAGCACAGTGGTTAAGACTTGCTCTCTGGAGCCAGACTGCCTGGGTTTATAATCCTGCCCCTCCATTTACTGACAGTGTAACCTGGGGCAAGTTAGTTTGTCTTTCTTTGCCTCAATTTCCTCATCTGTCAAATGGGCATGATTGTAATACTCATATCAAAGGCTGCTATGTAGAGTCAATGAGTTTATATACATGAATTCTTTGCAATAGCACCTAGCACTTTAAGCTTCCCATGAGAGTTGGCTGATATTAGCCTAGTTTGCTCAAATCAGCAGTTTCTGAGTGTCTGGCTGAGGCAGAATAACCTGTCACGCCCTCGTTGGGTGCAGCTCCCTCTCCCTGCCTCCATTATGGATGAGTTTGCCCTTAGGTGCACTCGGTGGAGAAGCTGAGTCAGTTTCGTCAACTGCTTTTCTGCAGCTTCTCTGCATCCCCACCTTGGATTCTGCCTTCTGCCTGGCTTCAGGTGGCGGTGAGGTTACAGCGACTACATTAATAGCCTAGAAGCAGGTGGGATCAGGCTCGAACTCTACAACTTCATTACTAATTGGGACACTGGAGCTGTGCTTCTAACTCTGACAGAGTCTCCCAAATGCTCTATTTTAGGAGGGTCGATGAAATGCTAGACTGCACCACAGCTGAAATAGGTGATTAGCTGTCACTGAGTTCTCACCCAGATGGAAGGCAGATAATTACAATTACAATTCCAAGCGTTCTGGTAATCTTTATATTAAGGAAGGACTGTAGTGCTTTTGTCCTCAGAGCAGGGTGAAGGCCACTGATGGCTGGGGCATCGGGGGAGGAGGATGGACAGATAGGGCCAGCCTGCTTATGTTTGAGTTCTGGCTCTGCCACTTCCTTGCTGGGTGGCCCAGGGCAAGTTACTCAGCCTCCATTTCTTAATCTGTTAAATGGAGATAATAGTGTTGGTTGCTGACAGATTAAATGAGACCATGTAGATAAAGTACCTGAAAAACAGCTGATGTTTAAAGGACAGTGGCCGCCTCTGGAACTTGTTGAAACAGCCATTGGTGTCCCCCTGCCCCCCCTTACTCCTTGGTCACCTTTCCACTTATTGATTGATTCATTCGTTCGTTTATTTTTCCATTCAACAGTTTTTACATGTACAGTTCAATGACAAAGGTTGCATACGTTACTCTCTCTCCCCATATTGTTTCACCACAGTTAATGAAAACTCTCGACCCCTTAAAATTTGGTTCACCTTTCTTGCCTTCCTTTGGGTGCCTTTTATTTTTTCTTTGCTTTTCTTTATCCCTCCCCTTTTCTCTCTCACTTTCTCTCTTTCCCTGCCATTTTGTCTTTTTGTGGCTTCCTCTCCTGCCAGGTTTTTAGGTCTTTCAGTCACTCCCTCAAAAGCGTTGTGTTTTCCCCTCAGGAGGCAGTTAGAGCAGGGGTCAGCACACTCTTTTTGTTGAGAACCTGATGATAAATATTTTAGGCTTTGCGAACTGTAGGGTCATGTTGCTACTGTTCATCTGTGCCACTGTAGCGCAAAAGCAGCTGTAGACAACATGTAATAAATACGGAAATAAATTAGTGTGGCTGTGTGCCAGTAAAACTTTATTTACGAAAGCAAGCTGTGGGCCAGATTTGACCTGCAGGCTGTTGTTTGCCAATGCTTGATATAGAGCTTTGGAGATTAGAAACTTTACATTGAACATCTGATATCAGCTCCTCTTAGAGACATCCCGGATCACAAGTTTAAACCAAGCCACTGAGGGAGCCTTTGGCGCCTTGAATGTTGGTCCATATTTTTCCACAGCTTAGTCTTCAGACAGTGGATCAAGTAGTGATGGGAAAAGTTTTCTTTGTCATTCACAACTGAATGCCGTTCAAGTTTAGAAGATTCTAAAGCAATTCCACGTAGACACTTGGATCATAAATGGCTCCATCAGTTCAGAACTGACTGATGGATTTTAAGCAGTTAGCATTAGGTCAAACTTCCTAGCCATGGCAGAAATGTATAAGCTTGGTGCTGGTATTGTGCACCGTGCATAGTTGCTGACTGTCTCAGGCCACTTCCAAAAGAGTGAGCAGATACTGCACTGTGGTTAAAATGGGCTGCTTCTCATCATTAAAGAGAAGCCTTTTGACCTCACAGACCTAAGTTTAAGATAGCACAGACGAAGCAGTTCACAAACATTTGTTATGGTTACTACAAGAAAATGTTTTCAGTGAGTTTGGGATTTCTGAGAATCCTTTTAAGTTGTGACATGGGAACAGAATTCTGCAGTGTTGTATTTGCCTTGCCACCTTCTCAGGAATGCTGGAGACTAGGATTCGATTCTTAGGATTGGAGAGCTAGACGTTCTCTCTAACTTTTGAAGGGTGCCTGTAGCCCATATTTGTGGATTTCACACATGTCTCTAGGATTCTGGATTTCATGGTGGTCTAGCCTGTCCACAGACTTTTCTTCTCTCTCTCACTAACATACCTCGTTGCCTGGTTGTCAAGAAGTTATTTTCCCATGTCAAACTGCATTTCATCTGCCAGAATTTATGCTTACTAACTCTTTTTATTCCCCTCGGTAGGAATGGAGGGAAAATAGATCATCTTCCTTTCAAAAAAAAGAGTAAAATTTGAAAGTCCCCCAGATATTTCTGTTTTCTCTCCCCCATTCCTTTAGTTGAGAGCCCTACTATCTTCTCTTCATTTTCCAGTCTTTCCTTTTTCTTCCTAAAATATGGAATTAAAACTGAACACAATAATAAACACCTCGCCTATTCTGAACTTTCAGGAAGGGTATTATGTGGATTTTACCCAGTGTATTCCTATATTAAAAAAAACCATATCTTTTTTTGTCCAAATTGCACCCACAGGTAGAAAGTCTGTCAAGCAATGTCATCTTGCCAAGGGCAAAGCAGGTCCCAGGAAAAGTGACAATAAAATAATAAGACCAAGTCCACACACCACCCCAGAATGTTATTTCTTACTCTTACCGATATGTCAAGCCAATAGCCTAGCCTTCCAAAAGCTAATAATCATACCTTATCTATAAGCACTTATCTGTTTAATATTCATAGGATATATGTCCTGGTATCATGTCAGCTTTTGCTGATTCACATTCCGTTCCTGTTCCTTCGAGACACTAAATTATTTTTAGTTTCCCATTTTCTGAAAACTAGTATACGGAACATGCAATATTTATGTTAAGTACTAATACAGGAATTTACTATTAACTTATTTTCAGATGAACAAATGTGTATATTAAATGCCTTCTATTTTCTCACTATTGTGTGAGGCACAGGGGATAAAGGACATGGTACCTACTTCCAAGGTTATCTTTCTAGTGTCTAAGTCCAATTTATCTAACCATGATCTATACCATCATCCATGACCTATGTTACATAGCCCCAAGGACAAAAGAGCCGGATTACCTAATCAGTCAGTTATTCTTTTAAGTCAGTATTTGGGCAGTATGTTTATGAACCTGCACTAACTGTTTTGTCATCCACTGAACACCAGTAGAATTCCAAGTGATCGTCCAATTTAGATTTAATAACGTGACTGAAGCAATTCCCGTTTTCTGTAGGAGGTGATTATAGAAGTCTGAATAGAGGTTGGAAGATTGATGGGTGCAGTGAGTAGCAACTTTGCTTAATAATGACAATGTACTTGAAGTAGTGCCATTTATCATTTCCAGAGATGTAGCTGCTTTGCTCCCCATTTACATAACTTGTCATGTCCAAGAAATTGACAAAAGAGGTAGTCGGAAACAGACAGTGAGAACACACACGTCAAAAAAATATCTTCCTTTGTGATCACGTTGAGAATGACCAGTCAGTTTTGGCTTAAGGAATTTTTAATAGCATCCTAAATTCCCTGCAACTAAACAGAAAACAGACTATGAAAAATCAAGACGTATGGAATGAGCCATTTGCCGTTTGTTTTTAGGTGGATGAAGAATGTTTTCATCAATTGAATGCCTTCCCAAAGAGCTTTCAAGAGTCAGTATTGCCTAATGGTAAGGAACCCAGCTCTGAAGTGTCAGGGCCCAGGTTCATATCTTACCTCAGCTACATGAACTTACAAGTTGTGCAACATGGGCAAGCTATTAACTTTTTTGTACCTCATCTTTCTCATCTCTTAAATTGGGGTAATAATAATACTTACCTCATAGGCTTGTTGAGAAGATTTAATGATTCTCATGTCTAAATCCAATTTATCTAGCCATGGTCTACACCACCATCCATGACCTACATTGCATAGCTCCAAGGAAAGAACAAGATTATTGTTGTTAGTTGCCGTCAACTCGATTCTGATTCATGGCGACCAGTTTATTCTTTTAAGTCCATGTTTGGCCAGCATGTTTGTGAACCTACGTTAAATGTTTTGTCATCCATTGAGGACAATAGAGTTCTCATGCTGAATATACAAGAAGTCATATAACATGACATAGAGAGGTGAGATATATTTTTAAAGATGCAACTAATAGCACAAACCTGATTCTGTTAACTTTTTCCAGTTCTCATGACAATCTGGTAAGAATTCATTTGTGCCATGGACAAAATGACTGCATTGGAGAAAATATGGCAAAATACCTACAAAGTCATTTCTCTGGGGTCTGGAAAACACACAGTGCTTTAAGAAATTCTCTTCCTGTCCAAAGTGTTCTCTCTGAATGACATGGGCGGTGTTGCGGTCTCCTGCAGGCTTTGCTTCAGTGATTTTCTCATCTGTAAGAGCACGCGCCTCTTTGATAGAAAGCTGTTTGCACAAGGACAGAATGTTTTTCTGCAGCTGTGATGTGAGTGGTATCAAAGTTATTGACTAAGTTGGAAAATAGCTTAATGTTATCTTCAGGGCTTCTGTTTCCCTGTCTGCTCCAGCCTGGAGATGTGTATAATCGGGACTCAGCAACACAACCTTGATGCCCCTTTGCAGTGAGATGTGCCTGTTTGATGATACAGGCTCACAGTGAAGTTGACAAATAGCAGCTTTCCCCTGGGGGGCAGAGTGGCCATGAACACCCTTCCTGTGAATCTGCTAATGAAAAGTCAATGGCCCAGGACCTCCAACCTGACTCAGAGGGTGGGAAGACTTTAAGCCATCCCATTACTTCCTGTCACCACCAGGGCAGGCCAACACCCTAGCCATCCAGTCAGTAATGAGAGATATGGGATTTCTCATAAATGTTACTCTCCTGAGCTGATTTGCATGTTGTTAAATTTGGAAAATATTTTGATAATGAGTCTTTCAGCTCTTCAGTTCTCGACTGTTTGGCTTACAAACGGAATGAGAGCATTACCCCACATTTGTGTTTGTTCTACACTCATATTTGCTTAAAAATATCTTCTAGGTTCTTTTTGAGTCACAGACCTTTTGAATTCTGCCTCAGAGATATTCATGGGCTTTTTCATTAAGGGAATTGACTATCCAAAGGACATACTCTTTATCAGTTGGGGTCTTTGGCTGTAAACCATAGCAGCCAACTTGAGCTCATTTGAGCAAAAACACACTCTACAGGAAGGCCGTGGGGGAACTCACAGCCAGAGGGTACAGCTGGCGCACCAGGCTTTGGAAGCACAGGGAATGGGCAGCCCTGGGCAGCCTGTAGCAGGAACTGGTTTGCATTGGGGAGCTACTCTCTAATCCCTTTAGTTTCTTTGTCATTCATCCAAAGATTCAAATTTCTGGGAAAGAGAATACAATTGCTCATCTCTTGGCTGGGGAAGAGCAGGACACCATGTCTAACCATCTTGCCAAATTATCGCCAATGGAGGAGAGACGTTTCTTAAAGAAAAAATGGAGCACCGACACCAGAAGGGAGAATGGTGGCAAAGGGAAAACTACAGTCCTTGCTACTTTGCCTTTCTCAGGATGGGATCATGTGTGTAGACCACTTAAAAGCTGAAATACACTGCAGAAATCCATGATATGTGGTCCAGTTTATCTCACAGCGTCACTGAACCTTAAGATGATGTGTTATTGTATTGACTGAATCTCTCTTTTAGGCAGAGCCTTGGCATTTGCATTCTTGCTTTCTGCTGAGGTCTTCTAGTATCCAGAGCACTCCCCACTCACCAGAAAACATGAGGCCCACCAGCTCTGCAGGGAGGCTATCTGTTATCTGAGTCTCACTTTGGCCTTCACACCCAGACCTGTGTTGTATCAGAGAGAGCCCTTTTGGGTAACTTAGGAGAACCAGGAAGATGTTTCGTTATAGTGAAATAAAGGCACAGGGAGGATTTTTCCACAAAGTTCTGCAAAGGATGGTATGCTTCTGTGAGACACTGCGTGCATAGTGACAGTGGCTGTAGACTGGAATCAGGAGACAGTGCTTTAACGCTCACCTCTGACCAGGGCCTATCACAGGGACAGGGTCTGCAGGGTAGTTGGCCTCAGGCTTCATACTCAAGAAGGACTTCAAATTTATGCTTTTGAGATTATCACAAAAGGAGGTTTTTCTAAAAGTCCCAGAAATACACTGCAAGGTTTGAAAGAAAATGATGTATGAAGTAGGGTTCTCTCAGCTGCAACCAAGAGAAACCCACTCTAGGTAGTTAAACAAAAAAGGAATATGTTAAAGGATACGGTTGACTCATAGAATCTCCAGGAGGGTCAGAGGACCAGGCTGAGAGGCTACACAGCCAGGACCAACACCGCAGGTGTCGCACAGTGCACCTCCAGTGGACAGCCTGATGCTGCCACTGGGCACAGATAACCACAGTCGCGTTGTTGTGGCTGGGATCACTGCTAGACCTTCTGTCACAGCTGGCCCTAGAAGCAGGATTTATCTGTCTCCACTCTCTCAAAATAGATTCCTGGGGTACCTGCCTCCTCAGTCACTATCTTACCATGCTGCGTCTGGTGCTAGGGCACCAATTTGGAAGAGCCCAGGGCATGTGCCTGGGCCCCAGCTGCAAAGAAGGATGGGAAAGCATGTTCTTGACTTTTGCCATGGGAAAAATTCCCTGGAGGGAGAGTATTCAAAGAAACAACAGTGCACATGTTAAAGGCTAATTGTATAACTCTGAACTTGCATTTCATTAATGGACCACATCTCGCATGTCACACTATGAATTAATAGGGTAAAAAAAAGTAAGTATTTTACAAAGTGTGTAATGGTATTGCCTTTTATCTTCATGCTTAAAAGTGTTGATTAACTAAAATATTGAAGACTACCACAATTTTTGTAACCTTATGGCAAGGTGGCAAATATACTGAGATTCTCAAAAAATTAAGTGATTGTCACCTCTCAGAGGTTCATTCAGTAATTAACTATAAGACCTTGGGCGAACACCTACATAGCTCTAGTTCAGCTTTATTATGTAAAGCAGGGCAGTAATACTGATCTGCATACTTAATAGTGTTGATAAGTGTGGGTATTGTTAAGTACTGATACGTATGGAAGAACAACTATTTCGTGTAACATGATAGGATGCAACCAAGAATAATAATTATAACAGTTTTACATACTCATTTATTTTGTTTATTTACTTTGTTTGTTTATTTGTTTATTTCTAATTAACTTGTACAGCTTGCCAGAAATGTTAGGTACCAAACAGAACCTTGGAACTGAATGCTTATACCTCATTTAATTCAGTGTCTCTTTCCAAAACACAGTCATGTCCCAGAGGACAGTGGAGTCAGAAAATAAAACCAACCTGACAGTAACAGGAAGAGAATTATGCGATTCTTTTGTTTATTTCATAAACGTTTAGTAGGCACCTACCGTATGCTGCAGATAAAACTGCATGGTCTTCCTCTTAAAGTGTGTACCACATAGGGAAGAGGGAATTTGTTACAAGATCGTTACAATCTGTTCAGACAGTGTTAAACCATAGAGGAAAGATGCTGAATTCTGCCCTGAGTCATCAGCATCTACTTCCAGGGATGAAGACTGGAGAAGGGAGAAGAGCCGAAGTGAGGAGGGCATTCTGGGTAAAGAGAACTGCATGTGCAGTTCAGACGTGTGAAAGCTCCTGAAGAATTGGAGAATTACAGCTTTGGCTGGAAGGAAGAAGTTGGGTGAGGAATGACACACTGTCACACACCTTCAAATATGAAACTGGAAGCACATTCTTTTTGCTGCTGGTGATAATGCCTAGAATTTACATTTTGTGTTAATTTGACCTCATTTACATAATGCCTTATTATAAAGAATTACTTAGATGCTGCCTAATTGCCTTCTTTCTCTTGCTAACCCCAAAGGTCTGAAAGTCAAGGTAACAACTTTTATTTGGCATGAGGCAGAGAAATTAATTTGCTATTTTGCTATGTCAACCTCGTTTTAAAACCACAGTTTAAATCATAGAAGCAATATAAAAAGAACTCTGAAGATAATTATCCATATTCATTTCTCTCTAACCACAAAAATCTTTACTTTGTGTATTTCCTTTTGTCTTTGTCCACATGAATGTGTGTTTTGCTAGTAGATGTAGTGTACACACTTTATAGCCTTCTTTTTCCATTTAATATTGTGTCATTTTTTTTTCTTCCCCAGAGTATTCTTAATTCTGATCTTTCATAGATGCCCAGTATCTCATTGACTAGTCTCTGTTTGTGCTTCAAGTGTTCAATTAGTTTGGGCAATATCATAATGACAGTCTTTGTGTATAGAGCTTAGTTCTTCTGTTAAGATTATTTTCCAAAATAGAGTTTTAATGATTTAGAGTTTTCCCTTTTCTTCATCCTAATCTTAATTTTCAATAACCAGTTCAGTACAGATTTTTTATGTATTTTACTTTATTCATATAACAGCCTTACTAATGCATCAGTCCAGACATACAAGCCCAAGAGTTCAACTGTAATGAATGCCATTAGTATAACTGTAATGTGTAGAAAAGCAGCATCCCAAACTATGGAAATATTATGGCAGAGAGATTGTGATGGCCATAAAAGTTATTTTAGCCTGAAAGTCTGAAACCCCTTTATATCGTTCCCTAGATTTATATTCTTTGAACTTGTATCTTTCATTAACAACTTACAATTCATTCTGTACTTAGTGTTCTTTCAAAATGTTTCTTCATTTTTTCTTCTTTAGTGGTATTACTTATCATTTGATCAATACCCTCCCCTCCTTGGTGTTTAGAATTATTGTTGTTACATTTGTACCTGTCTCCTATGCATTAGTGATCTTTTAAACTTTTCTTTGTGTCAGTGAGTTGGTTCCTGTGGCCAGAGAAAGCTTCTTTTGTTGCAGCATACTCTTACCATATGACCCAGAAATTCCACTCCTGGGTATTTACACTAGGGAAATGTTTGCACAAAAGTATGTACATGAATGTTTATACAGCTTATTCATAATCATTAAAACCTGGAAACAACCCAAATGTCCTTCAGAAGGTAAATGGGTAGATACACAGTGGTATATCTGTACCATGGAATACTACTCAGCAATTAAAAGGAATGAACTATTGATTCACACGACAACTTGGATGAATCTCAAAGGCATAACGCTGAATAAAAGAAACCAGTCTGAAAATATTACTTACTGTGTAATTCTCTTTATATGACATTCTTGAAAAGGCAAACCTATAGTGATGGAGAACAGATCAGTGGTTGCTAGAGTTAGGGGTGGGGGAAGGGAGTGACTACAAAGGGATAGTATGAGAGAGTTCTGGGGGATGATAGAACTGTTCTATGTCTGATTGTGGTGATGGTAACAGGAATCTGTACATGTGCCAAGATTCATAAAACCGCATACGAGGAAACGATCATTTTTATTATATGTTGATTTAAAAAGTAAAAAAAATTCTGTTTTGTCAGACTAGTTTTATGTCCTTTGACAAGTTACTTAACCTCTCTAAATCTCAGTGTATTTGCCTGTAAAATGTGGAAAATAGTCTCTACCTTGAAGAGGTGTTCTAAAGATGAAATATGATGTTAGAAAGTATCTACTTGACATACAGGAGGCTCCTCTTTCTTTTCCATAGTGATTATTTCTCATCGGGGGCAGCTTCTGTTTTGTTTTGTTTTCTTTTGTTATTTGGTTAACTCTTGGGAAACAAATTGGAGCCACTGAAGGTTTTAAACAAGAGAGTGATGTGATCTGATTTTCATTTTTAAAAGCTTGTTTGAGCATCTTTGAGGAGAAGAGATGGTAGGAGGGTAAGAGGGAAGCAAAGAGACCAGTGAAGAGGAATTAGGGTAGTGCAGGTGAGAGACGATGGTGATGTGGACATGGCTGAGAGCAACGGAGACAAGAGGAGTAGGCAGGTTTGGGATTTATTTTAGCGGGGGGAGTAGAGCCAACAAGGCTTGATAATTGTTGGAGAGAGCAGGGAAAGGAAAAAAATCTGAGTTGACTCCTAGGTTTTGCACTCGAGCTACTTAGGTAGGTGGTGGTGTCATTTCCTGAGATGGGAAGTCAGAGAAGGAGCAAATTTGAGTGAGCGGGTAGTAGTGGGCATTGACAACCAAGAATTCTGTCTGGGCATGTTAAGACTGAAATCAAGTAGGCAGTTGGCAGTTGGATGGAGGAGCCTGGAGCCAAGAACCAAGCATTGTTTCCTCATTTCTAGGACTGAAGCACCTCCAGGACTGCAGGTGGCGCTATGAGTCTCCCAGAAGTGACCCTTCCAGACTAGGGTTGAGGGAGCCTTCAGCTACTCTTCCTTTGACCCAGGCTTGAGGTTTTTAGGAGGGTATTTCTCTTTAATCCAATTCTGAGGGAGTTTATAGAAACTTCTGCCAGAACCCAGATTATGCTCATATTATTCACTGCTGCCAGATTTTTTTCCATTTAATGAGATTTAGGGAAAAGGGGTACCCAGCAATTCCAAATACCCAGCCATCTACCTGGAAGTCACCATTCATATTGTGTAAGATTGAAAGGCATTAATAAACTGCTGAGAGTGATGATGTATATGCAAAAGCATGACACTGAATATGCTAAGAGATTCTATTCTAACGTATTTGGTTATTTTTATTATCCTCAAATTTCCAGACAATGGAGGAAAAAAAAAAACCTCAAAGATATCTTTTTCCTTGATAACTACCAAATTCAGGGTAGTGGTTACCTCTGGAAGGGAATGATAGGAATAGAATTTGGGGAGGGGCACAGAGGTCAACTGAATGTGCGAAAAGTTAGAATGCTGTAGAGTTGGATATTGGGTCAATGTGTGTTCATCAGACTCACCTGTGTTTGAAATGTCTTATAATTACAAATTGAAAAAGAATATGTTGTTCTTCAATAACATAAATAATTTAAAAATCTAAACGAGAGAGAATGCTCTTCTACCCCATCCTCATTAATCACCTTAAAGAGTTATCTGTTGGTTCTTTGTCTCAGAAAATGTAGTTACTTTGTAATGAAATTTTAATGCCAAGTTCTATTCTTAAAGTCACTTATTACAATGATAAAGCTATGGTTTAATAGAGTTGCTAAATTTTCTTCTCTTTCTTCTTTTAATATTTTATACTCATCGAATGAGCTGGTGATGATCTGGAGAATTTTTGTTTTCACAAACACAGGACAATTTCTGCAAAAACCCATCATCAGGCTGTGAACTTCAACATCTTTGAGGGCATGGTTTGCCATGGGGTGCCTCTTGTGACTATCTCAAGAGGCAAAGTGGTGTATGAAGCTGGAGTTTTCAATGTCATGGCAGGAGATGGGAAGTTTATTCCTCGCAAACCATTTGCTGAATATATTTACAAACGAATCAAGCAGAGAGACCAGGTGAGTGTGTGCAGGGTACTATTACCCTCGGCTAGGCTGAGCCATCACCCACTCCTAAATGCCTGGTTAGTTGTTGCATCACACTCTAACATATTCCTGGGATGTCAGGATTAATAAGGGATATTACAGGCAAATACCAGTTTTCAAAGAAACACTGGATAGATGCATTTTCCTTTGCAGACTGGTGTCTACTCAGACTTTCGTGACGGACCAAGTCAAGTTTTCCCAGGCAAGTTCACAGCCTTAGGGAGCCATTTGGCAAAAGCCTGGGTCCTCCAAGAAGTGGACATCCAGATGGATGGATAAAGGTGCAAGGTTTTTATTACAGGAAACATCTGTGAGAAAAACTGGGGAGGGAGCTGGGAAGGCTGGGAGAGCCCTCAGACTGCAATGCAAGTCAGAAGGTGAGAGGAAGAGAGGTCGAAAATGTAGGATGGAAGCTTCCTAGATGTTCTCTGTAGAGTTCTTGACGCAAGTCTCCTTTCTCTCTGAAATAGGCCCCTCTTAGAAGTCCCTGGGTGGTGCAAATGGTTAACGTCCTTGGCTGCTAACTGAAAGGTTGTAAGTTCAAGTCCACCCAGAGTCACCTTGGAAGAAAGGCCTGGTGATGTACTTCCAAAAAATCAGCCACTGAAAAGCCTATAGAGTTCAGTTCTACTCTGATAGACATGGGTTCGCCATTAGTCAGAGTGGCAGCTGGTAGTGGTGGTGGTGGTGGTGGAGATAGTATCTCTGCAAGCTCAGTCATTGGTTGGGAGCAGCAATGGGAGGCGTGGCCTCAACACAAACATGGTAATGGAGTTCAGAGCACAGCTGGGCCCTTGAAAAATTACACTCCCTGCAGCTGGAGGTTTGTAAGGCTCTTTCTCAAGGCCTCCACAGCAAGGGTGGACTTTGGGGGTCAGATAGATCTAATCATAAAGTCTACCCTGCCCTCTTCTTTCCTAGCAGTGTGACCATGGGCAAGTTTCTCCGTCATCCCTGGGCTGTTTCCTCTGGAAAATGAGGACAACGTTTCCTCTGTAACAAATTGCTGAGAGAATCAAATGAGATTTAAAAATGTTTAAGGCACATAATAGGAAGTCAGTAAACATTAGTTCTATCTCTGTGCTTTCCCCTTTTGATGAACTAATCTATTATAATGGCCTCAGTCTTTATTTATAATAATTGTATTATTATAAAAATATTTGTTCTTAATATATTTGGGGCTCTCACACACGCTTTATTTAGCTCACGCAGTGTTTTAAGCAGTTTCAGAAGTTCATTTTGTACCCTAAAATAACAAAAGATTTCAGATTAAAATATCTAGATTTCTGGAATTTTGAGGGGCATAGGGTCTCTATGAGTCAAAATCCGCTTGACAGCAGTGGGTTTTTATAGGGTTGCCGTGAGTTGGGATTAATTTCTGCGGCACACAAAAACAACAGCAGGGGGACGAAACCCATTGCCCTCAATCCCACTTGGCAGGAACATGCCAGCCTGCGTGACAGAACCCCTGCAGAAGGTGCACTTTCTGATTTTCACTCAGCAGGCTTCACTCATTTATGCCACTTGTCTGGCCTTGTAGACATTAGAGTTTTTAACCCTTGGATTAGTTCTAAGGCTCTTCTTTTCATTTTCAGACATACCTCTCTTTTTTCAAAGTTCTCTAGCAGTTTTTTAAAATTCTTTTTAGTTGAGTCTTATAGTCTGTTTGATTTCTCCTCTGATGTCTTGTGAAAATTCGTTTACTTGTGGCTTCTCAGAGTCTATTACACAAGATTCATCCATTTTTAGGCACATCCTAAAGCATCGACTAAGTAAATAAGTGCTATAGAACATTTTACATTCTTAGAAATGCTACAGTTCTTTATGTGCTGTATTTCAGTCAGAAGAGATGACATTTAGGTTACAGTTCATTTTAATTTGTAAATGTTGACACTGAAAGGTGACAGGCAGGTAGTGAGGATAAGAATTGTATGTGTTTCTGTAGCAAATTAGAGCAATAGTAACATTTACTGAGGGCTTACTGAATGTAATGCCCGAGGCTAAGGGCCCCAGTCACTGCAACGACCCCTTGAGGGAGGGAGAGATTTATTCCCATTTTAAAGATCAAGAAACTGACGCTTCAGAAAATTAAGAAATGTGCCCAAGTTACACAGCTAGTATATGGCAGGACCAGAACGTAAATCCTGGTTGTCTGACTCCAAAACTGTATACTTAAGCAATCAGCTATACTGCAAATTGAAAAGACTGAGTTAAATGAGGTAATTAGTGATAAATTGCTCAGCACCAGGTTTGGAAAATAATACCAAAAACCAAACCATTGCCATCCAGTTGATTCCAGCTCGAACCCTATAGGGAAGCTCTGCTCTGCCCTATAGGGTCACTGTAAGTCAGAATCGACTTGACCGCAACAGGTTTGGTTTTTAGGTTTTGGTAAGGAGGTAGTAGAATCGACAGAACTGGGTGATAGATTTTGTGACGCTAGAATTAAACCCAGGGTGGGGCCATTCCTGGCAGTTAGTTCCAGTTACCACCAGCAGGGACGCTAGACTAACAGGGAACACCTGATAAATTGTATTGAAATGACTTACTTGTCTAAGACTTCCTCTTGTAGGGAAAATGTTTTGGGCAGCAGAGATCATCAAATGACTGGCTGTATCAGTTCTCCTTTTCAAATTTTTGTTTTGTGGTTTTAGTTTTCTTTTTCCTTTGGCAGAATTAATGTCAGTTTTATTTTTTAAGAGTTGAGTATCAATTCTGTGAATTATTTTAGTTTTTTAGTATTTTCTTCTGGTCTAAGGAGCCTTGGTGGCACAATGGTTAAGAGCTCGCCAGCTAACCAAAAGGTTAGTGGTTCAAACCCACCTGGTGGCTCCTCAGGAGAAACACCTGGTGACCTGCTTCCATAAATATTACAGCCTAGGAAACCCTATGGAGCAGTTCTACTCTGTCTAAGGGTTGCTTTGAGTAGAAATCCACTTGACAGCACCTAACAACAACAACATCAACTTTTTAGGCATTCTAGTGCATTATTATTTTTTTATAATAATAATACTAGTTGTTATCATTATTATCATGTGTTATTCTGAATACTTACTATCTGTCAGGTACTGTAATAGGTGGTTTATAGTCATCATTTCACTTAATCTGCATACTGTTAGATATTAGCTGTTAGATATTGCTAGATATTATCATCCCTGTTTACAGAATAGAAAGCTGAGTATCAGCAAGATTAAGTAACTTTCCCTGAGCTAAGCAGTAAGTAAACGTAAGAGCCAGGATTTGTGATTAAGGCCTTTCTGATTTCTACTGTACCATATGATCTCTGTAGAGATAGAAAAGAGAAGGAAATGATTCTGAAATTCAAATCATGGAGAAATGTATTATTAAAAATTATTAGATGTGGAAAAAGTATCAAATAAAATGAGGAAAATAAGGTTTGGGGATTGTCCAGAGACTTTTCAGTCTGTTATCCATCCTATTAGACAAAGGTAACTTGTAAAATAAAAATATCCCACTAAAGTTAAGAAAAAGAGTTGTTAGGAACTCTAAATTTTAAAGTCATTATGAGTTTTTAGAGCTCTTGCTTTGGTTTTCATTTACAATACTCATATTTCCTTGTGAGTATAAGGGTTTAAAGGCAAGCAGGAATGTCCTATACTATTTCTTCTACTCACCTATTATCCTCCCCCAAGAAAATTAATCACTTCCCATTCAGGACTCCCAAAGCACAGATTATAGAGATATATCAGTGTTGGTCAACTCCAGAATTCTTGGTCTCTTGGCTAGAGTGTTAAGTCCTTAAGGGCAGCATCTTATTCTTTTTATGCCCATAGTAGACATTTGATAAATGCATGAACTGCAAAAGGAAGGAACAAAGGCTATAGTTTCAGAGCTACATAGAAGGGAATTTAAATAAGTGTACCCAGAAGATTTCCTCCTGCCTCATCCCAAATGGTGAGATTATCTTTAAGTTTGATTCTTGTCCATGATTTTATTACTTAATAAAATTTATCAGCTTGAGGCCATGCAGCTATCACTGTATAGCTGTATCAGACGTTGTGAGACGTTTCAAAAGCAAGAAAAGACATTTTTATTTAATTTCACAGCTTTGCAGACTTGTTAATTAATTGATTAATTTTAAAATTTAAACAATTGGTCCCTAAGGGAAAAAATTTAAATCCGAAGATGAGACGGAAAATTTTATTTTAATTAAATAAACCAAAACCAAAAATAGGACATAATAAAACATATATTTCAATTCTATATAAAAATCACTTAAGAAAGAGTGTTGGGAGATGTGGGAAAGAGATATAAAGGGGGTGGGGGGAGTAACAGCAACTTAAATGGTCAAGAGAGTCTTGAAAAAACAAAATCAGCTTACATACTATAAATTCTTTACCAAAAATAATAGCTCTTTAAACTCAAATGGATTAATATTTTTAGAATTTTGTGTGTGTGTGTTTAGAGTGTTATACTTTCTACCAAAATTTGGAAGTGCAGACGTTCTTCAATTCCTCTCTTTTTCTCTTTTTTTTAATAATAAGCAACCCCAACCTATTCTGGAAAATGCGGGTCACATTGAATTTTATAGAGAAACAGGAATAGCTTCATGGAGCAATGTACAGTTTCAGAATACTGCTGCCAGAGCTTTTAAACTGGTTTGTATTTTTGCAACTATAAGCATAATTTGCCTTTCAGATAAGATAAAATTGAGTGGATGGCTGATCTGGTCCTTGAAATGCATGTTCTCCATTTCTGAAATAACAGTTTGTCAATGTCTTTCTCAACGTGGTAGCTCAGAGAAGATAATTTAAGGCACGTCATCAGCTGTCATATAATCCTAGTTTTCACAGGTTGATTGCTAATAATAATAAAATGTAATGCATAGTCTGGAACTGGCTCATACTGGCATGTGAAAGACACTTTTCAACTCTGCATTCAGTGATGTCACTTTGGTAGCTTGAAATCAGCCATGGTGGGAGTATTTACACCACAGAAATAGGCAACTGCTATAAATCAGGGCTTTGGGGATTGGAAGGAAGAAGATGGGTAGGGCTGGTTGTTAACATTTACTAGCACACCTCTGTTTACAGAGCACTTTCTAAATACTGTCTTTTCATGCTTTACCTAATCATTTAACACTCATTCACTGTATATTTAGTGAACACTAATTATGTGCCATGTATAGTTTAATCCTTAAAACAACCTTCTGATTAAGTACCGGCTTCTCTATTAGGAAATTGAGGCCCAGGGAGGTCACATAGCTAATAAGTGGCGGAGTCAGAACTCAGACCCAATTTGTCTACCTCCAAAGCCAATCCCTTTAACTTCTACCACTGCAGTATAATAATCACAGAATTTAATTACTATTCAGACACATAGCCACCCATACCCATCCTCAGGAGTATCACACCCCCACTATCCCCGCCTGCACATAGGGTTCAGTTACCCCTAGACTGACAAACTTACCAGAGGAGCCAGCCTGGAAATGAGAGCACCCAGCTTTGATGCGTGTCCTTGAGAAATAGCTCATGAAATAGGGTATTTTGAGAATTAAATGGAAACACTAGCTGGATTATAAAACATTTATCAAATTTTACAGTTACACAGAATACTATGAAAAATTGTGCTCTAACAAATTTGAAAACCAAGAGGAAATGGACAAATTTCTAGACACTCACTACCTACCTAAACTAACACAAACAGAGGTAGAACAACTAAATAAACCCATAACAAAAGAAGAGATTGAAAACATAATTAAAAAACTTACAACAGGAGAGTCCGGCAAGATGGCGCTCTAGGCAGAAGCACCATGCCGTCCCTCCACAGCAAAGATCCGAAAAACTAAGCCAAACAGAGAATCAACAATCCTGAAACCCTAGAACATCAAATGAAGAGATAAAGAACTCA
>NW_004443945.1:13840604-13875644 GCF_000243295.1 Trichechus manatus latirostris
CATGAAGAAATGCTCACGATCATTAGCCATTAGAGAAATGCAGATCAAAACTACAATGAGATATCATCTCACCCCAACAAGGCTGGCATTAATCCAGAAAAACACAAAATAATAAATGCTGGAGAGGTTGTGGAGAGACTGGAACACTTGCACTCTGTTGGTGGGAATGTAAAATGGTACAACCACTTTGGAAATCAATTTGGCACTTCCTTAAAAAGCTGGAAATAGAAGTACCACACGATCCAGCTATCCCGCTCCTTGGAATATATCCTAGAGAAATAAGAGGTGTCACACGAATGGATATATGCACACCCATGTTCATTGCAGCACTGTTCACAATAGCAAACAGTTGGAAACAACCTAGGTGCCCATCAACGGACGAATGGATAAACAAATTATGGTATATCCACACAATGAAATACTATGCAACGATACAGAACAACAGTGAAGTCGTGAAACATAACATGGAGGAAGCTGGAGGTCATTATGCTGAGTGAATTTAGTCAGTCACAGAAGCACAAATATTGTATAAGACCACTATTATAAGAACTCAAGAAAAGGTTTAAACACAGAAGAAAACATTCTTTGATGGTTATGAGAGTGGGGAGGGAGGATAAGGGTTATTTACTAACTAGATAGTAGATAAGAATTATCTTAGGTGAAGGGAAGGACAGCACACACTACCGGGGAAGTCAGCACAACTGGACTAAACCAAAGCTAAGAAGTTTCCTGAATGCAGTAAACACTTTGAGGGACAGAGTAGCAGGGGTAGGGATATGGGGACCATGCTTTCAGGGGACATCTAAGTCAATTGGCATAACAAGGCTTATTAAGAAAATGTTCTGCATCCTACTTTGGTGAGTGGCATCTGGGGTCTTAAAAGCTTGCAAGTGGCCATCTAATGTGCATCAATTGGTCCCAACCACCTGGAGTAAAGGAGAATGAAGAACACCAAAGACATAAGGAAAGTTGTAGCCCAAGAGACAGACAGGGCCACATAAACCAGAGACTTCATCAGCTGACACCAGAAGAACTAGATGGTGCCCAGATTTCACCAATGACCGCCCTGACAGGGAACACAACAGAGAGTCCTGGATGGAGCAGGAGAAAGGTGGGGTGCAGAACTCAAATTCTAGTAAGAAGACGAAATGTAATGGTCTGACTGAGACTGGAGGGACCCTGGAAAGCATGGCCTCTGGATTCTCTATCAGCCCAGAACTAAAACAATTTCTGAGGCCAGCTCTTCAGACAGGGATTGGACTGGACTGTGGGACATAAAGTGATACTTGTGAGGAGTGTGCCTCTTAGCTCAAGTAGATACAAGAGACTAAACGAGCAGCTTCTGTCCAGAGGTAAGATGAGAAGGCAGAGAGGGTTAGGAGCTGGTTGAATGGACGTGAGGAATCGGGGTGGAAAGGAGGAATGTGCTGTCACAGTATGGGGAGAGCAATTAGAGTCACATAACAATGTATGTATAAATTTTTGTAAGGGAAAAAAAAATTCTTACAGTTATAGACCACCAGTATTGAGCTTAGGGTTTACTTGTGTTCTGGTGATTACCAGTCTTCTGGATAGCGTGGTTCAATATGTACCGAGTGTCCTCTAAGTTTACCTGGCCAGGCATGGATTTCATGCCCGGGGACTTGCTGTCATATTCATTTGGACTGTTTGGTGTTGGGCCAGTTACGCTAACTTTACTGATATTAGTATCTTAGCCTCATGGTTGCTATGGTATCAGTAACTTCTTTGGGGTCCCGGGATTCTTCTCTATTGGTCTTGTTCGTCTCAGAAAATCTGGCTTCTCACCACTCCACTCTCTGCAAACAACATTGTCAATTTTTCTGTCAACTTACAACTTCCTCTTCCCCCTGTTCAGTTAACCAAAATGCATTTCTGCAATTATGCGGGTATAATGATGATTGCAATTAATGTTTATTCACAGTACTGCATATTATGATATAATTCTCATTTTTGTCTTTCCACTAACTCATCGCCATGACAGTCACTATGAACTCCAATTTACCAGATAAATGGGGAAGCACAACGAAGGAGTAGGAGGGAAATTGAGTCAGTCCTAGCCAGGCAACACACAAAAAGAGGAATAAAAGCTTAGATGGAGCGCTCTCCCACCACCCACCCTTCCATCTTTGGTAGGAATTCATCAAGTATTTATTGAGTGCTTGTTCTGGAGAAACAGAGCAGAGTAATGGCCCCCATTCTTCTGGGGGACACAGACAGGTAAACAGACAATTACAGAACTCTGAGGTAAGCACAATAGCAGAGAAATATAACCAGTTGCCATTGAGTTGATTCTGACTCAAGGTGACTACATGTGTGTCAGAGTAAAACAGTGCTCCATAGGGTTTTGAACTGCTGATTTTTCAGAAGTAGATCTCCAGGCCTTTCTTCCAAATGGTTAATGCACGGTAGCTACGAACTGAACGGTTGGAGGTTTGAGTCCACCCAGAGGTACCTCGGAGGTGAGAAATAAACTGAGTGCAAAATACACCAATGGTGATGGTTGGGGGCAGCTAGAACGGGTGTGACAGAGAAGGTTAAAGCTTCCGGAAGTGACGGATGCCTAGGCTGAGTCTTAAAAGATAAGACTGACATATTTAGGCAAAAAGGAGAGAGGGCATTCCAGCATGTACAAAGACATGGAGTCAATAGGTAGCATGGTGTTTGGTGGTGGTGACAGGAGCCATGATCAGGGAGGCGAGGCCCTGACATGCCCTATAAGGAAGTTTGGTCCCCATCCTAGTGGCTACAGAAGACCTATGAGAGGTTTTAAGTACAGGAATGTCTTGTCAGATTTGTGTTTTAGAAAGCTGTCACTCTGGAAGCTGTGTGTGTAATAGGTTAGACTGAGAGGTAATTAAACCTGAGGGGTAGATAGATATTAAGAGACTCTTGCAGTAGCCAAGGCACAGAGTGATGAATTGCTGTACTAAATAGTTACCATGAAGAGGGAGAGAATAGGATGAGTTTAAGAGTTACCTAGGAGGTAGACTTAGCAGGAATTGGTGAAGAGTCAGATGCAGATGTGAAAAAGAGGAAGGTGGCTAACAACTTCCCAGCTTTAGGCTTGGGCAGACGGGTAGATGTTGCCATTCACTGAAAAGAGAATTCTTCAAAGAACAGTGGGTTGTTCTCTCATTAATTGAGGTGTGCTTATTTGACTGGGGGTATGAGGTGAGAAAGATACTGCGTATAGTATGGAAGTATAATTTGAGGTACCTTTGGAACACCCATGTGAGTTTGATTTGGAGAAATTGGATATGTAGATGGGGAGCTCAGGAAAGAAAACTGGACTACAGATAGAAATTTGAGAATCACTGCTGAAATTTTGATAAAGGCAAAATTGACCAGTAAGAATGTATAGAGTGAGGAAATTAGTTTGCTGAAGTCTAACCCTGGTATGATAACATTTGTGTGTAGGAGAGGTTGCGAGATGGAGAGAGCAATTAACACAGTTTAAAAGACGCAGGGTGAAAAAACAAGTGCCAAAAGTGCTAATTTTGACAACTTTGGTGGTCATTGGTGAGTTTAGCAAAATCTGTTTCTGTGGGAACTCAGAAGGGAGGGAAAGCTAAACTGCAATGGACTGAGAAGTGAATAACGGGGAAGAACTGGAGACAATCATTGCAAACCAATCTTTCAAGTAGCTTGACAATAAAGGGAATTGACGAAAATAGCACAATACTCAGGAGAGTACATGGAGTAGACAAGTCTTTTAAAATGAGAGAATTAAGAATTTGTTTCCATGCATGGAGAAAGCATAAACAGAGGAGACAAGAAGGAGTCCTGGAGGAGGTGGGAATGTCTGGGACCCAGAGAGATCAACCAGATTACCTGGCACTAGAGGGTTTGGGCAGGATGAACTGAGTCTTCATTGATGTCTGGGGGACGAAGGGTAGCTTGGGTTGACCAAACAAGACTTTTATTTTGCTGAGTAAGACAAGCAAACTGTGGGGATTTGGAGAGGGGTTGGGTAGAAGCTGTAGTTGGATGATTGAAAAGGTCGGAAGAGGAGGTTTGGGGGTTCTGAATAAGACCATTCTCGGGACAAGATGGGCCTGAGAAGACACTTTGGGGAAGAGAGCAGGAGATTTCTCACAGGGAAGTTTAATGAACATATTTTCTGTGGAATCTGTCCCCCATAGGGATGGATTAACCAGTAAGCAAGGTACACGTGGGCTTACAGTAAGTAAGCAAGGTAGGCACCAGTTTACTTGCGCTTACTTACTAATCTGTAGTGAACAATTTCATATGGGTATCACCACATCAAAGATGTGAAATTGTTCACTACAGATTAGTAAGCAAGCCAAGTAAACCTGTAAGCCCGTGCGTACCTTGCTTATTGGGCAATCTGTCCCTGGTCCCCCATCTCCCACCAAGTCTTTCGTAAAATCTTTGTTACTAAATCAGAAGAGAAATTCATATCTCAGGGGCTCAGACAGCGTCTTTGGAGCTGTGTCTCTGAAGATCTCTGCATGGAGGCCATTCTGCCCACTCAGCTGCCCCAGAGGAAAGAGTGAGCATTCCTGATGGCCCCAGCAGAAAGATCCTAGGAAGAACTCTGATTCTCTTGATTTGGGTCATGTACTATTCCTGATGGTGGGAGAAAGATGTGATGGTTTTCTTCTGTAGAGATTTACAGCCTTGGAAACCTTATGGGGTTGCTATGAATCAGAGTCGACTCGATGGCAGTGGGTGTGGACTATTCCTGAACCTGCTGCTGGGTTCAGGGAAAGGAATCCTGTGGGTGACCAATCAGCTTGTAGAGCAAACTCACCTCTGAGTGAAGACGAAGGAGCCCCAGGCTTGACGGCCCCACCTGAACCACTGGTGTTGGTGAACTATTCCCAAGATGGAGTCCAGGACAGACAAATATGTGACAGCTGAAAACCAAAAGCAGTAAAAGGTTCAAAGGAACTGTTGTAGGGAGAGAGCAAAGCTGATGAGGGACACGTAGCAAGAAGGTAAAAAACAAAAAACCAAACCTGTTGTCGTAAAGTCAATTGCAACTTATAGCAATCCTATCGAACAGAGTAGAACGGCCCTACAGGGTTTCCAAGGCTGTAATCTTTAAGAAAAAAAGATCCTCACAACTGGGCCAATAAGCAACATCATGATAAACGGAGAAAATATTGAAGTTTTTTTTTTACTTGAATTTCATTTTACAAGGATTTCGTTTTACTTGGATCCGCAGTCAACGCTCATGAAAACAGCAGTCAAGAAATCAAATGGCGTATTGCATTGGGCAAATCTGCTGCAAAAGACCTCTTTAAAGTGTTCAAAAGCAAAGATGTCACTTTGAGGACTAAAGTGCACCTGACCAAAGCCATGGTATTTTCAGTCGCCTCATATGGACAGTGAATAAAGAAGACTGAATAAGAATTGATGCCTTTGGATTATGATGTTGGAAAGAATATTGAATATACCATGGACTGTCAGAAGAACGAACAAATCTGGCTTGGAAGAAGTACAGCCTCCTAGAAGGGAGGATGGTGAAACTTCGTCTCAAGTACTTTAGACATGTTATCAGGAGGGACCAGTCCCTGGAGAAGGACCTCATGCCTGGTAAAGTAGAGGGTCAGTGAAAGAGAGGAGGACCCTCAATGAGATGGATTGACACAGTGGCTGTAACAATGGGCTCAAACATAGCAATGATTGTGAGGATGGCGCACGACCGGCCAGTGTTTCATTCCGTTGTACAGAGACGGTCGCTATGAGTTGGAATCAACTCAATGGCACCTAACAACAACAACATTCTTTAAGGAAGCAGATTGCCACATCTTTCTCCCACAGAGCAGCTGGTGGGTTGGAACCGCTGACCTCTCAGTTAGCAGCCAAGCATTTAACCACTGCGCCACCAGGGCTCTCTAGTAAGAAGTGACCTATGTCACTTTCTTCAGGGGCTCTCAGCTGCAGAAATGGCTAACCATTGAACTAAAATAGGCCCAAGGTTTTGCTAGCATGAGTGCCAAAAGGAAAAGACAGCAAAGCAAGACCCTCTAGATTATAGGCAAGAGAGGGGTTGAAGAGAGATGGCAATAAATTCTGATTTGCTGGGATGGTCCTGGTTTATGTCTGTTAATTATGTTTCAGCCGTGTCCCAGTTTGGATGGTAAATTTTGTGGTCAGCCTAGGTTTAAGTGACATATGCAGTTCTTAGGTGGTACAAATGGTTTGTGTTGGGCTACTAACTGAAAGATTGTCGGTTCAAACCCACCCAGCAGCACTGCAGAAGAAAGGCCTGGCTGTCTGTTTCCATAAAGATTATAGCCAAGAAAACTCTATGGAGCAGTTCTGTTCTGTAAAATATGAGGTCACCAGGAGTCAGAATTGACTCGATGGCAGTGGGTTTGGGTTTGGCTTTTAGGTTTTGTTTGTTGGTTTGTTCTTAATCATGCAGGCTGGCTTGGAAAGTAAAGCCAGGAGGGGAAAAACAGGAGGACCAAAGGCCTGAAAGTGCTGATGTGCTCAGGGGTGAGGTCAAAAGGATGGGAGGGTGTGGCCAGGGAGTGGGATGCTAAGCAAGTTTAAGGTTTCAGATGTGGAATGGCTCCAGGTGACCACAATGTCCAGGGACAGGGTAGCAGAAATGGAAGGCTGGGACTTCATTTCCTAGTGTCAGTGTTCCTAAGCATGGTGACAAGACCTAGAGTGAAGAAAAGGACTGTGTAGATAGTGAACCAAAGTGAAGTCCATCAAACCATCTAACCAGACACAGAAAGTGGTCAGAAGCTTGGACTAGTGACAGGAGGGCAGAAGCCCTCCCATTTACTGCTGCTTCACATGTGCCGGACACTATGCTTCAAATGTGTCCGCAGCTGTGGAGACTGTGTCTGTCTTGTTCAAGGCCTTGTCCTCAGTTGGCCTGGCAAACACCTGGGGCCATTTTTGTGCAACAAATATCTGTTAAATCAATGGAGGAAATACTTTTTGTCTGAGAAATCTTGTGTATCTAGGAGATGGGCTTTATTCCTCCCATTTCATAGATAAAGAAGTCAGCTTGGAGGCATTAATTAACTTGGCAGTTTCCTACAACTAGTCAATAACAGTTAGAATTCAAGCCCACATCCGTCTTACTGTATTTTTACACAAATAATGCATGTTTGTTTGCCAACTGCGGCCAACCCCCCTCCTTGAGGTATTTTCCTAAGGGCACTGTGCTAATTTTTTTACAGAGACATGTAAAAAAAATCAGCATAGCGTGCTTATGGAAAATACCACGAGGAGGGAGGGCGTGGTTGGCAACAAATGTAGAAGGTGCATGTTATTTCTGTAAAAATACAGGACTCCAAAGCCCACGTTGTTAATCACTACAATGTATTAGTTTTGATTGTCAAAATAAGACCCAAAAGTATTTGTTATTATTTGTCTATGTATGTGTACGTACATACATACATATTGTTATGGAGATTAAATGTTGAGAGGATTAAATATACGTAAAACATTTAGAACAATGCCTAGTATATAATAAGATATATAATATACTAAGGTACACTAGGCATTGTTCTAAATGTGTTACCTCTATTTAATCCTTTCAACATTTAATCTTCACAACAATTCCGTAAAGTGAGCGCTGATATTCTCCCCAGGATCCAACGTACCTGGTGTTGAATAACCTGCCCAAGCAGTCTGTTTCCAGAACCCATACTCTTGATCAATGTGATTTGCTGCCACTTGTATGCAAGTTTACACAGTGTTCCCTTGTTTATAAATACCAAATTTTAAAACTCTGCTCAAGCGCTGAATTACCTCAAGCTGAATACAACGAAGGGTTGTGCTGTACAGTTGGTCACTGAAGAGGTGTGGTTAGATATGCAATATTGTGTGAAAGGCCTCTCACACAACGGGGCAATCAGGAAAATGAGAAACACACACACACACTCATTACTATTATCTGAAGCAAAATGTTCTCCGAGCCTTGGGAGAGGTATAACAAAGCACTCTGGGAACACAGGCATCTAGTATTGAAACTAGAAGACCATGAGAACCTTTGAGAGGATTCTAAGAGACGGCTAGGACTGGAAGGCTGTGATCATATGGCAGAAGCTCCAATTAAAGTTGGAGTGAAAAAGAATGGTGGTTAGAAAATGTCCCCTGGGCCTTTGTCTGACACTGGCAAAGAGCGGGCTAACCCAGATACCCGAGGTTGTCAGGAATTTCTGTGAAAGGGCAAAGGGACGGGACACACGTGATAAATTCACAAGATTCCTTTTTGCTCTCAATTCATAAAGGGGGCTGCATTTAACTTTAAATGTAAGAAGCCAGTAAACCACAAGAGACAAATGAAATGTTCCGTTTCAGACTTGCACACCTACCCCTGTGGAGCGCGCACCCTATAAGGGAGAAGTTATCACCCTGAAATCCGAAGGGACAAAAGAAGAATGCACAGCTGGGACCAGGAAACAGGCTCACCCCTGAGCTGGGCGCTGTCAGGTAAGGGACACAGGGCAAAGAAAGCATTCCTGCTTGATAGCATATGAATTAGCATTTCTTTCTTCACAAGCATTTGAAGAGTTCAAGGCTAAAAGCTTCAAAGAGAAATAAGGCTGACGGATATTTGAATCAAAGGGAAGATTGATAAAAGACCTCATGATACAAAAAGTTTAGATGAGCCTCCCAGATTCAAGAAGAGTCTCGAGATTCATTCTCTGAGACGTTAGCAAAACATTAACAGAGAGTCAAACGTGAACAAGAGACAGCAGGCTGGTAACATAACAGAGGGGCTTGTTATCGAGGAAAATTGACATTACTTAAAACCGGGAGTACAATTTCACGGTCAAACAATCTATCAACTGTTTGAGTAGGACGTTATCTGAAAAAATGAATCTTTGTTTTGTGACTGCAATTATGTTCTATAACTTTGAATGAATGAACAAGGAATCCAGTGTTTTCAGGAAAAATATTTGATAGTATTGGATATACTTTATTTCACACTTGAAATTGTAATAATATTATAGAGGTAGTCATTTTTGCAAAAATACTTGAGTGCTTCATCAGTTCTCTCTTAGTCCTTTGACATGTGTATCTTTGTTTTTGGACACACCTATTATCATCATCCTTGTCGATTTTCTTTTCTTCAGTTACTTTCTAGTCCAGCTCAGGCAGATGCCTTTTTGTCAGTGGTTTTGCTAATCTCTCTAACCTCGCTTCCACTGACTTCATGAAGGCCTAACTGTTTCACCAGTTTTGCAATTTCACTAGACTCTGAATGTTTGAAAAATGGTGATGTATTTTCAGGTGTTTCAACATGTAGCAGTCTGCAAGAGACTTACACAAAAGGTTGACGTTTGTATTAATTAGGGGGGCTATTTGACAAAGGACTAGTTTATAAATGCTCAGGTAGGCATTGCACATTTTCATATTCTGACAACCTACGCTTGCCTATGTTAAGTAAATCTGGTGACTGCAGGGGTTTGGATAATGAATTCTTGGATAAAAAGGCCCTCTGTGCTATGTGCTTTGCTCTCTTTCATTACTGAATGTGTGAGTCTTTAACAATGCTACATAGTTTCAGCCTGCTTGTCATTTCCAGCGAACTGGAATTATTCTTCCAATCCAGGAAGATTGTGTTAAAAATTCAGAGGAAGGTGAGCAAGAGAGAAAAATGCTATAAAATGCTATTAACAGCATTTGTAGGTGTAAGATTAGTATTTACTTTGATTATAGCATTTCTTGGGGGTGAGGCTTGAGGTCTGTGTTTCTTTGTGAAGGAGAATGTTACACTGAGTTCCTTTTATTCTGTTCAAAGGTAAAATCAGAGGATGTGATGCTTTTCCCATCACAGTCAAACATTGCCAGCCCACCGAGAAGCAGGTCTGATTTCAACTCCCCAAGTTCCTTTTGAAAAAAAAACAATCGCTCTAGGCCACTTTCGTTTTCTTTCAGAAGCAATTGCTGTCTTTCTCACTGTGACTTTGTTGCTGTGTAAAACTGAAGACATCAACGAACATTACTGTGATGGAAAGTCTTTGTGAAAGTTCATTGATGATACTTTAAAATGTCATCTTTGCTTGTGCTAGATTTCTGACTTTGAGTTTTTTACAATCCCTTTCTTGTTTAAAGTTTTATTAAAAATGGCTACATTTGTTTAAAAATAGCTAACGCTGTGATCTTACATTTTATTGTAATTAATAAACATTCAGGTCTGTATTCTGCATCATGTTATCTGAGTTACGTGGGTCTCATTCTGTAATAGTTTCCTGTGGCTGCCGTAACAAATCACCACAAATTTGGTGGCTTAAGACAACAGAAATGTATTCTCTCACAGTTCTGGAGGCCAGAAGTCTAAAATCAAGTGTCGGCGGGGCTCGGCTCCCTCCAAAAGCTCCAGGGGAAGATCCTTCCTTGCCTCTTCCAGCTTCTGATGGCTCTAGGTGTTCCTTGGCCTGTTGCTGTGTAACTCCAATCTCTGCCTCAGTCTTCACGTGGCATTCTTCTTTCTGTGTCCTTGCCTGTGTCCTCACATGGCCTTCTCCTTTGTGTCTGTGTCTTCTCCTTTTCTTATAAGGACACTCGTCATTGGATTTAAGGTCCACCCAGATAATCCAAGATGACTTCAAGATCCTTAATTACATCTGCAAAGACCCCTTTTCCAAATAAAGTCACATTCACAGGTTCTGGGGATTAGGACATGGACATATCTTTTTTGGGGGGAGGAAGGGGACCATTCAACCCACCACACCTTCTAACTATTGGGAGGTTGGTTTTGATTTGAATGCATGACTTTCTGTGTGGCATCTGCCTCAGCAACAACTGGAAATCCTCAGCAAACTTCATGTGATAAATTGGATACTCAACCTTAGAGTAACTCCAGGCAAATTATCCAGTCACACTGAAGAATGCAGGATGTGAAGGAATTAAGTAGTATCAGTGGGGCTAAAAGATGCTGCATTGATATCTTCCCTTCTCTTTGCTTCCCGGTCTGTGCTGTGATCCTTTCTGTGTGCAGAGAGCTAGCAGAGAAGCTGAGCTTATATTTCTTCTCCTACCTAACTAGGTCAATAGGGATTTTAAAACATGGGGTAAAATCAGGATAATTATACTGTCATTACAGACACATCTGCAGGTATTCACTTAAATCAAGTGTATATTTGTACATTTGATAAAGTATAGTAACACTCCAGTTTACCCAATCATAGTTTGCCTTGAGCACACAGAAGAAAGGATGGTGAGCGGGACTTGAAGAAAGAACCTTCTGTTTCAGTCAGACTATAGCTCTTTTTTCTCAGGTAAGAGATACCTTAAAATATTTTATTATTTTTCTCCTCTCCTTTGGATGACAATAGAACTACTTCACAATGAATCTTCTCTAAAGGAATAATTAAATCACGTTCTCATCTAGAAGCCAATTCCCGCTCATCCTTCAGTATTCAGCTTAAATATCATCCCTCCAGCATGACAGGGTTAACCAGTTGCCATAGATTCGACCCAAATCATGATGACCCCATGTGTGTCAAAGTAGAATTGTGCTCCGTAAGATTTTCAATGGCTAATTTTTTTGGAAATAGATCACCAGGACTGTCTTCCTAGGTTCTTCTGGGTGGACTCGAACATCCAACCTTTTTAACAGCTGAGAGGCTGCATTAACCATTTACACCACCATTAACCATTTGCACAAGGTTAGATCCCTCATTTATGCACCTAGGGCTCATCATATACCTCGTCACATCACCATATCTCATTGCATTATAATTACCTGCTATGTGTCTGTCTCCTCCAGGAAACTGAAAGCTCTTTGAGGTCCTGTCCTGCACACATTCACTGGATATTTGTGAATTTTTAAATAAAGGTGAAAGTGGAGGAGTTCCTGCTAAACTCCTAAATTGATATAGCTAACTTACTGAGAACTCTCAACTAAATAGGGATTAACTTTGTGGAGTATTGTAATTTGAGTGCTTTAAATGGAGAGTACAGGTTCATTATCTATTTGAGGAGATACAGCGGAAGATGTTTGAACTTGGAAAGGCTTACTAAAGGAAAAGGAGTTAAAATCCTGTTTTATGAAGATCCTTTGCCTGGCACAGGAAGGAGAGAAGTACATTTTAAGAAGAACAGTATAGCCAAAAGCAGAGTGTCATGCACAAGCAAGTCACACACAGGGCTGGCACACAGGTCAACGTGGCTGGGCCATCACCCTGGAGGTACTGGGGACTGGCCGAGGAGGCTCTGGGAGCTGGAGGGGAGGGGTGTTACAAAATAAGCTATGGGAGTAAAGAAACATTAACAGGGCTTTTTCAAGCATTGCTTTTGCCTTCTGCTAGGATGTGGTCTCCACAACAATACAAGATCATTGGCTTTTTCTTTAATGAAACCTCTAAATGTGCTCAATAGATTCTCAGTAATAACATTTATTAGGCCCTTATTAAGTGCCAGGCCCAGGGCTAGGCTAAGTGCATACACTATTGTTTCATTCTCTCTGTAGCTCTATGATATGGATACTATTATTTTTCCCTTTTAACAGATGAGAAGAGAAAGGCTGAGAGAGGTTACGTAATTGCCTCAAGGCACTTGGCTAGTCAGTGGGTGACCTCCGATTTAACCCTGGTCTATTTGACTCCAATTGACCACTTAAGCGTATTCCTTGGTTAAGACTTAAAGAATCCACTCTGAATGATGGACAGCTAACTAAACATCATCAGAGCTCAGGAAAAAAGACCAGCAGCAAACAATCGTTAAGAGCTTACCCACTGAGGCCCTAAGTACATTACGAGTATTAGTTCACATGATCCTTCCAACATCATGAGGTGGGGGACTGTGATTATCCCCGTTTGATAACATCATGAAACTGAGGTGCAGAGAGGTTACATTAATTGTAACTTCTTATATCCAAGATACTGTCACAGGATGACCTGGAAGGAGGTTTCCAAGGTGTTATTAAAGCTTTTCAGTAAATAGAGTTCTAGAACCACCTAAGATAACACCGGTGAAAGTGTATTATCTCTACACTCTTGGTGATACTTCTGCATTTAGTACAGTGTAAGGAGGAGCCTAGTGATTTTCTGCAGTCAATGGTGGTTCTCAGCAAATTAGACTTGATTTCTTCTAAGAAACCTAGCATTCTGGTAAGGAAGTTTCCTTTGGAGCAGACTGAAGTCTGTGTTCTCTTTCTTCTATGCATTTTTTTTTTTAAAGAGAATTGAATCCAGATTTGTTTGATTCCCCTTGAACCTAAAGTCAAGAACACAGGTGGACACATAGGCAGTGAGGGGTGAGTGGGAGTGACTTGCAGTGCTCAAGGCCTTTCAAGGGGCTGCCTCTCCAGGTAAGAGGGGTCACTGCGGTGCTGAGCAAGTGCTGAGGGTCAGTGGGAGCCTAGTCGTGGCCAGCCTTCAGCCACAGGGAGCTGAAGTCAAAACAGTGTCGATGGTTAGCTGTCTTTCCAGGCCCTCTCGGCCAGTCACCGCCTCTTGTCATGGGGCAGCTCCTGTGATGCAAAGTAGGCTAGACTCCAAGTCTAGCAACCCTGAGCTGGACCTAGCTCTGTACCTTTTGGAGCCCTGGTGGTGCACTGGCTAAGAGCTCAGCTGCTAACCAAAATACTGGCAGTTTGAATCTACCAGCTGCTCTTTGGAAACCCTATGTGGCAGTTCTACTCTATCCTATAGGATCAGAAATCGACTCGATGGCAATGAGTTTTTATTTTACTTTATTGGTTCTGTACATTTTACTCAGTAATTGCACAGCCCTAAGCCTCCATGTCATCATTCAGTGGAAGGAAGTGTGGCTGGCTGTGTAGGAAAGTGCTCAAGAGCACAGCATCTGGAATTGACTGGCTTCAAAAAATTCTGTCCCTTACTAGCTGTGTTGCTGTTATTATTGTTAGCTGCCGACTGCTCGGCTCCAACTCATAGCAACCTTATGTATAACAACTGATCGTGGCCGGGGTCTGCACTGTCTTCATTATCGTTGCTATATTGTTGTTATGTTTGAGTCCATTGTTTCAGCCACCTTGTCATTTCATATCACCTAGGGCTTTCCTCATCTTTGCTAACCCTCAACTTTATCGACAATATCCTTTTCCAGCAATTGATCTATTTCAATGATGTATCCAAAATAACTTAAGCAAGTTACTTAAACTCTTTCAGCATCACCATTACTGAACATTTTGATCAAACATTTTATAGAAGAATCCTGATCAAAAGGGAGAAAATGTAGAACAAAATTTCACATTTTCAAGGAATCCACAATTTGAAGAAGGTACATAGTCAGTGTCACTGAATTGTACATGTAGAAATTGTTGAATTTGTGTATGTTCTGTGTATATTCTCAACAATAACAAAAATAAAATAAATTATTAAAAAAAAACTCAGCTTCACATGTCTCGTCTATAGAATGGGGGAATAATAATACTTTCCTTTATAGGATTTTGGGGTGAATTAAATGAGATAAGGGATAAGTACTTAGCACAGCACTGACCACAAAGTCAGCTCTCAATCAATGTCAGCTGTTCCTATTTCTTTGCCATTGACTGCTTCATTTTTCCTGGAGGCAGAATGAAGCCACATATGCCAGTTTAGAAATTTCCAGTCCCCTCTAAGTCACAGTTTATGGCCATTGTTGCTCAATAGTATGAAACTAAAACTGAAAAACAGAACAAACCCTCCGCAAAAGGGTTTCCGTAGTGATTGGTTGACTATTATCTTCTTAATTACTTTTGTTGGTTCCCTAATTTTAAAAATGTTTATTTATAGATATTAACCATTGAGGTGCACAGAAGCACATTCTCTTTTCCAGTAATTTATAAAGCCACTACTTGAGAAATAGACTTTGTTGTTTTCCAGTGTTTTCACGAGCCAATTAAGGGGAAGTCTCTCAATCCCATAAAACATTATTTGAATTAATAATTGGGGAATGAGATGTCAACAATCACTGGAATTAAAACATTTCTGCAACTAATTTTTCCAAAGTCGTAAATGTTTTAAAATTTTGATTTCACAGAAACCAAACTTAAACTTAGGGTGTTATGCCTTAAAACTCATGTTAGAATAGAAAAAAGAGAGTCGTTTGCCGGATTAAGTTCTCATATTCACACACGGACCAGAATTAAACTTTACTCAGGAAATCAGCACATCATAGAGATTTACGGCTAGAAAGGCCTTTTGGCCCCAACATCATAGAGATGAGAAAACCAAGGCCCAGAGGCCAGATTGCCTTGGGTTCCACTACTGACTCCACTGTTTACTATCTCATACCCTTGGGCAACTAATATTTATTGTTTATTATGTGCCAGGTATTGACACCAGAGATAAAATAGTGAACAAAACCAGACATGGTCCTTGCCCTTGTGGACTTTATACAAAGGGAGTAACAGTTCACACAAGTGGGAGAAACACTGATCACAAACAAGCCTAAATTTATAACTATGACAAATGCTACCGAGAAGAGGAACACAATGAAATGAGAACCTGAAAGAAGAGATTTGACAATTTGGGGAGTGGTCAAGGAGGGCTTCCCAGAGCTGAGACCTGAAGACCAATTGCTGTCAGGTCAATTCCGACTCTTGGTGACTCCATGAGTAACATCTCTGCTCCATAGGGTTTTTGATGGCTGATTTTTCAGAAGTAGATCACCAGGCATTTCTTCCAAGTTGCCTTTGGATGAACTTCAACCTCCAACCTTTTGGTTAGCAATCGAGCATGTTAACCATTTGCACCACCCAGAGATTCCATCAGGGGAGCAGGAGCCTTGTTTTTTGTTTGTGTATTTTGCTTTTGTTTTTAATAATACTGAGTTTGTGGTGAAAGTTTACACAGCAAGTTAGGTTGCCATTGGACAATTTCCATACAAATTGTTCAGTGACATTAGTTACATTTATCACAGTGTGTCAACATTTTCTTTAATTGTGGTCTGTTTGTTCCATTTTGAGTTTCCCTGCCCCCTTATCTTCTCATCTTTGCTTTTGAGTGATTGTTGACCTTTTGGTCTCAGACTGATGATTTTTAATTAGGGCACCAATCTTACGGGTAATATCCTTCATCTTGTGTGCTACTCTGCTATTTCGCTAAAAGGTGATGTCAGGGAATAGGCTTAGTTCTAGGTTTAAAGAGTATGTCAGGGCGATAGTCTCAGGGAGTCCTCTGTTCTCTACTGTTCCAGTTTATCTGGCTTTTTTTTTTTCAATAAGAAATAGAGTTCATCTCCACATTTTCCTCCCGTTCTATGCAGGACTATCTATTGTGACCCCAGTCAAAACAGTCAGTGGTGGTAGTCGGGCACCATCTAGTTCTTCCGGTCTCAGAGTAGATGAGATTGTTGCTCGTGTAGACTTGTTTCTTCTCTGAGCTTTTGGTTACCTTCTTACTGTTTTACTCCTGGAGAGTAGAGACTCATAGTTGTGTCTTAGATAGCCACTCACAAGCTTTTAAGACCCCAGAAGAGGAGCCTTGTTTTGATGTTAGAAAATCTAGTTTAGTCTTAATGATCACAAAAACTACAGTGTAGTCCAAGATAATAATGGAAACTCTGAACTCTTATCATGGTTAATTCAGTTGAATCTTCTCCCCATTCATGCTTCTTTGTTTCACTCTTCTCCACCTACCTTCTCCCTACTTACTTGTGCAGTTTCTGACCCTCCGGTCATCCACACGTCCTTCTACGTAACTTCAGACAAGTCACTTAATCCCAGTGCTCAACATCTTCATCTCTAAAATGCTAATAATATTTTACCTACCTCACTGGATTGTTAGGTGCATTTTTTTGTATCCACCCACAACAAGTGGACTAAGACTTGTCTCGTGATGTTCACCAGTTACCACATCCCATGACTTTGCAGGTCTTAGCCCACTCAACCTATTAGTCAACACTGTTAAATTATCTCTTGGAGAAACTCACATTACCTTTGACTTCAATGACACTGTACTAATTAATTCCTTAATTTAGCAAGCATTTATTTACTTATGTATTTATTTGAATAATTTATTTTATTTGTTGTTGTTGTTGTTGTTGAGAATATACATAGCAAAAACATACACCAATACAAGTTTCTACATGTACAATTCAGTGACTTTGATTACATTCTTCAGGTTGTACAACCATTCTCACCCTCCTTTTCCAAATTGTTCCTCCCCTGTTAACATTAACTCACTGCCCTCAAAGTGTTTTATATAATCTTTCAAGTTGCTGTTGTCAATTTGATCTCATATAGCTAGATCTTAAACGAGCACAGTGCAGATATTCTCTACTAGTTAAGCTGAACTGTTGTTTGGTTTTAAGATGACTTCAAAGGATGTTTTTGGTTTAAAGTTTAAAGATTATCTCAGGGCAGTAGTTTCAGGGGTTCATGCAACCTCCATGGCTGCATAAAGTCTGGATACCGTGAGAATGTGAAATTCTGTTCTGCATTTTCCCCTTTTGATAAGGGTTCCTCTATGGAGTCTTTGATCAAAATGTTCAGTAATGGTAGTCCAGCACCATCCAGTTCTTCTGGTCTTATGGCAAAGGAGGTAGTTTTTCATGTAGGTAATTAACCACATATTCCATCTCCTCCTCCTATTCCTGACTATTCTTCTTCCTCTGTCGCTCCAGGTGAATAGAGACCAATTGTTGTGCCTTAGAAGGCTGCTTGCAAGCTTGCAAGCATTTATTTTTTGTGCCCTGTAAAAGGAGCTGAGCTAGGTGCTAGGAATACAACAAAGAAGAGTTAGCTCAAGGTCTCTAAGACTAGACAGGCAGGCAAATCAACTGTCGCAGTACTGTGTAGTAAGTTCTGTGGCAGTGGCAGGGTGCTTTGGGGTAAACAGAGAAGATACCAATCGAACATTTCTCTGTATCTCCAACAACTCCTTCTCAATCTTCTTACCCACCTCTCTTCCACTGTCCCTCCCTCTTGAAACTTCCACCAGCTCCTGCCACTCTTGTGTTTCATTGCAGTTACTGTCAGCTCCACAGCCATTAGGAATCCTTGGATTTGTCACAGTGATTATTGTGTACATGCTGGGGCCCTCACAATAGAATCTCCTCATTGCCAAAAGCCATATCTTTTGTTTTATTTTTATCTCTTATTGCAACCAGCACCATGATGAGTAAATTCACCTCTGTTCCCAATTATCTAACACAGTAACTGGCATGCAGTAGGAAGTCAATAAATGCTTATTGAATTAATACATGTTAACAGTGAATTCTAATGAAACAGAGTTGGTGCATCAACAGAATATTTTGAGACGTCTTGAAAATAGACTCAACTCTTCTGGTAATGTGCTAAGATGGAAAGATGGTGTGTGTGTAGGGGAGGGTGGGGTGTTAAGGAGAGCAGGGAGGTGACAGTAAATCAGTGGTATTACCTTTCTTCTCTCTTGCTCTAACTGTTCTGTTTCTTTGTCTATTCCAAGCCCCAAAGCAAATTCACTTCTTCGTGAAGCTTGACTTTCACTGTCTGTTCTCTGATAATCTATGGTGCATGGTGTATAGTTCTGACAACCATCAGCCATAAATATTCTAAGTGAGTCTAGAATTCTAATATCCCGTAGCACTGTCCACATCAGAGTCCTTGCCTAACAGAGCCTTGGAATGCGTTTGGTTTGAGCAAAGTTGAGCTCATTCCTGCTATTTCCACTACTATGTGCCAGCTGGGTCCCCAGCTGGGCTCTGGATTCCTGCAGGCAGGCACCATGTCTTATTCATCTTTGCATCCCTAGGACCTAGCTGGATATTAGGCAAAGAATAGCACACGTTACCATTCTAAAATAAGGTAATTTATGTAAGTGAGGAATTTGGGAGTTTAGGTGGTTGGAAAGTTTGAGGGAAAGATGGAGACGGGAGTTAAAAAGTGAAGCCCATTCCCAAATGGGTTTGTATCCACAGGTATAGGGGTTTAGGATTTACAACACATATTCTTTGGGCGACATAATTCAACCCATACCAAAACCCATTGCTGTGGAGTCAATTTCAACTCATAGAGACCCTATAGGACAGAGTAGAACTGCCCCATAGAGCTCGGCTGCTAACCAAAAGGTCGGCAGTTTGAATCCACCAGCTGCTCCTTGGAAACCCTATGGGTCAGTTCTACTCTGTCCTATGGGTTCACTATGAGTTGGAATCGACTAGACGGCAAAGGACTTTTTTTTTTTAATCTTTACTGAAGCACACTGCCACGTCTTTCTCCTGCAGAGCGGCTGGTGGGTTTAAACTGCTGACCTTTCAGTTAGCTACCCAGTGCTTAATCACTGCGCCACAAGGGCTCCTATTCAATCCATAACACCTAACAATTGCTAGATACAGGTAAGGGAGTGCCATTTTTACAATGCTTAAGAGCACAGACTTTGGATTCAAAAGTCAAACAACCAGGGTACACCAGCTGGAGACCTCAGACGAGAGACTTAACCACTCGGAGCCTTAGGTTCTCATTGGAATACGGGGGCAGTAGTGGAGTTGTCATAGGTTTGGTGTGAGAATTAAACAGTGCACCGGAAGCAACCAGCCTGGAGCTAGAAGGGAGTGAGCAATCGGTAAATGATGGCACCTGCAAATTTTGCAGACAGCGCCATTTCCCTGAGTCACTGCAGGCCCTGCAAAGGGACTGCAAGAAAGAAAGTCGGTATGTGCAGCTTCCCACACACCCTGTGTTCATTCCTACCTTGTTCGTTACCCAGTGAGATTCTGACCTGGCCTGTCACCAACTCATCCTTGGAGGGTGCAGCCCCCACAGAGCTGGCAGGCCACTCGGATTCGGCTGAATGACCGTCCCAGATGGTGGGCTTTGCATACAGCAGACTTCAGCCTGCTTCTCTCATTCTAGTGCCAGGAGCTTTCTAGATTTCTCTCTCAGCTCTGCAGCCAGACATCTTGGGAGTTATTTATCCTCTACCCACCCCCCTACCACCACCTCTCCAAGTTCTGTTTTTTTTAAGTGGTTTACAGTACACTGAATTGTTTTACACCTTCTAGCCAATCTCACTGTAAATAATTCTCTTGTCTTGGGGATTCTAGTAAAAAGAGAGCTTACTTTCCCCTTTCTAAAAGAACACCCACACCATCACCAATCAATATTTACTGGCTCTGCCCAGCTCTGCTAAAAGCGAGAGTGGTTTACAGCACATTAAGATGTAGACACAGGCCTCAGGGAACTTATAATAAAAACGTTACAAGAAGAGGAGTCTAAAAATTACTAGGCTCCTTCGGAGAGGCAGACATAGATGCTATGCATGGAGTTCAAGGGAGTTCCTGAAAGAAGAGAAGCCTTAGAGAGTTTTCTTGTGGTGGTGGTGGTGGTTTTGTTTTTGTTTGATTTTAGCAGACAACAAAGTTAAAAATAGAGCTTCTGAATCTTAGTTATCGGATTCTAAAATCTACACTTATGCGACTGGTTCTAATGGGAAGTGAGAAAACAAAGTCATGAGTTGGTATTTCTATTTTTGTAATTCTTTGGGGGGAACTGGCTTAACACTGAATAAGAGTTAAGAGTGGGAGGTGGTGTGGGCAAAGACTCAAAGCCACAAAGGGCAGTGCCTCACGTACCAAAGGACACATGACATGGGCAAGAGAGGCTTAAAAGAAGAAGACTTGGATTTCATTGCCTCTCAGAGTGTGGTCTGGTGAAAGTCACTTAACCTGTCTGAATCCCAGTTTCTTGACCCATGAAATGGAGATGATAAATACTGCCCTGCTTACTTTACTGCATTGTTCAAAGAACCCAATGAGCTCAAGTTTGTGAACAACAAAGCAATATGAATGTAACGTTTAAAAAGTCAGTTACTCTGTGTCATGGTTTGAATTGTGTCCCCCAAAAATATGTGTGTCAATTTGGCTAGGCCATGATTCCCAGTATTGTGTGATTGTCCACCATTTCCGTCATCTGATGTGATTTTCCTGTGTGGTAGATCATGCCTCTGTGATGTTAATGAGGGGGGATAGGCGGCAGTTATGTTAATGAGGCAGGACTCAGGCTACAAGATTGGATTGTGTCTTGAGCCTATTTCTTTTGGGATATAGAAGAGAGAAGCGAGCAGAGAGACAGGGGGACCCCACACCACCAAGAAAGTAGTGCCAGAAGGAGAGCGCATCCTTTGGACTGGGGGTTTCTGCTCCAAGAAGCTCCTAGTCCAGGGGAAGATTGATGAGAAGGCCTTCCTCCAGAGCCAACAGAGAAAGCCTTCCCCTGGAGCTGACACCCTGAATTTGAACTTTTAGCCTACTTTACTGAGAGGAAATAAATTTCTCTTTGTTAAAGCCATCCACTTGTGGTATTTCTGTTATAGCAGCACTAGGTAACTAAGACACTCTGGAAAGTTGATTTATAGTGAAAAAAGATGCAGAATGAGAGATGGTAAAGGCTACGGGAGATTTAATATTCGATTGGTGAGGTCACTGTAATAACAGATAGACTTATGAGGTGAGGATACCAAGAAATGGAGAAAATGACTGGGACCCGAATATGAAGTTTAGTGGTGGCGTTGGAGAAGGGGGAGATGCCGTATCCCACTGGAAGCTGGAGGTTTTGTTCACTGATGTGCAGAGTAATGGAGTTAGGGCAGCAGCTTATCATGTTTTCCGTGAATCATTGTACCATCCATACTGAGAGTCACATGCAAAAGCTAGAGCCAGGAACAGGTATGCAAAAGTCAAGGCTAAAATTGAGCACGAGAACATTTAAAGAAGATTTGCTTAGCTAGGGAGGACCAGGGCCATGAGATGAGTTAAACACTCTAGGCAAGTAATGAAAAAGCCCCAGCAGAAGGCCAAGAATGGAGGTCAGAGCGAGCACGTGGATGTCCGGGCAGAGGAAGCCAGCAGCAGCTGTCAGTACCTGCCACAGGGACAGGGGTGGAGGCCAAGGAGACCGGTCCTGAAGGAACTGGAATCAAGGAGGGTGGCCAGCATGCTACTCTGCCAGGAAGGAAACCTGGCAGGCACCCTGGAACCAAACCAGAGAGGGCAGAGGGAGGCTTGATTCCAAGGAGTGAGACACAAGGGACTGTCCTGGAACTGCTCCTCCAGAGATCAGCTCGGGACAGTGGGCTCCTTGAGACCTGGAACCACGTCTCATTCCTCCCTGTAGCCTTAGTGCTTAACACAGTGTCCAGTGTACAGAAGGCACTCAATTAATGTTTGTTGGAATTAACCAAGAGATGAATGATGAGTGGATAAGGCCAAATTCAAAATACCCAATAAGCTTTGAATTGTATTCTCTCTTTTGTTGGCTTTGGACAGCCTTTGACTTTCTTTCTAGTAACTGATAGCTAATGTGAACCAAACCAGTTGCGGTCAAGTCAGTTCTGACTCATGGCTATCCCATGTGTTTCAGAATAGAACTGTGCTCCACCTCTTGATGGGAGGGGAGAAAAAGAAGTTATGGTCATCTTAAATTTACTCTTTGTGCCCTTATGTGTGTCAGAGTGAAGCTATGATTCGTAGGGTTTTCAGTGGATGATTTTTCAGAAGTAGATCACCAAGCATTTCTTACGAGGTGCCTCTAGGTGAACTCAAACCTCCAATCTTTCGGTTAACTCTTTGTACCACCCAGGACTCCCGCTAAATGTGAAGACCACTCTTTTTGTCCCTCCTGAGAACTCTTGGCTGTCTAGCAGATCTCTTGTCTCCTCCCTTCTCTTTATATGGAATACGCTCTGAGGAAGGTCATGTTCTACTTAGTGGCTTGTTTCTGTGGCAGCTTGCTTTGACATTACCCCATTCTCAACCCGCCTCTGGTTGCCAGGCATGGCTATACTATGCAGTTTCCAACGTGTTTACTTCCTGTCCTGATACAGAATATTTTAAATTAAGGGAACACCGTCTTCTCAGAAATTAACTTTAACGATGTATTTAAATACTCTAGGACATGACTTTTTTTAAAACTAGAAACTAAAAGAAAAAAACTCTACATTTTCCTCGCCAAGAAACAACTTTCCTTGTCAGCTGTTTCCATTGATTGTTCTCAGAACTGTTCTCTCCACACATATTGTAAGTCAGCCTGGAAAAAATCTCCAAAAGAAGCACTTGGCTCCAAAAATAAGGTCTGGCTCTATGCCTTACGCTTCCACCTGTGGACTTGGCCCCCTCCTGGTCACGGTCATGATCAGACCCCTAGGAGTCTCAACTTGGATACTGAAGAAGACTTGAACACCGTCACAGGCAAATGTAGGAACAGAGTCACAATGTACGTTTACTTTTATTTTCCTCATGTTTGTTAGACTGATCCATTCTGTTTCCTGACATAGTTTTCATTACTTTATTGAGGAGAAGGTCTCTGGCCCATTCTTAGCATTCATAGAGCGTGTTCTTGACAAAGGTTTCTTTCTCAGCTGTAAAATTGTAAGACTTTTCAGAAATACTCAGATGCAACCTATCAATGCTGGTTGATGATCACCTCTTTTTTTCTTTTCAAGGTGGATTTCCAAACCTGCTGGCAGAACTGTTTGACGCACATTTACCATTAGCAGCCAGTGTGGTGTAGGGTTGTCCTTGGTCTTGCAGGTGGTTCTGCTCCTTACTTGAGGCCTTTAAAAACCATTCCTGGCCTTCCCATAAAGCACCATGTTGATTCACACATTTGGTATCTCACTTATAAGGCCTCTAATGGCTCAGCTCAATGCCATTAGATCCTGATCCTTTCCTCAATACCCAGTGAGCCTCTAAGTAGTAGAAAATTTATTGTGGCTAAGCTGTGATTCCAAATTCCCTAGAACAACAACTTTCCTTTGACTGTGCATCAAAAATCCAATGAATAGGGAGAGGACAAGACATTTTAAAGACAATGAAACTATTCTATATGATACTATAATGGTGGATTCATGAGATTATACATTTGTCAAAACCTGTAGAACTGTACAACACAAAGAGTGAACCCTAATGTAGACTATGGACTTTAGTTAATAGTAATGTACCAATATTGTTCATCAGTTGTAACAAATGTACCACGCTAAAGCAAGATGTTAATAAGAACAGAAATAATGTAAGTGGAGGAAACGGGGTATATGGAACATTCTGTATTTATGGGAAAAAATTTTTTTTATTTTTTCTGCCCTTTTCATGCCTGCATTTAAAGCTGAACTGCACCAGAAGCGATGTAAGATTCATTTGAATTGGGCAACTATGCTATCACTGATTTGTAAAAGATATTTTCTGAAGAAAATGCCTAATGCACATGGGGTAATTCTTGTAAAGGAATGTCTTTGCGGGTTGTTCACCAACCAGAAAACTAGGTAAAGGTGAGAGGTTTGACTCTCACGAATTTTGTCCTGCCTCCAAGGTTAAACTCCTGGGAATTTTCCCAGTTCACTTCTTGGGTAAGTGCACTTTCTGTACTTCTGGATGTGAGGGGAAAAAAAAAAAAGATTAGAGATTTCTTCCTGGACTGACATTTGGTAACATAATGCATTAGACACTTGAATTTGAGATACTGCCTAAAAATTTACAGCTCCTGGTGGGAATGCAAAATGATACAACCATTTTGGAAAACTATATGACGCTTCCTTAGAAAGCTAGAAATTGAAATACCTTATGATTCAGCAATTCCACTCCTAGGAATATATCCTAGAGAAATAAGAGCCATCAGACAAATAGACATATGCATACCGATGTTCATTGCAGCATTGTTCACAAGAGCAAAAAGATGGAAACAACCTAACTGCCAATCAACAGTTGAATGGATAAACAAAGTATGGTACATACACACAAGGGAGTGTTGCACAACAATAAAGAACAATGATGAATCTGTGAAGCATCTCATCACATGGATGAATCTGGAGGGCATTATGCTGAGTGAAATAAGTCAATCACAAAAGGACAAATGTTGTATGAGACCACTACCATAAAAACTCATGAAAAGGTTTAGATACAAAAAGAAACAATCTTTGATGGTTACAAGGGATGGGACAGGTGGGGTGGGGGACACTAAATAGACAACAGATAAGTGATAACTTTGGTGAAGTGTAAGACAGTACACAGTAGTGGGGAAGCCAGCACAGCTTGTACAAGGCAACGTCATGGAAGCTCCATAGACACATCCGAACTCCCTGAGGGACCGAATTGCTGGGCTGAGGGCTGTGGGGACCATGGTCTTGGGAAACATCTAGCTCAATTGGTATAACATAGTTTATAAAGAAAATGTTCTACATTCTACCTTGGTGAGTAGCATCTGGGGTCTTAAAAGGCTATGAGCAGCCATCTAAGATACCCTACTGGTCTCACCCCTTTAGGAGCAAGGGAGAATGAAGAAAACAAAATACAAGGGAAAGATTAGTCCAAAAGACTAATGGATCACAACTACCACAGCCTCCACCAGACTGAATCCAATACAACTAGATGGTGCCCGGCTACCATCATTGACTGCTCTAACAGGGATCACAGTAGAGGGTCCTGGACAGAGCTGGAGAAAAATGTAGAACAAAATTCTAACTCAAAAAAAAAAAAGACCGGACTTACTGGCCTGACACAGACTGGAGAAACCCCGAGAGTATGGCCCCAGGACACACTTTTAACTCAGTAATGAAGTCACTCCTGAAGTTCACCCTTCAGCCAAAGATTAGACAGGCCCATAAAACAAAATGAGACTAAAGGGGCAAGGATGAGAAGGCAGGAGGGAACAGGAAAGCTGGTAATAGGGAACACAAGGTCGAGAAGGGAAAGTGTTGACATGTCATGGGGTTGTTAACCAATGTCACAAAACAATATGCGTACTAACAACAACAAAAAAATTTACAGCTCCTTGGGGTATAAATATCCAATACCCTTCTAAGGAGCTAGTTGAGAGCCACACCTAACCATGCCATACACCTTTGCTATGCCCAGCTAATGACTGACTAATCTACAAGGGCAGCAGGCAATTTGGGGCGCTGGGTGTGATAAGTACAAGGAAACCACTGTAAATTCTCTCCCAGAGAAAAATGTAAGAACAAAGTGCTTTTAAACTTGTTGTTGGTTTTGTTTTGTTTTCGGAGAAAGGGTTCTAGAGCCAAGTGGTGATAGGGAAGCTAGAGTAGGGATGGAAGCAAAAGAAATGGTTTGACAAGGAAATGATCATGACAGTTGACACTGATAAAGAGGAGATTTAAGGGATGCTGTAGCAATAGAAGGAACCCAGGTGCTTGACTGCTAATTGAAAGGTCTGCAGTTCAAACCCATTAGCCATTCTGTGGGAAAAAGATGTGGCAGTTTGTTTTTGTAAAGATTTCAGTCTTGGAAATCCTGTGGGGCAGTTCTACCCTGTCCTATAGGGTCACTATGAGTCAGAATCGACTCGATTGCAAAGGGTTTCATTTTTTGGTAGCAATAGAATTGGTTGGATGTTGGATAGAAGTAAAGTTACAAATCAAAGCTGACTCGTAAGATGAAAAAATCAGGAAAATATTTAGAATACTACCTGTGGTAGGGAATCGGTCTCTGAGCTAGGGGAAAAGGAGAGAAGAAAATGAAGATCTGTCAGATTCACAGGCTACTAGAACTTGGCAGAGCTCTTGAGGTCATTGCCTCTAACTGTTGCATTTTACAGCTGAGGAAGCTGAGGCCTGTCAAGGTAAAGCTACTCACCCAAAGTTCCATGGCTAGCAAATGGCAGAGCCAAAATCAGAATTCAGAACTCCTGTCAAAACCCTATACACTTTCCAAATTAGAAATCAAGAACTAGGAGAAAAGAAAAAAAAGGGGGGGGGGAGGGGAGGGTTTAGACCTAAGTTTCTAGATTTTATAGAAGCTCACTTAAACCAAAGGTGGGGGAGAATAGTTGCCATGGAGTTGATTCCAAGTCGTGGTGACCCTGTGTGTTGAAGAGTAGCACTGCATATAGTTTTAAGGCTGTGACCTTTCAGAAACAGATCACAAGACCTTTCTTCCAAGGCACCTCTGGGTGGATTTGAACCACCAACCTTTTGGTTACTGGTTGAGTACTTAACCATTCATGCCACCAAGAGATTCTCACTTAGAGCCATGGTAATACCCATGTTCCCCCAAAGGAGAGTGTATGGAGCAGAGTCACAAACCACAAGCTCACAGTTTGGTCTCTATTTTTTTTTTTTTTAATTAATGTTTGAACTAGTTTCTGACATTTAAAGATTAGAGGGTTTCCATAAAAATCTGGATTTCTGACCACTCATGAAAAGGTCAGTTGATCTGTCAAAAGCTGCCCTCTGTTTAGATGGGGGATGCACAGTCCAATTTGCCCACATCCTCCTGGCTGGCTCCACTAATTTGTATTATCTCCCCGGCCACTGTAGGCCCTGGAGTTTGCAACCTCTGGGTGGGGGAAAGAAAAGCAGAAGCTCTGAGTCCAGGGTTGACAGATGGTGATTGTAAATGGCAGGGGATGAAGGGAAGTGAGCAAAGGCACCCAAAGACAAGAAGACTCAGAGAGCCTAGGTCACAGAAGCAGAGAGTTTGTCCAAAAATTCAGGGACAGAGTTTTGTTCTATTTTTAGATAAAGTAGCATGATGTGGGAATCAAAAAAAAAAAAAAAAAAGTGGTCAATTCTCTGATAACACACAAAGGCAATGACTTATGCAAAACATCCTCTTCCCTATTTTTAACTGAATCACAGAAGCTGCATCAGAGGTTTTGCTGCTGACTAATCCCATTGAGGCTCCTTTCTCTGAATTACATAAATGGCACCTACACAGGCTAAAGAACATTTGAGAAAAAAAAAAAAACTTCACAAAAACAACTGTAAAGACTACTGCACACAGAGCAGTGTTATAAATAGTGTTCTGAGTGGGATCAGGGTGTTCTGGGCCACAGCCTTCTGGAAGTTGTCTAGGATTTCATGGGTTGAATGATACAGACATTCAAAGAGAATTTGTTTAAATGGAATTAATGATCCTGTGACTTTTTTTGCACTTCAAAATATAGTAAAGACTATTTTTTCAGTATAGATGGCAAGGAGAAGTATGCTGATTTTTCACTCTAACAATTTTCTAGTTGTTTAAATATGGATCGTGGTTTCCACAACCTGTGTCCTGGTTCCAACCACACTGGCCATCCCTGCACTAGGAATAGGCATTTGATTGGAGAAGAGGAATCAAGAATGAGAACAAAGAATTCTCAATGCTTTATAGTCCAGAACTAATGGTGCAACACTTAAGTGCTCAATTACTAACTGAAAGGTTGGCAGTTCGAACCCACCCAGCTGCTCCTTGGGAGACGGATCCTGGCGATCTGCTTCTGTAAAGATTACAGCCTAGAAAACCCTACGGGGCAGTTCTACTCTATCACATGGCATCGCTATGACTTGACGGCACTTAAACACCACCACCACCTTATGAGAATGGCAGGACTTTAGATCGGCAGAGACCTCGGAGATCATGGGATACAGCCTCTTCTCATTTCACCAACGAGGAAGTGGAGGTGTCGCAGGTACTATGGGCTGCCCAGATCCCTGGGTCTTACCACTTCACTGTGCTGCAACCTGAGGGCTTTTTTTATAACCAAGGAAAGCCACTCTGCCCTGGCCCCATTGAAAAACCCATTGCCGTCGAGATGATTCTGACTCATAGCAGCCCTATAGCAGTCCAGAAATGCCAGGGAATTACCACCACCCAGCAGCAGCTGCCCACAATCAGGGACTAGCAGGACCTTGGGTGGCCACTTCATGGTCTGATTCTCTTGGTGCTCTGCATGTACTGGACTTAGAAAAGTGTTCTCACCTGGGCCATTCATTCACTTATTCACTCACAATGTATTTATTAAGGATTTTATGATGTATATTTATTGAGGAAACCCTGGTGTTGTAGTAGGTAAGAGCTGCGGCTGCTAACCAAAAAGGTCGGCATTTCGAATCCACCAGGTGTTCCTTGGAAACCCTAGGGCGCTATTCTACTTTGTCCTAGAGGGTTGTTATGGTCAGAATCGACTCAACAGCAAGGGGTTTGGTTTTGGGTTGTTTTTTTTTTTTAATATGTATTGAAGGTGCTATGCTGTGTATTTATCAAGGGCCTGTAACTGTACCAATTGCTGTGGTGGATTAACAAGAAGTAAAATACATAATCCTTGCTAATGAGAAATTTAAAATCTAATTGGGAAGCCAAGATAATTAATTATCCATATGCAACATGTTGTAAGAGCCACATGACATGAAGAGCTATGAATTCAGAGGAGTGAGCTGTTATTGTAAGTCAGGATCATCTGGGAAGATTTAGTTCATTTGCCTTTAGAGATGGAAATAAACCTAAATATTCTAGTCTGTTGTCTTCTTGCTTTGCTTTGCTTTGCAGGTCCCTCGGGGGCCTCAGGGGCTACCTACCATGGCAGAGGAAGTAGGGAAGGATGGCTCCAGTCATCTACTTTTACTTCAAGCAAGGCAACCCTGCCTCTGCTGAGTTGTCAGTTGGTGTTCCAAAGAATTAGAGAAAGTGGTCCCCTGCGTAGAAGAAGAAGAATTAATAAAAAGTTCGAAAATTTTTCACTGAGTCCACACTATTGATTTTCAGATGAAGAAAGTGAGGTCCAGAGAGATTAAATGAAGTTTCCAAGTTTTCACATGGAGTTTTGACAGCACCAGGACAAGACCGCATCCACATAACTTCCACCCCATGCTTTTCTCACTGCACATGCTTCCTGAGGAGGTAGGACTTGGCCAGGACATTGAAGAATGGGAGGAGAGGAATTGAGTGGGGAGAGAGAATGGAGAGTGCTTTGCAGATGAGGAGATTCAGGAGAGCAAAGGGGAATGCAAGTGACTCTTCAGGGGGCCAAGTGGGAAGAGGGTTTCGACTAAATGGAAGGATTCAGGCAAGGGAAAAGTGGTGCATAATGTGGCTAAATGGGTTGGGATCAGATTAGGAGGGAGCTGCAATTGCTGGTGGGGGGATATTAACTCACTAAGATGTGTGGATCCAGATCTCTGAACTGGAAAATGACAGCCGTGTTTTAAGAGGCAACATTGTGTATAGTAGCTTCTGGAACATACTGTAGACAAATGTCTTAACCTCTTTGTGCCTTGGTTTCCTTATCTATAAAAACAGCAATAGCACCAGAAGCTCCTTCATGAGGTTTTGGTGAGGATTAAATGAAATAATACTAAAAAACATAGTTTCTGGTACCTAGTAAGGGCTCAATAAATAATAGCTATCATGATGTATTTCTCTGAAGGACTGAATTGAGTCAAGAGAGGGAAGTGCCTTGGCTAAGCTACTTGGTAGCAGAGAGAGAATTAGAATCCAGTTCTTCCAATTTCTAACCCAACACTTTTTCTTTCATTGCATTATTTGTTTTCGAACAATGTAATATATATGTTCTCATATATATTAGCATTTATACTTGCAAGACACAGCACCCTTATTGCTGCAGTAAAAGCATATTTCCATTGCCTCCATGAACAACTTTACCACGAGACCAGAAGAACTGGATGGTGCTGGGCTACCACTACTGAACAGTTTGATCAAAGATTCTATAGAAGAATCCTGATCAAAAGGAGGGAAATGTAAAACAGAATTTCCAATTCTCATGAAATTCAGACTTTATGGAGCCATGATGGCTGGATGAACGCTTGAAACTATTGCCCTGAGATAATCTTTAAACCTTAAACCTAAAACATCCCCTGAAGTCTTCTTAAAACCAAACAATAGTTTAGCTTAACTAATAAAGAATGTCTGCCTTGAGCATTGTGCTCTTTTCAGATATGAGATCAAATTGACAACAGCAACTCAAAAGATTAGACAGAAAACTTAAAGGGCAGTGAGTTTATGTGAACAGGGGAAGAACAACTCGGGAAAAGGAGGATGAGAATGGTTGTACAACTTAAAGAATGTAATCAATGTCACTGATTTGTACATATAGAAATTGTTGAGTTGGTGTATGTACTTCTGTGTATATTCTCGACAAAAACAAAATAAATTATAAAAAAAAATACTTTCACAATGTTTTCCTTTTTGGAAAACAATTTTTATTGATTTCTTTCACACCCTAATTAATATATCACATTTAGAGTGATTACACTGCTTGCTTTGAAGAAACAAGACTTTCATTTCCAGGTCTTCAGTCACTGACATCACAGCCCAACTTTAAACCATGAGAGATTATGTGTGACATTTAGAATTTAATAACTATTCTGATTGCTTCTTTGTGTCTGTGGAGAAAACATTTATTTTGACCAAATGCTATCTTTTCTACTTTTCATCAAATAAATCATACTTATGGCCAGAGAGCTTCTATTGTTCTTTAAGATTCATTGATCAACCATAAAAGAACAAACAAATCAAATGCTGAGGCTTGGGGCACAGTTCACTGGTGATTATCTCACAGAGACTGCAGCATCAGAAAGAAAAGTAGCCTTTAGAGATGGCAGCTTCTTTGCAGGGTCTTTAACCCAACTACTTTATCTTTACAGAGGAGAAAATTGAGCTCTGAGAGGTGAAGTGATTTGCAAGGTCATTTAGCTAGTTGGTGGCAAAGATGGATTTTGAACCCATTTTTTTTCTAAATTTGTTGTTGTTGTTGTTAACTGCCATCAGGTTGCCCCCAACTCATGATGATCCCATGTACAATGGAACCAAATGCTACTCGGTCTGGCACTATCCCCATGATTGGTTGTGGAACACTGTGATCAAATAAGGTTTTCATTGGCTGATTCTCAGAAGTAGATCACCAGGTCTTTCTTTCTGTTGTGGTTGTTAGCTGCTGTCAAGTCTGTTCTGACTCATGCAACCCCATGTGTGCAGAGTAGAACTGTTCCATAGGGTTTTCAAGGTTGTGACCTTTTAGAGGCAGATCACCAGGCCTGTCTTCTGAGGCACCTCTGAGTGGCTTCAAACCACCAACTCTCTGGCTAGTAGTTGAGTACTGAACAATTTGTGCCATCTGGGGACTTCCCTTTTTAAAAATGTCACTCCAACCACTATGGAATAAAACAAAAAGAGTCTTCGTACTCTTGGAATTTTGGGGATCTCAGCCACCCATTCATTTAAATCTTTCCTCCCCGCTATGTGTGGGTTATATTATATAATTAGTAGGCTTTTAATTATAGATAAATAACCACATCTGATCCACATTCATTTTTAAAAACATTTTCTCTCTCTTTGTAGTATAATTTAAATAAAATAATTGACCTCAATAGTCTTTGTTACTTTTTGGGAACTAGTATTATTGACTATGAGTTAGAAAGTTGGTTCTTGTTCCATTAGGTTGAAATTTTATGCCTTTCTCTTGGCTGAATTAAGACAAAAATATATGACATGTGAAGACGTCAACATACCCATATTATAATTGTGATTGATTAGGTCCTAACAGAGAAGGTAGTATATATGGAAGTATACACATAATCTAAGAAAAGGAAAAACAATGTTTAACATCCCAAGTAGAACAATAAAACCATTACTACGAAGGTGTTTAGATTTACTATGTCTCGCTGTCAAAGAGAAACTGATAGACAAATGCAGAGTCAACAAGGATATCAGAATGACACTAACAAAATAGAGCCACCAAATTGGGATTAGTGAGATGAGAAATAATGACTTAGACTATAATACAATATACTTTTATAAGCCATTAAAATTAGAGGTGAGAAAAGAAGCTCAATTAAATTACTTCAGGCAGTATCTTTCTGCCTATACAGGATTAACAGGGCACCTTTCACAATAGATGTCTCAAGAACTTTAACTAACCATTTGTTTAAATCTAAAGTGGATAGCTACAATTAAATAAGTATTTTATGTCCCAAGTTAGGTTGGCCTTAATGAGCAAGTCTTCATTCTGTTTTCAAGATGAAAATTGCCTTTTGTGACAGCATGACCCGGCCAGTCTGTCTCCTTCCAACAGGGAAGAGCATTTCAGACTAAGCGCAAACATGCCAAACAGACAGACAGCAAGGCGCTCGCCAGAAGTCCTGTGAACTGTTAAAAGTAATTGGAAACAACATAGATTATGCTGCTTCAGAATGGTAGTTTTGATTTCAAGAAAATTAAGACCGCTTTACTAACCTCTCAGAGTCCTAGGTAGCGTAAATGGTCAAGTCCTCAACTATTAACCAAAAGGTTGGAGGTTCCAACCCACCCAGAGGCACCTTGGAAGAAAGGTCTGCCTATCTACTTCTGAAAAATCAGCCACTGAAAGCCCTATGGAGCACAGCTCTACTCTGACACACATGCAGTTTCTATGAGTTGGCGTCGACTTGATGGCAACTGGTACTGATACCGTAGTGTTTTTGTCTCAGCATCTGTCTATCTCTTTGACTAGATTGGAAGCCTCCGAAGGGCAGGGACCAAAGTGAGTATCACCAGCACCTTCTATGTGACTGTGTTCAAATGTTTGCTGTGAATGTTGGTGATGTTAGTTAGCCAGATGAGTAAGTTAGTTAATTAATGAAATTTAGAAGATCAAAAGCATCTAGTTCCCTCTGAAAATTGAGCAATTGCTTCTTTGCCTTACTTAAGGTGGGGTAAATCTCTTTTCTGTAGGAGAAATAAATGCAAAAGAACTACAAAAATTCACATATTGTGTCAGTTTATTAACAACTGCATTTGTTTGTTCAGAAAACAGAACAAAGGATAAAGCCACCAGGATATTTAAATAAGCCAACATTACAAATGCATCTTCACCTTCTCAAATCCTTTTTCATTTGAAGTTCATGCCAATTATACTAGCATTTGCCAGACTACAAGCTGTAGAAGCAGTCCTACATAATGTCAATAGTTATTACGTGTAAAATTGTTCTACGTTTTTAATAATTTTGGGAAATTCTGAGTGAAACAAGGTTAAATGAGATTTCTTTATTATAGGAATTATCCTAGTTTTTGAATTATGCCAACATGCTTTCTGAATCTTCAAGGTTGGAAGACTGCTTGTGAGAATTTACTGCATAATGTTCTCCATGTAACTCCCTATGGAACATCTAAAGGGATTAGTAGTCTGAGGAACACACTTTGGGAAATGCTGATTCAGACCCATTTCTAATGTAGGCTTCTTCTGTTAGAGAAATATCACCATCAAAGACCTGAATTGAAAGACCTGTGATTCTGTAAAAGTCTCTGGAATGGTGGTTCTCAATCCCGGCTGCTGTTTACAATCCCCCGGGGAGCTTTGAACAATGCCAATGCCTGTGTCCCACCCAAGAACAGCTAAGTCAGAGTCCCTGAGGGTGAGACCAGGCACTAGTAATTTTTAGAACTCCTTAGGGAGTTATGACTTGTGTGCAGGTTTGGAACCACTGGTCAAGCAGGTTCATTTCTTCATTTTTAACTGACTTAGCATAGAAGGAACAGAAGAGTTTAAAGATAAGTTATAGGGTCGCTATGAGTCAGAATCGACTTGATGACAATGGGTTTTTTGCTGGCATTACATGTGTATGTTCCCCCTTGGCATTTGCTTGTGAGACTGCAGTAGATATTTGAATTGTTTTCTTTTTCCTTTAAATGTTATTCTATGCTGAGACTCATTACCACAGGGTCCAGCTCTTGCCCTGTTGCCCTCTGATATAGTCCAGATGATGCATCTTGTTTGGATGACCAACCACATAACTGTTACCTGGAAGCCCCTTGGCCTCAGGAAGAAAAGCAGAACAGAGACATAACCAAGTGATGCAAGGTGGCCCTGAAAACTCAAACCCCTGATATAGACATGTAACATCGTTCTCTATTGTTGGACTTGAATAGCGACCACTATCGATAAACCTGAGAAGAACTGCTGATGTAGTGTGGCTGAGGAGCTACTTGGGGTCTCTCATGGGTTGTCTTCACTTGCAATGTCCATTTGTTTATTCTTCATCATTTTCAGGACTGGAAGCCAGAAGTGAATCTGAAGAGGCGAAAAGGCAGACAAAGGAGCATTAGAGCCACTTCAAACACCTCTAACATAAACTTTTTGTTGTGGAATTACTGGTGGGAGGAAAATTTTGAAAAGACTTTTAAATGGGCCCAAAAGATTACGAGGTGTCTTGTCTAGCTTATTCTTTTTTTTTTTTTCTTTTTAATTGTAATTTAGATGAAGGTTTACAGAACAAATAGTTTCTTGTTAAACAGTTAGTACACATACTGTTTTATGACAATGCTAAACAACCCCACAACATGTCAACACTGTCCCTTCTCAGCCTTGGGTTCACTATTACCAGCTTTCCTGTCTCCTCCTGCCTTCTAGTACTTGTCCCTGGACTGTTGCGTCCCATTAGTCTC
>NW_004443945.1:13875744-13930733 GCF_000243295.1 Trichechus manatus latirostris
GAGCCTGTTCAATCTTTGGCTGAAGGGTGAACCTCAGGAGTGACTTCATTACTGAGCTAAAAGGGTGTCTGGGGGCCATACTCTCACGGTTTCTCCAACCTCTGTCAGGCCAGTAAGTCTGGTCTTTTTTTGTGAGTTAGAATTTTGTTCTACATTTTTCTCCAGCTCTATCCGGGACCCTCTATTGTGATCCCTGTCAGAGCAGTCAGTGGTTATAGCCAGGCACCATCTAGTTGTACTGGACTCAGTCTGGTGGAGGCCATGGTAGCTGTGGTCCACTAGTCCTTTGGACTAATCTTTCCCTTGTATCTTGTTTTCTTCATTCTCTCTTGCTCCCAAAGGGGTGAGACCAGTGGAGTATCTTAGATGGCCATTGTCTACCTTATTCTTCTGGGCTACTTAGGTCTTTCATTGTCTTTGATTTATTTTCCAATTCTGTAAATTGTAGATAACTGATAGCAAGAATGCAAATGATTCTCATCCATGGACATGCAAATGAATTTTGCTCTGTACCGTGCAATTGACTAAATGCCCATTTGCCCCTGAGGAGGAGGCCAGTTTTGCATCTTTTAAGCAAATTCATTTTAACATTCTTGATGGCCTGTGTGTGTGTGTTTTGAATTCTTTAAATTAATTTTAATTTACTACTGTTATACATTAATTAATAAGTTATATAAAATATTTGACATGTGTTTCTGTAAGAGTCATGATGTTACCTTTTAAACATATATATAATACATAATGTGTGTGTGCGTATACACACACTTTTATTTTAACACTGGAGAATGAACAAATTATTTAGAGTTTACCAAGCTGTAATATTGTCTTCCTCTCCGTTATTTCTTTATCCTTGACCTGGGAAGGCAGTATTATTGGGTGTTTCCCTTTAATAGTCAATACTGAGGGCCTTCCTAGTAGCTTCTCTACAATGTGACTGAACACACTTACTTGAAACCAATATTTTGAAGGATATCTTGTAGGATCCTCTGGACAAACCTTCAATTCACAAAGCTTAGACATTACATCTGTTAATTTTCCTCTCAGTGTTCCATCTATTGCTGGGGATATAAGCCCTGATGTGAGACTAGAGAGTGCTTTGAAATCCCCTTTCCATTTGTCCTTCAAAGTCAAAATTGCCTTGATTAGAGGGTATACCCCTGCCTTGGCCTTACCTTTGTTAGATACAGACTCATTTTCTTTTTGACTTCTCCTGGTAGCTGCTCTGATCTTTTCTTCAGTAGCTTTGCATGTAGATATTGGATGCGTTCCCTCTCCACACTTGGGTAGAAGGATGTTGACACCAGGATTTTAAGTTGCATCAGGGTGGAAGACAACAGTCCCAGCACAACCAGTATCACAAGAATAATAATGAGAGGAACCCAAGTCTTAGACAGAAGGAGCTTTGGTTTAGGGATGCAACTGGATTCAAACAGAGATATATAAAAGGAAGAATCGTTGATAACGCTTTGGGGTCCTTGCTCCTAAAACAAAAGAATAAAGAAATCAAGATACATGCCATTTAAAACCCAATTCCTGTCTTTCTCAGTACTGTACTGCAATTCATAACATTTATCCTGAAATATGCAGGAGCTTTGGCTACAGAGCTAGACCAGCTTATTTTGTGTGTTTATAATTAGAGCCAAGGAGAAGGGATGAGTATTTGTAACTATTGCAATGTTTTCCAAAATGAGTTTGTAGAAATACAGATTCCCTTAAGAGAAGGGTATCAAATAAATTTGTCTACTCTACTCTATCCTTCCTGTGCAGCAATGATGTATATTAGACTATTGAAGTCTCTGAGAAGTCCTGCAGCAGAGAAATCTGGTTAATTTTAGCCAGGGAGTTTCCTAACAAATTTGATCACATAGCCGATTTTCATGGAACACCTATTTCTACGCTTTAAGGCACATGGGGCTAATGGAAGATGATCTTAGCTCAACTTGAGGAGAAGATTGTCTTGGAACATAGCTCGTTAAGACCCAGTCATATCGTTCACTCTGGACAGACGCCCTTTCAGCAGGCCACAAGGTTACAAAGATTTTGAGGCACTAAAATATGTTCTAAGCCAACCTTCTAGGACTTGTTGTTGTGTGCTGTTGAATTGCTTCCAACTCATAGTGACCCTATGCAATAAAGTAGAACAGCCTATAGGGGTTTTCTTGGCTGTAATCTTTATGAAAGCAGATTACCAGGTCTATTCTCAGTGGAGTCACTGTGTGTTCAAACTGCCAACATTCCAGTTAGCACCAAGTGCTTAACAGTTTGCTTCACCAGGGCTCCTTTTCTAGCACTTAAACTCATTGCTGTCCAGTTGATTCTGACTCATAGCAACCCTACAGGACAGAGTAGAACTGCCCCATAGGGTTTCCCAGGAGCGGCTGGTGGATTCGAACTGCTGACCTTTTGGTTAGCAGCCATAGTCTTAACCACTACAGGGATATAATTTTTATTTTCCCCCTTTCCAGGTTGACATGTTGACCCTAGAGCATACTTTACTGAAGGAGGGGGAGGTCTTCAAAATACGACATTTTCTCTTGACTCTTGGTTGCTCAAGAGGGGTGCATTCCTTCCTGTTTGAAGGCAAGAGGACGAGCCAGTTGCCCTCAGCAGAACTGACACAGAGGGCAAAAGATGACATCGAGCCACCCAACAAGCCACCAGCAACAGAAGTGTGTGTTGATTCAGCTCTTTCTCTCCCCTGACCTGGAAAAGTCATTTAATCTCTCGCTGGATTTGTTTTCTAATTTGGTAAAACAGGAATTAATGGACCAGATCCTGCCCATGAATAAACTACTCCCAGTGTAAATTAAGCACTTTGGGGATGGAGCATTAACCTCACAGAACTGGCGTACTTAGGAAGTTATTATCACCCTGGTGCCTCAGAGCCCTGGGGCCAGGAAGAGGTAAATAACTTCTCGAAAAGAACTCAACCACACCCAGAAAACATCATGCACCTTGGATCTACCCAGTGCCTGTGAAGAATCTGAAAACGCCAAACCTGGGACCTCTATGCAAATGTCAAGGCAAATCTGTTATTTCCCCCAGCGCCGTGCCTAAGCAATGAAAAGCATTGTGTTGCTGCTCCTTTTCTTTTATTAAAAAGACAGTCCGCCCACAATTAAATAGATTTAGGTCCCCGGAGCGAAGGCATGCACTCTTTTTAATACTACTGAAGAAGTAGACATATCGATTGAGTCAGTGATGAGAAACCCTGCAATAAGAAAGCAGCGGGTGTTCATTCCGAGAAGTTACTTAGTCTAGGAATCTAACTGGAGATTTTGCAGTTGGGAGTCCGAGTTTTATAAAGGTTGAGTCAACAGTTTTGTACAGGGTTGGCTGAGGGTAAAGTGGAAGACAAATTAAACTCTTTCAAAACGTTGAGCAATATACTAAATGGTACCTTGATGTCTTAAAAAGGAGCACTGGTGGGTTCAGTGGTTAAGCACTCCACTGCTAACTGGAAGGTTGGCAGTTCGAACCCACCAGCTGCTCCATGGGAGAAAAACGTGGCAGTCTGCTTCTGTAAAGATTACAGCCTTGGAAACCCTATGGGGCAGTTCTACTCTGTCCTGTAGGGTCACTATGAGTTGGAATTGACTCCATGGCAACAGGTTTGGTTTTTTAGCTGCCTTAAAATGTGTTTACCACTTTTAAGTAAACAATTTACGAAGACAGCATTGAGTTTAATAAAGGTGGAGATCAGACTCTGATGTCAGATAGTCCTGGGTTTGATCCCAGCTCTGACTCTTTTAGCTGGATGATCTTGGGCATTTCATGTAACCTCTTCGAACCTCAACATTTTGTATGAAGTACTTTATCTAACCCTCATACCAGCAAGTTATGTAGGCACGTTGCTGTTGTTGCTAGGTGCCGTCGAGTCGATTTTGACTCATAGAGACCCCACGTGACAGAGTAGAACTGCCCCACTGGGTTTTCTGGGCTGTAATCTTATAGGAAAAAGGAACCCTGGTGGCGCTGTGGTTAAGTGCTCGGCTGCTAACTGAAAGGTCAGCGGTTCAAACGCACTTGCTTCCGTAAAGATTACAGCCTTGGGAACCACGGGAGCAGATCGCCAATTCTTTCTCCAGAGATAGGCATACTTATTATTATTATTTTCCAGATAAGTAATCTGAGCCTCTCAGAGGATAAATAATTCACCACAGTCACCTGCCTAGAAATTCTGGAACCTGGACAAGAAGCACACAGTCACACTCCTCAGCCTACTGGCTCACCCCTATGCTCTCCTGTCTCCTTGTGGATGCCTGAAGAGTTAATGTAGCCAAACACCATGCACATATTAGGTGCTCGATAAGTAGCAACTATGGCTATGATTCCTTACAGTGCTCATCCATCCAGCTACCAAAACTCAGGTTATTTTCCATCCTTCTTCTTTAAAATATTTATTTTAAATCATATGAAAATGAGAGTGAAATATTGGTAAAACTGATGTTTCTCTTCCCGCCAGACTTCTCCTTTGCAAATCTGCAGGAAGGGAGAAGACCAGGAGCCTCCAAGGGCATCCTGGGATAAGGGCAGGGCATCGCCAGTCACAGTCACATGGGGCTGGCTGCTGGCGCGCAGCCTCCCAGCTCCCGCAGGAGTGAGCTTGAGAGGCGCTCCTCAGCAGTCTCATACTCACATCTGCTCCAGCGCCCACTCTCCTGCTGTCACCTGTGTGGACAGGTGGCCTCCTGTTCCAGGATGTGAGCCCCTTCCTGGCAACTGTCACAGCCTAGCCATCTCTGCATTCCCAACACCCAGCAATGTCCCAAAATGAATTTGTTAGAGCATTGTCTTTGGAAAGCTTCTGGGTTTTTTTTAGAAGACAACTTGCTTTCCGTCTCTCTCTCTTCCAAAAGCAGAATAAATTCAAAGCAGGCATGAGTATTGGCTAAGAGATAAATAAATGAGTTGTTGTTGCTAGGTACCATTGACTTTATTTCGACTCATAGGAACCCTGTGTGACAGAGTAGAACTACCCTATAGGGTTTTCTTGGCTATAATCTTTACAGAAGCAGATTGCCAGGTCTTTCTCCCGTAGAGCCGCTGGGTGGCTTCAAATCATCAACTTTTCGGTTAGCAGCCAAGTGCTTAACCATTGCACCACCAGGGCTCCTTAAATAAATGAGATAGAAGCAAAAAGAGAAGGAGGGACAGATGAAAGGAGACAACAAGAAAGAATACAGGAGGAGAATGGGGGGAGAGGAGTGGGAGATGGACGCTTGTACTAACCACCTCTCAAGATCCAGCATATTTGAAATTCTTGTTTGTCTTTCATTTGAGCACTACTTCCATTATCCAACCTGCTCCAAATATCCAGAGCAACAGGGTGTCTTGTAATTAACTGAATTCTTCAGGGGAAATAGAGTGTTCTGAATAATCAACACTGAGAGGAAGCCCAGCCTTGGGAGGCGCAGCATCCGGGGGACTGTACCAGCTGAGGCAGAAGAAAGGGAGAGCAAAAGTATGGATGCAGCAGGAGGATTCAGGCCATGGGAGACAAAGATAGAAATGGAAGCTGGGGTTTCAAAGGAGGGTTTACAGGTCGCATTTCTGCAACTTACCCGCTAAGGTTTCCCCAGCCCCCAGCACAATCTATTGCAGCTGATAAAGAAAGGGGACAATCAGAAACATGGAAACAACTGTTGTATTTTCATGAGCCTGCTCTAGTGCACACCACCCCAGCATGCCTGTCTCTCTCACACACACACACACACACACACACACGCACACGCACACACGCACTCCTTCTGGTTCAACTTCACATTCTCTGGGTTAAAAAAGAAAGACGAATATCTGACACTGTCTAGATCCTCTGAAATGTCCACCACAAGCCTAGGGAAAAATTGAAAAGAAAAGATAAAAGATGGGATCAGAAAAACCACAGGCTTCTCTGTTGGCACAGAAAGGAGCAAGAAGAAGGATAAAGGAAAGAAAGCCAGATTCCTCAAGACACAGGAGGTATCAGCTCAGAGACGAGGCTGTCTTGGCTGATTAAGATTTTCACAGATCCCCCTGATGGCATTTAAAGGTTAAACTCCTGGCTCCATTCTTTGGGTGGTGAGTATAGAACATTGGTTCTCAATCTTGGCTGCTCATTAGAATTACTTGGGGAGTTTTTTTTCAAACCCCAATGCCCAGGCCTCACCCCAGTCCAATTAAATGAGAAAGTCTAGAGGGCCAGAAGGAAGCACTGGGTTTGCTTCTTGCTTGCTTGCATGTTCAGTTCCCCAGTGACGACACTGCACTCAATGCTGCAGACCACTGTGGTAGAAGGGCCTTGCTTTTTGGGCCCTAGCCAGAGTTTCTCAAAGTGTGGTCTACAGACTACCCACTTTAGAATCCCATGGAGTGCTTCTTAGAAATGCTCCCAGGTTAAAACAAAATGTCTGTTGACTGAGGCCTGAGTCTCTGTATCTATCCCAGGAGAGTCTTAATGCACACTAATGGTTGAGAACCACTGACTTAAGCTATCCAAAACAACCCAAAGTGTAGCTGGGGTCCGTTTTCGCAGAAGTAGAGGCTCTCATTTTAAAACTGAAAAGAGATGTGTGGCTGGAACACTTCAGCCCTCTGTTTCACACACACATACACACACACACACACCACACCCTTTTTTTCCCAGTGGTTGTTACCTGGTACTAGTGCTGGTATATTTAGTTACTTAAGAGCCATTTTCAGCAATCATCCTCCTAAACTCTATGCTGACATGTTTGATAAAGAGTCAGGATGCATAGAAGAGAAGTTCTCATTCAAAGAAGGTGCCTGGCTCAAAGCCTACCTACACAACAAATCTGAAGTTGAGAGGAAGTCAGGCTCTAAATACTGGCCTCCCAGGGTTGCTATGAGTCAGAAGCAACTTGATGACTGCGAGGTAGAGGTTCATGCCAGGAGCCCTGTTGGTGCAATGGTTAAGTGCTGGGCTGCTAACCCAGTGGTTGGCTGTATGAACCCATGAGCAGCTCTGTGGGAAAAAGACCTGGGAATCTACTCCTATAAAGATTACAGCCAAGAAAAACCTATGGGGCAGTTCTACTCTGTCATACAGGGTCGCTGTGAGTCAGAATTGACTTGAGGAGATCAACAACAACAACAGGTTCATGCCAGATCCTTCTACTGGCGAATCAACTTCATTTTCAACATCAGAGACATCTCTCCCCACATTTCAGTGTCTGGTGACTATAGGAGGCTGAAAAATGGCCCCCGAAGATATCAAGTCCTAATCCCTGGAACCTATAAGTGTCACCTAATTTGGTAAAAGGATCTTTGCAGCTATGATTAAATGAAGGATCTTGAGATGGGGAAATTAACCTAGATTATCCAGGTGGGCCCTAAATGTAGTCACATGTATCTTTATAAGAGGGAGGCACAGGGACATTTTTACCTACATAGAGGAGAAGGTGATATGAAGACAGAGATAGCAGTGATGCAGCCACAAGCCAAGGGATGCCCACAGCTATGAGAAGCTGGAAGAATCAAGAAATGGATTCTCCTCTAGAGCTTCTAGAGAGAAGATGGCCATGCTAACAACTTGATTTCAGCCCAGTGATACTGATTTTGGACTTCTGGTCTCCCGAACTGTGGGACAATAAATTGTTGTTGTTGGAAGCTACCCAGTATGTGATAGTTTGTTACAGCAGCCACAGGAAACAGGAAACTAATATAGCCACCAGAGGTTTTCAGAACTGCATCATACTCTAACCTCAGAGCTTCAATTCCATTTCACCTACACTTCTAGGGCTCCTTCTGTGTGCGAGGTACTGTGCCAGGCGCTGGGGATTCAAAGGTGAATAAGGCACTGCCCCTGTCTTGGGAAAGGAGCACTGATGGCAAAAACCATTAAGCACTTGGCTGCTAACCAAAAAGTTGGTGGTTCGAACCCACTCAGTGGCTCTGTAGGAGAAATACCTGGCAATCTGCTTCTTTAAAGATTACAGCCAAGAAAACTCTGTGGGACAGTTCTCCTCTGTCACTTGGGGTTGCTATGAATTAGAATAGACTAGACAGCACCCAACAACAACTGCCTTGGGAAGTTCATGATCTTTTGAAAAATGGACAAGCAAGTAGCCATGATATACTGCAAGAAATGCCCCATGGGCACCTACCTCTGTGTGCAGTTTCAAGTGAACCTTAAGCTCTGGCAGGCTTTGGAAGTGTTTGCTCAAGGAGAAAATGAGCCGATACAGCACATAATCTATGGCTGCAAATAGCACCCAGATGTAGAGATGAGTAAGTATAGGGAGGAAAAACAGTCCCAGGTTTTTCCTTTCCTTAGGAGTCAGACAGAAAGATGGGACAACAACATACGTCTTCCGTTCCTTCTTACTCAGAGGGAGGACACAGGGCCTCTGTTGGAGCCTCTCCCTTTCGTCAAACTGAACAAATTGTCTAGTGATGTAGATATTTTCAAACTTTGAACCACGAGGCCCCAAAAACCGTTTCATGAAGAGGCCCGTGCGGAGTAAGACCAATAAGAGCCCCGTGATAGTAAACAACCTCTGACCGAGAGAAGACAGCACCTCTGCTGTGGTCATCATGGGGTCCACCACACTCAGAACTTCGCCTCTGGTGTCGTTTAGCTGCGCCTTCACTGCTTCACTGGGACTGGAAAGTAAGACCACCAGAGTGTGCTTCCAAGAAACAAGGTTTTCAAATAGACTTAGTGAAGGGGCAAGGCCATAAATCCACTGAATGGCTTCAACATATCTTTTCAAAAGTGGATAATGTATGGAAAAGCTCTTTGCCTTTAGGTTGCAAGTCATACTGTCTAGGAGACCTTTAAAGTTGTGAAAAATATTTTCCACGTGCCCAAATATCACTATCCCTGTGCCTGCCGCAATTAAAGCCTTCCTGCCTTCACGTAGGCCGCAAGAGAGAAAAAACAGAAGAGTGAAGCATCGTGCATGCTTGGAGCAATAGAGCAGGACACACATGGTAATCCAGGAGGTGGTGAACACCACGAATGATGACAAAAGCCAGTAGAAGGCCACAGAGAGGAAGATCGCTGAAAGGAAAGCAACAAAACAACAAACTCCCAAGTGCTGAATGAAGTCCGTCCATCTAGGGCTCCTTGGAGACACATAGATCCTCCAAAGACTTAGGAAGATATTGGTGCCTAAGGTCCAGACACTCATGCTCCCTGTGTCCCTGGAAATTAAAAAGAAACCAAGGTCAGAAGCTGCTTTTGAAAGTCCTCTACTATTTTGCTAATGGCACTTTGGTAGACAAATTGCAAACACATGTCCACAAAATTCTTTACCCATCCCTGTATCCACACCCCTTGCAATGTGACTTTACAGCTTCTCCCAACAAGAGGATGGAGAAATAGACTCCATCAAGAACTGGTTTATTTTTCCATCTCTTGAATATAGTCTGGTCTTGTGATGTCTTTTGTCAATAGAATATGGTAGAATGACAGTGTGTGCCAATCCTGAGTTTATGACTTGCTTCTGCTTGCTCTCTTGGAACCCTACTACCATGCTAAGAAGTTCGGATATATAAGTTTCCAAGTACTGCTGCAACAAGTCACCACTAATTTGGTGGCTCAAAGAAACACGTATGTTATTCTCTTACCGTTTTGGGAGTCAGAAGTCTAAAATACATCTGCAGAGCTGCAGTTCTTCTGGAGGCTCTGGGAAAGAACCCATTACCTTGCCTTTTCCAGCTTCTAGAGGCTGCATACATTCCTTGGCTCATGGCCCCCTTCCTTCTCCAAAGAAAACAACTTAGCATCTTCTCTCCTATCTGACCTCTACTTTCATCGTTACATCTCTCTATGACTCTGATCCTCCTGCCTCCCTCTTATAAGGGCCCTTGTGATTACATCGGGGTTACTCGGATAATTCAGGATAATCTCGCCATCTCAGTATCCGTAATTTAAATCATATCTGCAAAGTCCCTCTTACCATGTAAATTAACATATTCACAGGTTCCAAGGATTAGGACATAGACATCTTTGGGTGGATATTATTCCATCTACTACACAGAGTTAAGACTGTTAGATGATGACAGTCATATGACCAGTCAACTCTATTAACTCAGCCAACAGCCAGCCAACTGCCAGACTTGTGAGAGAGGCCATCCTAGACCAGCCAGGCCCCAGCCAATCCACCAGCTGATTGCAAATACATGAGTAATAATAAATACTTACTTTTTTAAGCCACTGAGTTTAGTGGAGGTTTGTTAGGCATTAATTGTGCATTGACAAAGGCAATAATAGTACATCATGGGTCTTAATAGTTGAAATACACCCTAGACTGATGGTCAGGCTGAAATTTCAATAAACCGCATTATGTAGGATCACACTCTGATAGCCACCTATTTCCTTGTGTTCTGACTTTGTAGACCAGAAAGCATATCAAGGGCATCCAAACCTAAATGTGGAATTGGACTGAGGCCATTTAATCTCTGCTTTGTAACCAGTGCTTTTTTTTCTTTTGATTGTTCTAAAAAATATGTATAATACATTTGCCAATTCAACATTTTTTTACATGTATATTTCAGTAACACTAATTACATTAATCATGCTGTGCAATCATTACCAGTATTCTTTGCCAAGTTTCCCACCTCTATATACAGATGCTCAATGTTTCCCAAACAATGACTCGTCCTTTCCGTCTTCCTCCTGCCCCTGATAACCACTAATAAACTTTGTGTAGTCATTGCTTCTTCATTCCCTTGCCACTACCCTCCAAGTGCAGTTCCTTCCTGAAAATCTTACAAGGAAAATAAGAATATTTTGTCACAGAGTTAGTCATCTTTTCTTTTTCCCCAGATGTAGAATAATTAAGATGGAGGTGTAATGGGGCTGCTGCCTGCATGCCCTGTCAGTCATAGGTTTAGGTATGTGATGCACTCAGAGAGTCTTGGGGTCATTTGGAGTGATATAAAATAAATTCGAGATTATTCTGTCTTGATTGACATGAAAATATCTAATGAGAATCATACCATATGTATGGGATTTTGATAAGGGCGTTGATCAATTTTTAAACACTCTCAAATAAATCCCTTCTGACATCAAATATGATGGGCCTATATTCATATAGAATTCTCGTGGAGTAGTAGGTAAGCCCTCAGCTGCTAACTGAAAGGTTAAAGATGTGGCAGTCTGTTTCTGTAAAGATGCCAGCCTTGGAACCCCTACGGGGCAGTTCTATTCTGTCTTATAGGGTTGCTACGAGTTGGAATTTACTTGACAGCAACAGATTGTATTCATACTGTTAGAACCAGTGAATCACACTGGTGGTGTAAGCGTTGGCCAGAGGGCATGAACTGAACAACCAGAGGTGAGGAATTATTCTCTTTCTGTGTTCAGGCTGAACAAGGCTAATGAAGGGCAGAAATGAGATGGGGAAATAGGCAGGTTAGGAATAAATGTGTGTAAGCTTCTCCAGAAATAATATCGAGGATTTACAGCTCCTGCCACAGTAATCTGAGTGGAACTGCTCAGCACAGAAAAGAGAAATGGGGAGAGCCTGAGTCCAAAGAAGGGTTGTTACCATGTGGGACCTTCCTCCACAGAGATTCAAGAGTATTCCTACTCTATCCAAAGAAAGGGAGTTAGAATGGCCCATTCAGCCCCATTGGAGTGTTGTGTTGCTGCCAGGTGCCGACAAGTCGGTTCCGACTCATAGCAACCCCATGTACAACAGAACAACACACTACCAGGTCCTGCACCACCCTCACAATCATTGTCATGTTTAAGCACATTGCTGTGGCCACTGTGTCAATCCATCTCATTGCAGGTCTTCCTCTTTTTCACTGAGTTTGAGGACCAACAAAAGGACTTGAATTTCTTTTCCTGCCAGCTGGCTTCCTTTCAGAATTAGTGGTTGATGTGAAGGTTGGGTGTGCTCATGGGCACGGACTGCACCCTCACTTCACTGTGACCCCAGGGAAGACAGAGACAACCATTATCAATGGGTCCCTATGCTCAGGGACCTTCCCCAGAATTGCTAACCCAACTCGGACCCGATTATTGCTCCAGCAGGAGCGCTAGAGGGGTTGATGGTGTGCATGTGGGCAGTGGGCATGATGCCCAGCACTGGAGCAGGTCACCAGGGGCCACTTCTACTCTCAGACATGTCCCCACTAGTGGTCCGTGCCATTGCTTTGGATTCGATTACCAAAACATCATTTGACTAACTGATATGCTAATAGGTATTATGGAATCCCTGGGTGGGGTAAATGGTTAAGTGCTCAACTACTCTTGTAAGACAGGCCTGGTGATCTGCTTCCAAAAGGTCACAGCCTTGAAAACCCTATGGAGCAGTTCTACTCTGCAACACATGGGGTCGCCATGCCATGAGTCGGAATCCACTCTAGGGCAACTAACAAAAATAGATACTAACTGCCTATTATATTCTAGTTACTTTACATAAAGCATCTCTCTGCATCTTCCCCGAAACCTGCAGAGACTAATGAACTTTGCATTTTACACACGTGGCAACTCAGACTCAGAGCACTTATTGAAATTTGTCAGAGATTAACACAGAGAGTAGGTGGCACAGCAGAGATTCAGAACAGGCCCCCCTGACCCCTGGTTCAGCTCTCTCTCCCCTGCGCTGTGCCCAATTCCATGACTCTGGGTTATGTGACAGACCTCTAGTCCACTATGTTTGTCTCTCCTGGAAACACATCACACTTTCCTTTCGTGACCATTTAAGAGGTGACCTGCATATCACAGGAGCCCTAGCAATGCAGTGGTTAAGCATTCAGCTGCTAACCAAAAAGGTCAGCAGTTTGAATCTACCAGCTGCTTCTTGCAAACCCTATTGGGTAGTTCTACTCTATCTTATCGGGTCGCTATGAGTAAAAATCGACTTGATGGCAATGAGTTTGTTCTGGGTTTCTTTTTTACATATCACAAATCCATTTCTGCTATCTGATTTTTTTCCCCTGCATCAAAATAGTTGATCCTTTAAGGGTATGTCTCAAATCAGCAGGGTTTTTTTCTAAACCAGAAATCCCAGCTGTTTTATTTTTTTCTAATTTCCCTTAAGAGGCACCATTCTGCTTGCTTTCTGAAAAATTAATAATGTATATTCTGGATTTGTTTTTCCCTTCTCTTGCCTTTATCCTTGTACAGTGTGTTCTTAACACAGACGTTTCGCTGGAAGTATGAAACAGATTTATGTACACATTAAAATTTTAACATCCTGCAATAAAATCTAGTATCAATTAAATAAGATACATGACTGCAATTTTGTCCTGTAACAGGCACAGGTTTTCTTAACCAGCAACAACTCTAACATCACCCTCCTTGTTTTTGTGCCGAAAACAGCACGTCACCAAAGGACACCAAAAGTTTCTGCAGAGAGAGGACAGAACGCATTCTCTTCTGTTTTACAGCTCAAGCCACAGAACAGAGGTTTGGAATTGGACCATGAGCCCAGAGGCTGGTCTCTAATCTGCTCTTCCTATCATTGCTGAATGTGATCTTGATGCGTGTGGTCTTGATTTCTTTCCCAGTCCCTGTTCATTTTCCCTTTTTGAATATAAGACCTGCCTCAGTTCTTTCCTGGTGAGGTTTAATGAAGGGAACTTCAGTAAGCACCTTAAGACTCCTTGAAAATAGGTTTACAGCAAATACAACCTATTTCTTCTTGTTCTTTCTTTGCTGTCACACAAAATTGAGGACTTCCTTCTCTAAAGAGCTTTAGGCAAAGATCGAATGTCCCAAGTTGATGGGAGGCTTAGAGATAACTGGAATGTGTCACCTTCCCAGCACAGTGATGCTATACACTTTTCCTTTAGACATCGGCTGATTTCTTTCTACGGGCTTCTATGGAGGCTCAGCCATTCTGATGTTCTTTCTTCAGATATCCTCAATTCTTTCCTTTCAGGCAAATAAGTAAGTGAATCAGGACTTAGTCAAGCTTGTTACTTGTTTCTTTCTCAAAGACTTTGCCAAGCAGATACCCAGACTTTTCTATTTTATTTTTAGAGCTGGAAGGAATTTTACATATCAAAGCTTCTTAAACTTTACTATGTAATCACTGGAGGAATCTTGTTAAAATACAGGTTTTGATTCAGAAGGTCTTGGGTGGCACCTGAGATTTTGCATTCCTATCAACTTTCCATGTGGTAATGATGCTGCTGATCTGAGGACCAGACATTGGGCAGTAAATTTCTAGAACTCTATGCTGTTCAATAGAACTTTCTGTGATGCTGGAAATGTTCTATATCTGCGTTGTCCATCACAGTAGCCACTAGCCATATGTGTCTATTAAGCACTTGCAATAGGACTAGTGACACTGAGGAATTAGAATTTTTTATTTTGTGGATGGTGGCTATGCATTGGATAGCACAGCTCCAGATGATTCATGCTTACCTGGCTGACTTTTATAGATGTAGAAACTAAAATCCCAAGAGGCTAAGGGACTCACCCACGTCAGCCTGGGCATTGGAGGCAAAGCTTAGAGTGAGACCACAGTTTTCCAACACTCAGTGGCGTATTTTTCATTAAATCAGCATCTCTTCTCCGACTTTTCATCAACCCCGTCTTAAAATCCTCACCAGGATTCCTGGGTAAGGGAGTCAAAATTTCTCACATACTCATTTTGCCTTCAGGCACCACCAAATACATAATTAGAAAAGTGGATCCACTATAGCCTGTGCCTCAGTCTAAGACTTAAGGAAATAGTAGTAGTAATAATAATAATAGATGTTAGTTACCAAGTTGTTACCAAATGCCTGGCCACTATTATAGCATCTTAAATACATTGTTTCTAATCCTCATAGGAAGCTTGCACTATTGTCTCTATATTTTTAGATGAACATTGGTGAGGTACATTTTCAGTATCTTCCATTCTAGAAAGATCTTTTCTTTTGGAAACTCTAATTATTGTTTCAAGGAGCCCTGGTGGTATAATGGTTAAGTGCTCAGCTGCTAACTGAAAGGTTGGCAGTTTGAATCCACCCAGCAGCTCCATGGGAGAAAGACCTGGTGATCTGCATCAGTAAAGATTACAGCCAAGAAAACTCTATGGGGGATGGAAAGGAAGAGTGTGCTCTCACAGCATAGGGAGAGCAATTAGGGTCACGTAGCAATGTATGTATAAATTTTTGTATGAAAGACTAACTTGAATTGTAAACTTTCACTTAAACTACAACAATAAAAATGAGACCTTAAAAAAAAAGAAAACCCTATGGGGCAGTTCTACTCTGTCACATGTAGTCGCTATGAGTCAGAATTGACTGGATACTACCTAACAACAACAATTATCATTTCATGGTCCATTTGTTGTGGCTGGTGACTGAGCCTTGTATCTGAAGCAAGGACATGTGTTGTTCTGCACCTTGAGAGATGATCTGTCTTGAGGACAATGCCTAAGAAGTCTGGTCTCCTTGACTCTCCAAACAGCTGGCCAAACAGGGATCTGGGGGTGGATGAGTGGGGACTGGGAGCCCATGCCCACCATGCCAGGGCTCTTGCTGCTGCCACTGACATTTAATACCCTCCAGGAAAGACAGTGGTGGCCACTGAGTTTGCATCTCAGAGCCAGTGTTTGCTAGCACGTATTGGGTTGATGGAGAAGTCTGGCCACTTGTTTCCCATGGCAACAGCTCAGCTCTGTGTGGAAGCAGATAAGTGTGGGCTCAGGCTGGATACACAGACTGTGTGGTTCAGCTTGGCTCTCAGCTTGAACCAGGGGCTCCCCATCACCACCCAATCCTTTCCTTCTCCCCTCTCACACAGCCACACAAAAGTGGAGGAGAGACGGGCCCTCAGTGACACTCTTCTGTGAACTCCAGCTAAGTCTTCTCTGCCCAGGAAGTGGTACAAACCATGGTTTAAGAGGAGAGATGGGAAAGTGGTCATTACTCTGGGATATTGCTGTTGGTAAAAGCAAGAAACGGGCACTCTGTCCTGGGCAGACAAGGATGATGAGGCAAGCAATAGACATCATTGGTAATGGAGGCAAAATAAAGAGAAATTGCAGGTTAAAGGGATCAGGTCAGCCTTTTAGAGGCTGCTTGGAGAAAGATGGGAAATGGGAGGAAGGGCTCAATCCAGTTAGAGCTCTTTGGGCAAAAATAAATATTCCCAAGGCATGGAGAAAAACCCTGTGCATGAGACTGGGAACTGGTTTACCGCACGATTCTAAAGTATCCCAGGGAATAAAAGAGGGAAAGATAATTTTGAGGTGTGCAGAAAAGGAAGGATAAAGTGAGAAAGGAGGCAGAACCAAGGGAAGAGGAAGGATGATGTGAGGCTCAACCAAGACGGAGGGTCAAAAGCTGACAACTATGGCCGAAATCAGCCAGCCAACCCTTTTAAAAATCAGATGTCACCCCCAAAAATCTAGATTTCTGGCTTCTTTCAAAATATATCAGAAAACCTGGCAATACCGGGCCTATATGTATTCAGCCGTGAAGAAATTCAGCTGTTCCTGAAACTCAGCCTGGGGCACAGATTCTCCAGCCACCAGAGGCCCACTGCCTGTTGTCTCACACCAACATTATCCCCAGAAGTATCTGTGTTTTCTTATTTCCTTCAAGGTGCCTGGGTGGCACAAACTGTTTGCGCTTTTCTACTAACTTAAAGATTCAAACCCAACAGCAGAGCCATGGAAGAAAAGCCTGGCAATCTGCTTCCATTAACTTTACAGGCAAGAAAACCCTATGGAGCAGTTCTACTCATTCATGGGGCCACTGTGAGGGCAATTGTTTTTCCCCCTTTGGGGGAACTACCTGGAGAGGATGATCTCATTTCTGTGGCTCTCTTCTTTGCCTTGTCTGACTCTCACCTTGTCTGACATCCTGCAATCTCATTAAGTGAGACCAGTCATTCTGACCTTGCTCTCCCTGCAGAAGCCAATGGCTTGCACTCAACAAGCTCATCTACAGTCTGTAGACACCCTGGGGAAACATAAACCCAAACCCACACCCCCTCTCAGGGGTGGGTTAAGCAGTAAGCACTGTAGGCACTGGATTACAGTAAGCAAGGTACACACAAGCTTAATTGCACTTACTTACTAATCTGTAGTGCACAATTTCACATTATGTGGTGAAACCCTTGGGAAACTTTGCACTGCATATTGGTGCGTAAGCCCAAGTAAGCCCCGCGTACCTTGCTTATTAAGTAATCCGTCCCTGCTCCCTCTATTCGGTTCTCCAACCTGCTCTGAAAATCCCCAGTGGGAACCTAGCCTGAGCCCATCAGCCTCTCTCACTGTCGTTGCGACTTGATTTGAATCTTGTTTCAAAGGAAATTCAAACACGTGTACACTGGGTTAGGAAAAGGAACTCTGGGCGTGCAGAGGCGGTGGTGTAGCCTGCCTCTCCCCCAAACGGGCTGGGTGACCTTACGTAAGTCAGTTCACCTCTCGGGACCTCAGCTCCCTCAGGCTTGATGGTTCTAAGGCCCCTGCTAGTCCAATTATTAAAAACAAAAGGTGAAGAAGAACAGGAAAGCTGGTTTTTGGCGTTGGATTTTCTGAGTCAGAATATCAAAACCCTGCACCTGTAAAGTGGGACAAAAAAAGAACAGAGGATTTTCTTTTCATGTTGTTTTTTTTTTTTTCCTTTCTCTCTGTCTTTTTTTTTTTTTTCCCAAAAACTAGCAAACTTATCCTTTGGTGGGTACATACTGTTCTCTCAGACTGCCAAAATAGCTCAAGTAGGAGCAGAGGCCTCTGTCTGAGGTAGAATGATTTCTCATAACTTTGTTCTAATCGTTTTTGCCTTGGGAAAGCCAGCAAATGCCTTACTTTGTGAAAGCAGCCTTCACACAAGAAAGGAAAGATTAATGAGAGCTACCGGGTAAACAGAATAGCATTTGTGGAACATTTCAGTCCATCACTGCGTGCCGTGAAGCTACGGAAGCCACATTGTTAGCGAGGCACCGTCGCCCTTCTTCAGGGGGCTGAGAGCGAGCCCCTGCCTCACCACTGCCAGGAGGCCTGGCTGCAGGGATTAATTCTTCAAAAGCTGGGGAATACGCAAGTTTACACAAGCTGCTCTATTAATTCATGCAGCCATTTTCCCTGAGATGAGAGTATTCACATACCTCAGGCTGATGTTAAAAAATACTTTCTTTCTGGTATGTTTGTGAAAAGGTAGACTATTGAGAATAAAGGGGAGGGTGTTCTAGTCTCATTGCCTATTGCAATTTACTAATACCTGACTTTTTGAAAAAGCAATTCCAGAAAGGAGATTATTTTGAAAGTTTACTTACAGGTTGTCTCAGGTTCTTCTTCGGATGCAAAAATGCCCCTTCCCAGGGCTGCAAGTCTTGATATAGAACAGGGAAAAAGGAACCACAAGTGGCAAGAGGGTCACATCACCATGAATCAATCTCTTTACTTCCCCTAGGAGTGACTAAGCCATTTAATACTGACAAAGGGTATAACTCATGCAAAGGAGCTATGTAATTCTTTGTAGCATTTTCCTCAGAATAAGCTCCAGAAATCAATCCTAGAAAATACAGAAATAAGATATTTTCAAACAGAAGGGAGTGAGTTATGAAAACATGGATGGTCTCTGTTATGGATTGAATTATGTCCCCCCAAAATAAGTGTTGAATTCCTGGCCCTTGTACCCCTGGATGTGATTCTGTTGGGAAATAGGATTTTCTTTTGTTACGTCAACGAGATCATACCAGTGTAGGCTGAGTCCTAGACTTAATAACTGTTGTTGTTAGGTACCACCGAGTCAGTTCTTCCTCATAGCAACCCAAGTACAACAGAATGAAACACTACCCTGTCCTGTACCATCCTGACAATCATTGCTAGAGACCTAATCACTACTGAGTTATAAAAAGAACAGAATAGACACACAGACACACATGGTGGAAGACAGATGTTATGTGAGGATTGTCTACCAGCCAAGGAATGCCAAAGATCCAAGGAATTCCTGGGACTACCAACAAGGAAGGAATTGACATGGCCGAGACCCTGATTTGGATTTTTAGCCTCCAGAACTGTGAGAAAATAAATTCTGACTTTGAAAGACACCCACTAGTAGTATTTGTGTTACAACAGCACTAGGTAATTAGAGAGACAGTCTATCTCCCTCTTTCTTTTTTTACCCTCACTCTCATACTCTCTACCTCCACTAACAGGGAAATGGAACATTCACTACACCCACCTTTCATTCACAGTTGAACAGGCAGATTACATGAAGGAGTTACCTCTGCTTGATGACCCAAGATAGGTCTAATATTCTGTGACATGCCTTTCAACCTTGCATGGAATTTTCCAAGTCAGGAGGATGAGCTGGTATGGTTTCAGCAAACTGAAAACTTCAAAACTCCTTCTATAGAATTGTTCTTTACCTTTTGGCTGAGGCTCATAATATAAATGCAAGAGAGATCTTACCTTCGAATTCATGGATTCCTGCAGAAATGCAAATATCCCTGGGAAAGGTATCATTTTAAATGTTACTGACAACAATTTTGGTTTAATGATTGAATGAAGGTTAATGGAAATTTAAGAAGATATCAAGTGATATTTTTAAAGCTATATTACTCCTGTAAATTTGCAATTTTGACAAATTTTCAAAAAAAAACCCAATACATTGAGATATTATACAGATACATAGCAAGACATTATGTAGTGATATTTTATAATTAGTTTTTTGAGAGAGTCTAATTCTCTTCTTCCCCAAAAGGTTTTATCTATTTTGCAGACATAAAATCCAGTACTTTTAATGACGTAAACAGATTCAAACATATAGAAAAGCATGTTTGCCCTCCTCCTCTGGAGTTTGGAAAGTATCGTTCAATTCAATTCAATTATATTCAAACCAACAGACATTTACTGAGAATCTACTGCAATTATTTTAGGTACTAGAGGACGTACAACTTAATAAAAATCAATTCCTGATTTTTAAGGAGCTCACAATTTATTATAGGTGAGACAGGTAAATATACTATATGTACAAAGAGAAATAGTGTAGAATTGCCTGGGCAGGGAAGGAGCATTTCAAATAGTGGTTTCAGGGAATGCTTTATAGAGTTGGTAGTGCTTAAGCCAGGCCTTAAGGAATGAGAACAATTTAAACACACTGAAGCAGCAGGAGGGAATTTCAAGCAGATAGGACAGAGGTACAAAGGTCCAGAAGCAAGAAGTAGCATGCCATATTCAGGGAGGTGCAGGGTCAGCTGAGGTTTCAGTGGGGTGGGTGGTGGGAGGTGGGAGTTGGGTCAAGAGGGCCTGGGATGTTCTCCTCCCTCAAAAGTGCTTGGCCTTGATCATTTGACCTTCAGTTCCTAAAGAGTAACTTGGCGTGCGTGTTGATTTTAGTCGGTACGTGTTGCTGTTGTTGTTAGTTGCTGTTGAGTTGATTTCAACTCATGGCGACCCCATGTGTTGCAGAGTAGAGCTGCTCCATAGGGCTTTCTTGGCTATAATCTTAATGGAAGTAGATCACTAGGCCTTTTTTTCCATGGTACTACTGGGTGGGTTTGGGCCACCAACCTTTTGGTTAGCAGTCAGGCACAAACCATTTGTGCCACCTAGGAACTTAGGTTTAAAAAAATAGTATTAGGATTAGTTTTTCAGGTAACTTTCTCTTTATGACAAGTGCTACTGGTTTTTCATTTACATTTATAGGAGCCCTGATGGTGCAGTTAAGCACTCAGCTGCTAACCGAAAGCTTGGCGGTTTAAACCCACCCAGAGACTCCGAGAAGATCTGGAGATCTGCTCCTGTAAAGATTACAGCCAAGAAAACCCTAAGGAGCAGTTCTACTCTGTCACATGGGGTCACTATGGGTCAGGATCAATTCTATGGCACCTAACAACAGTGATAACGATTTTATTACAATAATTTTAAGAAAGGGTTTGTCTTAGTCATCTAGTGCTGCTTTAACAGAAATACCACAAGTGGATGGCTTTAACAAAGAGAAATTTATTTCTTCACAGTAAAGTTGGCTAAAAGTCCAAATTCAGGGAATCAGCTCCAGGGGAAGTCTTTCTCCTTCTGTTGGCCTTCTCATCAATCTTCCCGCGGACTAGGAGCTTCTCTGCTCAGGGACCCCGGGATGCGCTCTGCTCCCGGCACTGCTTTCTTGGTGGTATGAGGTCCTCAACTCTCTGCTTGCTTCCCTTTCCTTTTTCTCCTATAAGATAAAAGGTGGTGTAGGCCACACCCCAGGGAAACTCCCTTTACATTGGATCAGGGATATGACCTTAGTAAGGGTGTTACAATCCCACCCTAATCCTCTTTAACATAAAATTACAATCACAAAACGGAGGACAACCACACAATACAGGGGATCATGGCCCAGTCAAATTGATATACACATTTTTGGGGGGACATAATTCAATCCATGACAGGGTTGATATAAATAAAAATGTTAAATAAATAATTGTATAGCTGGGACACTGAAAAATCATATTGAGCATTATGGTAAAGATACAAAAATGCCTGATGCTTGGGAGACACTGTTATCAGCAGGCACTGGGAGCCAATGAATGCTGTGAGCTAATTAGCTTATAAAAAATCAGTGAGTATCATGAGGAGTGGGTTGGAGGGGAGTGAGCACAGGGTCAGGGAGCTGAGCTGGAGGTAAGACCAGATATGAGGTAGTGGAAAGGAAAGACAAAACATAGGACTCTGTTTAGTCTGTGAAGAGAGATTTGGTAGCTGGGGACAAAAAGGAAAGGGAGCAAAGATGACCTGGAGATTTTAGCTTGCACTGTGCAGAGCATGGAGGCCGTAGTTGCTGGGGAATGGGGCTGGGAAGATAGGATCCTGTCTAGGTGTCCAGATACAATTAGCTATCTTGGGACCAGAAGAGAACATGGGCCTGGGCTTAGGCGAAGAAGTGAGGCATAAAGACAGAGAGCTGAGAATTAGCCAAATGAGTGTCTACCAGATAGGCATACAGAGCATTTTTGTTGAGTCAAGTTGTAAGTTGAAACTTTGGGGCAAAATGGATTTTCTGAGGAAGATAGTGCGGAGAGAGAAGAGAAGAAAAGTGATGTTTTTATTTCCCAGGGCTGCCATAACAAAATGCCACAAACTAGGTGGTTGATAAGGACAGAAATTTACTGTCTCACAGTTCTGGAGGCTAGGAGTCTGAATCCAGGGCATTGGCAGGATCATGCTCTCTTCCCTTTTTAGGAGAAGATCCTTCCTTGTCTCTTCCAGTGTCTGGTAGCCCCAGGCGTTTGTTGGCGTTCTTTGCTTATAGATGTATCTTCACACAGTGTCTCCTCCTATGTGACCGTGTTTCCGTGTCTGTTTTCCCCTTTTATAAGACACCACTCAGAAGGGATTAGGACCCATCCTACTCTGGTGCAACCTCATTAACTTAACTGATCACATCTTCAAAGAAAGACCCTATATCCAAACAAGGTCATGTTCATAAGTACAGGGGTTAAGATCTCGGCATATCCTTTGAGGGATCACAATTCAATCCATAACAAATGAGGAGAGTGGCTGCCTCCAGTGAGTCAGAGAAGCGAGTCTTAACCCCTAGAAGGGGAGGGGGAAAAGGCAGGCATTCCAGACAGAGGAATGAAAATACATGGAGACCAATAAGGGTGTTGCAAAAACTGGATGCAAGTGAGGTGTAAGGTGCTAAAAGCAAGGGATAACAAAAGATGCAGCCAAGCCTGCTGGGGCCACATCCTTGAAGGCCCTTTCTGTAAGAGGGCAGACTTTGTCCTGAAGGTAAAGCAAGCCACTGCAGCAAGGTGTTTTTGTCTGAAAAAGAAGACCCAGACTGCAGTGTGGATGTTCAATTGGGTCATCTAGAAGCAAAATTGGTGGCCCCAGGAAAGAGAGTGGTCAAGGGAAGGGAGAAGAGGAGGCCGACTGGAGATCTTGAAGGCAGGAAGAACAAGGCCCAGGAAACAGCCCTAGACTTTGGTGATTAGGATTTGGTGATTAGGTCACTGGTGCTCTTGGCAAGAACCATTTCAATAGCGGGACGGGGGCTGTTCTGAGAGCTGGAGCGTGAACTGGAGGCAAGAAGGAGAAGAAGGCGGAAGCCAGCTGGGTTACTTTGTCTGGTGCTAGGGATGGAAATGAAGAGGGAGAAGGCAGTAGAGAAGCAATCGTTTTGGTTTTTGGAAGACTGGAGAACATTCAGCATATCAGCCTTGCAAAGGAGAAAGAGTAGAGAAGATGTTGGTACTCTTCTGAGAGGGAAGGAAGAAAGCCCAGGATGGCCACAGACCTCTTGAGGAAGGAGGAGATGGAGCCCTCAGAGATAGCTGGCTGGTGGAGAGCAAATGTGGGAACAACTACTAGAAGAAGCACTGGGATGAGGCAAACAATGGCCCCCAGGGACCAGAAGATGAGCCAGTGAGGACAGTTATGAGAGCCCCCGGCAATGGCAGAGCTTTGGAGTAGAAGAAAAAGGCTGGTTGGATTGAAGCCTTAGAGACAATGAAAGTGAATGCAACATAAGGTTAAGGGGCTGTGGACACAGGAAGATAAAATTCAGCTGTTGCTGCAAGATTTCTTTCCTGGGCTTCAAGTGAATGTAGAGAATGGAAAAGCTGTACTCAGCTGGGAATTTTAACCTGATTCAGCTCAAATGCTTCTTAATGACTTTGGAAGTCTGCAATTAGTGAACTGGACTCTGAAAGTGTCTGTATTTCTCAGATAAATAACCTCAGAACAGAAATGATCAAGAGGGTCTAATAGGCAGGAACCATGCTGACTCCACCGCCAAGGCCTGGCCGCTACCCAGTAGCAAACCCGTTGCCATCGAGTCGATTCGTACTCATAGCAACCCTATAGGACTGAGTAGAATTGCCCCATAGAGTTTCCAAGGAGTGGCTGGTAGATTTGAACTGCCAACCTTCTGGTTAACAGCTGAGCTCTTAACACCTATGTCACCACGGCTCTTCCACCAAGGAGAGGATTACCCAATGAGCAAGGTAAGCAAGTGAGCTCACTACAGATTAGGAAGTAAGCACAAGTAAGCCCATGCTTACCTTGTTCACTAAGTAATTTGTCCCTGTTAGGGACTGTAGGTTTGAAAAGAGGCTTTGATTCTGTAGGAAAGTGCTGTGGGGTTGGGAGAGAGGCAGATGCCAGCCATACCTAAAAGCAGAATCTTTGATGTGGTGAAAAAATGTGAAATTCTTCACTACAGATGATCTGGTAAGCAAGGTAAGCACCGTGCTTATCTTGCCTATTGGATAATCCTCCTCTGCCACAACCAGCCAGCTGAGGTCCAGCTTGAACACCCAGAACATCTCTAGAATTCTTCCTGAGGTGCAGGCAAGGAGCAGTCACCACTGAAATTAGTGTAGGATTCTAGGCTCAGGGGCATCTTCCTTTCTTTCTCCTGCCATCAAAGAATCTCTGTCCCCACAGAGGTGATTTTAGATTTGGTGTGTCACAGAGACATAGACAGTACTAGGCTCATTTTAGACCCATGATTCGTCTAGCTCAGGAGTGCCGAGATAGGGAGAGGCTGTTTTGTGAGGTCACATGGCCTAGCCAGAAAAGGGTGGTCACTTTGTCCATTAGTAGCTTTTGATCCCTTACCCATTGTTGTAATCTTTCCTGAGCAACCTACTAGAGGTGATAAGTTTCATATCTGAATGAACAATGAGAGAATTCTGTCCTAGGAGTTCAGTTGTGCCTTCTCTGCTGTAAAACTCTTTCCTTTTAATTTCAGGGTGTTGTCCCCAAGTCAAGGAGCCCTGGTGGTGCAGTGGTTAAGCACCTGGCTGCTAACCAAAAGGTTGGCAGTTCGAACCCCCCAGCCGCTCTGTGGGAGAAAGTTAAGGCAGTCTGCTTCTGTAAAGATTACAACCTCAGAAACCTTATGAGGCAGTTCTACTCTGTCCTATAGGTTCACTATGAGTCAGAATTGATTCAATGGCAGTGGGTTTGGTTTGGGTGGGTCCCCAAGTCTGTTTTTCTGACATCACCAAGGTTATATCCTTTATAATTATAGATCTTCATGGTTTCTGCCATTTCATGTCTCCAGCCATGGTTTGGAGAGTTTAGTGGTGGGGTATCATGTCTAACCTGCACGTGACACACTGTGTAAGACCACCAGCATCTAAAGAGACACCAAAGTGAAGTCGCATTTATAAGATGTGCCACAACAGAAGGCCAACTTACTCTCCGTGATGAAAATGAGCTATGTTTTAATGCTTCCCAGTTTCAGCTCAACAAATATTTATTGAGAAGAAAGGATGCACCAGATGGCCAAGCTGGTCACTAGGGTTAGAGAAAGAATATACCACCATTCCTGACTATGAGGCATACCCAGTCTGGTGGTGCTATGGATCGAATTCTCTCCCCCCAAAGTTATATTGAAGTCCAAATCCCTAGTACCTGTGAACATGACCCTGTTTGGAAATAGGGTCTTTGAAAATGTTATCAGTTGAGTTAACATGGGATCATACTGGAGTGGGGTGGATCTTGATCCAATCTGAGTGGCGTTCTTATAAAAGAGGAGAGACACAGGACAGACAGAGGAAGGGTAGCCATGTGAACGTCTGAGGCTACAGAAGATGGGAGAAGCAAGAATGCATCTTCCCCTAGAGACTTTGGAGGGAGCGTAGCCCAGCTACATGTTGATTTGGACTACTAGCCTCCAGAACTACGAGACAATACATTTCTGTGATAGAAAGCCACCCACTTTGTGGTACTTTGTTATGACAGCCATAGGAAATAAATACAGTTTTAGAACACAAATACATAAAATGAGAATTTCAGTACAGACAGATCACTGTCATGATAGAGGCATGTTTTAGCCCACCCACCAGAGTCACATACTTGTTTATCTTTCCTGATGTTTTCATCAGCATTCATTAAAAGGCACTGTTATTCATTTCATCAAATAGCAGAATCTGTTCAAATGACAGAACATCCTTACCAGCACTTAATGGTCTGGAATAATAATATCCTCCAGTGGTCATTTGTGAAATTACTGGAGATACCCTGAGCTTACATTGAGGGGCCGTTTCCTTCCTTGACCACATAGCTGCCTGGTGGTATAATATGCCCAGCAGCCAGGGGAGGAAATGCTATAATTATTTTTTACTTATCACAGCCACCTCTGCCACTGACTGCCAAGCTGTGTGTTCTCAAGCAAGTCCTTTAACTACTCTGTGTTTCTGTTTTTCATTAGCAGTGTGTCAGAAGACTAGATGGCCTCTAATCATGTCTAGCTTTAACATTCTATTATGCTGTGATCCCTAATGCTGTAAAATCACCAAATGTGTGGCACTGAGTGACATCAAGAGTTATAACATTTCCCAAATTCCTTTCCCTAAATCCATAAGACATGTGATATCAAACTTCATTAGACCCCGGAAGACATGACTGTGAAGATGGTGGGAGAACCCCAGAAATGCTTCTTAGTCAAAGATGGAGGGCACAGAGGACCCAATCCCACGGTATGTGGTAGAGGAGCCATCACTGCAGAAGGTTAGGACTCCTGTTTGTGGAGCAGGCCCAAGCGAGACTGGGCAGGCACTCTGGCAAACAGCAGGTCATGTAGGGTCAGCCCTAGGGTCCACCACCCTGACCCTGGTTATTCTCCAGCAAAAGCCAGATTACTCGCCCCAAAACAAAGAAACAAAAAAAAAACAAACCTTTTGCCGTCGAGTGAATTCCGACTGATCGTGACCCTGCAGGACGGAGTAGAAGAGCCCCATAGGGTTTCCAAGGCTGTAATCTTTACGAAGCAGACTGCCACATCTTTCTCCGGTGGAGCGGCTTGTGGGTTCAAACAGTTGACCTTTCAGTTAGCAGTGGAGTGCTTTATCCACTGTGCCATTCACTCCAAAACCAGAAGATCTGGGTTCAAATCAGAAAGTTCAGTTAAATAGAAGATGAAATTCTTTTAAAAAATGCATAAAACAAAGGAGTAGAGAAGTATTAACCTCTTGAGATTAAAACATAATTTCATATTGTGTCATCATACCACAGAGCCATAAATAAGAATGAAGCATCTCTTCATGCACTGAAATGATATGATCTCCAAGAAATACTAAATGGCACAGATAAGGAGCAGAATGATGGGTGACGCTGAGTAGATTCCAACTCATAGCAACCCCATGTGACAGAGTAGAATTGCCCCATAGGGTTTTCTAGACTGTAATCTTTATGGGAAGAGATCACTAGGTCTTTTCTCCCACATAGCTGCTCATGGGTTCGAACCATAAACCTTTCAGTTAGCAGCCAAGTACTTAACCACTGTGCCACCAGGGCTCCTTACTGTTTGTATAAAAGGCGCAAAAACGAATATATGGGCATATTATTTTTACATATACCCTTGTCTCTGAAAGGATGCACAAAAAGCTAATTAACTGTGGTTGTTTTTGAGGAGGGAACAGGATGGCTGAAAAGCAAGGTTGAGGAGGGAGACTTTTCACTAAGTTCCTGTTTGTATATTTTGAATTTTGAATCACATGAACTATTACCTACTTAAAAAATAAATAACAAAATACTATATAATAAATATATGTTGTTGTTGGATGCCATCAAGTTGACTCTGACTTTAGAGACAACAATAAAATAACCTTTAAATTGTAATTTGTCATATTAAAAATAATTACAATTAATATTATATTATAAACTATCAAGCTATATGTTATATATAATATTCTTCTTGTTAGCTGCTGTGGAGTCTGCCCCCGACTCATGGCGAACCCATGCACAACTAAACGAGACACTGCTGGGTCTTGCACCATCCCCATGATCAGCTGTGGATAAGATGGTTGTGATTCACAGGTTTTTCATTGGCTAGTTTTCAGAAGCAGATTTCCAGGCCTTTCTTCCTAGTCTATCTTAGTCTGGAAGCTCCCTTGAAACCTGTTCAGCATCATAGCAACATGTAAGCTTCCACTAACAGACAGGTGGTTGCTGAGCATGAGGTGAATTGGCTGGGAATTGAACCCAGGTCTCCCACACAGAAGGCAAGAATTTTACCACTGAACCATCATAGTAATATAATTATATTAATGGGATATAATTATATATTAAATATATAAATGTATAAATTAGTAATATAGTATAATACAAATATTAATAATTTAATGTAATATAAATATTATAAAAATAATAAAGCAGGTGGACCTGCATTTGAAACCAGTTATTAGCTGTGATGTCTTGGACAAATTCCTTATCCTTTCTTTTTTTTTTTAATTGTTTTAGTTAAATGAAGTTTACATTTCAAGTTTGTCTCCCATACAATATTTTATACACACATTGTTATGTGACCCTAATTGCTCACGCCTTTCTGCGACAGCACACTCCTCTTTCCGTCTGTGATTCCCCATGACTGTTCAACCAGCTCCTAACCCTCTCTGCTTTCCCCTCTCACCTCTGGACAGAAGCTGCCCCTTTGATCTCTTGTATCTACTTGACTAAGAGGCACACTATCACTTATGTCCCACAGTCCAGTCCAATCCCTCTCTGAAGAGTTGGCCTCGGAAATTGTTTTAGTTCTGGGCTGATAGAGAGTCCAGGGGCCGTGCTTTCTGGGGTACCTCCAGTCTCAGTCAGACCGTTAAGTCTGGTCTTCTTACTAGAATTTGAGTTCTGCACCCCACCTTTCTCCTATTTCATCAGGGACTCTCTGTTGTGTTCTCTGTTAGGACGTTCATTGGTGGTAGCCGGGCACCATCTAGCTCTTCTGGTCTCAGGTTGATGAAGTCTCTGGTTTACGTGGCCCATTCTGTCTCTTGGGCTAATACTTTCCTTGTGTCTTTGGTGTTCTTCGTTCTCCTTTACTCCAGGTGGTTGGGACCAACTGATGCATCTTAGATGGCCGCTTGCAAGCTTTTAAGACCCCAGACGCACTCACTAAAGTAGGAGAGAGAACATTTTCTTAATAAGCTTTGTTATGCCAGTTGACCTAGATGTCCCCTGAAAACATGGTTCCCAGACTCCTACCCCTGCTACTCTGTCTCTCAAAGTTATTTGATTGTATTCAGGAAACTTCTTAGCTTTGGTTTAGTCCAGTTATGCTGACCTCCCCTGTAGTGTGTGCTGTCCCCTTATCCTTTCTGAGCCTGTTTTATTCTGAGCACAATAACTTCTAGTACTGTTGTACAGTATGGATTACACCTCAACATAAAGAAAACAAAAATCCTCACAACTGAACCAATAAGCATGAAAAACGGACAAAAAATAGAAGTTGTCAAGGATTTCATTTTACTTGGATCCATAATCAAAACCCATGGAAGCAGCAGTCAAGAAACCAAAAGACACATAGCATCGGGCAAATCTGCTGCAAAAGACCTCTTTAAAGTGTTAAAAGCAAAGATGTCACTTTGAGGACTACGGTGCTCCTGACCCAAGCCGTGGTGTTTTCAATTGCCTCATATGCATGCGAAAGCTGTACAAAGAATAAGGAAGACCAAAGAAGAATTAATGCCTTTGAATTATGGTGCTACCAAAGAATATTGAATATACCATGGACTGCCAAAGGAACAAAAATATCCGTCTTGGAAGAAGTACAGACAGAATGCTCCTTAGAAGCAAGGATGGCGAGACTACATCTCACATTCTTTGGACATGTTAACAGGAGGGATCAGTCCCTGGAGAAGGATATCATGCTTGGTAAAAGTAGAGGGTCAGCGGAAAAGAGGAAGACCCCCAACAAGATGGATTGACACAGTGCCTGCAATAATAGGCTCAAACATAACAATGATTGTGAGGATGGCACAGAACCAGGCAGTGTTTTGTTCTGCTGTACATGGGGTCGCTATGAGTCAGAACCAACTCGGCAGCACCTAACAATATTGTTGTACAAATTAAACAAGAAGATGGTAAACAGTCCACAGGGAGCCTGGTGGTTGGTGTGTTTGTCAGTTCTAGAACTGTCTGGTGGAGGTGGGCCCAAGGACCACACAAACCCTAGTGTGTCTGTTCCTTTCGCTGGATCTGGAGACCTGGGGCTGAAAACAAAAGGATAACAAAACAGGGCCTTCCTGGGGCAAGTGAAACGCCCTGGTACACTCTGGGATAACTTAGTCCTTGGCCTTATCTCAGCCTCTGTTAACAGGATGTTGTTGTTGCTAGGCACTATAGAATTGATTTTCAACTCATAGCGACCCCATGTGACAGAGTAGGACTGCCCCACAGGGTTTTCTAGGCTGTAATCTTTATGGGAGCAGACCACCAGGTCTTTTCTCTCATGGAGCCACTGGGTGGGTTTGAACTGCCCCCCTTTTAGTTAGTAGCCAAGTGCTTAACCCTTGAACCACCTTGTTAATAGGATAAACTATTCGAATTTCTGCAGTGCAGATGCCTGCCAGAGCCCCTAATGGCTTCCTGCCTCAGCTAGGAATTGAGAATCCAGAAGAGTTCCCACAAACCAGGCAGTTCCCAGCAGGAGGCTGCTGTGGTCGTGTGATTAGCTGTCATCTTGGCATTATCTTTTAGTTCTTCATTTTCAGGGATGAGAATGGGTCATGGATCAAGTCGTGGTTCATGAAATCAGGAAGTGGCTTATTCCTCCCCTAATTTTTGTTTTGTTTCGTTTAATTTTATTGTGTGACAAAATTGTTTTGATTATCCTGGACTCCAGATTTCTGGGTTCATGGAATTGGGGTGACCCACACAGGCCATCTGCCCTCAGGTATCTTTTTGAACCTTGTAAGAAACTTATTCCCTGGAGTCACCTTCTGGTTACATGGTAGCTTAGTAAGCAGCTTAGGTGCATGGAGCATTTAGCCTTAGGCATTGGGTTCTTTTGGAAATTATCTATGTACAGCCAGCTTCGAGAAGCAGGAATTCGAAGGTCTGTCAAGAGTATGGCATGTCCATGTATGGCATGTCCTTGTTGACTGTTTCTGTAACCTGTCCTATGGTTTGATGTTATCCTCTGAGAAATTAACACAGCAATGACCTATATAACCCTCTTTCACTGTTCCATCTTTGGAGCAACTTCCTGACATGTTTGGGTGACTCTGCCCAATTTGAATCGTATCTACTCAAAATAAATATATTCTGTTACACTACTTTTTGGTGTTTCTCTAAGCAATTTAGGTTTCTGATATGTGGTAAAAATACATATGTAACAAAATGTTTGCCATTTTAACCATTTTTAAATGACATTGATCACTTTAACCATGTTGTGCTATCATCCCCACTATCCATTTCCAAAAGTTTTATATCATCCCAAACAGAAATCCAGTATCAGCAATAACTCCCATTCCTTCCTCTCCCCAGCCCCTGGTAAACACTAATAAACTTTGGTCTCTATGCATTGCCTATTCTCTATGCATTGCATAAAAGTGGGGTCATACAATATTTGTCCCTTTGTGTGTGAGCTATTTCACTCAGCATAATGCTTCCAAGGTTCATCCATGTCATAGCATGTATCAGTCTTCATTTCTCTTTATGGCTGAGTAGTATTCCATTCTATGTATGTACCACAGTTTGTTTATATATTCATATGCTGATGGACACTTGAGTTGTTTCCGTCTTTGGGCTTTTGTGAACAATGCTACAATGAACATTCGTATATTAATATCTGTTTGAGTCCCTGCTTTCAAGTCCAAGTATATATGTAGGAATGGAACTGCTGGGTCATACGGTCTTCCCCAGTTTAGAGCAAGGCAGAGAGGCTGGGCTGCCATTCAACTCCAGCACCACTGTCCAGAACCGGAAACTGAAAACCAGAGGATCACTGTGAGTTTAAAAATGAAATTCTATAAGGGAAATATTTTTAAATAAAAGATGACTTGTTTTTCATCTGGTCTCTATAGGTCCTCACCCTCCACAGTTATTCACTTGACTTGACCCATAAAAATTATTTTTTACAATTTAAATAAATGGAAAAAAATGAAAATAGTATTAATGTCCTAATTTAATTGTTCCTTCTCTGTAGGCATCACAGCATCACTCACATGGGCCTCCTTGAGCACCTTGAAGAGAGCCAGATTTAGAAGCAGTATCACTTCAGCTCTCAAGATGGAAAAATATCTAGCCAGGATGCAGAGACTCCGGAAAATTGCTAATAAATTGTTACTGCCAGCTATTAAAAGGATCGATAAGGCCAGAAGTGACTGATGGGAGGGAACTGGGCTTGGAGTGCTAATAGAGGAAGTGGTGCCTGACAGCTCGGGGTGGTCTCTGGCTAGGGCAGTGCAGGCCCATTCACCTTCTTCAGCAGAAACACCACAGCTTCGTTCATTGTCTTGAAGAGCAGCAGTTAGTGATGGTGGTTATGAGTAAATCAAACGGCATGTGGGGATGGTCAGGTATCAGGGAAATTGCCTTATTTATGTCTGTAGCATTGAAGATGCACCAACACATCTCTTCTATGATTTTTATTTGTGATGTTCTCATGGGGCAGATTTGGGGTAAGTGCTGCTGGTTCCTTGCGAGGCTGCCCCAAGACAGCAAGGAACCCAGACATGTGGCTGGCTCAGCCTCCATGGCAGCCCTGCATGCCTGTCCAGCTCATGCATCTTGTTCCTGGGCCCTCCCTTCCCTTCTGTAGGCAGCCCTGAAGGAGGCAGCATGAGCCCCACAGCCCAATGGACACTTGGTGGACCAGGTTCTTCTGCGGGACTAACCTCTCTTCCAAACAGCAGACCTTCCAAGATCCAAGGCCGAGGCACTGTGCATTCAACAGCCTGAGCTTTCAGTAAATGCATCTCTGTCCAGTGTCTCCCTAACTTCTGGATGTCAAGTGTACCAGCAGAAAGGCCTGTGGTGGAATTCCAAGGTACCCAGGAGCCTTGTTGGTGGAAAGTTCTGCACCCCGTCCCTTGGGATTTTCAATCCTTAGATCTTACAACAGCATCTTTCTGCCCAACCATACCCCCCCCCCCCACACATAGAAGGACCTGTGTTTGTATTCTCAGGTATCAGAACAAGGCCATGAGGTAATGGGACATGAGTGGGCTGCAGGGTGGAGGGCCAGGGCTGGGGAGGGTGGTGGGCAGGAAACTCAGATTCTGCATTTGCTTGAGGATGGACCATCTTTGGCTAAAATGGCAAAGGAAGCATGTTGATTTTGGCGTCCTTGCCATCTTCTCTTCACCTTCCCTGAATGCTCTTCAATGCCTTCCTCTTCTCCGAGGCATTCTGGATTCACTGCTGTCTTTTTCAGGCAGTACCTGGGCTCAAGGCAACTTCCTTCTCTCTTCTCCAGCTCCAAACAAATCCAGCCTCCTTTCAGCAGAGCCTGACACCCAGCCAACTGCCAGGTCCACCAAGCAGCCTGGAAGTCATGGGCTTAATAGTAATAGTTTATTGTTGTTGTTGAGTGCCATCGAGTCAATTCTGACCATAGCGACCCTACAGGACAGAGTAGAACCGCCCCACAAGGTTTCCAAGGAGTGGCTGGTGGATTTGAACTGCTGACCTTTTAGTTAGGAACTGAGCTCTTAACCACTGTGCCACCAGGGCTCCAGTAGTAGTTAAGCAAGTGGGTAATGAGCACTGAGTATGTGCTGAAGGATTCCAAACATTGTCCTTCTTCACATAACGACAGTTAAAGGAGTATTGCTGTCCTTGTTGTGTAGGTTTGCTTCATGAAGAGTAGAGTCATCCCTTGTACAAGGTCACACAGCACCCTAGTTCTGGAGCCCAGGTCTGGTCCCGAAGCCTGGGCTATGTCCCCAACACCTCCCCATCCTTGGGGCAGGACCCTTCCTTAGGGACCTCTGGAAGATGCATCTCTAACAGGGTGGGGAATGACCCCAAATGGATGCGTCCTTGACATACACTGAGATTGGCAAGGAGGGACTGCAGAACAGCCAGGACTGAGGAGATTGTGCCGGGAAGTGCCTGACACCAAGGACAAACTCTAATGGCTTCTTTCTTCAGCCTCAGGCTGCCTTATCTGCCAGGAGTGATGCTGGTGTGCCCTAATATCAGAGAAATTTCACCCGAAACAACCATTCCCAAGATGATATAACTGCAACCTGCACAGGGGGAGAATCACAAGCAACCAGAGGGCCTGGGCCTCTTTGATGGAGAGTCCAGGGCAGGAAAGGCCCTAGGAGGGTTGGGTGGCAGATTGCAGACACGGAGTTCTGCCTGCCTCCACAGCCCGAGCCCAGGCTTCAGGACACCCACACTCCTGAGGTTCTCCAGTCCCCTCCAACTTGATGGAGACCAAGTACAACCATACGTCTTGTGCCTGAAAACACTCACTGCCAATCAATGTTTCTACACTGGAGCAGCTGGCAGCTGACAATTGGCCATAAAGCAAATTAGAAAATGCAGTTACGATTCCCTGGATGGCACAGTCAAGCATTCAGCTATTAACCAAAAGGTTGGAGGTTTGAGTCCACCCAGAGTTGCCTCAGAAGAAAGGCCTGGTGATCTCCTGAAAGATCACAGCCTTTGAAGACCCTACGGGGCACAGTTCTACTTTGAAACACATGGAGTCATCATGAGTCGGAATGAACTCCACAGCAACTTTTTTTTTTTTTTTAATGGCTGACAGAGGTGGCTGAGTGTCCTGCCTGGGTACCTAATTTGGTGGGCCTACAAGTGAGGCCACAGAGGCAGTCAGCAGGTCCCAGGCTCTGGTTTGAACATGGAAGCCCTTGTCAGGGGGCAGGGATGCAGATTTGCAAGATGTTGGGCCCCACAGGGTAGAGCTGGAGGCCGAATATTTTAGGAAGAGGCCTTGTCATCCATACCTGGTCTAAAGGTGGCAGCTCATCCTGTGTCTGGAGAGGATTGGGAATCTCCTCTGAAGCCCTTTAAAGTAGGGCAGCTTCTCTCTCCCCTGCCTGGACTGTCTCCAGCCTTCGGAGATTATGAAACAGCCTCACTTCCGTTTTCAGAGAATTGTTTGTGGAATCCTCCTCACCACCCACCATTTCAAAGCAAGGAGTGGCCCAGAGCAGTACCTGGCAAAGGACAGGACCCCCCAGCTTGGGGCCCCCACGGTACTGGGAAAAGCATGCACTTGTGAGTCACTCAGATGGGAGCGTGGATCTCCGTAATGCCACTTGCTAGTCATGTGACCTTGGCCAGTGACTGAACCCCTCTGAGGATAAGAATCAGAATTCCTCTGATTTTCTCCCTGCCTGTTTACCCTCCTGCCCTCCTGCCTTCCTCACAAACAAGTCACATTCTAGGAGTCACCAGACCAGGTGCGTTGGAAGGTTAAGAATGGAGCCTGTAAAGGGATGGAAGCACCCCTTGGTTCACTGAATCCAAATATGTGGGTACCAGGCAGTCAGCAATCCGGCCACTCCCTCTGCACCCAGTGCTGCTGAGATGCAGGGTGCACCCTGCTTGGCATGTCCGGGACTGCAACTCCAGCGTCTGCTTCAGCTGACACTGATGTTGACTGTTTGCCAGGCTCTCACCCAGGCAATTATTACTTGTAAATCATTAAATGCTAACAATAGTCCTGTGAGATCAGTACTGATGTTACCCTATTTTATAGATGATGAAACTGAGGCACAGAGAGGTTAAAGACCTTGCCTAAGGTCACACAGCAGGTAAATGGCAATTCGGAGACTCAGTTCTAAGGCAATCCGGCTTGACTAGAGAGGTCTTTTAAAGGCTACATGGAGGTGCCTCTTAAATATACCAGCACTGCTGTCAACAGAGGCCAGGCGCAGAATCACAAAGTAGCGGGTTTTGGAGGACCGAGTCTGGTCTGTGTTCAGAGCACGGGCTCTGTCACTCGGCCACCAGTGTGGAACAGATGCTCTGGAGTCTGGGTGGCAGGCAGCAGAGCTAGAGGACAGCCTCTGGGGCAGGCACGAATGAAGCCATTGGGAGCTCATTCCCGGTGTGGACCCTTCCCAGAGCCCCTCCATTGACTTCTGAGCTCTGCAATTCTGCTCCCAAACCTGACATGGTACAGCGCTGACAAAACAGCAAACCCTGTGGAGAACAGCAGCAGAGTTAGAATAATGAATCCTGAATGTGGGAGCTGCATAAACATTAGAATGGAAATTAGGTTGAGGAAGAGACAGCTCAGAATGGACTTTGGGGACTGCTTTTTTTCATTCTGTAGATTGCCTTTCAAAGAGAAAATTAAATGCTAAACATAAAGCAAATGTTCAAGGAAAGAGCGATTTGGTTTTCCTGCTGGTAGCCTGCATGTTCGGGGTGGGGCCTGCCTCTGAGGCCCCCATCAGTCCTGAAAGCCTGGTGGCCCAGCCTAGATGTTCCCAGACACCTTCTGCAGACACTGGGTGATGAGGACATATTTCTATATAACTGACCTTTGGCAAAGATTCTGTGCACAAGAAGTGCTCAGGGCAGGGATATAGCATCAACTGAAACCATTAGAGCCTCTGATTGCTGCCCCGATGATCCAAGCTCTAACTGGGGCTTTTATGAACCTGCAGAATTCCTAGGGACCATGAGGGCTGTGGCATCCCATCGTCTGCCTCCTGCAGAGCAGCAGCAGCCATTTGCACTAATCACTGTGTCTTCAGCCTGCCTGCTGTCTTCCCTCCCCCTCCTCATTTTAGTTGCCAACGTCTTACAGCCTAATTATTCCTGGGGTGGGGGGTGCATGCGGAGGTGGGACTCTCATCATTATATTAAGAGCTTTTGACAGGACCAACCTTTCTGTCTTCTATTTCTGTCTTGTTGAAATTCTAGTGTGCCATGTTAATGGCTGAAATAAATGTGAAAGGAAGGATCCATCAACCCTTTCTGGAAACAGGGGAGACAGCAGAGAGCATTGTGTGCCCAGTACTCTGTCCACAGGGAGATTTATGGCTTGTTCACTTGACTAATAGGAAGACTGCCCCAACTTAGATGGGGGAAAAAAACACCATGTTGTCTCACTTAGAGTTAAATTTATTGCACTCAATTTTATCCCAATATAAAGTCATAAGGTTGAAAGGGACCCCAGAGAGTATCTGGCCCACTCCATGGGCTTGCTCTCTCCTTGCATCCTTACTCTTGTATTGACTTGGTCTGTGGTTTGCCTTCTTGAGTATAAAAAAGTTATCACTGGCAAAGTTTCGCCTTTACCTGTCATGTTGGCCAAAGTTCTGACTGCCTTCCATCTCTAGCCACCTTCTTCCCTGACCTCAAGGGGCGTGAACAGTACAGGTGTCTAACAGCTGACACAGCAGGGCTTCTGCAGAGAGCAGGAAAGTTGGAGGCCACATGACCTTCTCAGAGTGCATAAGGTCAAGAAAACCACCATGAAAAGAATGTGGAACAGAATCTCAAATTCCTTAAAAAAAAAACCCAGAAACCAGACCTATAGGACTGGTTGAGATTGGAGGACTCCCCTAGACTATTGCCCTAAGATGCTCTTCAGACTTTGAACTGAAGCCATCCCCTGAGGTCACCTTGTAGTTAAATAACAAATTGGCTCAAAAAGTAATGAATATCACCCTTAAGTACTGTACTCCTTTAAGAAAATCACCTATATGAGACCAAACAGTCAACTATTACTTTAAAACAAAGATGAGTCCATAAGGGGATAGGGAAACTAGATTGATGGAAACCGAACAACCAGAATGGAAATAATGAAAACATTCACACATTGTGAAGATTGTAACCATTGTCACTGAACTACTCGTGTAGAAATTGTTGAATGGGAACCTGTCTTAGTTATCTAGTGCTGCTATAACAGAAATACCACAAGTGGATGGCTTTAACAAACATAAGTTTATTCTCTCACAATCTGGGAGGCTAGAAGTCCTAATTCAGGGTGTCAGCTCCAGGGGAAGGCTTTCTTTCCCTGTCAGCTCTCGGGAAAGGTCCTTGTCATCAATCTTCCCCTGGGTCTAGGAATTTCTCAATACAGAGACCCCAGGTCCAAAGGATGCCCTCTGCTCCTGGCTCATCTTTTTTTGGTGGTAGGCGGTCCCTCTCCTCTCTGCTTGCTTCTCTCTTTTATATCTCAAAAGAGATTGACTTAAAATAGAACCTAATCCTGTAGATTGTCATGCCTCATTAACATAACTGCCTCTAATCCTGCCTCATTAACATCATAGAGGTTAGGATTTACAACTCGTAGGACAATACCATCAGATCACAAAATGGTAGACAACCACACAATATTGGGAATCATGGCCTAGCCAAGTTGATATACATTTTTGGGGGATACAATTCAATCCATGACAGAACCTAAACTGCTCTACAAACCTTTACCAAAAATACAATAAAATATTATTAAAATTAAAAAAAAAAAAACTCAGAAAGAAAGAAAAAAGCACCATGGACAAATAGCTATCTGCTCTTGTTGAAGATCTAAGAACAACAAACATTGTCAATGACATACCACATGCCGGGCACTGAGTTAAACACACAATGTGGTTTATCTAATTTAATTCTCAGGACAGCTCTATGAGTTAAGCATTATTGTGATCCCCATTTTATAAATGAAGAAACAGAGGCTTAGCGAGTTGAAGTAACTTGTCCAGTGTCATATGGACAGTAAGTTTCTTAACTGGAATTTTATTCAAAACTGAGGTTTGAACCCAGATAATCTAAAGCCTGCACTCTTAGCCCCTACATTAAATTGCCAGTGATACACCCAAAGAGTGTAGAGAAAGGGGAGGAGCAAGGAGGCTATCAGGCGTAATCACCAGTATCCCCACACTCCTTGACACTCCTGGGACATTTTTACTGGAGTCTCCAAGTTTGACTTCTGCCCTCCGCAACTACTCTCCTTTCCCCACTTTTCTTCAGGATTTGGTGGGCTTTAGCAGGGTCGCACAGAGGAACCACAGCCTTTGACATATTTATTGCCAGAAATTTCAACAATTTCAGTTCGGGTTCTGTGCCTGCCCATTGAATTTCCCTTAAAACATTTTAGTTTGGTGAAGTGAAATACCATTTTTACAAATGTCCTGGCGGCACAGTGGTTAAGCATTTGGCTGCTAACCAGAAGGTCAGCAGTTCGAACCCACCAGCCACTCCTTGGAAACCCTATGAGGCAGTTCTACTCTGTTGTATAGGGTTGCTATGAGTCAGAATCGACTCGACGGCAACAGGTTTGTTTGTTTTTTTTGTTTTGTTTTTTGGTTTTAGTCATTCCAAAAGTTCATTATCACATCAAGAGCTTCACTCCTGGTGAATGAATGAATTCATATCTTGGAGCTTACTGAATATTGATGCAAGATGACCCAGGCCTAACAAGGGATGCTACTGCTTCATTCTGTCCTATGAGTACTTGCATCAGTCAAGAATATGCTTGGCTACAAGTGACAGAAGACCAAACTTAAAGGGGTTTTAGCAGAAAAGGGTTTATCTGTTACACGTACCAAAAAGTCTTTCACGAGGCAGTTGATGGCGTTGGTCCAAGTACTTGGTGATGTCAGAGCCAGCTTCTCTTGACCTTTCCTTTAAGGTTGCAAGATGGCTGATGCTGCTCCAGGCACATAGCCCCATTAAGACCAGGAGAAGGGGCAAAGAGGTGGTGTCAACAGCATCCACCCCTTTAGTCTGGAGATGCAATGGCTTTCCCAGACGCTCCCAGTGGCCTTCTCCTGATATCTCATTGGCCAGAATTGTGTCATGTGGCCATACCAGGGCCTGAGAAAGGGAGCACTTGACCTTTATAATGGAGGTGCCAAGGAGAAGAGAGTGAGACTATCTGCTGGGTCAGTCAGCAAGTTGTATCTGCCAGAGGAACCATTCCTCAAACACTGGTTTTGAGGTTTGTGCAGTTGGGTTACCCTTTACTCTTTGAGGCTGAATCAGATAGTTGCCATGGAGTCGATTCCAACTCATGGGGACCCCTTCTGTGAAGAGTAGAACTGTGCTCCATAGGGTTTTCAAGGCCGTGACCTTTCAGAAGCAGATCACCGTGCCTGACTTCTGAGGCTCCGCTGGGTGGATTCAAACTGCCAAGTTTTTGGCTAGTAGTTGAGTGCTTAACTGTTTGTGCCACCTAGGCTCCTCATCTATACAATGAGGATAGAGCGTTCATTCCCTGTTGGTTGTCTGGGAGGCTGGAAGGGAGCATTGGGAAAGCGCCAAGCGCAGCGCCAGGCACAGATGTGGAGTAGCTGCTCTTCCTACTGGAACATTCGTTGGGGCCGCCAGGCGGGAAGGTCACGGCTTGGGGCACAGAGGTGCTTAGTGTCTCTCCTGAAAGACAGCTTGGAGATTTCTTTGGAATTCTTTGACAGGGCACCTGCTTTATGGAACTCGACAACACCACAGCCCCTGGGGCCTGCCACAGTTGTGGGCTAGTTAAACAGAGAAGAAAGGACACAGGCAGTTACTCCAGCCCTGTCCTCGAGGGCCTTTGCTGGCGTGGGAAGAAGGTCTGAGGCAGTCCAGGGTCGTCAGGGGCTACACTTCTCTGCAGCACCAGCAGTTCACGTTAGGACCTTTCCTGAGTGATGGGGCTGCGGCGGCCAGCAGGCAAGATGTCTTATGATTTCTGTGTGAATTTCTTTCCCCACGCAGAGAAACTTGGTTCTGTGATTCAGGTAAATCTCACTGGTGTTTCACTGTGATTTAAGGGAGAAAACAACGTGGGGAGACACATCTTAGCTCCATCTTGCCAGAAATAGTCATGCCATTTCTGGGGCTGGCATTTCCACCAGGAGTTCATAAGATCTCTGTGAGCATCCAGCTGGAACAGGACATCCAAGGACCAGGGGAGCCACCAGGCCAGGGAACAAGATACGGATTTTGTTTTCAGGATGCAAAGGTTAAGGGGGATGCTATTTCATGCTACCTCCTCAAAGCAGTCTTTCTCGACTCACCAGTAAATGTAGACATCATTCAGCTTGTATGGTACTTTTACAAACTCTGAGTACAGGCAGTCCCCGAGTTACGGGTTACGAAGGAGATCGTTCCTGTCTCTTTAAAATGAATTTGTAAGTAAGTTGGAAGAGGTGCATATGGTTTGTATTTACCCTTATGGTAGCGCAACAAAAGACTCCAAGACTTTTTGATGATTTAAAACCTGCGCTTGCAGCAAGCGAAGGTGATTGCAATGCAGAATTTGTTGCGAGTAGGGGTTGGTTCAATCATTTCAGAGTGAGGGCAAATTTACATAACACTAAAAGGCAGTACTAGCTGTCCTTCAGTAGGCAGTTCGTAAGGCAGGAATAATTGTAGCTCACAAAGAACTTCCACATGTACTTTCCCACTTAACACTCACGATAGGTGGCTGCTGGTATGAAAATTAGAGAAATAAGGAAACAGAGGTGCAAAGAGTTATAGAAATTTCCAAAAACTACAAATAGGAAATTGCAGACAAGTCTCAACCTCTTGTCCTTGAACGCAGTTCTTTTTACTGTGTCATTTTGTTTTATTCATTAGCAAGTTTTGTACTCAAGCATGAGTAAGTCACATCGCCAGTCCACACCTTGGCTTCCTCATCAGAGGGCAGCATAGCCTCACGGCTGGAAGCACCGAATCGGGATTCACAGCTGTGACTTTGTGACTGCTAGCTGTGTGACCCTGGCACTCCACAGTCTGTTTTCCCATCATAAAAATGGGGATAATACCTCTCACACAACACTGTTTGTTGCCAGACATATAAAAGATGCTGAGTAAATAATGTTGCTTACTATATGATTAATACTAATATTCTCTAAAAAAAAAAAAAAAAAAAAAAAACGCAAAAAAACCAAACCATTGCTGTCAAGTTAATTCTGACTCACAGTGACCCTATAGGACGTGATAGAACTGCCCCATGGGGTTTCCAAGACTATAATCTTTATGCAAGCTAACTGCCACATCTTTCTCCCACAGAGTGGCTGGTGGGTTTGAACCGCTGACCTTTTGGTTAGCAGCTGAGCACTTAACCACTGCACTATCATGACTCTTAATAGTCTCTACATAGTTTTATTTAATAGTCTGGCTCCAACAATGACCCTCTTGCACTTTATTCTTTTTTTTTTTTTTTTTTTTACTTAAAATTGATCTATTTGAACATTGTCATCCCTGGGTGGTGCAAATGGCTAAGCACTCGACTGCTAACTGAAAGGCTGGAGGTTCAAATTCACCCAGAGGTGCCTCAAAAGAAAGATCTGGTGATCTACTTTCCAAAAAATCAGCCACTGAAACCCTATGGAGCACAATTCTACTCTGATGCACAGGGGGTCGCCATGAGTCAGAATTGACTTGACAGCCCCTGGTTTGGTTTGTGTAAATATTAGATGGTTACTTAATTTGAACGCAAACCTCTAGAGTTCAGGGTCTCTCCTGATTCTCTGTGGTGCACAAACCCTTCCCTCTCCCTCATCTCCAAGGCACTCACCGTGGATGTGTTTATCGATTGGACTTAAATTAGATGAAAACATGAACTGAAACTACTCATACATGTGTGTACCACTGCAGTCAGTAAAAACAAATATCCACAAAAAAACCCACCGAAAGCATGGTAAATTCATTCTAACAGATTTTGGTAGAAAAAAGAGGAAATTGTTGGAAAGACTAGACCCACTGGCTTCGATGAACATTTCAGTTTGGCTTGGACAGGTTCGTCCAGTGCTGCAGTGACTCCCTAGGTGTGTTGTAAGAACATGAAATAGTTTATCCATAACCTACTTCCCACTGTCCCACTTGTGGAATAACAGACAGGCACCTTCTTGGGCAGCAAAGCAAGAGACAAGTGAAAGTGGAGAGGCTCCTTAGTTAACTTTAACAGAGTTCTTTAAAGTGTATGATTTCATACATACCAGCTGCCATGGTAACTGGGCTCAGCACCTTGTATGTACCTGATGAATGGCATCTGTAATTAATAACCTCAGTTGCTACCCTAAAGGTCGGTGGTTCAAACTCACCAGCTACTCTGCTGGACAAAGATGTGGCAGTCTGCTTCCATAAACATTACAGCCTTGGAAACTCTACGGGGCAGTTCTACTCTGGCCTGTAGGGTTTCTGTGGGTTGGAATCAACTCGAGGCAATGGATTTTATACGTATAGGAGTCCTTGGGTTGTGCAAATGGTTAAGTGCTGGACTACTAACGGACAGGTTGGCAGTTCAAACCCATCCAGAGCTGCCTCGGAAGACAGGCCTGGCAATCTAGTTCTGAAAGGTCACAGCCTTGGAAACCCTATGGAGCGGTTCTACATGCTACACATGTCAGAATCAACTCAAAGGCAGCTAACAACAACACCAACCTAAGTATAGCATCCAAGGAGTCTCGCAGATCCCCGCAGGTGTCCTGACCACGGTCCATGGTCTGCTGGGATTATGCACGAGAACCAGGCACTGTGCACCGCACCATGGAATCTTATCTTCCAGAGGGGTCACTGAGGCCTAGCGGCGTGGCCTTGTTGGGCCAAGTCAGAGCCAGGACTGAAGGTCAAGAGACCTCATTCTCAGGAAGATATTCATGAGCCACCTTAATATTTTTAAATTTTGGTAAAAGAGGAGGCATTCTCAAGGTCCAAATCACATGAAACTCAGTTTGAGTATGTGTGCTGTGCTTAAATGAAGGAGTTTGTGACGTGGGTATTCAATTTCTGTAATCTGTGCTAAATTTAAGCATGCAAAATGTCAAATTATCTCACTATTTTGCTTGGGTAAAAAAAAGAAAAAAAGGTTTAGATTTATGGCTGGACATTATAAGAACTGCTGCTTCATTTCAAATCCTGGCAGGCCCCTCACTAGCAGCAATAGACCAGTAAGTCACTTCCTGAGCCTAAGGTCAGCGTTTTGACCTTGGAATAAACATCAGTAATCAGAGCCAAATCTTCTCTCCTGCTGTTTCCAGGGGAAACGGGGGAGGGGGCATGTCTTGAGGCTCCAGCTGCTCCTGACTCCACTTAGCTCCCCACTGTATTGCCCTCCCACACCCCCTCCCACAAAGGGCTGCCGCAGAGTGCCACGGGGACACTCCTCCACAGATCTGGGTACTGACTCCTTCTGACCCTCAATTCCTTGGCCCTAGGCAAGGAACAGCTTCTGCAAAGGTGGGCCCCACCTGAAGAACTCCTCTGGAGTTAGTTCTCGGGCCCAAGGAATAGTACCTGGCTTTGGTACCCCAAGTCACTTTCAAATGCACCTGGATGGATGTCTGGGACTTATAGAAGGTTATTTACACACACACACACACACACACACACACACACACACCAGTTGCTATAGAGTTGATTTCAGCTCATAGTGACCTCACGTGTGTCAGAGTGGATCTGCACTCCATAGGGTTTTCAATGGCTGATTTTTTGGAAGTAGATCGCCAGGCCTTTCTTCTGAGGCATCTCTGGGTGGACTCGAACCTCCAACTTTTCAGTTAGCAGCCAAGCTTGTTAACTGTTTTCAGGACCCAGGGAATCCTAAAGAAGGTACCAGGGTAGGTTAAATATTTAAAATCCAAAAAAACTCATTGCTGTCAAGTTTATTCCAACTCATAACAACCCTATAGGATAGAGTTTTTAAGGCTGTAATCTTTGTGGAAGCAGACTGCCACATCTTTCTTCCATAGACTGGCTAGTGGGTTTGAACCACCGACCTTTTGGTTAGCAGCCAAGTGCTTAACCACTGCACCACCAGGGCTCCTTAAGTTAAATATTTATCTCCTGGTTTTTGCTTTCTTAGGTAATAGGCTTTAATGACATTCATTTGCTTATCAAAGACCTGATAAGAAAGCTTTATGATGGCTAGAAACCGTCTCTAAATAAACAAAGGAAATGGGACCTGGAGGACTTTTCATTCGTTTTCTACCCAGGTCTGGTTACACTCTCTGTCCTAGTATAGATAAGCAAATGATTTACTTCTTGACAATTTAGAGCCAAAATGGCGGAACACCATGGTGTATCTGGTACTTTCACATCCAAATTAATAGTGTTGTAGATCATAAACTGCCAAGTGCCCTGAGAAGAAAGTTAAGTGCCCCACCCTCCAAGAGATGCACCCAAAGCCACCCAGTCTAAAGCAGTCACCCTGATCAGTTGCAAACTCACCATCCTATTTTAATTCTAGGAACACTGCTCTCCGATAGTTTTCTTGCTTGTTTAGCTTCTGTCTCCAGAGCACAAGAATGTAAATTCCTTGAGTTGTTCACAGCATGTCCACAGAGCCCAGAACAATGAGGGGCTCAACACCCAGCTTTAATTCCTGTTGTGTAGGAAAGGCCATGAAACAAGTGGGGACCCAGAAGAGAAAGGACAGTACCATGGGATTGAGGAACATGTGGAGACCCGCCAGAGAAAGGAAGCTGTATCCAGGAGAGATCCAAGGAGAGAAAATCAAAGGAAGGCCGAGTGATAATATGGATAGTAAAGGAGGGGTAAGCAAGTGGCTTCCTCCTTTCTCCACTTCAGGGCTCGCAGAAATAAACAATTTCAAGTCTGAAACAAGCTTTTCAGTTAAGCTCTTCCCCATTCCCTGCACCCAGCCACAGTCTGAAATCAGCTGCTAGAATCCATTCCTCTCTCTGTTCCCAGTCTCCCCTCACCACTAGCCGCCATATGCTGCGGGCACCAAAGGCCATGCTAGACAGCTGCTGGAAACATGACAAATTCTCTGTGGCTGTCTTTGCCTACAAATCTGTATTAGTTTCCTAGGGCTGCCACAGCAAAGTACCACCAAGCAGATGGCTTAAAACAACAGAAATCTATCGCCTCACAGTTCTGGAGACCAGAAATTCAGGGCATTGGCAGGGCCATGCTCTCTCTATGAAGGCTTTAAGGGAAGATCCTTCCCGTCTCTTCCATGTAGCCTCAGATGTTCCTCGGCCTGTGGCAGCATAATTCCAACTTCTGTCTTCATCTTCATGGACTGTCTTCCTTCTGTGTCTGTCTGTCTCTGTGCCACTTCTATTCTTATAAGGACACCAGTCTTATTGGATTAGGGCCCACCCTACTCCAATATGACTTCAGGTTAATTAATTATATCTGCAAAGTTACTATTTCCAAATAAGGTCATATTCACAGGTACTGGGGTTCAGGACTTGAAGATACCTTTTTGGGGACACAAATCAACCCATAACTCTACTTAAACTGAAAAGGAAAAATACTACATGAACTTTACACACTGACTTACAGGGGAATCGAGTCCAGGGTGATCCCAAAGAGGGGAAGAGGAGGTGAAGCCTGGGGACTATGCTCAGGAGCACTGCCAAATGAGATGGCGAGGAGCTGTAAGCCGAGCAGAAGCATGGACCACGGACACTGCAGCTTTACAGGTACGAAATGATGGGAGGTGGAAAGGAAAGATGCAGTAGCAGTCAGAACCAGGATCGAGGTTTTGAGAGGTTTGAGAACTATCTGTTAGGATTGGAATTATGTCTGGGACTTTGGATCTGATCATCCATGTTCTGGCCATCAGCTGGCCGACACCTGGCCAGACTCGCCTTGAGGAGGTCACACATGCCATAGAGGCAGCTGGCAACATGATCCTAAGATGGGCACCCATGTTTGCAGCAGACCACATCCAGCTAGCTGTTCTCCATCTAACTGGCAAACCCAGACCTCACCAGCCCATCAACAGCACTCAAAGATTTTGCTTTCTAATTTGGGGTAGAAATGGTTCCTGATCTTTGGACTCTGAAAGATCTTCCCTACTTCTCCTCCCTTGAGCCTTCTTCCCAGAAGCCTACCTGTGCTGGACTGGGTTCCCTGCTTGGAAGGAAAATTTTTTACTCAATGCACGGTCTGTGGTGACTAAGTCTTTCTTTTTAACCGACCCCACTTTGTTCAGTGTACTCGGAGCAGGTTGCTGTTGTTGTTGTTAGCTGCTGTCGAGATGACTCATGGTGACCCCATACACAACGGAAGTTTACCACAAAAGCAAGGTGAGCCACACCCCAAATTTCTGCACAAAACTGAAGTGAAAATAAGCATTACAAGGACAAGGATCTTTGTTTTGTACTCTCCGCTGTATTCTAAGCACCTAAAACAAATATTTGTTGAGTATACACTGATAAATATTTCTTGAATGAATAATAATTGGCAAGTGAGAAAACAAGTATCTCTTTCAAGTAGATCTCAAGAAAGAATCAGTAAAATACACAAGAACTTGAGCTGTTCAAAATAAACTAGTATTTGAGGATATAAGGAGGCCTGGTGGTGCGGCGGTGAAGAGCTCAGTTGCTAACCAAAAGGTCAGCAGTTCAAACCCACCAGACACTCCCTGGAAACCCTACTGGGCAGTTCTACTCTGTTCCATAGGTCGCTGTGAGTCAGAATTTGACTCGATGGCAATGGGTTTGGTTGGTTTTTGGTGGCACAACAGTTAAGAGCTTGGCTGCTAACCAGAAGGTTGGCGGTTGGAACCCTCCCCAGCTCTGAGGGAGAAAGACTGGCAATCTGCCCTCTTAAAGAGTAAACCAGAAAATCAAAACTGTTGCCATGGAGTTGATTCCGACTCATAGCAACCGTATAGGACGAGTAGAACTGCCCTATAGGGTTTCCAAAGAGCGGCTGGTGGATTCAAACTGCAAAGGTCAGCAGCCAAATGCTTAACCACTGTGATTACAGCCTAAAAAACCCTATGGGGGCAGTTCTACTCTGTCATATGGCATCGATGTGAGTCGAAAATCAACTCGATGGCACCCAACAACAAAAACAATTTCAGGATCTAGGCAATCTCATTTTAAAGAATGAACTGACATGTTTTAAAATAAAGAGTTTCTGCACTTTTGCCTTAGGTTACTGCTTTCTCTGCAGCCCTCTTGAATGGTGAATGTTTTTTCCCCAACAGCCCTTGTACCACTTGGCCTAGAGATGGGATAGGGGCCCTCCTCATATCTTGACTATTTTAATTCCCGGTTCATTGTCATTCTGTACAATGTATGCCTCAACTAACTCATGGAGATATGCATAGAGATGATTGTTCTGTTACCCTAGACCCTCAGTTCCTTGAACTCCTCTCTTCCAAAGACTTCCTTCCACTCTTGTTGTTGTCGTGTGCCATCCAGTCGATTCCCACTCATAGCAACCCTATAGGACAGAGTAGAACTATTTCACAGGGCTTCCTAGGCTGTAATCTTTCTTGGCACAGATTGCCAAGTCTTTTCTCCCAGGAAGTCTCTGCGTGGGTTCAGACCACTGACCTTTTGGTTAGCAGCGAAGCACTTAACCATTGTGCCACCAGGGCTCCTCCTTCCACTCTACCTTACTAATAAATGCGACTCCTCACAATCACATTTTTATGTATGCCACTCTCAGCATCACTTTTTATTTTCCCCGTTCACCCTCTCCAATACTTCATCTCCAACAATTCTTAGAGGCAACCAGAACCTTAAATTTATTGATCCTACCACTTTGTACCATTCCTCACCCACTTGATAGCCTCTTTCCTTGCCTTTTCTTGCTTGAATTCTGCTATGAATTATTATAACCACTGCCTTAGTACCTCCTCAGCTCTCTTCCATTCTTTCCATTTTTTCATAATTTCTTGGCAAAAAAGCAATCCTGGTTAAATTAAAATCGCTGCTTCCTCTGCTTTCACTTCCACGTAACTGAATATGGCTGGAGAAAAATACACATCATGCTAACTGGTCTCACTTTAAGTTTATCACCAGAAATATCAAATGGGCCTTTGATACTGCTGGGCAATCCTATTTTACTTCCCGAATCCATACACCCTCCTATTCCACAACTTCTTGTCCCCTAGACCTCTCACACCATCTCCCGCATCCTCTCGGCTGATTGTCTTGTTTTCTACTTGACTGAGAAAATAGATGCATCAGAGGACTTCCATGACCTCCACCACCACATCTACCTTCCTACAGGCATCTGCAATCTCTGCTTTGCCCCTGATTCCACCGATGAACCCTCCATGTTGCTATCTAAAGTCAATTCCTCTACTCACACGTTCGATTTCTTAACTACTCCAGGACATAGTTCAATTCTCTCCTTTTTTACATAGAAAACTTCCCCTTTCCTACTATCAAAAACAAAACGAAAAAGAACCTGTTACCATGGAGTTGATTCCGACTCATAGCTACCCTATAGGACAGAGTAGAACTGCACCATAGGGTTTCCAAGGAGTGGCTGGTGGATTAGAACCGCCGACCTTTTGGTTAGCAGCCGAGCTCTTTACCACTGCGCCACCAGGGCAGAGACTGTGTTTCTCCCATCTGAGGAAAATAAAAGAAACTTTTTTTGACTTGACTTCTCTCACCAGACACTACCCCATTTCTTTGCCCATGATTAACAAGCTAGCTAAGGAGCCTGGTGGTGCAAGGTTAAGGGTTCGGCTGCTAATAAGGTTGGTATTTTGAAACCACCCAGCTGCTCTGTGGGAGAAAGACCCGGTGATCTGCTTTTGCAAAGATTACAGCCAAAGAAAAGACCCTATGCAGCAGTTCTACTCTGTCACCAGGCATCACTATGAGCAGGAATCTACCTGACAGCACACAACAACAACAAAAGAAGCTCTGTCTGTGTCGGTATGTGAGGGTGTGAGCATGAGCATATACTGATGGTGCAGTAGATTTTATCTATCCTGTGCCTCGTGGAAGAAACACTGGTGGTGTAGTGGCTAAGAGCTACAGCTGCTAACCAAAAGGTCGGAAGTTTGAATCCACCAGGCAGTCCTTGGAAACCCTATGGGTCAATTCTATTCTGTCCTATAGGGTTGCTATGAGTCGGAGTCCACTGGTCGACAATGGATTTTTGGTTTTGGCGCTTCATTGCATATCTGTTGGCCAGTGATGGAGCTAATGTCAGCAGAGCTATCACTTGGAATTGCATATGAGCTTTTTTCTTTTAATTGCAAGTGGTATACGTTAATTGTAGGGGAAAAAATCAGGAAATACAGATAAGCAAAAACTAATAAAGATCAATTATAATCTTTCTATTCAGAGAAAACTACTAATAATATTTTGGGTTACGTTTCAGTGGACTTTTTTCCTGGGCACATATATATTTAAATGTACAAACTGAATTCTATTGCACATACAAATATTCTATTGCATATGCACGTATATGCATGTATTGTGAAAATTCAAACAATACAAAAACATATAAAGACATTACTGTGCCTACTAACTACTGTACCTCCTCTAATCAAATGCCTTCCCACAGAGCATGCTCTATTGACCTTGTAGTGGGTGTCCTTTCTGACTTTGAAAAAGCACGTTTACATGCATGCATTTATGTACATATGCTGAATTCTTACAAATACATGATCCTTTTGTTTGTAAAAGGAGCCCTGGTGGTACAGTGGTTAAGCACTGGTCTGCTAACCAAAGGCTGGCAGTCTGAACCCACCAATCACTCCACAGGGTGAAAGATGTGCAGTCTACTTCCATTAAGATTCCCAAAACCAAACCACATCCACTGCCATCGAGTCAATTCTGACTCATAGTGAATCCCTGTAGGGCAGTTCTGCTCTGTCCTATAGGGTTGCTATGAGTTGTAATTGACTCCATGGCAATGGGGTTTGTTTGTAAGAGACACCATGATTTTATGTACTAATAACAAAGAAAAAACGCTGCCGATTAATCTATGATGCCATTGATTGCAAGATGCGTCTAGAATTTAGATATTCAAAGTAGAAAATAAAAATGTATTTTAGAATCAGTATGATGTGATTTTTTAAAAAATAGAAATGAGACTGTATTGTTCTGTGTCTTGCTTTTCTCATTTAACAATGTATCTTAAAGAACTTTCTGTGTCATTTTTTGTCCCTTAAAGCCACTGTGGAGCCATCCAGTTATAAATAGATCATTATTTGTTTAATGATCTCCTATGAATAAACATTTATGTTCTCTTCATTCTTTTACTCTCAAAAAAAAAATTAAAAAAACTACAGTAAACATCATTGTTTATATATCGTTTTTATTACATTCATTTTAATTCGGAAAAAATAAACATGCTGAAAGTACAGAGACTAATATAATAACAGCCTTGTATACACAAAATATTCATTAAAACTTTATCATATTTACCCCACATTTTTTAAATAAAAGAAAAAATATACGTAGAAAGTTATGTCCATTGATGCCATTGTTCTCCTTCCCTTTCCTGGGACAACTGCTTTCCTGCATTTGATATCAACCCTTCCATTCTATTTTTTTACTTTCACGGCATATGTATACATCATGAATAACAAGCATATTGTTTTGTTTTATTTACATAAATTGTATATGTCGTACATATTGTGCCCCTTACCCTCAACAATGTTTTTGAAATCTATATTGTTATGTGGTTCAGTGATAGAATTCTTTCCTTCTATGCATGAGACACAGGTTCGATTCCCGGCCAATGCATCTCATACACAGCCACCACCCATCTGTCAGTGGAGGCTTGAGTGTTGCTATAATAATGAACAGGTTTCAGCAGAGCTTCCAGACTGAGACAGACCATGGAGAACAAGGACTATGGAGCACGAGGGTGAGATCAGCAACTAATCGTGGAGATGGTGCAGGACGGAGTAGCCTTTCACTCGTTTGTCATAAGGTCGTCACGAGTTGAGGGTGATTTGTTGGCAGCTAACAACAACATGCTGATATGCAGTTCACTTTTTCTACTGGTTTAGTGTTCTTTGACCCCACCTACAAGTGAGGGTAAATTCCAGGAAGTGAAACACTGGATCAAAGGGTAAGTGCATTTTGTTAGGTACCGCAGGATCATCGTCCCAAAAAGGGACGTCAGTTTACACTTTCTCCAACAGTGTCTGAGAAAATCTTCACAATCTCACTACAGTTAACATTATCAGTCATGTTAAAATCTGTCAAATCTATTGATGGAAACAGTTTCCGTCAACACTTGTGAAGATTAATATCTTTGCATGTATTTATTGGCCATTTGTATTCTTCTGAAAAACTTCTATGTCATTTTATTTACTCTATTTTTTTTTTAGGTTAAACTTTTTAAAAAATTCATCATTTTTATTGATCTCTGTGTACTATGGATAGTATTCTCTTTGGTGGTTTTTTTAAAAAAGCCGTTTTCTTTTTTTCTACAGAAGTTTTTAATTTTATATCCTCAAATCTGTTATCTTTTTCTTTTTTCTTTCTTTCTTAGGAAGGCCTTTCTTACCTCAATATTATAAAAAGATAGTGACCATTTCTTCTACTACTTATCTGTTTTTTTTTTTTTAACAACTTGATCTGGAATTTGGGTGTATGGTGTGAGACAGGGATCCAACTTAATTTTTTCTTCTCTTGTGAATGTCCCTCATTACTTCTTAACGGCCTATTTGGCTGCCTTGAAGAGATACACCTAGAAACTATCAGCCCACAATATATTCGTAAGGTCATCAGTAGATTCTATTTTGTTCTAGCTGCGTAAGATGTGGGGTTATTTTCAAGTGGAAAAAGTGCAAGTGAAACCAGTCACAAATACATGAACACTTTGATGTTTTTCTCCCAGACGATGCTCTGACCATAGCACTCTACATCTCCAGATTAATTTCCTTTAATTTTCAAGAGGAATTATTATACATATTCTGTATATGCTGCACCCTGCAAAATATCACACAAGATACAGCCCCTACAGTCAAAGTGCTTCAGTCTTACGGAAAAAATAAAATTAGTACATAAATATATACATGTGCAGATGAGGTGAATAAACCTCTAAGGTAGTATATATTAACGCATGACTGTTCCAATGAGGGCTTGACTTCCTCTAAGTCCCTCAGGGAGTAGGATGGTTTCGTGATCATTCTTGATTCTCTGGAACAAAGTTGGGAAATGGCAAATGTTAGTTGAATGAAATTGGAACAACAGGTAGGGTTGGAATTCAGAGAAGAGAGAAACCTACATGGTCTGTAAAAGCCAGAGGATCTTTCCTAGAGGTGGGACTGTGTTGGCCCTAAAGATTTGGAGGACCAGTTGCCATCGAGTAAATTCTGACTCATGGTGACCCCATGTGTGTTTGGAGTCTCTGGGTGGTGCAAACAATTAACATGCTCAGCTGCTAACCAAAAGGTGGGAGGTTCAAGTCCACCCAGAGTTTCCTTGGAAGAAAGACCTGGTGATCTACTTCCGAAAAACCAGCCATTGAAAATCCTATGGAGCACAGTTCTACTCTGACACACATGGGGTCACCACAAGTTGGAATCAACTCCACAAGGACTGGTGGTAGAAGGATTTGGAGAAATGGAAAAGAAGAGGGGGCATGTGCCTGGCTCATCTTTCTCCAAGTATTTGACTCCTTTGGACCCAATTTTCTCTCTTCTCACCTATTAGTTCAGGTTGTCTGGGAGGGAACTGAAAAGCTGCGAACATGCTGTTGATCTCCCTCAATCATCAGTCTCACTTGCAAGTTTTCCCAGAGCCCTGTAGCTTTTCAAGCCTGTGCAAATAAATTCTCTGGGAGCAACTCCCCTGCTGACTCCTCTCTCTGCAGGAGCAAGCAGCCGTGCGTGAGGAAAGCATCAAGTCCATCTGTCACAGAGCATTACCTCTGTGAGCGCACACCGTGCTTCAGTCCCAAAGAGTCAAAACAAGCCTCATTCATCTGGCACAAAGCTGGGCTGACCTCTCAAATTAGAGCCAGTTCTCATGTCAAGAAAACAGCATCGTGTTTTCTGTGCAGCCCCAGAGTGACACAGTCCCAAGTCAGCACTGAGAAGGACAAACAGAAAATGTGGAGGACAAGAATGGAACACAGCCCACAACCTGAGTCAGAGGCCCCAGAGTTTACCTGGAGCGTTTCCCAGGCCATCGGGACACTGGAATAAGGGGGAACGTGGCTGTGGGTTTGGCAAGGAGAAATTGGGGCCCTGTGGGCCAGACTCCCCTACATTCTTCTCTGGTGAGGAGAGCAAGATAGTCCATCCTATCAGAGACCAGAAAGATGGAACATCCTAAGGCTCTCCTTGCCTTTCATGGGAGAGAGGATGTTTGATGAAACTCATTAGAAAGAGATTTCTTCTCTTTAAAAGCCTTGAGCACTGTGCTCTTTTAAAGAACTATCTATATTGGATAAAACTGATAATAGCAACTAGAAAGGTTAGATAGGAAGCTTAGGGGGCAGTGAGTTTACGCTAATGGTGGAAGAATAATTTGGAAACAAAGGGTGAGAATGGTTTCGCAACTCGAAGAATGTAGTCAATGTCACTGAATCATACACGTAGAAATCGTTGTATGTTTTGCTGTGTTTATTTTCAATAGCATCAACAATAAAACAAAATAAACTATTTAAAAAAAGTGTAGTCTCAACCACATCCAGCCCTGTAGAGAGTGGGACACTCTCACTTTCAAAATGACTTAATTTTTTGGTTTTTAGTTAATAAATATTAGTAGAGCAACTTTTGGTGAATCACTTCCCTCTTCTGTTTCTCTTTCTCTCTTGATTATTGAAATTTCAGGCTGAACAGTGGGCGTGAACTAGGTTGAGGCTGTGCACAGGCCTGGCATGTTCTGATGGGTGCCTTTTTGCCCTCCGACTGAGCTCTGCTGGGAATGAATTTCACTCCTTAGACACACGTAGTGAAAGCATCAGAATTTGCCTTCCTAGCCCTCATTGGCCTGAGTTTCCTCCAACTTGCTGGCATATTAAAACAAAGCTGCCATGTCCAATACCAAGCTGGGGATCATGGCTGATGACAAGTCCACGTGCTCCTTCATTTAAGTCACATACTCTGCCATCCTGATTGCTGGTGAGAGTATTGCTGGTGAGACTTTCTGCCTCTGGATAGCCCCAAGATCCTGCTCCTGATTCTTCGTGGTTCCTGGACTGCTGGGCCTCCAGCCTCACCTCTCCAGGCCCCATCAGCCATCCACCAGCTGGAGACTAAACCCATCCTCTAAACCACAGTCACTGCCTCTGTAAAACGATGTATTACTCAGGTATGAGTAATACCTGTCTCCCAGGGTGGTTTGCAGACTTTGATGATATAATGGCTGAGAGGCACTTAGCACTCTGCCAGGCACATGAAACTGAAAAATCCCAAACCAGTTGTCTTTGAGTTGATTCCGACTCATGGTGACCCCATGTGCGTCAGACTAGAAATGTGCTCCACAGGGTTCTCAATGGCTGGTTTTTCGGAAGTAGATCACCAGGCCTTTCTTCCAAGGCAACTCTGGGTGGACTCAAAGCTCTAACCTTTTGGTTGACAGCCGAGTGTGTTAACCTTTTTCACCACTCACAGCATGTGCATAATAAGTGCATGTTAACAACGAAGATTAGTCCAAAGGACTAATTGTCCACAGCTACCAAGACCTCCACCAGACTGAGTTCAGTACAGCTAGATGGTGCCCGGCTACCACCGCTGACTGCTCTGACCAGGATCACAACAGAGGGCTCTGGACAGAGCTGGAGAAGGATATAGAGCAT
>NW_004443945.1:13931389-13982403 GCF_000243295.1 Trichechus manatus latirostris
GTTCCACGGGGGCGGGGGGGGGGGGGGGAATAAGTGCATGTTAGCTGTGGCCACATTCTTGACCTTGTCATCACATTTTGGCCTCAAAACATTTTTTTGTTTTAGAATTTTTTATTTATGTAACGCAGAAGAATACATTCCAATCCTCTCATCTTAGGGTGTATTAGGAGGCTCTTCTCTCTCCTTGGGATCCTACAAGAGACTCCTCACTATCTCTAGTGTTCAAAAGATTGGGAGAAGAGTCCTTCCCCACATCTCTCTTCTCCATGGCCACCCACGACTACTTCTATGAAGCCAGGCATTTTTTTCTGGATGCCAGGGCTAGGGTTTTTGAGGCCGACAGGATAAGGTCCTTACCAAACCCTAAAACCAGTACATACAACTCAAACAGAAGCTTGGCTACCTTCTCAGAACAGGCCAGAGAGAATGCTTTCCTTTCCTCCTAGGATCCCCCAACAAGTAGAGGAACAGCAATTCAATCAATATATGCTGAGCACCTCCATGTCAGGAACTATTCTAGGCACTGGGGATACGTCAGCCAACAAAACACATAAATATCCCCACCCTCATGGAGCTTATGTTATAGCAGGTGTGGTGGCGGGGCAATCAACAATAAATATTATGAATAAATATAAATAAGTTAACACAAATTAATCTCTTAGCAAATTATCCTAACATTATCCTACCACATTGGCATATCCCAGATTTAAAATACATGTACTTTTTCTTAGTGGAAATTTAGTTCATATACCTTCAACCAAAGAATATTGATGCAATGATTGCTCTAGTCTCCCAGGCACAGGGGCTGGTCTCAAAATTCTGCAGATTTACTTAAGTTTCTCTTTTAAAAACACACATGGATAGAAGAGTGGTCTCGAAGCCCACATTAATTAACTTGTGAGAAGGATCAACCTTATACAAATGTTTGGCCAAATTCTGCAAATCTGAAGCAAGGGAGAATGCAAGTATAAAAGGTATTGTATGTCAAGCCAGTAAGGGAGGGTTCAAAAATCTTTAGAGGAAAGATCTGCACAACATGGAATTTTGAGAGAAGATTCTACCTTAGCAAATTTCTCTGCCCTGCAACAATCATTCCTAGACAACTGAAAGTGATCCCATCACAGGGTTACTTAAAAGAGAAGGTGTATACTTCTAAACTAATGAATCCTGTGTATTTAGAAGTAAATGCCTTCCGTTGTTGCCAGGTGCCGTTGAGTCAATTTCGATTCATAGTGACCTCATGTGACAGAGTAGAACTGCCTGATAGGGTTTTCTTGGCTGTAATCTTTATAGGAGTAGATCGCCAAGACTTTCTCCCGTGAAGGTGCTGGGTGGGTTCAAACTGCCAAGCTTTCGGTTAGCAGCTGAGCACTTAACCATTGCACCATCAGAGTTCAAAAGCCTTCTAGAGCCTTCATTTATTGTAGGTACACACACACGTACACACTTGCATACCCAACGATTTTCTATTATTTTCCTCTAGCTCCTATTTTCTGTGAGAACTTGATCTTGCCATCAGAGATCTTGCCTACCATGGGGTAACCTAGCCCCAAATCTCTGCGTGGCTGGATTCTTCTTGTCCATCATGAGTGTCCTCTTCCTGAGAGGCTCCTCTGGCCCAGTCTAGCATAGCCCAACCTCCACTCCTCACCACCCTGTTCCTCCTTTTCACATCAGCCTACTTTATTTTTATCAGAGCTAAATATAATTGGAAATTATCTTTTTCACTTATTCATTTCTTTGCTCGTTTGTTTATTGTATGTCTGCCTCCACAGAAGATAAGCTCCATGGGAACAGAAAATGAATCTTGCTTGCTGTCTCCCCAGCTTCTAAAACAGTGTTTGGCAAGAGTAAATGTCCAATAAATATTTACTGAATGAATGAATGAAAAACTGTCAAAATTGATTGAGCAAAGCAGCTTTGATTTCATTGCTGCCTGAAGCAACCATCTCATTTCCCTTGCTTTTTTAATCCCTAAGTCCAAAGTCTCATCTCCCCTACCGGACAGTAAGCTTTTCTATGTGAAGTTACCATATCCTGACTGTCATGGTTGATTTTGTGTGTCTACTTGGCTAGGTTATGGTGCCCAGTTGTTTGGTCAAACGCTGGTCTAGACGCTATTATGATGGAGTTACACGTAATTAAATAGTTGGCCTTAAGTAAAGCAGATTACTGTCCATAATGTGAGTGGGCCTCATCTAATCAGCTGAAGGCCTTAAGAGCAAAAAGAAATTTCCCTAGGGTGAATTCTCCTTCCAGACAATAAATGGACATTTTGCCAGAATGCCTTCTCTCTTCACTCTTCTTGTCACCTGACCTGTGGATTTTGAGACACAAAATCAAACCAAAAAACCAACCCTGGTTGCCATCGAGTCGATTCTGACTCATAGTGACCTCGTAGGACAGAGTAGAACTGCCCCATAGGGTTTCCAAGGAGCTTCTGGTAGATTTGAACTGCCAGCATTTTGGTTAGTATTCAAGATGGATCTAAGCACATTGGCAGAGCTTTAATATTACATCATGATTGTGATGTAATTATCGTCTTACTTGTTTGCTTTTTTGTTCCTACTATCAATTACCTTCTCTGTTTAACCCCTGCGACACCAGGGCTCCTTTGAGACACAAGCCTGCAGAGTTTCCAACGTGTCACTTGACCTACAGATTTTAGACTGGATAGCCCCCCATAATCTCATGAGTCAATTCCTTGATATATACAAGCATTTTACGAGTTGCTGTTAAAAAAAAAAAAAAGCATAGCATGCTTACAAAAATACCTCCTGTGGGGGAGGGCCTGGTTGGCAAACAATGTAGAAGGCATGCATTACTTGTGTAAAAATACGGTACCTCACTGGTTCTGTTTCTCTAGAGAACCCTAACCAAGACACTGAGCATCTTTGTCTTCCCCACAGAGCACAGCAGGTCGTAACCTTTGTTGTTTTTCCATAAACATTAGTTGAGTGAAGAAACAGTAGCATATGGCCTCAATTTGCGGTAAAGTTCTTTAAGTGAAGAGAATTCATGCACGATTTTCATGGTTTGACAAAACAGAAGGCTGTATCAAGCCTAGGTAATAATTAGTGTTATTATCATTGTTTTTTGAGTTTTGCAACTAATAAAAAATGGGCCACCCTTGGCTTATGAAATTTCGTTTTATGTGAATTAGAGACATGATAATAACCACCCAAATATTAAAAACATCTGTAGTTCACTATCATTAGCTTTTCCCAGTATAGAGTGTGAAACAAATACCAGCAGACCCCAATTGTATACTTATGGCTGTTTATTCACAGCACGGTAAGAAGCAACTAGAAACTCTCAAGTCTCCACGCTGTCATTTCTCCCAGGAAAAAACCATCGTGATTAATGTAACGGCTCCTTTATGACTTTCTCCTTGTTTCAGGGCATCAACTTCCAACCCTACCCATCTAACCGTGGAAATATGAATGACCGAATGTTGTAAATAAATGAGTTAGCATGGAGCTGGTATCTCATAAACACAGACACTGAACTTGCTCTGAGAACTCTCTACACCAATGGTTCTTAAAGTGAGGTCCCCAGATCCGCAACATCAGCATCACTTGAGCACCTGTTGGAAATGTGAATTCTTGGGCCCTAAGCGTACAGAAAAGATGTCACTAAGACCAGTCAACAAAATTCACGTCATGTGTTTTGCTTATAGGAATGCGCCTTTCATCCTCATTGAAGTCAGCCCCATAATTTATAAGATTTATGATCTGTCAGCAAGCTGCTTAACTTCCCTAAATCTCAGTTTTCATGTGAGGAGAATAACCATCTTGAAGAATTATCATGAAATTAAAGGAAGGTGGCACATAAACAGTACTCAATAAATGGTAGCTATTACTCTAATACTTGTTTTTCAAGACCATAGCATATTACAAGGAAATGCAGTATACTAATGAAGAAACAATACACAGTGTAGTTAGGATTATAGGCTCCAGAGCCAAATTATGGGTTTATATCCTAGTTTTACCACTTACTAGCTGTGGATTCTGGCAGTAGGGCCCAGATGTGTATATATATATAGAGAGAGAGAGAGAGACAGAGAGAGAGAGAGAGGATCTTTCAGTTAGCTGCCCAGAGCTTTAACCACTGTGCCACCAGCGCTCTCTCTCTCTCTGTATGTATAAACACCCATATATACATTGTTGTAAAAATATGTATATAACACAACATTTTCCTATTTAATGTTCTGCCATGTCTACAGTTTAGTGACATTAATTACAATTACGTTAATCATGTTGTATAACCACCACCAACATCTGTTGCCAAATTTGTAGCATCATAAACAGTTTAGGAAACTCAGTGCTTCCTAAACAATGACTCCCCCTTCCGCCTTCTTTCTGTCTCCAGTAACCACTATTAAACTTTGCCAGAGACTCATATTTTAGAAAGGCCTTCCTGGTGATTTGATGCACACTCAGATTTGAGAACCATTTGCTCTGTATCATCTGTTAAGACCTAAAGTCAAGAGAACTAGAGTAAATTCCATGATCTAATACAGTCAGAAAAGCTCTCTGGGCCCCAGGTGGCTCATCTGTTCTTAATAGATTAGACCTCTTCCTGTTCTGGCACACTGCTTGATTTGATGAAATATTTGGGTCAGGTTTTACAAATCTTCTGAATTATACATTATGTTACATTTTAGCATGTTTCTTTAGGTTAAATAAGCAGAGATCTACTGCAGCTAGCTTAAGTAAGGGGGGAGTAATATAGTGAGGAACGACATGAAGTGATTAGGAGAATCTAAAATACGGCTGGGCCTCACCTAAATAGCAACTGAAGGATGGTTCTGTATTCAAAATGGATCTAAGCACATTGGCAGAACTTTAATATATGTCATGATTGTGATGCAATTATAGTCTTATTTGTTTGCTTTTTTGTTCCTACTATCAGTTATCTTCTCTGTTTAATCATGTTTCTCAACCCCCTAATTTTAGCTTGCAGGCCTAATTCTGTCAATGTTTTTCTCTTGAGAAAGAGTACCATATTTTTATGCAAATAATGCACGCTTTCTACATTTTTTTGCCAACTGTGCCCCCACCCAAGTGGTATTTTCTTAAGTGCTGCTATGCCAATTTTTTTTACAAGTTGCTGTAAAAAAATTAGCATAGGGTGCTTATCAAAATACCTTGAAGGGGGAGGGCATGCTTGGCAAAAAAGTAGAAGTCACGCGGTATTTGTGTAAAAATGCAGTATAATAGATGTAGCTTACCTTTTGAGTGCTACATTATTGGCCAGTTGTGCTGACAGTCAAGTATTTAACAATTGGTATAATACAGATATCAACCAATCAGAACGGTGAAGCAAACAATTAGAATAGGGTTTCAATCAATTAGAATGGATGCTGACTGTACACAGTTGGCACAACCATTCCAGTGCATACTTGCTGACTATCAGATGGAAAAAACAGCTGTGTTGGTTTGCCCCTTCAGGATGAACGGAGGGCAGAGCAAAAAGATGCATATAGGTGGAAACTATGGTTTTTTTTTCCCCTCAACATTGTATCCAAAGTGCCTAGCACAGTACTTGGCACATAGTAGTTACTCATTAAATGTTTAATAGCACACATTATGGAAAAATTATTTATTTAGAGAACTTGTCAATATTTAAATAAATATACTTGAAATTCAAGCTCTAAGTCCAATTTAATATGTTATTCCTTGCCTATAATGTGGCCGTTCGGTTGCCCTGTCTATTCCTCTTGCCCCTACCCCTGCCTCACCAACATTCATCTGAACCATAAATTTATCCTCCTGCCTCTAGAATCACTCTTTCTAGTACAACTTCTGCACTCTCTCCAAAACATTTCTCTATTCCAGTGTTTAAGTATTCTAGTTCCTTACTCTTTCCCCTGTTTGAGGATTTATCTACGAATAGGCAAAGCATGAAGACATACATGAAAATGATAAACATGAAAACAGGATAGTGGTTGCCTCTGAGGGTGTGAGGAGGAATCAGAGAAAGAGTCAATCTGGTAGTATAATTCTTTATATGTTTTTATATTTAAAAATTGAAATATTTAAAAAATTTATCTTTATAAAATAAAATAGTTAATATTATTATGTTACTAGTACTAGTGTTACCAAAAAAAAAAAAAAATTTTGGCAGTAGATTTCTGCTTCTAGCCATGAAAGTAAATGCTAAACTTATTTTCCTGGCAAAAGTAAATATAAAAATGAACAAAATATATACTGCAACTGTTTCCAGGTGTCAGACAATGCACAGCGCAGGACTGTGACCTTGAGAGAAGGAAACACAAGAGGTGAGCCCCTGGGCACTCTGGCTTGCTGTCTGGGGACATCTTCCTGGCACAACAGAGGAAGGTGCAACCCAAGCCAATTGTGGTCCTGCTGAGCTATGGACTTAGAGAGAAGAGTTCTAGGTGCTAAAGCAACTGGAATGTGTGGACCAGAGAACCAGAGAAGAGGGGGCTATACAGAGGGGTAGCCCCAGAAGTCAGCATGAGGGTTCACCTCAGTTTCTTGGCTGATGCCTGAACTATGTATGAAAGGGCTAGACGGCATGAAGACTAACAAGCAGAGCTCACCTATTGTGAGGATACAAGCTAAGAGGTGATGCTCAGAGACACTGGAATTCCAGTCCAGAGTGGAGAGCACTCACTGAGTACTTCAGACACTCATTTGTGACTCCAGAAAGACCATGCCTTAGGGTGAGGGCCATGCGCTAAGACTAAGTTCACCGTTGAAGTAGACCTACCTAATAAAAAACGTGACAGGTCTGACAGGACTGAAAGAACCCACCAGTAATTGAATATAATTTAAATACAAAGCACACCTAGGTACAATGTAGTCAGACTGATAAAAAAACAAAGATGAAGAGAAAATCTTAAAAGCGTTCATATAATTTTAAAAAGTTGCTAGAAAAGAGAACAAGGATATGGATGATGGCTGATTTCTCAGAAATAATGGAGACCAGTAGATAAGGAAATGACACAAGCAAGGAAAAAACAAAACAAAACAAACAACTGCAAAGTATTCCCGTTACCACGTACTGTGTTCTAGAAGGAAGACCTTTCTATCCCATAGTTCCTGTGGCCCTGCTCTCTGCTGGCGTGATGTGTCCACTCCCAAATTTACCCTGCCCATAGGAGTGGCTTCCTCTTCTTTAACCTGTTGCCGTGAAGTTAATTCTAACTCATGGGAACCCATGTGTTACAGAGTAAAACTGAGCTCCATAGGGAGCTCCAGAGGGTTTTCTTGGCTGTGATTTTTTATGAAAGCAGATCACCGGGCCTTTCTTCCTGCTGTGTCTCTGGGTGGGTTTGAACCACCTACTTTTTGGTTAGTAGTCAGGCACAAACTGTTTGCATCACTCAGGGACTTTCTTTCTTTAAGTGTCCTCTTAAAAGCTATGATCCTTCTCCTTGACATTCAAGGCACACACAGTACTTCAGGAAGATCCTCGATATAATTATATAATTAAAAGAAGTTTTGAAGTGTTTGTTTTTGCTTCCATCTTGTTTCTGCTTTGTCACTCACATCCATCCACTCACCCTGCTTCATAATGAGCTAGGAGTGAGGAAACAGAGACCCAATTCCAGTCAGGGAAAACCAGACAAATTCTAGTTAAGGGTTAGGTTGTTCTGAAGCCTTTTTTCTCCTGGTTTCCTCTTTCCCATACTCTTCTTCTCTCTCTCTTTCCCCTATTCCCAATTCTCTTTCATGCCTTGGAAAAAGAGTGATAGGGTTTGAGATTCAGCTTTAAATGAAGAACCTACAATATTTACACCTGAGGGCCACGATATGATTTATTGTAGCAATAGAAAAGATACAAGACAGAAAGGATATCCTATTAGTATCAAGAGATAGTCCCTGAAAGCCCAGCACATTAGGAAGTAAAATGATTCCTGGATATTTTTAAGAGCCTGTCTCTTAGATGATTCCAAATTTCGAAGCTCTATTTGTTGTGCCCCATCACCTCTCTTCTTGAGAAAGTCCTGAAGAACTGAATTTCTGGTTTTGTGAGTGTGGAGTTGTTTCTCTAAGTGTCTTTAGGTATGAGATTTACATCTAAAGGGTGACTGGATTTTCAACCTTGAGTGCTCAGCGCTCCAGAACAATGGGCTGCATCAGGATGCACCACACCCTGCTCCCCCAACACAAAAACACTGGGGCTTTTTGTTTATTTTGGTTTTTGTTGTTGTTGTCTTTTTTTATCCTGTGTCACAAATAACTTACATAAGCCTCATGACTGTTAGCATACAAAGTCTTTGGCTACAACAAATCAAAAACGAACTAGGCAACATGTAACTTTTCCCACAATCTCCAACCTGCAAAAGTTTGAGATTTACCAAGAAAGGTTTAGGATTGTCTAATGGACACAGTTTCTTGCTATTATGGCTGTTCATTCCCTTTCAGGGTCATCAGTGGTTCAGAGTATGAGAGAGTATCCCAGCACATGGCCAGGGCCCCATGGTAGTCCATAAAGGCCCTGCAATGCTTGGGTGGCTATGAACCAACCCAGGAAGCCTGTTGTCCCCGGGAGCCCACCAGCCAGACCTATGACATAGGAAAGCCCAGACTACGGAGGTGAGAACCAGAGCAGAGCACGCTCTCTTTCTTTCTTAGGAAATAACCAGAGAAGCTGCATGATAAGAAATGGCAAAGGCTTCTCTAAGAGGACTTGGAGGTCACCCTGCTCCCATCTAATGTTATCTTCCAGGGGCTACGACTTCCTCTCTCAGCCCTGGACTCTCCAGGACACACAAAACCAGCCCATATGGAATGAAACTCTCCCAGGGTATTTTTAAGATTCTGTTTTTTGGATGACTGCCAGGCCCTACCATGCCCAGCTGCTCCTTTCTGAGAAGGCTCTGAGCTCCTTGCTGCTTGGGATTCTTCACTGGGATCTTTCTTTCATATAGCCCAGGGCAGTGGACTGCTGAACCCATTGGTGTTACATTTCTCTCTGAGAAAGATCAGACAGGTCTGCTTTTAGGGGTATCAGCAGAACCACCTCCAAATCCAGCTGCTGATGCCCTAGTCTGGAGGGAACTATCTGCTTCTCTCAGAGGACCTGTGTCTTCATGAGACAGACCAGGGAAGAGCAAAATAGTTTCTTATGCTGTTAATAGCTGGCATTTGTGAGTACTTATTGCATGCAACTCATGGTGCTAAGTGCTCTATATACACTACCTTATTTAACCCTCACAAGAGCCCAATGAATTGGGGAGCTTTTTTATTCACATTTTGTAAACGTGGTTAGTGAAGCTCAGAGAATGTAGGGACGTTGTCAAAGCTGAATAGTGAGTAAATGGCAGAGTCAGAAACCAGCCAACCAAGTATAATTAAAAACAAAAACAAAAAAGCTAGTTTGTGATGTAGAAGTTAGTCACACACTTCTAGTCAGAATTTGTAAGTCACCATTTCGTTTTACAGTCATTACAGTGAGGAAAAGAGGTGCTGTCATTTTCAGACATAGGCCCTAGACTTTTTACTGACATGTCAAAAATTCTGAGAATACAAGGATGATCCCCTGGCAGGAATAGTAATGGCCAAAAAGGCATGCAAGAGTCTAGAAAAAAGTAATTAAGATTCCAATGAGAAGAAAAGGAAAAAGCAAGCTCTCCTTCTCTCTCTCTTTATACATACTCTCTCTTTATACATATATGTATATTTGTATATGGAGCCCTGGTGGTGCAGTGGTTAAGAGCTCGACTGCAAAACAAAAGGTCAGTGGTTCAAATCCATTAGCTGCTCCTTGGAAACCCTATGGGGGAGTTCTACTCTGTCCTATAGGATCACTATGAGTTCGAATCAACTCAGTGGCAATGGGTTTGGTTTTTGGGTGGGTATATATTTTTAGTTTTGGTTTGGTTTGGTATATACAAATAAACAACAGCAACAAAAAAACAGTATAGTTACAAAGAGCCGCCACTGATAAACTCAGATGTTAAATAAATAGGAAAGGAGGCAGCAGGGGCCCCCAAGTAAGGACAAACGGAAAAAGGCATGTGCCGATGAGAAGAGTGATTGGAGGTTGAAGGTTAGAATTCAGCGAGGCTGGAAAAATACTGAAGTTAGAAAAAATGACCCTTTTTAGTTCTTTTGGGGTCAAGGAGTTGTTAAAGGAAGAGGCAGGCTCACTGCTCGGAGGTAATTGTGAAACAAGTGCTAAAGCATTTTCTAATTCTCTCTTCTCTTGTCTAAAACTGGAAGAAGAATCTTTCAACTGGAAATCATAAAAACAAAAAACAAAAATGAAAAAGCTTTATAGAACAGGAGATGAAGCCCATGAAAAGGATAAGCGCCACCATTATCAAGTACCTATTTTATGCCAAGTTGTTATCCATATTCTAATTAAATCCCATAATAACGCAGAAGAGTAGGTATTATTATAACTGGCACTGGCATCTTCCACTGTGTTTTGTGTTTTTTTACTTTAAGAAACATGAAGCTCAGGGAGGTTCGGTGACTTGCCCAAGGCCGAGCCAGGTCTTTAAATTGAAATTTGCACCTTCCCGCCATATTACAGCGCATTTCTATGGAGTCCCACAATAATAATCTCTTCCTTCTTTACTTGGACATATTAGATTGCTCTAGGAGAAAAATATGGCAAAGTTATTATATCTGTATTTCAGCAAATCATTTGAGAAAACGTCTAATGAATTTCCTGCAGATAAAGTGGTAAAATGTATGCCGGATAGTGGTAAGGTTAAGTGGCTCAACAATTGACTCAATAACCAGATTTGTGGATAGAGGATTCAGGTTTGCATCTGAATATGCCACTTATCACATGTGGGACCTTGGTGACATTATTTAAACTCTGTGAATTACAGGTTTCTTATCAGACAAATAAAGATGATAATAAAAACCAAAAAACCCAAACCCATTGCCACTGAGTTGATTTCAATTTACAGTGACCCTATAAGACAGAGTAGAACTGCCCCATAGAGTTTCCAATGAGCGGCTGGTGGATTCAAACTGCCGACCTTATGGTCAGCAGCCGAGCTCTTAACCACTGCATCACCCAGGCTTTGAAGATGACAATAAAACTACTTATCTTGTAGGATTAACTTATATCATGTATATTCAAGTTATTGTGCGAACTATTGATATTAATATTACCAATAGAGAGTTACAAAGCTTTGATCTTGGCCCTATTACAGTCATCATTTTATCAAAAACATGGAGGAAGATAGAAGAAACACTTTTATCAGATTTGCAGGTGACACCAAGCTGGCAGTAAAAGCTAGTATGTTTGGTGAGTCTTAGACCTTCAGCATAATTCAAGGTAAATGCCAGGGCTACGGCAGTCATAATGAGTTTTGGCAGGTTGGAGTAATGGACAAAACCAGTAAGAAACTAATTTAGCAAGAATGAACTTTTATGTTCGTATGTGTTTAAAACCAAAATGGCACAAAGAAGGAATGAGGAAGCAGTTCACATGAAGTAGGATCTGGGAGATTTGGTTGCTCACCAGCCCAGTCTGAAGAGCTACGTGAAAGAAACAGTAACACAATCTTAAGTTGTGTTTATAATAGGAGGGTCCATAGTATTCTTCTTGGACCAGTACTCATCTGGAGTCATTTGCTTAAGTCTGGAGAGTGTACATAGAGGACAAGGCATATGATGAGGTGTCTAGTAAGTGGTTGAAGGGACTAGAAGTTCCTGGAAAAGTGAAGAATAAATAGTGGTAGTAATAATTACAGTCACCACCACCACAATAGCTAATACTTATTGAGTTCTTTATTGTGCTAAGTCCTTTATCTGTTACTTCATTTAATCCTTTCAACAACCTCATGAGGTAAGTACTATTATTACCCACATTTTATAGATGAGAAAACTGAGATTTGGAGAGGATAAATGACTTATTCAAGATTATATAACTAGTGAGTGACGCAGCATTTATTGGAACCCAGGCATTCTTATCCAGGACAGATACTTTTAGACAGCATGGTATTCTGCTTTCTAGGAGTTGGGCCTAATAAGACAGCTAACTTAAAATATTTGAAGGACTATCATGTGCTGTGTAGTTCTAGAGGGTAGTACTAGTTCCAGCAAAAGGAAAATGAGAGGGAGATTTAGCCTAAACGTTCAGAAGACGAGTCTAACAATTACAGAGTACGGATGGGCTGCATTGGAGAGTTTATTTTCTCTAGCAGCTTGCCAAGCAGAAGTTGTATGGCCACCTCTTAAGGTTTCCCTTGCTGCTACGAGATTGCCCTTCATTGTCAATATTCTACAATTCCATTAGACTTGCCCTTGGCCAAACGTGTTATTTAGGACTCACAACTGCAAGTAGCAGGAACCCAACTAACTACAGCTAGATGTGTGGGATCTTTTGGAAGAGCAAGCATGTGGCTCATCTTCAGTCATAAAGGAACCTATGACTCTCTTCAATTCCTGCTTCCACTTTGCTGTGTTGGCTTCCTTCTCTCTTACCTTCAACCAACCTCCATCATATATCAGAAAACATAGCCACTGGCAGCTTCTGACCTTTTTCTCATCTAATAGTTTTCTGCCACAGAAGATGTATTGTGTCTTTGGTATCAAGGCAAAACAAAACACAAAAAAATCTTCACAGGCAAGGGCACAAATTCAGCTAGTTTAAGAGTCAGCGCCCCTATACCACCACCAACTGGGGCCATGGGGTGGAATTAGTTAGAAAATGGCAGGTCCCATGGGAACAATATGGATGGATCAGAAGGATGAAGCATACTAAACAATAGGGGCCCCATGCTGCAAAACAAAATGCTAAGAAGCTGGTATTCAAAAACATTAAGGACACCACTGGTTTAAGGTTTTTTTTTGACTCAGTCATACGCAAACTATGAACATGAATTTAAGGACCTGGGAATCTTCCATGCTGATTAAAGCTTTCTGAAAATATTTGAAAAGGAGAGTCACTGTTAAAACTAACCGACTATTTGGCTCTTATAATGTGCTCAGTGCTCAGCTTGGTGCAGTACTGGGTGCAAAAGATCTACAAGTCACAGTTCTTGTGCTCCAAGATTTAAAAATCTAATGGGATTAATGACTGAATGGCATGTTGGGGGAGTCCCTGGAAGGTACAAATAGTTAACATGTTTGTTGGCTAACCAAATTGTTGGAAGTTCGAGTCCACCCAGATGCATCTCTTTGGAAGAAAGGCCTGGTGATCTACTTCCAAAAAATCAGCCACTGAAAATCCTGTGGATTATTGTTCTACTCTGACACACATGGGTCGCCATGAGTTGCAATCAACTCAATTGGAACTGGAGCATTTTGGGAACCATTTTAAATATAATTATGTAATTAGCCCTTATGAATTATCTCATTTACAAATAGATTTTATATTAAGTTTAAATTAAAATTAGCTTCTTAAGGCAACTCTCAAAGGTTCAGAAATAGCCTGACTCATGGCGACCCCATGTGTGCGGAGTACAACTGCTCCATAAGGTTTTCAAGGCTGTGACTTTTCTGTCTCCCAAAGCACTTCTGGGTGGGCTCAAACCGCCAGCCTTTTAGTTAGTAGTCAAGTGCTTAACCGTTTGTGCCACCCAAGGACTCCATGCCTGGAATAGTGCCTAAAAAATAATAGAGACTAAATAAATATTCGTTCATTTAACGGATATGTATGGAGCACCTATGTGTCAAGCATTGTTATAGCACTGAGGATACAAAAGAGAAAAACAAAACAAAAAACAGACATGGTTTCTGTCCCAAAGGAGAGTACATGCTAGTCATAGTGCTGATCTACTGACAGAAGAGTGTCTAGTTCAAACTGCTTATTTCACAGGAAGAAAAACAATGTCCAGAGAGATAAAGTGTTTGAATCAAGTCATGTGGAGGATTTGAGTGGCCTAGCTGTATGTTCTTTTTTTTTTAGATTTCTTCTTGCAAGCTGCTTCTCAATAAACAATTTACAAAACAAAGGTAGGTGAGTGAACTTCTGTTTACTGTCCATGAATGCCAGCAGGATGTTAAGGGCATCATGGGCTGCCGTGGGGCTTTGGCATCTAGGGTCCCTTGGAGAGAGGATGCTGGCATCCATGTTGTTAGGGTTCAGTTGGAAACTGCTAATGAAGAGCTCAGTCCTAAACTGGGAGTTGCAAGAAGGGACTCACATGGATCATTTTTGAGGAAGTAGAAGGGCTTTTCAGGAGAGGGTGTATAAGGAAGGCAAGGGGATTTTCACAGTAGGAGAAAATGAACAGCAAAGAAATAGAGTAGGGGCTGTATATTGAATAATGAAAAATTCTATGGACCGGTATGGGGGACTAGACTAGAACTGAGCCTTGGGAATGCGGGAAATGGCTGATTCAAAGAATGGACAGAGAGCTGGGCTTGGATTTCAGTTGAAGTACTAATTAAATGTGAATCCAAACTAGCTCTTAAATTTAGAGCCTAGAGAGTACTCCCATCGGCACTGCTGGCCCCCTCCCCTGTGAGAAACTGCCCTAGAAAGACATGGAGAAACCCTCTCACCACTTCATTCTCACAAAATAGGAGCCAGTCTCCGGATGGATTGTTGTATGTCAGGTTACCACACGTTTCTCCCCAACTGGAAAGGCATCCTCGCACTAAAGCTGAACTGACACTTCAGCCAAAGGACATCAGCTGAAGGCCAACTGTCACCCCGTCATCTTCTCCCAGGGACTAGCGGAGCCCTGTGCATAATTCTTTGTGATTCTGCTACCAGTGAAGGCCAGGAGTACATGAGAAATCTCACTCCTTTTACTCATAAAACCTGTGAGCTGCTGAGTCATTCCATCAGAAATCACCTTGATCCAGAATAACAGCCTTTTTTTTAAAAGCAGCAACTTCTAATGGTGTGAGCAAAAATCCTTTGGCGCTTTAAACAAATGCTCGGCAGAGGGCTATTTGCTAAGGCCAGCAGTCCATTTCTGTTAATGAGTTAGAAAAGGATTATTTTCTTGTTTTTAAACTGATAATGTGACTTAGGGAGCTATAGCAGGCTTGGGGATGCTTGGGGAGAAGAGATGTCAGAGAAAGCACTACATACAACGTCTGTAAAGAAAAAGTTTTATTTCAAGTGTTAAATACCATCACCAGAATGCATTTGATTTACATTAGTTGGTGTTTGTTACAGGACTAATCTGCCCCTTTTTTTTTTCCAACTGGAATTCCCTTTACTTTTAAAACATATTATGTACAGGGCAGCAATGGTCACTGGATTAGTGCTATTTACATGACGAAACCACAAGTTGAGGTGCAGACGTGAAAATTAAAAAAAAAAAAAATACACCAACTTTTAAATAAATACTACATAATGATGAGTATGTACAAAGATTCCGTACGGTCATATCCTTCTTATTAAAATTAGAAATAATTTATATAGGAATATGCACAAAAGATTATGTGACTGCATCTTAGTATCAGGAAAATGGTAAACATTTATTCTAAGGGATAGTATAGACACTATAAGTCTATTAAATCAATTGTTGCTGGTACACAGGTGTCTAAATTATTTCAATAAAGTTTTATTCGTTCTTTTAACAACTTTACCTGGGTCCATCATAGATCTCAGAATGTCAAGACATACTCTCGGTGTATTTCATATTGCACCACATAAAGAAAAGGCATTTTTAGTGGTACTCATTTTAACTTTTGCACCATATCATATCAAGCATGACAGTTTTTAATGGTCAGCACTGAATCTTCCAAAACATCAAAGAAAACAATATTTATGCATGGCCTTAATTTAAAGTTAAGCAGAAGGTGTGTGGATTTCAAAAGTTACCGCAAGAAATTAAAATCAATCGATAAGACAGTGTTATTAAAGTGTACATAAAGATCCAGAACGTGTGGGCGGTCTATTACATCAGCCAGTGACTTTTCTTCTAAGTAGGGGAATGTAAGAGAACTCTGACCTTGCAGCACCACCCAATGGTAACAACTGTCGGTAAAACCAAAGGCAGGGGTTTCTGACATTAGGGGAGCGGCTTGGAGACTGTTGGCGATGGCATCAAAGAACTATTAATAGGCATATTGACCTCCCCTTAGTCATCTAAAAACTGGAGCTTTAAAATTGTTGCAAATTTATGTTTACTGTATTTCTTTAGAAATATAATTTGTGAAAAATTGAATTTACTACAGAAAAATGAATAAACAACCCCGTGTTTCAGGGTTCCAAATTTTTAGCAGTTTCTATTCACATAGTAAATGGAAATCGGCTAAAGAAATTGCTTTAATTAATTAAAAACAAAACCTAAGACCTTCTAGAAATAATACTTTAACGCCTGTATGAATAATGCTGGTGCTAAAAACAAACTTATCAGACATTACAATGGCCACATGATTTTAGAATTTTCCTATAGAACTGAATTTTGAAGGTGAAAAAAAAATTACCATGCACTGTACAATAAATCGAAAAAGTTCAAATATCTTCTTCATCAAATACATGCTGACTTACTTTAATGTACTCCCAAGTCATGTTGCAAAATCCTTTTCAACATGCTTGAAATAAAGAAAGCTCTTAAATCGTTTCATTTTTTTTTCCCTTGAGAAATTCAGAAATTCAGGCGCATTCAGGGGGTATAAGAGAATATCAGGTCAAAAATTTGTAATTTTTTTAGTATAATGTTCACTCTGCTGGGGAGAAGTAAAATAAAAGATTAAAAGAAGGCAAAGAGGAAAGCTGAGACAGAGAAAAGGAAGAGAGATGTGAACAATTTGCACAAAATATGGAACTTTATGAGATTTGTATATTTAACATGGAACTAAATTGAATGTATTATACGTATTTGTCACATAAAGAGAATTTGAAGTATCTTCTAGAAAGGGTTTTCATTCGTCATGTCTGCCAAAACACAGACTGTGATTAGTTTAAAGAATAAACATGGTGTGTCTTTGTATCACCCTGTTGCATTCTCTCCCCTTTTTAAAACCATGCACTAGTGAAATTTATTTTTAAAAATAATATAAATTGTTGAAAATGGCTGATTTTTATTTTTATTTTTTGCAAGTTGCAGCCCCAAGAAAACAATTTAAATATTCAGCTAATCTGTGTCCATGCAAAAGAAGTCTCTTTAATTTCATTCAGTACAGTGTAGCCACAGAATCTTGTTTTTCAGAGTCCTACACATCTTGGCATTGGTAAGCGATGTGCCTGCTGGAACTACAGAGTCACCGCTATTCACGCTGGACTGCTTCTCGTCCCTGTCCAGAGGAGGTCTGATGTTTTGTTCTGGACCACTTCTTTGGTCTCTTGCTTTTCACCTGATGCTTCCTAGAACTTCATTCCTTGACTTGTAACATGGCTTCATGGCTGTACAGCTCCATTTCTGTGGCATAACAGGGCTTTGGGGTCAGAGAAACGAAGAAAAAGGAACGGTAAAAATATAAAGGTGCCATTGAAAAGGGCAATTGTTGCATGAAACTGACTGATTCTTTAATTAATCCATGGCTTCAGATTGGACCACAACTCAAGTGTCACTGAACTCCAAACCCATTAGTTCTTCATCGCTCTGCTCTTTCACCTGAGGGCCTTCATTAGGGCACAATGTGTGCAACTTCCTCTGGGAACACAGGATCGCTTTGTATCCCTAGAAACAGGCTCAGAAGACACAACAGTAAGCATGCAATGTTACCAGGGTTTGCGACCTGTGGGTGGTTTTGTGTTTTTTTTTTTTGTAACGCTGGTTGCTATGACAACAGTTTTACAGCTGCTATGAACGAGAATAAGAAGGTCCGGTTGAACTTTCCAGAGATGATTGGGAAGCTCTTCTCGTTAGAGGCGCCAAGGTTGGATCTACTAGCGAAGAAGGGGGGAAAAGTTTGAACCATCCAATCACCATATTGGATAGTTCCAGTTCATCTAAAAGTATCTGGGCCACTCCCATAAAGGACTTGTGATCCATGCGGCCATAATCTCCCCAGACAATGATCTGTTGGCAAAATAAAAAGGAGAGTAATATCAGTATTATCATGGCCATAAGAACAACAAAAAACTTCCAAACTAAAACAGATTTGATTCAGTTAATGATCTGACGTCAAATATCATGTTAAAATTAAAAAAAAAAAAAGTTGCTGTCAATTGACTCCGACTCATGGTGACCCCACGTGTGCAGAGTAGAACTGCACTCCACAGAGTTTTCAACATTGTGACCTTTCAGAAGCAGATTGCTAAGCCTTTCTTCTGAAGCACCTCTGGGTGGGTTTGAATTGCCAACCCTTAGGTTAGTAGTCAAGCACTTGCTGTTTGTGCCATCCAGGTACTCCTATCATGTTAAATACCTGTATTTCATTATTGGGGTAGCTGACTCTAACTACCGGAATCCAAAAGTACATTAGAAAAACTGTACTGGAGTGTTAAGACCATAAGCACTTTAGGGAGACTGGAGCCTAGGTGTGACAGGGGTTTTTCAAGTCTATGATTCACTTGAAAGGAAACAACATTGTACAGAATTTTAAAGCACTGGCTACTACTTTGACATTCCAAAGATTCCCAGCTGTGGGGAACAGACAGGAATGTGATACATAGATGGGGTATAAAGTTTGACTTCATGAAAATACTTTCTCAGGTAGGTAAGGAATAAAAATTCAGTAAATACCTGTAAAACCTTTCCTTGGGGGCTTTCTTCAAATGATAATAGCTGCTGGTAAAGGGGTTCCAGCGTTTTTCTTGCCACTTTTGTTTTCTTTTTGGCTATGCAGACTCCATTATCTAATAGATACACCTTTACATATGGTGCTTGGGAAAGAAAACACAGAGAAGAAGTGAGGTGCTTCGGCTATGAAGTGGACCCTGCCCAACTCACAGGGGTGACATCTTATGCTGCGTTTCCATATTAGGTCAAAATCATTAGATAAACAATGGATAATTATCATTCATGTAGTTTTAAGAAATGTTGACATAGCCTCTGAATTGATTACTATTTTCTCATCAACTAGTTTTACAGATGAGAACAATGGATTAAAAGAGGTGAAGTACTTCCAGCCTCTAACAATGTTTAAGAGAGATACGGTACTCAGTGCTTACTTTATCAATTCTTAAATCTAATTTAACATCCTTAAATCTATATTGTTTTACTCATCCATCTCCACAAATTACTCATTTATCACTCAAAAGGGTGTCTTTGTTGGAGGAGCTGGGGGTAGAAGACAGGGATAGGGTTTGATGTCATACGTTCACATTAGCTGGGAAAAGGTAACTAATTATGAATTTTGTGGCTTGAAATTTATCTGACAGACAGTTTACAAAAATCATTTTCATGCAGGTATAAATCATGATATTCTTTATAGCAGAATTGGTTGACTAGCTCCTAGAGCTTTATAAACACAATTGTCTCAATCGCCACTGCAAGGTTGTTCAATAGGTAACATATATTTTAATTTAAAATTTCTGCAGGGACAGAGAAGTCAAGAGATTCAAAATTATAAGTGAGTCAGTGCAGGTGCTGAGGTTAGAAACCAAGTTTCAGAATCTTCAATAATCGTTCTATACATCATTTTCCATGACTTCCAGCATCTCAGATTATAATGATATTTCAGTACTAAATATGTAGCATCATGATAAAAAAGTTATTATAGTGCCTCCTTTTCCTTATACATAACAGGAAGTAAAAGTCTTAGAATTAAAATGTTCAGTAGACTTATGCTACTTTGGAGGTCTGTATCTATTTTCATTCTAATTCCAGAGCTTTAAGGAATCTCCAAGAGAATTTTGAAGCTCTGGATAAAATGTAGTGATTTTTATTTTGCAGTAGAGTCTACTACATATGCATTTATTTAACAACTTATATTATCCCTAGTAGATCACCCTCATTAAACGCTCACTCGGGATAAACACAAAAACTATTATTGTCCCAAACCAGTCATATAATTGACTCATCTGTTGGCCTTGATTAACTTGAAATAAAGTTTTCAGCAACTAATAAAAAACAGTCTCTAAATGAAAGGCACGGATTATGAATACTAATAGAAAGAATCTCTTCCATTTTTACCTGGCAGTGTCTTGGAACCTGGTTTGACAACAAGGCCACGGGCCCGAATGATTTCCACCTCTAGCTGTCCTTTTTTGTCCATCATTCCTACTTGAATGTCACCTAATAGTATGTGGAGAAGAAACAAACTTGCCTTAGCATTTAAATGCAGTGGGAAAAATGCTTATGCCAAAAATCTTGGTTTAATACTTTCATTATTTCCCACATATTTTTAAAAAATTCAAATGTATTTAAAATTTTATGTCAATAATGTCTTACTTTAAAAAGCATTGTGAATTAAGATAGACAAAATTTAGTTGAAGACTTCTCATTGCTACGCTCTAAGACACTTCATTCTTGCTGATGATATTAAAGACTGAAATATACCCCTTGCCATCGAGTCAATTCCAACTCATAGCGACCCTGCAGGATAGAGTAGAACTGCCCCCACAGGGTTTCCAAGGCTGTAAATCTTTACAGAAGCAGACTGCCACATCTTTCTACTGTGGAGTGGCTGTTGGGTTCGAACCGCCGACCTTTCAGTTAGTGGCCGAGCCACCAGGGCATCCTCTATGAAATACAGAGAATGTAATTTTCAATAAACCAAAAGAAAAACAACAAAATCATATGACAGAAATTCTTACCCATTGCAGGTGTAGCCAGAGTCTGGCGCCCCACTAGCTGGGCAGGACCGAGGCCATCCAAAAAATCACTGAATTGGCTATCAGAGGCCAAGCGGACACCAGGGAAAATCAGACTAGAAGTAAAATAACAAATGGGATTTAAACTTTCAACCCCTGTTTACTTTAGGTATGCTTAAGTTTCCTTCTAGCCTCCTTCCTGTGGCAGGAGCAGCCGGCACCATTATTTTGTCACTTCTATTTATTGGATCTCAAGCCCCACTCCGCCTTCCATGGCTCTCCCTCTGTATTTTATGGCGAACCACCTATACTACAAGAAGCACTTTTACACTGTATCACAGGCATCTGTTTATGTGTCTTTCTTTTCCTTGGTTTGGATGGCAGGGACTGTGATTTATATCAGTAACAGTCAGCCAGTACATACTGAGCATTCACTATACACCAGGTATTGTCATATGTAATACTTCGTTGCACTCTGAGATAGATTCTATTATTTAACCCCTTTTACAGATGAAGAAGCTTTTCTGGGTCATTCCCATAGGCATACAAATTTCTTTCACCTTAAAAAAAATCCCTTTCTTGCCCCATCTCCCTCTCTAGTTGCCACCTTGTTTTGTCTCCCTCCCTTTACAGCAAAATTCCTTGAAAAAGTTGTCTCTGTGTGCCATCTTCAATTTCTTTCCTCTCATTCTCTCTTGAAACTTTAATTAGTTTTTCATTTTCACCACTCCACCAAAATTTCTCCAATCAAGGTCATCTAATGACCACGGTGCTATATCCAACTGTCAGTACTCATCTAACTTAACATAACAGCAGCAGTTGACACAACCGATTCCACCCTCTTCCTTGAAACACTTTCTCCAATTTCCTTCCTGTACTCCTTAGTCTCCTGGTGTCCTCTTTTGCCACACTGCCTCAGTCGCCTTTGCTACTTCTGCCACTAAATATTGGGAGCTTGATCCTTTGACCTCTTACCTTTTCTATATGTCTGTATTCCCTTGGTGAGCTCATCCAGTCTCATGGTTTTAAATGCCTACACTGACATTTCCAGCTTGGCCCTCTCCCTTGGACCACAGACCTGTACTCCAATTGTTTAGTTTACATATCTGTTTGGATGTCTAATAGGCACCTGAAACTTAACCTGTCCCAAAGCAAGCCCCTAGCATTGCTCTCCCCTAAAAAATTTCAACTCTGTTCTCCTCAGAGGGCTCCCCATCTTGATAAATGGGAACTTCATTTTTTAATTGTTCAACCTTGGAGTTATCTTTCCCGTTTCCTTTCTTTCTCTCATCATTGTTGTTAGTTGCCATTGAGTCTATTCTGACTCATGGTGACACCATATGTTACACAGTAGAACTGCTCCATACGGCTTTCCTGGCTATAATTTTAATGGAAGCAGATTGCCAAGCCTTTTCTTCTGCAGTACTGCTGGATGGGCTCAAACCACCAACCTTTATGTTGGCAGCTGAGTGTAAACTGTTTGCGCCACTCAGAGACCTTTTCTCTCATTACTCATATCAAATTCATCAATAAACCTTATTGGCTGTACTGGCAAAATACCACCACAATATGACGTCACTCATGCTACCACCCTGGTCCAAGTCACCATTATCTATCATCTGAATTACTTCAACAACCTTCTGACTGGTCTCTGTTGTCACCCTTGTCCCCCTCCCCCACAGCAGTCAGAGTGATGTGTTAACACTAAAGTTAGACCACATCACTCCTCTGCTGAAAACGCTCCAATGATTTCACATGCCACTCAGGGTAAAAACCAAAGTCCTTACAATGATATGTAAAGCCTGTATAAGCTGTACCCTACCTCCCCCAATACATAATTCCAAACCTGCTACCACTCTCGCTCTTACTCTACAGTGCTACCCTTCTCACTCCTGATGTCGGGCAAGCTCCGGCCTCATCACTGCCTCAGCTTGGAATGTTCTTAAGTATCCATATGACTCACTCATTTCCTTCAGATATTTACTCATATGTGCTGTCTGGCCAATTCCAACTCATGGTGACCTCATGTGAGGCACAGTAGAACTATGCTCCACAGGGTTTTCAATGGCTGATTTTTTAGAAGTAGATCACCAGGTCTTTCTTTGAAAATGTCTCTGAGTGGACTTGAAGTTCCAACCTGTTGGTTAGCAGCCAAGTGGGTTAACTGTTTGCATCACCCAAGGGCTCCTTTCCCTGTCTACCTTACACAAAATCGTAACCCCACCCTCTTGTCTTGCTTTATTTTTCTCTTGTACTAATTAATATATTATCTATTTTACTAATTTTCTTTGTATATATAAACCTTACTAATTTGTCTTGTTTACTGTCTATCTTCCCCATTAGAATGTAAGTTCCATGAGGGTGGGATTTTGTCTGTTTTGTTCACTGTTACCTCTCCAGCACCCAGAACCATGCCTGGAACACTGTAAGTACTCAATCAATACCTGTGAAACTCAATTAGTCCATTAATTAAAATATAACTTGCCCAAAGTTATATAATACCAAAAACCCAACCCCCACCCCCCCAAAAAAAAGATGAGACCCTAGGCCCATTTTATTCCAAAGTCCATGCTCTTAACCACCAACTGGTATTGCCTCCCTTATGTGACTCAGGATCCCCAACTCATAACACAGAGCCTGGAACACAGAAGGTATGGTAAAGATTTGTTGAATGAATTCATGAGTATTCATCTCATTTCTCCAATAAGACTATAAACATCTGGAGTGCAGGGGCTATAGTTTAAATATTTTTATATCTCTAGCAGTATCTAACACTGTGCTTTATAATAAATGCTCAGTGTACACTTATTTTTTACTTGACTCTTTATCTTTTTTAAGACTTCCTTGATTAACATCAAATCTATGTCTCACATCTATCCCCAAATACTCAGTTATCCACCTTTTTTTAATCTGTTTCCATAAATATCCCATATAACCCTATATATAAGTGTGTGGAAATAGTATATATCTTTTGTATTTATATGATTTTGCTAAGACAAACTATCCTTAGGGCATATCATCAATACTATGCCAGCAGCTCCTATGGCCTCACATCTGTGGACTAGCCACATGTATGTTATCTCAACATCTGATGCTTCCATGGTGATGATAAGGAGAGGTCAGGGAATCCCACTTTCCTCTATCAATGTCTTTACACACCCATCTATGGATCAAAAGTTGCTGATTACTACCAATTTGCTGACAACAGGGTTATGAAATCTTTACAAATGCCTTAAAAAAAAATCTCAGAGACAGCTGATTTGAAGGAAAGCTACTTAAAAAAAAAATTCACCAACTTTCTTTGTGCATTTTTTTTTTTGGGCTACTGTACTTATCTAAACTGTTTATTACTGCATGAAAATAAGTATATCTCAGAATTCCATATTTTTTAGTAATAATAACTAAGAACAAAGATGAAAAAATTAGCATCGTTTGGGTGGTCTGTCATGAATGCTTATTCTTTTTGTGCTTCTACAAATTATTTCAATCAAGGGCCCAATCTTTTATTTGCATATATTGTGAGAATCACATTTTAGCATCTTGCCATTAAAGCAAAATGCTTTATCCCCAAATCCATTTCCCTAGATATAAAAAGCCAGAGATGTCACACCATTCAGAGGCACATGAGCAAAAGTGCTCTTCACATGAAATCAGCCAGTGAAAATTAAGATGGAGCTACAGAGCCTGTGAGTTAGCTTTGTAACAGAACAGAGAGTGGAACAGAGAAGACGGTCTCTGCGTAGGCCTGGAAGAGACACACTTCCAGCCAGACTCACTCACTTTCCTTCCGAGCTATAGCTGTTCATGCTGCCATCTGTAGACTCTCGGCTTGCCTGTCGAGTCATCCAGTTCCTCATTTCCACTGCCAGACCTGTCTCTGTACTTCTCTGAACAGTGCTTCGTAGCTTTTTACCTCCTGCTTCTGCAGAGACAGAAAACAAAAGGGGTAATAGTTTGTCATACTAGCTGGTAACAGATAACAACAGCAAAAAAATCAGCCAACGCTGTGAGAGCTTCAGATGAAAAGAGCTGCATAAATACAAAGTGCTCTTATTAAGACAGAGAGAAAAGGTATTTAAAACAATGTCTTGTTGAGTGGGATGAAATTTTTCTAAAAAATCTTCAAGAAGCAGAAAATACCATTGTTTTATTTCCTTTTAAAACAGTGTTCAAACTGGTAACATTAGGAACACAAAAGATTCAACCTAAGTAAAATAAAATAAGCTTTGTTCTCATTGTAATATTTGAATGCCAGATTTCTTTATGCTTATCTTTTCCCTTTTCTTTTCTTTTTGTTATTGTAAGGGAAGTAGGTCTTCATGCTATTTACAAAGAACAGGTGATGAGTAATCCTCAAATTCTATTTTTAACTTTCATAATAAAATCTATCTTTGTAAAGTGATAGATATTAGAAGGCAAAGAAAGCCACACAAAGGAGATAACACTGTTTGATAATAGCTTCACATCTGGGGGTAATTTTCAGAAAATTATAGAAGAATCTTAAAGGGAAACGAGAAAACTCAGCAATGCTATGTGAAAAGAGCTTTGAAATTTTTGGTCATGGATAGTCACTGTCCTCAAGGATCTTCGATAGCTTGGAAATGAGGTTTATTTACAGAAGCTAATTAGAAGATCAATGTTGTTGTTGTTGTGAATTGCCATCAAGTCAATTCTGACTCATGGTGATCCTATGGGTGCAGAGTAGAACTGCTCTATAAGATTTTCAAGGCTATGACCTTTAGAAGCATATCACCAGGCCTGTCTTCCAAGGCATCTCTGGATAGGCTCAAACCTCTAATCTTACAGCTAGTAGTGAAGTGTTTGACTGTTTTTGTCACCCAGGGACTCTTTAGAAGACCATGTAGGAAATTAAATCAAGTACCACAACAGAGGTTAAGAAGTACTATCTAGAGAGGTCAGAGGAGAAAGAGCTTCATGGAGGGAGTAGGATTTGAGCTGGCCTTGAAAAATGGGTAGATTGGGACCAGAGAAGAAGTAAGGAGAGTGTTTGGGGTAAGGGAAACAGCATGAACAAAGGGGCAGAGGGAGGGACGACCATGTGCATTTGAAGGGATGGTGCAATAACCCAACCACATATAGGAATAATGGGGTAATGGGTTAGATAAGAAACTGAGCTGAGATTATTAAAGGCCTCAAATGCTGGAATGTGGGAGTTTGAGAGACTACTTGAGCAAGAGGGCATAGTCCAAATTATTTGTATTTATTTACTTCTTGTTGGGCCTAAATACTTACCACATTGACCCTGCATATAATTAGCTCTTTAGGATACATCCACATGGTAAGCTCTTTCAGTGCCTGGTATTAATATGTTCTTTTTAGATCAATAAATATTTGCTGATATTGCCAGTGACTTATTGAAATCTATTTTCACCAACTCTCTTACAATATTTGGTTACCATTTTGAAACACTGCTTTAAGTTTTATCTGTTACAGGGCTTCAAACCGGCTTTGCCTGGTTCAGTCATGGCTGACAAAGTGAAACCTGAATGGACTTGAATTTTTAAAATGTGGGTGAAGTGGAATGATAAGGGGAACAGGAAAAATTATGGGTTGAGGCTCTGCTAGAAACTTAATCTCCCTCTTGGAAAACAAGGGCAGCATGCACGTTGCATAGCAACCAAACCTCTTGACTGGCAGAGTCAGAAACAGCAGTACCCCACTCAAAGATGGTGGCTGACCCCGCTGCTTTGAATGTGTGTCACTCTCCACAATCCTGACAATAAACCAGTCTCCCGCATCAGAATCCTGAAAGGGCTCACTACACCTCTTCCGAGTCTCCCATTCCAGGGCTTTGATTGTCATTTTTCCCATTCTGCCTCACCCAAATTTAAAAAATTCGGGTCTGTTCTGATTTTGCTTCATTGGCCATGACTGAACCAGTTTGAACCAGTTCAAAGCCCTGATCTATCATTCACTGCTACATTAATGTACATCAAAATGTTTTAAAAACTATATATAAAAGTAAGTTATGACTGATCTGTAACTCAGTTTCATAATGTAAGGCTGATATCTTGGATAATTGATAATAAACATGTTGTACTGATATGAACTGTAGGAGGTTATAAAGCATCCTCCATTGATGAGGGAAAGCTCTTCTTTACAGAGGAATATGGAAAAGGAATGACAAAATTAAAAAATTACCAATTTGCACTTTGAGAGACAGAGTAGCAGGGATGCAGGGTCTGGGGACCATGCTTTCAGGGGACATCTATGTCAACTGGCATAACAAACCTTATTAAGAAAATGTTCTGCATCCTACTCTGGTGAGCGGCATCTGGGGTCTTAAACGCTTGCAAGCAGCCATCTAAGATGTGTCAATTGGTCCCAACCACTTGGAGTAAAGGAGAACGAAGAACACCAAAGACACAAGGAAAGTATTGGCCCAAGAGACAGAATGGGCCACATAAACCAGAGACTTCATCAGCCTGAGACCAGAAGAACTAGATGGTGCCCGGCTACCACCAATGAACGTCCTGACAGCGAACACAACAGAGGGTCCCTGATGGAGGAGTAGAACGATGGGATGCAGAACTCAAATTCTAGTAAGAAGACCAGACTTAATGGTCTGACTAAGACTGGAGGCACCCCGGAAAGCATGGCCCCTGGTCTCTCCATCACCCCAGAACTAAAACCATTTCCGAGGCCAACTCTTCAGACAGGGATTGGACTGGACTGTGAGACATAAAGTGATCCTTGTGAAGAATGTGCCTCTTAGCTCAAGTAGATACAAGAGACCAAAGGGGCGGCTTCTGTCCAGAGGTGAGATGGGAAGGCAGAGAGAGTTAGGAGCTGGTTGAATGTTTATGGGGAATCAGGGGTGGAGGGAAGGAGTGTGCTGTTGCAGAATGGGGTGAGCGGTTGGGGTCTCATAACAATGTATGTAAAAAAAAAAAATTCTGTATGGGAAACTAACTTGAAATGTAAACTTCATTTAATTACAACAATAAAAAAAATTACCAATTTGCAGTGTCGAATAGAATAAATAATTTAAGAAAGGCTCATCAATAGATGCTAACACCATTAGATGGAAGGCTGGTAAAAGGAAATGAGCCAAATAAACATCCCCTCAAAAATTAGCTATAATTGTTAAAGGGAAAAAATATACTTTAACAATGGGAAATCTGGTTACCACCATCTTAACCAAGTGATCAAACTTAGTATCATCAGTAGTTAGGCAATCTTAAGTACCTACTGATATAAGATACATACTACCACCTATCAAATTGTTCTAGACAAAAATATACATCTTGAATCTAATCAGGCCTTTGGAACCAATTGCCAGATTAGAAAAACACAGGGGACAGAATAATGACGTAAATGATACTACGAAGAAACAATCAGATAAACCCAGACCATGGGATATAGTTCAAGACAATTGGCTTAGTCTCTCCAAAACATCAACGTCATGAAAACAAACAAGTAAACTAACAAAGTAGGGGGACTGTTCTAGATTAAAAGGCATCAAAGAGACATAACCATCAGATGCTGTGAATGTAATCTGACTGGCTTCCAGTTTGGAAAAGAAAAGAAAAAAAACTCCTAAAAGCAAAACACTATACAGGCAGTCCCTGGATTACAAACGAGTTCCAACTAAATCTGTCTTTAAGTCGAATTTGTACGTAAGTCGGAACAGTTAAGTACAGTTTGTATCTAATGTCAGTTAGTCAAATGTTTGCCTTAGCATACAGTATATAGTATGCCTTTGTATGCATAAAACATTAAAGAAACACTTCCATATACACTAAAACATCTTTAACATACTAAATCAAAAAAACTAAATCAAACCTGTTGCCGTCAAGTCAATTCCAGCTCATAGTGACCCTACAGGACAGCGCAGAACTGCTCCATAAGGTATCTAAGGAGCGGCTGCTGGATTCGAAACTTTTGGTTAGCAGCCATTAGCTCTTAACCACTGCGCCACCAGGACTCTGTTAACATAATAATATAGTAATAATAATAATATTTTGATGTGCATCGTGAAGTAGTGCCTGTTTGTTATTACGAACCATCATATATACTTTTAATTTTGAATACAATAGACTTTACGGGGGTTGGTTTATAACTACGGGTTGTATGTACATCTGATGTTTGTAACCTGGGGACTGCCTGTACAAGCAATTTTAGGGCAAATACGGAAAATCTGAATATGGATGAGAATAGGAAATCATTGTTAATTTTCTTAGGTGGATAATATAATAATATTATATATCATATATATTATAAAGGAGATTTTCCTTCTCATTAGGAGACGCATGCTGAAGTATTTTGCCTGAAGTGTTATAATGTCTACAATTTACTTTCAAATGGTGTAGCAAAAAAAAAAAAATCACTCAAACACAAAGCAAACGGTAAAATGTTAAAAAAAAAGAAAGGATGAGGATGCGAAGTAGACTCTGGTATTCATGAATTTCATATTTATGATTTTGAGGGTGATCTCAGATAGCCACATTAAAAAGTAATAAAATTTCTCTCAGGTGTGAAATGGAATCATGGAAGGTGGTAGGTTGATGTGAGGGGACCAGGCTGAGCCCCTGCCTCTTTATATAGCTTTAGTGTTCCACCTCCAGTGAAGAACGCCTTTGAGAAAGAAAAATCACCATCAAGTGAGATATACAGTACCTCAGTGACGTTTGAAAATGTGGCATAAAGATATGTACAGCGAACATATATGACTTGCAAAGGAAATGAGGTTCCTGAAGGTCTTGGGACATAGTCTTTGCAATGTCACAGCAAAAGTGACTTGAAAATTTGGCTATTATGGAATGATGAGAACCTGCTACCATTTGTCAAAGAATAACAATACAATGAGCTTCCAAGTCCTTTGGTGTACAAATTTCTTTTTACACGCATCCTCTTCATAACAACTCTAACAATTCCTGTTTTATAGAGGAGGAATTTAAGGACTTCAGTGGTTACACAATTCCCTGAAGCCATATAATAAGTGACAGAACCAGAGTTTGTACACAGTTCTCCAACTCCAAACTCACTGCTATTCTCTAAATTGTCAGAATATAACCATGTCGGTAGCTTATGCAGCTTAGTATGTGGTTGCTGTTGTTGGGTGCTGCCAAGCTGATTCCAACTCACAGTGATCCCGTGTGACAGAGCAAAACTGCCCCATAGGGTTTTCTTGGCTATAATCATTATGGAAGTAGATTGCCAGGTCTTCCTCCCACAGAGGGGCTAGGTGGGTTAGAACCACAAACCTATCACGGTGCAACAGTTAAGCAACTTAGTATAGAATAGGTTATACTATTCTATTTCTATGACTACTGCATAGGCAACGTCCTATTAGAAGCAACACAGTGGGGTGGAAAGAGCGGAGCACAAGGAAGAAGTCAAGCCCTGTGTCGGATTGCCTGTCATTTACAAGTTGGGAGACCTTGCGCAGGTTACTTACCTTCTCTGTCACTCAGTTTTCTCATACGGTGAAATGGCAATGGTAATAATAATGTCTACTTCACAGGATTTTTGCAAGGATTAACAAAAATAATATACTTAAAGTGTGCTCAGAGTAGTGCCCAATACAAAAAATTCTTCATTTAATTGTAAAAAAAAAAAAAAAAAAAAACCGTTGCCATCTAACTCATAGTGACCCTATAGGACAGAGCAGAACTGTCCCATAGGGTTTTCAAGTCTGTAAATCTTTACAGAAGCAGACTGTCACATCTTTCTCCCACAGAGTGGCTGGTGGGTTCGAGCCATTGACCTTTCGGTCGGCAGCCGAGCACTTAAACCACTGAGCCACCAGTGCTCCTCTTTCAATTAGTGGTACTATTATTATTATTACCAGATAGAGAATAAGAAAGTGTGAATTCTAGGCCAGCGTCTACTGCTAACTAGCTGGCTCTGTGGCCTTCTCAGAGTCATAGTCTCTCTCTGAATCTCTGCCTCATTTGTGAAAAGGGTGAGAGTAGGTGGCACATAATCTCTGATATCTTTCAGCTCTGATGTTTATGAGTTTGTATCATTAGTGTCTGGACAAGACCATGATACATGGAGGAGATATGCTACTCACTGTCATCTGATGGAAACAAAGAATTCTAGCTAATATACTGGGCATTTAGAATAACCCTTTAATACATGTCTTTTAAAATTACCTTTACTGATCCATTGACAGACTTATTTAAAAAGCAAATTTATTTTTCAGCACTACAAAACCTTGTTCCACATTCACAATAAAAGTATAATAAATTTAATTTATTATAGTGATTCATATTTAATGTTCCAAATGATGTGTCATGTTATTCAACCTAAAAACTGAATGTATATAGCAGTGAATGTCTTTATAAGCTAAGTGTGGTAGGCAGAATTCTAAGATGTTCCCCATGACTTTGTTACTTTACATGACAAAAGGGATTTTGAAGATTTAATCAAAGTTACCAATCAGTTGATCTTAAGATAGAGAGATTAACCCAGTGAGTCTAACATAATTATATGAACCCTTTAAAAGCAGAGTGTTTTCTCTGGCTGGTGGCAGAAGAGGAAATAAGAGAGGATTCAATGCACCTTTGCCGGCTTGAAGATGGAGGGAGCAACCTGGCAAGGACCTGAGAGTGGCCTCTAGTTGATAAAAGCAACACCGGGCTACAGCCAGCAAGAAAACGGGACCTTAGGCCTACAACCACAAGGAACTGGATTGTGCCAACAACTTGAATGAGCTTGGAAATGGAATTTTCCCCAGAGACTCCAGATAAGAACTCAGCCCAGCTGACACTTTGATTTTAGCCATACGATACTCTGAGCAGAAAGCCTAGCCATACCATGCTAGACTTGTGACCTACAGAACTGTGAACTAATAAATAGGTGTTTTATGCTGCTAAGTTTGTGATAATTGTTAGATGGCAGCAGAAAATTAATACAGTAAGCTCTGAGTCCTTTGTAGGTGGACCAACCCAAATTGTTTTTTAAAAATTTAATAGCCATGATTTTAAAAATGTATATATACCACACACACACAAATACGCATATGTGTGTGTGTGTGTGTGTGTGTGTGTGTGTGTGTATTGAGATGTTTAAAAATACTCAGGTAACAAACCTTAGAACTAAGGCTCAGATTTTCTTTGAACCCTTAACCCAGTCACTCTCCTGGTAGCTATTTTAAGGGAAAGTGCATTTGGAAACCATGCCTGCAGGTAAAATCAAGTTCTTGAATTGCAAAACATCACAGGCACAAAGCAGGACACTGGAGGTGTCCTTGTTATTTTGTTCTGCTTGTCTGATGACTCATTTACTTAGCACTCTCTGTATTCAAAGAAAGCTACCTGATTAAATAAAAGACCAAGGGGTTAGTTTCCCATAACAATATCTGAAAACCAGAAAATCCTTTGAGTGACCTGACAACAAATATCAAATGATCCTCCCTGCTACTGACTTTGGAAACACTAGGCCCAGCCAAAGACCAAGCTCACTCTGAAACACCAAACTCAATGTCTTAGTGACCTCTTTCCAAATCTTGGACACTCAGAATCCATTCCTGCTTGCTCTCACCTGGAAGGTCTCATCTCCTATTGCAGACAGACTTACATTGAATTCAGGATTTTCTTGAATATGAAAAATAATTTATGGAATCAAAGAGTTTGAAGACTGATTGGCAGATGCTGAAAACCACAATTCATATGCTTTAAGGTTAATAAGGCACTATTTTCCCATTTTATACAAAATAACCAATTTCTAGAGTGAATATAATTTAGAGAATCCTTGCATTATATTTAAATAATTTTAAGCATGTATTAAAAAATTAGCATTCCTAAAATTACTGACTCACAATATTTTAGGAGCAATCTTAGGGATCCAGTGTACCTTTGCAGTTGATCCACTCACTTGTAGGAATGAGAAAGATGAGGTCCTGAATGGCTTGTTCCTCTCTGGTAGAAGACTTTCATGTTTAAAAACCATTAACAATTTCAAATTCAAATGTAAGTTTCTTCCATCTTGTTGCTCTAACTCCTCCAACTTTTAAGTACAGGTAGTCCCCAACTTAATGAGAGCTCCATTCCAACGATTCTATTGTAAGTTGCTTCTGATGTAAGTCGAGTATCTCATTTTTAAAAAAGTTTTCATTATTATGAAACTTAATATTATTATTAATAATAACTAATATTAATATTTCATTACTATGAAACTAACATCAGCAAATTACACGCTCAGCATTGTATGTAGAACATATTGCTAATGATAAAACCAAACCCATTGCCTTCGAGTTGATTCTGACTCATAGAGACCTTACAGGGCAGAATAGAACAGTCCTACAGGGTTTTCAAGGAGCAGCTGGTGGATACGAACTGCCAACCTGTTGGTTAGCAGCCAAGCGGTTAACCACCGCACCACCAGGACTCCCTTACTAATGATAAGATGTACCAAAAAAAAAAAAAAAAAAGTACATTAGTAAGTGCCGTTCTTCATTAACTCTAATACTTTGTAAGTCAGGGAATACCTGTGTAAGAATTGCTTCTAGCACAATCCTTCCCTCCCCTCCCTGACGTTGGTGACCACTGTGGACATAACTTCCCACGAGCAGATTTTTATATCAAGACGTGAAAGAGGTTGATTTATTTACTATTTGCAAGACTTCAGTGTGGAGGAAACTGTCATGAAAAGATTACAATAACTGCATATAAAAGTTTGTGCATTTATATTTTACGTTTGTCAGGGTTTACTATAACAAATATAATTCAACTCTTCAAAAATCTAAAGAAAAAAAATACAGCAGAAGCTTTAATACGTGACTGATCATGTTTCCTTTCCTCTACCTTAGTGATTGTGGATGTACATAGCAACAGGGTGCCTCCATCAGCCTGGGGCCCTGAGTACAGCCATACTTAGGGCTCACAGTGGACATGTAATAGGGGCGTGACATGAATTCTTTTGTGTTAAGCCACTGACATTTTTGAGTTGTTAGATATTACAGCATAATCTAGCCTATTCTGACAGATACATATACAATAGCCATAAGACAGTATTCCATTTTCTTACAAATAAGAGGTTTTGAATTTTTCTAAATTTTTCCTTTTTTCAACATCATTAAAAAATATCACTTTGAATACAGCTGTATTAACAAAAACTCTGAATTTGAAACTGTGGTATCCTATTTTATAATTGCTTTCTTGGCCTTTGTTCTACAAGTATGTTAAAATAAAGTTTAATCATTGTTGTTAAACTTTGAATGCATATTTTAAACATATTAAAATAATTTTTAAATTAACTTTTTAGGATAGTTTTATACTTACAGAAAAATTATGAAGATAGTACCAAGAGTTCCAATATACCCAACACCCATTTTCTCCCATTTTAATATCTTACATGAGTATGGTACATTTGTCACAAATAATAAACTAATATTAACACATTATTTTATCTAAAATCCATATTTTATTCAGATTTCCCTAGCTGTTACTAAAGCTCTTTTTCGAATCCAGGATCCCATCTAGGATATCACATTATGCATTTAGTTATCATGTCTCCTTAGGATCCTCTGGGAAAGAAATTTTGATGTCTTTAATTCCTGATGTTTCTTTATATTTGGAACTCCTTTTAGTCTGTCTTCTATATGTGAAATTAATATGCACTGTGATATAATTTCTCAGAGTATTTATATATCCATTAATATAATCATTAATTTTTTAAGCAATATATAAGTTGAAAATACTTCCTATAGAAAAGTAGAAAGTATGTTATATCATAAGTAAAAAATGTTGAATGTATGAGAATAAGTCATTAATACTAAATGAAATTTATACTGTATGGTACAATGTAAAGGGCATAGAGTTAGCATACATTATTTTTAAGATGTTTATTAAAATAAGTTTAATTATGTTTCAAATAAAAATTCTATTAAAACTGTCATGCCCATAATAATTGATTCAGGCATGGATCAGCAATAGATGTTAACATTGGATGAGAGGTTTTGGGGAACAGAATATTCATACAATGTCAAAGTATCACCCCAGAGACTACTAGTAACTATAAAGAGAAAAATACATTTTTTTTTCATTAGAGAGAAGCTGGCAGCGACTTCTTAGCCAAGTGAGGAATAGAGGAAACGATTAGACATAACCAGAATTTTGGACATCCTACAGGACAACTTGGTCTGGACTCTTCAAAAGTCGATGTCATGGAAAAAAAAAAAAAGGTGAAAGTACTGTTTTAGATTTTAAAAAATATTACAAAGGCACAACAACAAAATGCAATGAATGAAACGTGACTGGGTTCTAGACTGAGGAAAACAACAACAGTAAAAAATGTAAACAACATTTTGGGGACAACTGAACACAAATTGAGTAAGGAATAGATATTAGAGTATGTTTTCTGTGGATTCATTTTCTTGCTTTTGTAGAGTTTTATGTGTGTGTGTGCGTGTGTGTGTTTAAGTTAGGAGATGCATGCTAAAGTACTTAAGGGTATCATAATGTCTACAACTTACTCTAAAATAGTTCAGCAAAAATACATACCATATGTATGTCTGTGTGTTAACACACACACACACACAGAGACATATATATATATATATACACCAAAGAAACCCCCCAAGCCTACTGCCATCGGGTAGATTCTGACTCATAGCGACCCTATAGAACAGGGTAGAACTGCCCCATAGGGTTTCCAAGGAGCAGCTGGTGGTTTCAAACTGCCAATCTTTTGGTTAGCACCCAAGCTCTTAATCACTGCACCACCAGGGCTCCAGGGCGCAGTGGTTAAGCACTAAGCTGCTAACAGAAAGGTCGGCAGTTTGAACCCACCAGCAGCTCCGGAGGAGAAAGATGTGGCAGTCCCACTCTGTCCCATAGGGTGGCTATGAGTTGGAATCTACTAGATGGCAATGAGTATGTGTGTATATATGGAGAGAGAGAGAGAGGGAGTAAATTAAATTGGTCAGTCTATGTAGTGGATGTTCATTGTACTATTCCTTTTCTGTATGTTTAAAGTGTTTCAAAATGAAAAGTCAGGGAAAACTTGATTAATCAATTTAAATCAAGGGAAGGAAAGAAAGAGCTATCGTTTCTTCAGTTACTATTATGTGCAAGACACTTTCAATATAGAATCCATCTGTCTCTACTTTGCATCATGCTTATTATTACTCTCACTTTGCATATGAGGAAACTGCCCAAGTCACACAACTAGAAGTGATAGAAGAGAGTTTTGAACCCAAATCTAGGCAATGTCAAAGCCTACATTTGTTTCTCCCAGCAAGCTGACTCCCGTCTTCCATTAGGATTTTTGGACACTAATTTCTAATTCCAGAGTAATCAGTGACTTGAAACCTCATTGCCTGCTCTTCTTGTGTCTCCAAATAATCTTAAAATGAATCATTGTATGAACAGAGTTGAGATTCAGACCTTTTTTTGCTGTCATGCAAAATAGGGAAATGTCAGTTTCATCGCTAAATTCTAACTTCGTGAACATGATGGTAACGTGTATTTATGGTAAAGTTGAAAGCAATGTACTAGAAATAGTTATTCCCTGTAATGTACTTATGCATGTTTATCTCAGCATGCCACTTCAAACCTACCCACACCAAAAAGTACAGATTTCATCAAATGATGCCACAGCAGTCAAATAGTACTAAATACATTGTGAAAAACTGTGGATTATCCACCATGTGGAGTTGAAAAGGACCTTGACCTCTCTGTGTTTTGATCCTCATCCACAAAACAAAGGGGGCTGCCCCAGAGGCCCAGAACAGTGGTTGCCATTATGAGTTCTTATAATTATTAAATCTGATGATTACTGAGAAACAAAACCAACATTATGACTCCTCTGCAATCAAGTAAGATGATTTTTTCCCATAAAAGTAAGGCTTATCATCTTGGTAGTCTCAACACATTAAATACAAGAAATTATAGCTCATTGTTATTCTTTTGGCATTTGTTATTTTTATGACATTCTCTTGTTCCAACTGTTTGATGTTGCTATCATGACACCAAAGGGAATCAAATCAAAGCCCATGAGAAAATAATAAAGTCCAAACTATTTAGATCCAAACTATCTAGAACTATTTAGAAAATTGCCCCTTCTTGGCTTTAAAAAAAAAAAAAAAAAAAACCTGACGTATCTGTCTTTGGTCATGCATTAGCCCCCTGATACCTATGCCTGCTTCTCTACCAAGACTGGATGTGAGATGCCACCAGCCACGTCTTAGTCCTCAAGTGATGGTATTTTGAAGCAGTATTTTATGGTGGCAGGAGCATGACGTTTTGGAAACAGATATGAGTTCAAGTTTCTAGTTGATTATTTGTAAACTTCAAGCAGGTAACTTATTTTTCTGAACCTCAGAGTTCTTTTCTGCAAACTTGGGGTCATACCTAGCCTATGCCATAAAGTATATGATATGTAGTGATGTTTAATGAATAATGATGAATAAGGATCAGACACTATAATCTATTTGAAAGAGTTCTGAAAACTGTGAAATGCTATAGAAATCCTTATTTGAAAAATGACTGGAATAATATGTGAAATTATCCTAATCTTGTAGGAAGGAGGCTCTGCATAAATAACCTTGGCCCTGCCATACAAAGGAGAGGAGTCTGCCGGCCAAACTGGATTAAGGGTTTACCTTCCTACTCAAACCCATTTTTTTCAGACGATCTCAAGTAGCTGCCATTAAGTTGGGAACAAAGGAAGTGGGCACAGTACAGAGGTTTGAAAGTAAAAGACCAGAATCTTCAGGCTTAAAACCTTTGTCAAATGAAGTGTTTGGTTGTAGTTACTCATATTTGAAACCGTATGGAACGTAAGTCTACCAAAATTTTAAAGGACCTGTATAGCAAAAGAGGGAGTTCTGGTGGCACAGTGGTTAAGTGGTGGTTTGAACCCACCAGCCACTCCACGGGAGAAACATGTGGCAGTCTGCTTCCTTAAAGATTACAGCCTTGGAAACCCTATGAGGAAGTTCTACTCTGTCTATAAGGCCACTATGAGTCAGAATCAACTTGATGGCAATGGGTATGGTTTGGTTTTGGTATAGCAAAAATAAAAACTAGCCCATATCACAAAAGTATGTTCAACTCCTAAGGTAACCACTGGGTTTCCAAATGTGCACTAAGAAGAAGCAGGCTATGAAAGCTTTGCAGCCTCCAATAAAAGACTATTCTTCAATGCAAACCTTTGTGGCCATGGAGCATAAAGGACAAAGAAATATCTCCCAGAGAACAGAACCACGGTAGCCAGAGGAGTAAACCAAGAAACGAACTCTACTGCCGGTCTTTGCCCTTGCTGTCCAGTGAGATTTGATAATTCCTACGGATAACTGATTGCCTTGTGAGAGTTCATATTCTTTCCTTAAATAGGAATTTTTATTTCATTATCCTATTACTACTATACCATTCAAACTGGATTGAAGACAGGTAACTTGTCTTTTGACTTACAGGTCATTATAACATGAAAAATCACATCTGGATATGAGAGAGAGAACTACACAATACTCAGAGATCCTAGATTGATTTCAATCTGCATGCAGTAAATGGGTGAGGTCTTAAGGTTGTCTTTCTGTGGAGGGGTTAGTTATGTTCTATATGCAAAAACAAGAGTGTGCCTGGATATTTGGGTGATCAAATCTGCAGATAAAATTAAAACTGAGAAAATCACATTCTTCACCTTAAGTTTCTTTCATTGATTTTTCCTTTCCTGTCTGGTTATGCTTATTGAACAAATAGGAAAATAATTAAAGGTAAACCATCATTTAAAAAAAAAAAAAGATTAAACATGCTGAGCTTCATAGTTTTTAATGTAAAATAACTATATAATATAAAATAAAACAATTATGTTATGAAGCGGGTATTTGTTGTTTTGGCTCATCAACATTTCAACTTTCTACCTATGAGATGTGAGATGGGATATGAGAAATATTCCAACTTCCAATTACAAAAGCTAAAATTGCCAGGTATCACTTTTCCAGCTTGCCTTGCAGTTAGAGCATGAGCACATGACTGAGGCTTTGCCAGGTGTAGAACAGAGATACCACTGTGCCAAACTTTGAATTTGAAGAGACTGAAGTGAAGGAGATATACCACAGGCTTCTGTTCTAGTGAGGATAGTGGCCACAATATACAATTTCCAGGAGTTGTAGCAGTAGCCAGTGGTTCCATGATGCAAGCTGCAATGTCTGTGCTCAGCAGCAGCAGAACTAGTTCTCCAGTATCATTTTGGGCATCGTTCCTAGCCTTTATCTTAGGTTCTCTAGCCTCCCTAGAGATTCTGTGAGCTATTCAATAATCCTTAACAAATACCTTTTATGCCTAAATCACCAGAGTTGGTTTCTGTTGACTGAAACCAGGCACTCTAAATGAAACATACTGATTACACGTTTCATTAATAATTTATGATAGAAAAATATGCTTGTAGTTTACACGGAGACAAGTATACCCAACTGCCAGGTGTAGCACAAAGAACATTGTTGTACCTGCAACAGTGGATACAGTTGTTTAATTAATGTGGTCCCTCCAGATCTAACAGCTTTCTATTCCATGATATAAACAAGAAAACCAACCAGGGACTTGTTTGTTTATTTATTCACTAACATATTTGTTGAATACTTACTAGGTATAAGGTATTGTCAAATATAAAAAAGATACGTAACATATGATCATATAGTTCCTGATTATATAATCTTATACTTTAGTAGGTGAGGTAAGATGGTAAACAAATAATGACAACCCAAGGCAATATGTGCTAAGTGTTATGAGTGGCATTAAGTATCTGAGCTGTGCTGTCCCACAGAACTTTCTGTGTTGATAGAAATATTCTATAATTCTGCACTGTTCTGTAAGGAGTCACCATCCACACAAGGCTACTGAGCACTTGCAATGTAATTAGTGTGACTGAGGGACTAAATTTTTTATTTTATTTAATTCTAAACTTAAATAGCCACATGCAGCTAGTGGCTCATGTATAGGACAGTATAGATCTAGAGGTTCATAAAAAGGTAAAATTATCCTGAATGGGATCATAAGGGAATAATAATCATCTACTCCATTGGAGCCCTGGTGGCACAGTGGTTAAGTGATATGGCTGCTAACCAAAAGGTCGGCAATTCAAATCCACCAGCTGCTCCTTGGAAACCCTAGGGGGCAGTTCTGTTCTGTCCTATAGGGTCGCTATAGGTCGGAATTGACTCGATGGCAATGGGTTTGGTATGGTTTGGTCATTCCATGCTAGCAGGCACTAGGTTATGTACTTTATATACAATAGTCTAAATCTTCACAACATCCTTCCCTCCAAGTAGCTATTATTATGTATATTTCACATACAAATCAGGAAACTAAAGCTCACAGAAATTGAATATCTTGCTAGATCACAAAACAGGAAAAGATGGAGCCAATATTTCATGCTCAGGTCTAACTTCAAGCCCATGTACTTTTTCCTCTACCTGTAGGAACTCATATAGCTTCTGAGAACTTAATAAGGTAGATAGAATATGAGCTGAGCTTCGAAGCGCAACTAGACAGGATGCATGTACAGAAGTAGAGGAAGAACAGAAAGAAGAGCATGAACAAAAGATTGGTGACAAAGGGTAAGAAGGGTTAGTTTTGTTGAATTACAGGGTTCCTAAAGGGCCTTGGGGAAGTTCCTGGGTGGCACAAATGGTTAAGCGCGTGACTGCTAATGGAAAGGTTTGTGATTCAAACCCACCCAGAGATGGCACAGAAGAAAGGCTGGGCAATCTGCTTCTGAAAGGTCACAGTCTTGAAAATGCTATGGAGCATAGTTCTACTCTGAAACACATGGGGTCCCCAGGAGTTGTAACCGACTCAACAGTAATGGGTTTGGTTTGGTTTGACAGAACCTTGGGGACTGGGGAACTAATCCGTATGTTAAAAACCAAATTTTTAAAGATTTTGAATGTCAGGCTAACGGCTTCATTTCATAGAAGATGGGAATCGGCTGAAGATTTTGGAGGAAGAGTAGGTTCAAGATTAAGATGCTGTTTGAGAGAACTGATATAGGAACATAGATGTTAGATTGGAGTGGGGAGATTCAGGGAGGTTCAGCAGGTTAGGAGGTTATCACATGACTTCAAAGGTGAGCTAATGTGGTCCTGAACTATCAAGGTGACAATAAGAATGGAAAGGAAGAAAGAGAACTGAGAAGAGTTAGGAAGGAAGCATTTGTAGCAGAAGATGCCAACTGATGGTCCTTGGGCCACATCAGGTCACTAGATGTGTATTGTTTGGCCCAAAACATGTTTACAATTTTGATCTAGTTGCCAACATTTTCAAAGTGAGAGATTTTAAGTAAACATCTAGATTTATAGCTTCTTTTGGGAATAAAAAAAGAGTAAATTTCCAAAATCTGGGCTCATATTCAATTTGGTATCAATTAGCTAGAAAGAATTGAGTATTCATCGTTCCTTTTTGGATGGGTAAACTTTCTCTAGTTTTTGAGAGTCCTTGCCTCGCCTTTTTGTCGTACACTTGGCCTAGTTCACTGATGTATGTCACCTCTCTGGCCCCTAATTCACAAAAATGATAAAGGAACAACTGTTGATTGAAATGGCTAAAATAAATGGTCCTTTCATTTTATCTCATTAGACAAAATCTACATCTTAGTAATTGATATTTCAAAACCAGAATTGATACTATGATTTTAATGTTAGCTTTCTCTTCAATTGTTCAAATAATATTATACATAAATAGCATTAGGTTAATCTACCTCCTCCCAGTCGAAAACCATTACAATGTGAGATACAACTAATTTACAGAATGATCTTGTCTGATCAATAATAAAGTTCTACTTAATAACTGCAGAGAGCATTTACATTAAAACATAGTCCATGGCAGCAATGGAATGCTGCCATTAACAACTTCCAAGTGGTTTTCTTTTGAAAGTTATTACTTACAAGACTGTTCTGGAGGGAAGTTCATCCTCATTAATGTTTTCAAATTTAGTGAGCTTACTGAAGGACGAGAGCAAATTGGGGTTAAACCTGACTTTAATATTAAAGTTTTAAATTCCTTTAAGGGTACTGCTTGGATACCTGGCAGTGACAGAGTCTGAATCTTAGATTAAAAAGGTAATATTTGATAAGCACTATGAATGGAATTGTTCCTTTATTTATCTTTTTAATTTCAAAATCTTTTGCTTATCTTCCTAGAATGTAAACCTAATATAAAAATATTATGCTACTGTAGAAAATGCCATGAGCTCATTTAAACATGACTTATTAAATACAATGAATCATGATCTAAGAGAAATAATATTCCCTAAAAGCAGAGTAGCCAAAACTGAGTGCCTAGTATTAGTATTATGAAGATGTGCAAAAAACTATGATGACTGCATTTTAAAAATTCTAGATCACATTTTTACTTACAAAGCAGTATAAGTATAATGGACAGCAGTCATTTATACTGATATTCAGCTTGAAAAGAACAATAGGACTATACACTACTGTTATTAATAGAGTCTTACTGAATACCGCCCATGCTCAGTATGAAGCCTGCACTTAGGAGGGTTACATTTAAGAGTGTGGAGAATTTATTACAATGGAGACTCCCTGTACAAAGTTATAATTTTTATTTTAATCAGATGTGAATGATTGGTAAGAATTATTAAATGTATTATTTACTGTACACAAAGATTAGAAAAAGATATCTTTTATAGTTTTCTTTACGGATAAGTTGTCTCTTAAGGAGTGGAAACCAAAAAAACAAAGCCATTGCTGTCAAGTTGATTCCAACTCATAGCGACCCTACAGGACAGAGTAGAACTGTCCTGTCCACACAGGGTTTCCAAGGAGCGGCTAGTGGATTTGAACTGCTGACCTTTTGGGTAGCAACCAACTCTTAACCAGTGTGCCACCAGGGCTCCAAGAATTAAATAGGTCTTTCTATTTAGTTCACCTTTATATTAATTACTCATAGCTTCATTTTCATATGAACAGAACCATTCCTCAGTTTTTTTTTTTTTTGTCATTTTTAAACGATTCTTGTTTTTAGATGGCTTTGCTATAATTAAATTTTCAAGTTAGTGGCATGTAAAAGAAATGGAATGAGATGATTTATTTAGTTAAAGAGTATAAAGTTGACAGAATCTCTTCTGTATGATTGCCAAGCCATATTTTAACCAAAGAAGGCCAAATTCATCATGTAAAATGCAGACACTGAACAAGAATCATTAGCTCAGAACCACGGGTAACGTTAAGATAGCCTCTGAGAAACCAGATCCGCCAAGTATTAGAGATTGTGCCTTTTTCCTACATTCTATGTATCGCTAACCATAAAGGTCAGCAGTTCAAATCCACCAGGTGCTCCTTGAAACCCTATAGGGCAGTTCTACTCTGTCCTATAGGGTCGCTGTGAGTCGGAATCAACTGGACGGCAATGGGTTTTTTTTATGGATGAGAAGCTGTGTGATTGACTCTCCTATTAAGAATGACAACAATTCCTTGATATACTTCCTCTTTCTTATAATTACCCATAATGTTTAAAAAAATTCTACATAGAGTATCGTATTTTTACTCAAATAATGTTTGCTTTCTGCATTTGTTTGCCGGCTGCGCCACCAACCCCCTTGCCCCTGCCCCAGGTATTTTCCATAAGCGCACTATGTTAATTTTTTTTTACAGCAACATGTGGAAGAGGATTGGTAAGTCGGTGCTTGTGAGGGCATGCACTATTTGTGTAAAATATGGGTAACAGTCTTCATTAAGAGGGAAGACTTGATGTTGCGTCCAAGTAGTTTATATACTGAAGATCTCAGAGGATTAAATGATAAAATAAAAAATGTATACAGTGAAATAACATGTAAGATACTATTAATTTTATATTTTTTAAACACGGAGATTCAAGAAAGATCTATTTGGAATATCCCAGGAACAAGGGTGCAAACAAAACAAAACAAAAACCACTTGTAAGCACATAAAAATGATGCCACAAAGACAAGTCAACAAATTTCACATCACGTATTTTGCTTACAGGGATGCCCCTTTCATCCTCATTGAAGTCAGCCCCATAACTTATGAGATTTATGATCTGTCAGCAAGTTGCTTAACTTCTCTACCTTTCAGTTTTCATATATGCAAAATGAGAATAATAATAACCACCTTGAAGAAGTATAATGAAATTAAAGGAATGTGGCACATAGACGGTAGTCAATAAATGGAAGCTATTACTATAGTACTTGTTTTTCAAGACCATAGCTTATTACAAGGAAATGCAGTACACTCATGAAGAAACAATATACAGTGTAGTTAGGATTCCAGGCTCCAGAGCCAGATTATGGGTTTATATCCTAGCTTCACCACTTAACTAGCTATGGACTCTGGGCAAATTACTTTCAATGGTGTGAGGAGCCTGCTCCTACCAGCTCCTGTGAAATTGACACCTGAATCTGTTTAACTCTCACGTTCTCAGTACACCCTTCCCTAACTCCTAAATTAGGTCTTCTTATTATAATCTCTCATTGCACTCTGGACTTCACCTTCCCAGCACTTGTCACAGTTATAATCATATAGTTACTTCTAGTAGTGTCTATGTATCTCCGTTACACTGTAAGCTATGAGACAGTAGGGAGCATATCCACCTAGTTCACAGACTACTATAGTTACTAACATATCAAATAGCCTCAATAAATATTTTTTCTTTGAATGACTGAATGAATGAAAAGATTATAATGTCTCTGTTGACCTCTTGGAGCCCTGGTGGCACAGTGGTTAAGAGCTTCAACTGCTGACCAAAAGTTCAGCGGTTCAAATTCACCAGCCACTCCTTGGAAATCCTATGGGGCAGTTCTACTCTGTCCTATAGGGTCGCTATGAGTCAGAATCGACTCAATGGCAACAGGTTTGGTTTAGGTTTTAGAGACTTCTTGGCATGTCTTGTGTAAAACAGTAATGTCTGCATATCCTACTACAAGAATGAAATGAGGATATGAACTGGAAGACAGATTACATTTGAGTTTCTTTAGCTATTGCATTATTTCTGGCACAACCAGAAAAAAAAAAAAAAAAAAGACAAGCTTTAAAATCAAAACTGGCTTACTGAACTGATTGGTTAATTCAGTCAAAGTGCGCTCATTAGTAGACCACTACTCTCTTTTGAAAAGTTTCTCTCAACCAGCGTGAAAATCATGTAGTGGATATACCTTCCTTCATAAATTGGAATGGGTTTCATAGTTACTATAATAACATATTGCTAGGTAAACTCCTGAGCATGAGTTATCCACATGAAGTTCATGTGTCCTGCGTGGTAGTCTCAATAGAACAAAATTATAGAGAAGCACAGCTCCAAGCTGTGATTTCTAACTTTTACAACTCTGCAGGGTATACGGAAATATCTTCAAAAACCTCAGGACTTTCAAGGGTGCTAGAAGTGTTGGAAAATTAAAGAAGCAAGTTAAGATTTCTTCTCTTGGCTGTAAAATGACTGTAACCCAGTGGAAAGACCTCTCATTTATGGGGAGTTCCTCCTCTCTAGTTACTAGTAGAAGAACTGTATGTTTCACTTTAAAAACCCGCCTTCTTTATGGAATATTTTGTCTTGGCAACTCAAGAAGCCATATTATAGGACAGAAATGTGTTCCAATTTCCCATATATATGTAGAAATTTCCTTTGGGATTGGTCTGTATGAGCCAAAGTTAAGGGAATGTACTTTAAGTTTTAAAAAATTTTCACATTTATGTAAGTTTTTCTTGCTGTCTCCAAAAGGATGAGTATTTTATAAATAGAACAATCCTAGTTACAATTTAAGGAAGAATGATGATAGCTTATTTGAAGTAAACGCAACACTGAAGACTTGGTATAAAAATTAAAAGTTAAGAAATGAATCCATGATAATGTATGTCTTGTTTAAATATGTATTTTCAGGCATACCTGGGTTTAAGTCGTAGATTTACCACTTACTAGTATGTGACTATGGCCAAGTATATGCAAATAATAATTTAGTCTACCTTGGAGTTGAGTGCATAGTTTGTGTTGTTGACTGCCTGGGTTCAAAGGCTACATTTATTAACTACTATCTGGGTGACCCTGGGCAGGTTTCTGAACTGCTCCCTGCCTCAGTTTCCTCATCTGTAAAATGGGGATAATAAAAGTACTGCCTAAAAGTTGTAGGCCTGAAAGAGTAAATACATGCCAAGTTTTTACGACAGTGCCTGGCTTATAAATCAGTATTGAAAGTTCTAGCTGCAATTATGATCATTCATTTACCCAATTTGATTTTTGAATTTCTTGACTTGCTGAAATTTTCTGGAATTTTAAGTATTTCTTAATTATACAAAACAAATGAAATATATAAATGTACAAGCAAGAACAACAAAAATTTAGAGTCATGTTTCTATAAGGAAGTACCCTACTGTTATCAACACCCTACTGGTATTGTAGGGTAGCAAACTTATTGCAACAATAACCTAGAAGAAACTAATGAATTATTGAGAAGATAACTTCCCGACATATTATTAATCTCCCATTTCTCCTTCCTCTTCCCCTACTCCCAGAGAAACTAGGCGAAAAATCTATTTCTACCTTTTCTCAGAACAGGTAGTTTCTTTTAAATCAGGGCTCATTACAGATTTCTTATTGAGAAGTAATGATTGTCACAGAATAAAAGCAAAACAAACTCTATTATCTACAATAACAAGTTAACATGATGATAATAACTACCATATTCTGGACACATTTCTTTCTAAAGAGGAACACATAGTTTACAACTAACATATAAATAATTAATAAATGGGTTTTCATACGTCAGAACACTTATTAACTGTAAATTCTTTGATTTACAAGCTATATTTTCAGTGTTAGTTGCTAAATCTTATAGGAAAGTTCTTTGTGAAGAAAACACACGTTCTGCTATTCAAAACCTTATGAAGGGCTTGAAACCACTTGGCGAAAAGTTTAAAACAGTGAGCTTCCCTCCTCGTTTTTCTCATTAACTTATTTATAGTGGCATCGTTCAAACGCCAGAGATAGACAACCAGTGGTGGCATTCATAGTACTATGCTTGCAAACAAAGTTACAAGTGTCCATAACACAATTCGTCTTTAGTACTATCAACCCTCGACCTATCTATTGTATAACCAGCTCCCCTCATCCAGATCTTGAATTTTCACAGGCTGCGATTCCTGTTTCCGAGTCTTGCTACTGCTTTTCCCTTTATTTTTCAAGTATTTCTGTCATTGAGGCCAAATGCTAATATCAAAACTGTAAGCTAAACAAAACAAAACAAACAACACAGGAGAGTGCATCCAACAGGCCCACCTTGCCTCCCTCAAGTCTATATCCCCATTCAACTTAAAAGCACTTGATAATTCAACTTCACTGGTCAGTGCCTGTGGAGCTCTCCAAAGAACCAATAAACGTTAACTTCTCCCCAGGTTCGCGGGCGCGCGTCAGGGTTCTCTCGCCCTCTGCACGGTCCGAGAGGGCAGAAGGGGCTGTATCTGCTACTAGGAGTTCTCCCCCTTCCGTCCTTCCAGCCACCGACTTGAGAGCTATAAAGAGAGACAATAGCTACGGGGGATGGGTGTCTCACCTCCTTCTTCCTCCTCCAGGGAGTTCATGCAGGGAAAGTAGCCGGCCAGCGCCTCAAAGGAGGCGGAGAGGCTGCTCCGGCTCTGAGAGCGCTGTATGGAGCGGCCCGCAGCGCCGGCGCCCCCTAAGCCCTGCCGGCCCATTTTGGACGAGTACCCGCTTTTCCCGCGGTACAAGATACGAGGCGTCTTGGCGGCTGGGGCGCGGCGACCGCAGCGCTTCGAGGGCCGGTGGGGAGGGGGCCGGGATGGTGCCGCGGGACCTTGGGGTTCTGGCCCCTGCCTCCCTGACCCGGTCCGCAGGAGACGTGGCTTTGCTGGCTGCCAGGACCTTCACTTTACTGGGGAGGGGGCCGGGAAGGCGGCGGGGGAGACGTGGCAGCCGCTTGCGGTGTAAATCCGAGGTCGCGCACAGGAGGAAGCTGAGGCTCCTGGAGGCTGGAGCTGCTGGAGTCTCGCCGCCCTCGCCTCGCAGGGAGATGCTGCTGATGCTGTTGTTCCCGCCAATCAGCAGCCGGAGGGGGAGGCGGCGGCGGCGGCAGCACCTCCGCCAGGCTAGCAGCTTCCGAGCACAAGCCTCAGGTTCTGGGCAACTCTGACCTGGAGTGTGGCTCCTTTTCATTTCATCTTCTTCCCCCGTGTAGTTAAGGCCACAGAATGGTGACTAATTAGATGCAATAAATTTGGCATCTCAGGTAGGTAATATAACACGCAAATTTTTGGCGGTCACTTTCTCTTTCGTCAGTTTCACGTACAGTTTGTTGCACTGCTAAAGCACATAAGGGGACGAAATATTGAAATTTTCTTCAGATCATAATACAAAGCCCCCCTCCCCCATTTTAACAGATTCCACGAAAATCTAGAATTAAAGCTTTCTCTTTTACTTTCTTTGTTAAAAAGATAGACTCAACGGAGGAAAAAGAGGTTTAAAAAAACAACAAAACATCAACAGCCTGGAGAAGGCACACTGAACAAGAACTATGATGATGTCTATCAATTTGGTTTAATTTCAGGAAATTTTTAATGCTTTCTTTTCTCCAAATTAAATAATCTGAATCAGAAGACTGCCACATTATAACCTTAGACAAGCCACTCAATCTCTCAGTTTCCCTATCTATCAAAATAAAAAATATATAATTGCAAGGTGGGGAGGTGGTAGAAGGGTAGGGTACAATTATTCCAGTTCTAGCCATGCCACAGTATGATTGTTGAGTATGTATTTAAAAAAAAAGAAATTGCTGTCCAATCCATTCTGATTCGTAGCGACCCTATAGGGTTTCCAAGGAGCAGCTGGTGGATTCTAACCGCCGACGTTTCGGTTAGCAGCCGAGCTCTTAATCTCTGCACCACCAGGGCTCCGTTTATGTATAATAGGAGGATTTTAAAAGTGTTTTGTAAAATGTAAATTATACAATCTAAAATAGTTTTTTCATTCAATAAATATTTCCTAAATATTACGTAGGTGCAGATTCTTTGCTAGATGTACTGGGAAGTTAAGACATTGATTTAATTAATATTAATTGAGCTCCTAGTATATGCCAGGTACCTTTGTAGATGGTTAGGATACACTGGTGATCAAAGCAGCTAAAAATCCCTGCTCTCATGGAGCTTACATTCTAGTGGGAGAAGACAGACACAGTAAATCAGTACATTATATAGTGTTAAAAAAGAGATAAATGCAAATAAAAAAAATAGAGGGGTATGGAGATAATGTGCAATTTAAAACAGCATTGTCAGTATGGGCCTCATTGACAAAGTAATATTTGAACAAAGATGTGAATAAATTGAGGAAGTTACTCCTTCAGTTATTCCAATAGAACACTGATAAAGCCAGGAAACTTTATGAGCACCTTTTCATATCACATCACTTTTATTCAGAGAATATAAAATTTTTTATTAAATGAGATTTTTCATTAAGACAATAAAGAGGATCATAGAATTTTGGACACTGAAAGGGCTTTATTGAAAGTCATCTAATTTTTTTAAAACTATGGTCAAATCTTTAGTGAGTCATAAAAATAATTTACTATGTTTTTATCAGCATTTTAAAATAATATGTAAAATTCCTTTGGGGGAAGTGGTGGCAGAACTCATAACTAAATTGAATAAGGAATAATAAATCAACATATTAAAAACATATAAGCCAGAAATATTAGATAATAGTTTTGAATAAATATATATATTTACACATGTATATATAGTGTATTTATTCAAAACCAATTCTTTAAATGCTAGAATAATTTTTTGTTGCATAAAATATCTTTGCATTTAAGTCATGAGAGCTAAAATCCATAAAGTCAACATTTTTATATGACTTCAAATTGTTTAAAGGCATGGGCAATTACCCAATTTCACCTGAATGTGAAATCCAGAATAACAACCTTTTCTCCCAACCCCAGCGTCATGCAATATGATACAGATAAATTTTAAGCTTTTGTGATTTCAGTTTCCAAAAGTATTTTTAGTTTTTACTTAGCAGATTTATAAAGTGAGTAGCTGGTGTTACATTTTAGCAGTTGGTCAACCCAAAACTTTCACACAGGTTGATGAAGTCGAAAGATACTTAAGTATGAGAAGACGAAAAAGAAAAATTAAGTGGTCATCATTTTCATTATTTTTGCAATGAGACCAGCAATACAATTTGCCTTTCCCTCATAACAGAAAATGTCCATGGAAGTATGAAAATTAATTTATTGATTAGGTGAAACAATGGCGATAAGATTTGACTAAGGAATGAAGAAAAAACAAAACAAAACAAAATGAATCCTAAAGACCAAAGTTGTAAGTCATAAAAGCAGAATAGCTAAACAATACAGGGAAGAATAAACATTTGGACTCTAATATTAACTCTGGCCCTTCATGTATAATAAAGATGATGAAAGCTAACCAACATTATGTTCTTCATATGTATTACCTCATTTAATCTTCATAAACTCTATGAGGTAGCTACTGGCATTACTCACACTTTGCAGACAAAGAAATTGATACATGTTCATTCAACAAATACTTATCAACTGCCTACCACATGCTAGGCATTATTCTAGGCCACTGAGAATATGATGAAGTGAACAAAATGGACAAAAATCTCCACCTTCATGGTGCTTACACACTAGGGGAATAATAGCTAACACTTGTTGTTAGGCACCATCGAGACAGTTCCAACTCGTACAGACCGTATATACAACAGAAAGAAATGCTGCCCAATCCTGCGCCATCCTCACAATTGTTGCTATGTTTAAGCCCAATGACGTAGTCAATGTGTCAATCCATCTCATTGAGGGTCTTCCTCTTTTTTGCTGACCCTCAACTTTACCAAACAGCTAACACTTACATTCCACTTACTATATGACAGGCCTTTTTCTAAACAACACTACATGCCACCAACTTATGTAATAATCACAGAATGCAATGAGGGAGACACTATTATTATACTCATTTTATAGATGAGGTAACTGAGGCATAGTGAGGGTAATTCTCTGTCCCAACGTCACACAGGTTATTAAGAAATGGAACCAGGATTTAAACACAGGAAGTTTGGGGCACAGTGTGATAATTTGTTCAATGTCATTTTAAATCCAGGCTTTTTAACTCCAGAATCTGTACTCTTTTTTTTTTTTTTTTGAGAAAAAATAAAAAGGCTAATTTATTGGTGATATACACAAAGAAGGATGTGACGCCAATGGACCCTCTACTCCCCTCTCATTCTTCTATTCACATGCAAGCATTCAACCCCGAGCTGGTAGTGGCTGACTGGCTACCTTGCTAAGCCTCTTTTATTTTTTTTTTTTAGTTGTACTTCAGGTGAAGGCTTACATAACAAATAGTTTCTCATGAAACAGAAGTACACATGTTGTTTTATAACATTGGTTAACAACCCCACAACATATCAACCCTCTAACTTCTCAACCTCTTTTTTTTTTTTTTGGTGAAAATACACATAGCCAAAGATACACCATTTCAAAAATTTCTACATGCACAGTTC
>NW_004443945.1:13982870-14025559 GCF_000243295.1 Trichechus manatus latirostris
GATGAGACCAGTGGAGTATCTTAGATGGCCGCTCACAGGCTTTTAAGACCCCAGACATTACTCACCAAGGTAGAATGTAGCGCATTGTCTTTATAAGCTGTGTTATGCCAATTGAGCTAGATGTTCCCCGAGACCATGGTCCCCAGAGCCCTCCACCCAGCAGTTGAGTCCTTCAGGGAGTTTGGATGTGTCAGACACATCTAGAATCTGTACTCTTAAGTGCTATGTGACACTACTGAAGAACCCACTGACATCAACAATTAGGCAGTGGGACTGTCAACAGAATTGTTTCCATCTCTGAGGAGCTTTCAGCATGGTAGTTCTATTTTACAATATGATCAATTTACGTAAATTCTCATTTAGCGATAGCCAGGAATGAAAAACTGTTATCTGAATATCCTCAAGAAGTTTTAGGAGTCAGTGCATGGGTGTGACTTCAGGTAGGATCACATAAACAACTCAGCCTCCAGAGGATATAGGAAATACATACTCATGAAATTTGCAATTCATTGGTATTGATCACCTCTGAGAATATATTTCAAAAAATGAAATCAAGTCAATCATTAGTCAAACATTTTGGTTAATTTTAAAATTTAGAAACAGTGTTCATCCCTTCTATATGCCATCTATGCAAGTTTTAAAATATTCATGTGAAGTATCATTTTCAAGGAAAAAACAAAAGTATTCATATAAAAAAGGAAACACTTTACTTCACTGATAAAATTAAAGATGATCCAATGGTAGTGTCTACAGATAGACTAGAAAGAATGTATTTAGAGAAACTTATTTAGGACCAGGGAAAAGAGAAGGACATGAAATATCATTATTTTTCAGTCATTCAGACAGTTCCCTTTGTAACGTATGATAGTCTTCACACTTTCCTTCATTTCCTCATTCATTCATTCGGATATTTATTGAGAACCATATGCCAGACTTTTTTAATATCTGCAGGTAAAATATACACAAAACATGGGTTTGGTCCTCAAGGAGCTCAGAGTCTGGTGGGAGAGGGGATGACAGATAAGAAAAGCAAATAACTGTAATATAGTGGAATAAATAGTAAATTAGTGATAGGTTCTAGGCACTCTGGTGACAGAATAGTGAGAGACCAACTCTATTTAGATGCATCAAAGATGGCTTCCCAGAAGAACAGATGTTTGAGCTGCATCTTGAAGGATGAGTTTGGTAGGCAGAAAATAGGGGTGAAGAAAATTGAAAAGAGAAGTATCTCTACTCTGACCATAATAACTATATACTCCTATATTGGATCGCTGGAATTGGAGATGAGGTAGGGCTTCCTATGAGGAAGTCTTTGTTTTCCACTCTCTCTAGGGGAGTAGTAGTGCTAAGGATGGTTTCCAAGTTTGAGAAACTCCCAGTTCTATTATTCTGTTCTACTATTCCAGCCAGTGCTATAGCTTTGTGATAAATTTACACAAGGCCTTCAAAGTAATGTTAGAACATTCTCAAAAGGTTTGAGGAAAAGAAAATTTTTTTGACTATTACAATTCCCTTGGAATTCTAGATGAACATCACCTGTAATTTCTCATATTATGAGATAAATAGCACCTTGAGATTTTGTAGGTGTAACCATTCTGCATAATATATACCATGATCTAGAAATTTTATGTAAATTTCAGGTACCAATGCCAGTGATTTTATACAATATTTTTAAGAAGTGTGTGCGTTTAAAATTTGCCATATTCATTCATTATTCATTTACTCACTCACTATTAATTTACGCCTTACACCACAGTGTGACTAGAATAGTATTACGTATGCATGGAAAATATAGAGGCTCCCTTAATCACAATTAAGTCTAATTCCTACTTGCTCCAGTTCTTTTTTTGTTTTGTTGTTTTCATGTATTCACTTCAGCATACATGGTAGTAAAGACTTCTTTGGATTAATATTTTGTTTAATTAAGTAATATATTTGGTTTTAAGAGTTTATACTACTTGATACCATGCTGACACAAAAATAGAATATTTAACACTTTTCAGAGATGTGTGTACTTAACTGTCTGATGAACTTTTCCAGTTGTAGAGATCTTAATTTTTTTTTCATTATATATGAAGGTACAGGTACAGGAACAAAGTCATCTAAAGTTGCTACAGACCAAAGGCAGTATTCTGTCAAAGCATTAAAAATGGCAGGATTTTTAATTAGCATATTAAAAACAAAACAAAAATACATGAAAAATGTTCATGCTATATAGATCCCGGTCAATATCACTCAGATTGTGCATAAGTGAACATCTGCTCTAAGTTAGTTCTGTATGTAGCTCACGACATGGGGTAAACAGTTAAGATTGTGTGCAAAGTGGCCAATTGAGAATAAAACTAAGCAACTCATCATCAGCTGACTCCTATTTAAGACACTGTTAAAAACGACTTTCTGTAACAGTTTGTCTTGTTGATATGAGACTTTGTAAAAGTAAACAATACTGATTAAAAATGTTTCCCTCCTAAAATCCAATTCAAAATGGTTCCATCTAATCTGTTTCATTTATACTCCCACAGTAAGTGAGAAGCTTGGGTCTGACAAGACAGAGGACTATCCCCCAGGAAAAATAGTTGCAGTAAGACGTAAATTTGTGGTGTAAGACAGAAACTCTTTAATAAAAACAATTATAAAGAGAGACAAATCAATAGGTGTAACTAAGGGAATACCCGGGAATGCTTTTCTTTGGCACCTGCTTTATAACTTGGTTTCTTCTGCTTGGCAACTAGTACTGCAACTCAACCTCCTAACAGAACAGCGTTTCAAATCCCAATCTCATTTCTCATTAAAAAAAAAAAAAAAAAATTGCCGTTGAGTTGATTCCAACTCATAGCGACCCTACAGGACAGAGTGAAACTGCCCCATAGAGTTTTCAAGGAGCGCCCGGTGGATTAGAACTGCCAACCTTTTGGTTAGCAGCCGTAGCCCTAACCACTATGGAACCAGGGTTTCCTCACTTCTCACAGTGGACAATGAACTGTGAAGAGATGTTTGGGGAGGATCTGCGAGTCTGGATCCAGGAGTTACTGCCCAGTGTTGTCGTTGTGTGTCACTGAGTCGACTGTGACTCATAGCGACCCTGCAGGACACAGCAGAACTGCCCCACAGGGTTTCCTGGTCTGTCATCTTTGTGGCAGCAGATGGCTAGGTCTTTTCTCCCACTGAGCGGCTGGTGGGTTCTGAAGAGCCGACCTTTCAGTTAGCAGCCGAGCACTTTAACCACTGTGCCACCAGGACTCCTGATAAAGGAGCTGTTCATTATTAGCAAGCATACCCCAACTCTTATTTCATTATTCTTTTAAAGAAAAGATTTTAAAAATTAAAACCAGTAATACCCGCTTTTATGTGACAGATCTGAATAAATCATTTGATTACTATTACTGTGGATTGTAGCTTTTGGAATTGATTTTTCTTCCTTAGCATTCTAAATCATTACTTAAAAATCCTATTTGCTGATATTTAAAATGCTCTACAAAATTCAGTTATAACTCATCAAATTCACCAAAGTAAGTAGATGCCCTGAACACATCTTTTATATGTCCACTCCTTTAGGAAGCAAATCAAAACTGAACATGTGTTTCTCACTTTCATCATCTGAAGTATTTAGTACTAGAAGACCAGTTCATTTTTTAAGCACCGAATACATGAAAAATTAACTGTCATTTTCTAGCTACTTAATTAAATATAATAGAAACACAAAATCTTGTATTTCTAAAATGTTTCAATACAGTATCATCAACCTTTAAACCCGTGATGTTTAATTCTTTGTATTCCTCAACTGTTTGTTTGCTTTCATGACCATCTCTTTCTCCATCAACAACATATATTAAATCCAAATGAGTTAAAGTTTATTACGAGAATATTTTGAGATTTTTGTGATAGTTCTGAACAAACGTAGAAACCCTCAGGGTTGCTGCTAAATTAGTGTTGGGAAGCACTGATCTACTCAGAGATTTAAAATTCCCATAAGTCTAAGTATGTATTTATGATTTTAAACTCATGTCAGATATAAAAAAGACAGAGCAAATATATCTAATTCTGATCGTGAAATTATTTAAAAAGTAAAATTTTTATGCTTGGATTAAAACTTTGTTTCAGAACACATTGGCCTAGTTTTAAGATAAAAATGACTATTGACCCTGGCAACAACTCAGATTTAAAAATACATATGGTAAATATTCCTTCGTTTCAATTTCCAGTCCCTGTGCCCTGGTCCCAGCCCTCATCACCTCGTGTCTGGACTCTGTCACAGCCTATTCTGTGGCACTGCTGCCTCTAGTCTCTCCCTTTCAATTGACCCTGGACATTGCTGCCAGGTTCATTCTCCTAAAATAGATTTTTTTTTTTTTTTTACCAAATCTCTTTCTGACGGAAACAATAAACAAACAAACTCTCAGTGAGTGGGTAGGATGAGGTCTAATGTACTGATCTTTAAATTCAGGGCTTCCAACCAAAAGACCTTCCTGATTCCATTTCCCACTTCTCAAACACCTACAACTTTAATTAAGTGGTTAAGAGCTTGGCTGTTAACCAAAAGTTGGCAGTTTGAATCCATCAGCTGCTCCTTGGGAACCCTATGGAGCAGTTCTACTCTATCCTATAGGGTCACTAGGAGTTGGAATTGACTTTAGGGCAATGGTTTCTTTTTAAGAATCTTTATGGGAGCAGATCACCAGGCTGCTATGGGTCCAAATTGACTTGACGGCAACAGGTTTGGTTTGGTTTGGTTATTCCACGCTAGTAGGCACTAGGTTATGTACTTTATATACATTATTATAAATCTTTACACTATCCCTCCCTCCAGTAGCTATCATTATGTACATTTCACATGCACATGAGAAAACTAAAGCTCACAGAAATTGAATATCTTGCTAGATCACAAAACAGGAAAAGATGGAGCCAATATTTCACACTCAGGTCTAACTTCAAGCCCATGTACTTTTTCCTCTACCGCTGGGAACTCATACAGCTTCTGAAGACTTAATAAAGTAGATAGAATATGAGCTGAGCTTCGAAGGACAACTAGACAGGATGCATGTACTTCTAATTCTGTATTCTCTATTTTAATAGGTGATAGCACCATTCTTTCACTCAGTCACTCAAGATAGAAAACTGGGAATCATCCTCGACTTCTCCCTCTTCCTCCTCTCCCTTCCCCTTCTATTCAAACATCAAGTTCTAATTTGTTGTTGTTGGGTGTCTTTGAGTCAATTTGTGACTCATAGAGACTCATAGCAACCCCAAGTGACACAGGAGAACTGCCCCATAAGGTTTCCTAGGCTCTTTATGGGAACAGATCACCAGGTCTCTCTCCTGCAGAGCTGCTAGGTGAGTGTGAACTGCAAACCTTTTGGTTCGCAGCAGAGTGCTTAACTGTTGTGCCACCAGGGCTCCTTAGTTCTAATTTAGGTCCTGGTGGTGCAGTGGTTAAGAGTTCGGCTGCAAACCAAAAAGGTCAGCAGTTTGAATCCATCAGCTGCTCCTTGGAAACCCTATGGGGCAGTTCTACTCTGTCCTGTAGGGTTGCGATGAGTTGGAATATCAAAAATATTGGTTTTTTAAAAAATATCTATCAAATAGATTTTTTCCTCTCCATTCCTAGCTCAGGGCCTCACTATCTCTCACTTTTATTATTGCAAAATATTCCTAACTGGTCATACTATCTTCCATCTAAGTATTTTCAAATCGATCCTTCACAAAGCCAAAATGATCTATTTTAAAAGCAATTCAGTCCATGTTAGTGCTTTGCTTAAAAATCTTTCAGTGGCTTTCCATTAAAGCACAAACTCCTTCCTTTGACCTAATAGGTGTGTCTACCCACTCAGTTTTATCCCTTGCGTCTTTCTGTTCCTTGCCCCAGGCTCCAGCAATACTGAATTGTGTGTGCTGCCCTGCACATTCCACCCTACTTCTTACCCTCACAACTTTGCAAAGATGGGGTGCCTGAATTCCCTCCTTCCTCCTTTTCTCTTTACTTGGACATTTCCTACTCATATGTTAAGGTATCTTCCAGGGAACAATACTTAATCTCCTCAGGTTGGAGTAAGTGCCCTGTCTCTGAGATTCCATAGCACCCAGAGTCTGTCTCTATCACACAGTAATAAAAACTATGTTATAATTATGTTCATTCATTGATTTATCAAGGATTTATTGAACACATGCCTCATCTCAGACACTTTTTGTGCTGTGTACTAGACATTCAATAAATAATTTCTGTTACTAAATAAGTAAATATATCCAATTCAGCTTTGGAGGAATATTACTAATGCGTTTGATTTGAATTTATTTTTCTTCACCCTCATGTCCCTATTCCATGTTTAACATAGTATTTTTTATGTAATAATAGCTCAAATTTTCTTTTGCTTGACTGAGTTTTATATTTGGGTTTGATTTAAAAGTGTTTCTAAGAAAAAATACCATTGATTAAAAATCACCATGAAGATTTTGAGATGTTATATTCTTGCACAATGTAAATAATGCCCAATAATATTTGTATGTTAACTGCTGATAACCTTTGGTCAACTATTTGCTGAAAGTTTGCCCCAAAACATGAATTTTGGAGCCACAATGCCTGAAGTTTACAGAGGAGTCATATACAACAAAGTTTCAAGTACAGAAGTAGAATATAGGGGCATTTTGGCAACTTGGAAAAAAAAAAAGAAAATTCATAATATTGATACTTGCTTTGGGAACTTACTCTAAGAAGTGATGCAGCCAGTGTGGAAAAGGCCATTTAAAGATGTTTACAGGCTCTAGGCACTATGCCTGCACTTCCTAAAAAACAAAACAACAACAAAAAAACCAAACCTGTTGCTGTTGAGTCAATTCCAACTCATAGCAACCCTACAGGACAGAGCACAACTGCCCCATAGGGTTTCCAAGGAGCGGCTGATGGATTCGAACTGCTGACCTTTTGGTTAGCAGCCAAGCTCTTAACTACTATCTTGCTTTGGGTGCTTCTAGGTCCCTACAGGTTTCAGCTCACCAAATTCCTAATTAAAACAGAACAAAACAAAACAAATGTCCCAGATGAGAGATATGGAGAAGATATTTGCAATATCTAAAACCAAAGAAGGGAATAATATCAGAAACTGCTGAAAGTCAAAGTAAAAAATAGAAATCTCAACCAAAAAATGAGCAAGGGTTAGGAACAGGCAAATTACATAAGAGCAAACTAAAAGAGAGTATTAAAAACAGGTACGAAAAGTTTTTCAAACTCATGAGTTATTAAGGAAACACAAGTAAAACAGCAATGATATATCACTTTACTGATAATAGTTTCTTAAAAATGAGGAAGTAATACCAATTGTTGGCAAGGATGTTGGGATACAGGGACCCTAATACACAGCTGGTGGGAAAGTATACTGGAGCAGACAATCTGCTGAAGAAGCTGGCGGTACTTGGGCAAATTAATTAAACACACACAAACAACTCAATAAATCTATTTCTGGGTATATATAGATATATAAAAGAAATGAAAAGAAATGAAAAGAAATTCTCACCCAGGCGCATAAGGAGAGATATATGAGGATATTCATCTCAGTGTGTTTTGTGGTGGCAGGAGTTGGAGTATATCTGGATGTCCAGCATTGGAAGAACAGAGAGGAAAAACGTGGTAAATGCATACCATGGAGTACTACGCAGCAATTAGAAATATAGGACTAAATATATATACGTAGATGTTCTGAAAACCTTAGTGCTCAATGAGGAAAGTAAAAAGAGAATGTAAATTTAAAATGCATACATAAATACATATATATATATATAAAACAATAATGCACATTTGCAAGAACACATACACACTGAAGGAATACATTAACATATAAGAATAACTATTCTAAAGGATGGGGGAGGAGAATGGGGATATAAGGAGAGTCAACAGAGAGAGAGAGAGATCTTCCCAGAGCGTAGTCCTGTGTGAACCCCTCTCCACCTTGATTCTCTAAGCGTTGCATCGTGCTGCCACCTTTCACAGCACCAGAAAACCACCCCACAGTGTGACTACATGTTAAATGTCTCTTCAACTAGGTTATAAGCCACAGGAGGGTGGCGGGCCATGTGTCTATCTTATTCACTGCTGAATCCCCAGCATCTGGTACAATGCTTGTACACAGTAGGTACTCAAGGAATATTTGTTGAAGGAATGAATGAATGAATGCATGCACAATTATAAAGTAGGCTGACCCATGCTAAAAACAAAAGCTGAACTTAAGATCTCAAAAAAAATTTCACACGGGTCTTCTCAGCATTGAAGTCCAGGTTTCATTTCATCTTAAGAAAGATAAGTTCTTATGTGTCATTAAAGTGAAGTAAATAGAGTAGAAACTGTGGTTTCAATGATACTCCTATGTGGCACTAGCTAAAGCACTTTTGTGAGAGCTAATGCATTCAGAGTGAAGACACAGAGATTTTTATATTCACCTTTTTATATCACAAACATAGATACTACTGTTCAATAGCAAGAAATGTTTTTCTCTTGGAAAATTTAAAGTATGCATATTATAATTTTCTTATAAAAATAGGATTTTTGTTTTTTATAATGAAATTTCTTAACTACAATGCCATCAGTGAGTTTTTCTTCAGAGTTTGTCAGATAACACTTTAAAATGATTCCAAGTATTTTGGGATTAAAGGTATTTATTTTGGAAATAAAAGATAAGCACTCTACCTACAATTTCACAAAGCATGTATTTTCAAAGTGCTTCACTTAGCACTAAATAACATAGCACCAAAGAGATACATTGTTCTGGAAAAAATGATACTTATTTTTTTTTTCTTTTAGCCCAGATACTGTTGACACTTGCTCTTCATGTCATTCTCCTACCACAGTTCCTAAATGCCTATTCACTACTGCCTGGAATGGAAAGAACCCTTGCCAATGACTTCATTTGTCAAAACAGGTATCTTTGAACTGTATCAGCACTCTAGCTTCTCTTTTACAGTAAAACCACAATTCTTTTTGGCTCATACATATTCTAGTGAAAAATTTCATAGTGCAAAATTAAAATGAGGCTTAATTCTTCTGAGAATAAAAAATTTTCTAGGATAACTGCTCTTGGGAAATGAATTTATTTTCCAGGACGTAGGGAGAGGCAGTAATAAAGAGGAGTAAGCAAAGATGTGCAGTCATTTCTTAAGAAGCGCCAGACGAGATAAAGTGTTTGTTGCTAAATTGTTCTACTTACTGATTAAAAGAAAAATACTGAATCAGATTCTGGGAATCTTGAGGAATTCTCAGCTCTGGATAGCTCTAGATCAAAAGTTAGATCAACTCTATACTTAGGTGATTTCATACATACAGAGGCACATACACCCCCTCTACCTAAACAAACCACTCAGAGTCCCACTTCTTTCATGAAACCTTCCCTGACAAATGCCATACCCAAGTTGATCTTTCTGTAACTTTCATATCAACCGGTAAAAACCATCCTATTGAGCAGATGTGTTAGGCTACATGCATTCTTATCCTATAAACGCTATCATTTGTGGTGACTGCTAGATCTCTTATATTATATCTGAAGCCCAGCATGACCCCTGATGTCCAGACTGGCATATCAGCTGCCTCCTACATACCACCACAGATACACCAAAAGTCATCATGCCCAAGACAGGAACGGCATTTCACTCCTCACTGCTTGTCTCCCTGCATTCCTTTTTTTTTTGGATGAATGTGTGCATCATCAAATCTGTCATATAAGTTCAAATATGGAAAATTTTCTAGACTTTCCCTCACATTCACTCACCACATCTAAAGTTTGTAGTCTAGTCAACAATATTGTACCAATTTTGATTTCCTGGTTTTGCTACCATATTATAGTTGTGTAAAATGTTACACTGGGGGAAGCTGGGGGAAGGGAACATGCGACTCTCTGTACTATTTTTGCAACTTTCTACAAGTCAGCAATTATTTTACGATTTAAAAAGTTAAACAACAACAACTTCTGAATCATTTAAATCTCTAGTAATGAGAATTTCTGACAAGTAAGTATATGTGATATTGAAAAGTATTCTCTGTTAAGAGAAGCATTCTTTATTCCAAACCTGGTAAATATTAGCAAAGTGAAGTCTTAAAGAGTCTGGCTCGTCTTATTTCTACAGAATCTCATGATCTCTAAATAATAAACAATATACCTCAAAATATGATTACATTTTACTCCCTTAATTACTCATAAAATTGTTAAACTAATTCAATAAAAATATAAAGAGAAAAACCTTCAGTACAACAAAATGGGCTTCATGTCTCTAAATACAACTTTAAAAAAATATACAATGTATTCCTTTTGATAAAGAAATTTAATTTTCAAGTAGGTACAGATCTAAATAAAAATAGAGTTGCATGTCTATGCTAGATCTGAACACAGTGATAGAATAAAAGACTCCAGCTTTGAAATGTTTTCAGTTTCACCTACAGATTTATTTTCTAAGGCTAATTTAGCTCTGCATTGATATTTCACAAGCAGCAGGAAACTATTTCCCTGTCACATCACTATATTCCTTGAGATTTATTCTCAGTCAAACACACTACAGATTATAATCATTATGTTGTTCATATTATAAGCACTGAATTGAAATTCTCACAGTGAACAGGAACTAATACAAACAACAAACCAAAGGACTATGTCTATGTTCAATTATTTTGGAAATTATAAGAACATACATTTTCCACATTCATATTTCTGCAAAGAGTTTGCCTCATGAAATCTATAAAGGAAAAGATAAAAGCCATGCAAAGTGTAGATGGCCCTTTTCCCAAAGGCAACCATTTGACTTCCTCTGAGAATTCATATTAAAATCACGTAACTTGAGACTGGAGACTAATACTATGGCTTTGTTCCATTTCTCAGTCTGTCAATATTATTTCTTCTTATTCTCTTTCTTTTCCCTAGATCTGTTTGTGGAAATAGGTTCTTTCCTCTATTTTTCTTCAAAACATGTTTTCCTTTCAACAATATCCTTTCTGGCACTTTGGGAAGTCTAGCAAATTGCTGGAATCATGCTAAGATGTATGGCTTTTTCAGGCTACAAGGGTTACTTTGGATCCTGACTTGGTCCTGAAATAGGTAAAAGGCTTAAAGGAGATGGAATATCAAATATTCTCTAATATAGATAAAGAAAACAGTCTGGCCTTACGTGAGGAAAGCCTTTCTGGACTGCAACCCAAAAATCTATGAGTAGCTAAGGCCTAACAAATCTGATTGTTTTATTTACCATTTTATTGTTTTATTTATTGCTAATATTTACCAGCTAGCTCTTTCTTCAGTGAGCTAGCTGATGGAAGGCACTAATGCAGAAGGTCACCAGCTTGAATATAACATAAAGCTCCATAAAAGCCATATGGAGTTCTAAAAGATGTACATAGCAGTCAGTCTTATAGACCAAAGGAGTTAATAATTCTCCCCAACTTCTTTTGCACCCCCTACCCTCCACTCTAGCAATACTAGAGATTAAGACTTCTGAGAGTAAGAAGTGGTAGAAATAATTACAACTAAGGAGATATGTAGGGAGGGAGAAAGCAATGAACTTATATGTTGATCATAATATTTGGAGTTTTAAAGACAAGTGTCTTTAATTTCTATGTATATCTCCATAGACAAAGGTCCTCTTTAAGTGCAATGTTTCCCATATGCATTAGTGCATTTTGTCAGGATTTTGGGCTACAGATACCACTGAGCCAGGTAAATGCAGGAAGGATGAATGGTCTTCGGTCCTTTGGAAACGAAACCTATTATTTGGATATGCTGAATGGCTCTTGACTGTAATCAGAAAATAAATGAAGACTTAAAATGACAGTTTTGAAAGGTTACAGAAATCTGTGATAGTTAAAAATTTATATATAACCCATTATTCCCAGGAAGGGAAAACATAAAATTATAATAAATCATTTTTGTTTCTTATGAAATGTAATTAATTACTGGCTTAAGCAAGATTTTATGCTTTATTCTCAGGGGTTATTGAGTTGAAATTAGGTTTCTGGTGTGAAATTTAAATGTAACTGTAGGAATTTAAACACAATTTCATTTATTCATATGCATAAAAAGATACTACCAAGACAATTACATTTCACACAAAACCAGGATTAACAGTGAAAATATTTTACAACCCACCAGTCAGACAGATGCTAGCTAGTACTACAGGCGCACTCAAAACAATACAAATCAAGTTAAAAAAGCTTCCATAGACCATGAATTTTCTATTTTTTCTTCTCTATTATAAACTTTTGCTAGAATTTGACTTCTTACCATGATACGTACGTCCATAGATACCAAAAGGTTTCCTAAACACAGTACTTTTCAAAGGAAGCAGATAAGTCTTTATTGACTTATTTTTTTCACAAATCAATCTTTGATTTACTATGAATTTCTAGCATATTACATTATCTTAATTTTTTACTGCATATAGCAGGATTAACCAAAATAAAATGAAATAAAATAAAACAAAATTATAAGTCATTTAATAGTAACTGTTAATAACCATTTAAAGCATCTTTGATCTGTTTGGAAATGGTTTCAAACCTTGATATTAAAAGACAAATCACAGAGACTTAGGTCAATAGTCAATGAGAGCTTTCACCTTGATACTACTGAAAGAGTATTTAAGACAATTAGGCAACAAGCATCTTCTGTGCTATACAATAAAACCACTGTTTTAGATACGATGAGATATGCAAAAGAGTTACAAAATACAATGTTTTATATCTAGTAGTTTTAGTTTAGTTGGGTGACAAATAACACATGAAGTTGAGTGTAGAAGCTTTAAGACTAACAGTAGTTTATAGAGAAGATGAAGTTTTGGTCTTCAGAAACATAGAACCTAATTCAGTATAAGCAATCTAAGTAGAGTTTAGACATGATGATTCTGAGAAAACAGAGCCTTAGAAATATTGTATAACTAAATTTCATATCATAGCACTGTTCTACTGTTTGTCTCTGGCCACACAGATGTTAAAGAAATCAAATTATACACGTTTTCTACATAATTGAGGTAGAGCACAAGTTATGACATAGATAGCACACTTTCTATGCTTTCATAGTCTTTATAGACCATGCCCATACCAAAAAATAAGATACTTTAGTATCAATTAAAGAAACAATAGTTTTCTTCTTTTAGATCCCCATAATCTAACTGGGCTGCTATTGAATGTTACAGGAAGTTTTACCAAAAATACACTGTTTTCATGTTTTAAACTAGTCCAGAGTTTAAAGGACATTTATATCTGCAAAACTTAGACTATTTATTATCTTGTGACCATTTCACCCTTTCCCAATATCCTTTTCCTTAGCATGCATACCAATAATTTTACTTTATAAACCAATGATCATTTTTGTAAAATTTCTAAGCTGCTGTCCTTAGTAGTTGCAGCTTTCATCATTTGTGGTCTGAATCTTACCCTCAATTCCAAAAAAGCAACATTAGGGACATTTGGAAATCACCATAGTATTTGTACTACACCTTATCATCACAATAGATATCAAATCTGCACGCCCCATTGATGCCATAGGTACTACTTTAGATTAGACCAGATCATATGTGGCTATATCACTGCTCCTTTACTCCTTTTTTCTTTTTCTCCCACATCACATATCACTATTACCCTCAACTAGCTCTGAATGCAGCAGAAATATATAAAACAGCTAAGAAGTCCATTTTAGAGTCCCTTAGTCCATTCATTTAATGAAAATGCAACTTAAAACCATACATATTCACGATAAATAACCTGTAAAGAGCATTGCATTAAGTTTCCAAGACATGACAGATCTCATTTATAATGCAGCAAGCCTTTACCTTCAACTAATTACGGATATCTAACATCCAAATATAGCAATATATAAAATACTATATCAATATACCACTGCCTATGAGATGTAAAAAGAGATGGTTGTATATCCTTTTGAATGCTTAAAATCTCTCTCCATTCTCTCCATTCCAAATAAATAAACAAACATAATTGCAAGAAACAATACTTCTGTCTTTATAGTTCTCTTTATATAACACATTTGGGGCATTTGGTACCTATAACGGAAATATAATGGACAAAGATCCTATTCACCTCACTATCTTTTAATTATCCCTTTAAGTCGTAGGCTAGATTTGTCCTAAATGGTCCGGTAACTTTTCTCTCATTAGTTTATACTTTTTAAAGGTAACGTTAGAGATACGGGACACCGGGTATGTTAACATGGAAGTTAAAAAAGAAAAAAGATTACTTAAAGTCAAATAATTGCTTCAAGTTTGCTAAATTATTGTTGATGTAGAACAAACGATAAGCTAAATTTATGCACTAAAAGTGTAACAATTAGTTCTCATGTGCTGAATCAGGTTCATTAGCCAAAAGATAGTCTTATACTACTTATTCTTAACACTGATAACTGTCAATGTTTAATATGAACAATCATCTCAGTGAATTAAAACCTTGATTTTAAATAAGAAATGCTAAATTGATTAATCTTAAACTGGAGAACTTTGGCAAAATGAGTATATGAGAACAAAGAATATTACGCTAAATGTAATAAAAAAATACTGTTATTTAAATTATAGAATAGCTGTATGATAGAACTTTTTGCAGCCAAAATGTTTGAGATAGCATAAGAATATTTATTTTCTTTGTGTTGTAATTTTGTATTTGTGTTATAACATTATGGGGAATATATACAGAATAGTATCAATCATATAAGAACATAGGAAAATAGATTAGAAGAAGATATCCCTAAATATTAACAGTAGTTTATAGGATTAAAAGTTTCTGCAATGATGCTACATTGAAATATTTTTCCCTCAAGATAAAAAAATATACTTTCCACATAACATTCTCCAAATCATGTAGAATACTTCTGTGAAAAAAAAATCCTAAATGGGTCTAGCACAAAAGCAAAAGCCTGATAGCTAAACTCAGATTTAAGAAAATGATATTTTACCATCTTCACATTATATTGAACATTCACCTTGAGGTAGGTGAATATCAATTTTAAGTTGAGTAAAATGCAGCATAAACTTTTAAGGGGGAAATAAAATGCTGTGTAAAACCAACTAACGAACGAACGAACCAACCAACGAACCAACCAACCAACCAACCAACCAACCAACCAACCAACCAACCAACCAACCAACCACCAAACATTCCTTCAGAAAAAAAATGCTATTAAATACTGAAAATACAGAAAAGAATTATATTGGACAAATGCTGCCTAAAGATTAATGAAAAAAAATAAAAATATTTTTTTCAATTGCAATTTCATACATTTAGTAATAATGTGCTGTTAGAATAAAATCCTGGGTCATACCTTTCTTCTCTTATGGTTCAAAAACAACAATAATGAAACTCTTTAAAATCAAATTGGTTTTAAGAGAAAAATTGCTTGTGAGAATTACAATAACATTTTCAGAACTTTTCCAACTGTTGTTTTTGGACATAACTTTCCCCTCAAACTTTACCTTAATGTAGCATTTTTAAAGGACTCAGAAGTAGAGTTAAGTTAAGCTTGGAATATGTAATTTGAAACAACAGAAAGTGTTGACAGTTTAGACTAATGGCCTTCCAGTGGTACTTACTTAAGTCTCTTTTGGTCGTATCATTAATTGTGAAAAGTCTAATTATTTCTATGACCCTTCAATGATAACAGGTAGTCTCTCAGAGTGTCTGGATTAATCAGGGCAACATTTTGGTCCACTTCTTCTAATTCTATCCATCCTTAAACACATATGCTTCACTTTAAATTTGAAGATGTTTAGGTGTTTTCCAAAGTTTTCAAAGGAGTATTAATCCTATGATATGCTTCATAGGGTAAGGCTTACTTAGTCAAAGTGAGTCAAGGAAAAGCCACATATTATTTCTTTTAGAGAGTCACAAAGGATATAAATATAACGAAAGACCTTATAAAGTCCTGTAATTAAAAAAAACAAACAAAAATACACAGTTTAAAAATGTTTAACCAACATTTTCTATACTTATTTGACCATGAAACTCTTTTATTTTTCTGCTTAAAACCTACTGGCATCTAATAACCTAATTCTTCTGTGGAATATACTTTGGGAAATGCTGCTTTCAGTGAAAAAGTTTTTCATTTTTATGATGCCTGATATTGTCTATTTTTAATTAGTAACATACTTAAACGAGAAAATTTAGAATGCTACAGGCATAAAAGACCTTAATAAATATTATTTCTGATTATGTTTGCCCTTGTGCCTGTCACTTTGTTATTACATTAAAAAAATTTACTTTCTCGTGTCTTTGAAAAATATTGATAGCTGGAAATAGATTTTAGATTGGCAAAAGACCCAATGTCACATCATACATGAAATAGTGCAATGACCTTAGAAAAAATGATTCATAGATTAAACTTTAGGCTTCAAAGAACTACAGAAGATACAGTGCAAAAGAGAACTTAATTTTACTTTCTTATTTGACAACAGGATTTATATAATGCAGATTTGGGGCTGGGAGGGAAAAATGTAACTTTTCTTTTTCCCTTTTTTAAAAAGCAAAGAATTGAATTGATCCAGTTTTTACAGTAGTGTGACATGAATGCAGTACCATATCTGAACACATCCCAGGTCACTGTTCCAATTAATCTGTGATAGATCTGAGCAGATGCATCTTGAAAGTACTTTTTGGAAGAAGAGAGGAAATTATTATATTCAAAAGGTCTCATGCTTTATTAGAACATCCAAAGAGAAAACTAGTTATTAATGAGAAAAAAGCATTAGAATTAATCAGAATTCGGTAACGTTGCCTGATAGAAGATTTTAAAAATATTAAAATCAACAGTTTCTAGATACCAGAATACCTAGGAATAAAATTACCAAGTTATAGCCAGAAGATACATGATGAAGATTATAAAATGTTACTGGAGGGCATAAAAGAAGGCCTGAATCAATGGAGAAACATACCATGATTCTGGATCAAATACTCAATATTATAAAGATGCCAATTCTCCCCAAATTAATCGAAAATTAAATGCAATTTTAATTTTACAGTTTACATAGAAAAGAAAATATGATAGAATAGTCAAGGGAATTTTGAAGAAGGATAAGGGTAGTCTTGCCCTACCAGTTAAATGAAGTATTTTTAAATGAATTATAAAACTAGAGTAGTTGTTAAAAGAGTGTGGTAATGTTTTAATTCATAAAATTAATGAAACAATAAAAAATCCAGAAACAGTAAAAATAAGGGCAATTTAATATATACTAAGGATCAAAATCTAGATCAATAGATAAAGTTTGTGTTATTCAATGTGCAACTATTTATTAAAAAAAATAAATTTAGATCCCTACTTTTGAGCATCTACAAAATAAATCCCAGATGCATTAAAAAATCTAAACTCATAAAAACCTCATACAACATTGAAAACAAAATATATATGATGCATATTAATATATAGTTAAGAATTTACATATAATATTTAGCATTCAAGTGGAAAAGGCTTTACTAAATCTGACACAGAACCAGGAAAATGTGCAAAGAATATGAACAGGTAACTGATAAGAAAAAATAAGTTAAAACATGATTAAAAAACCAATAAACACATGAGAATAACCTCACCAATAATTAAGGAATGCATTCAGTAAGTCTTTGTTGAGTGTTGAATAAAATTAACATGAAAATTTGTACCATATTGGCAAAGGTGAAAAAAATTAACACTAGCATGGGCAAGAGTAGGACAAAATGAACATTTTCATATTCTCCTGGCAGGAATGCAAATGATACAATGCTTTTTAAAGGGCAATTTGCAATATTTACCAAAACTTGAAATCAGCATGCCTTTTTTACCTAGTTGTTTTACTTCTAGAAATTATCCTAAAGTTACATCATGCATACGCTATGATCAGTATAAAGATGCTCATTATATCATTGTATAGAAAAAGCCTAAAGGTCTTTCAATAGGGCATTAAGTTAAATCGATGCAATAGAAAACCATTTAACAGGATATCTTACAAAATGAAATAGATTTACATATACTGACATATAAAGATTCTAAAATATATTTTGAGAGAGAATATAAAGAAATTTGCAATGCAACACAAAGACAGGGTATACTGGAATATATAAAATATATACTAAAATGTCTATATATACTGGAATATATAAAAATACTGCAGGTGGCCTACAGAAGCTGAGGGTTACCCCCAACTGACAACCAGCAAGAAATGAGGACCTTAGTCCCAGAACTGCATGGAATGGACTTCTTCCAAGAACCCGAATGAGTTGGAAGCAGATTCTTCCCCAGTGCCTCCAGAAAGGAATGTAGCCCTGACAGTCACACCTTGATTTTGGCCTTGTGAGACTTTAAGCAGAGAACCAGCTAAGTTACACTGTGGCTGGACTTCTGACCTTACAGAATGTGTAAGATAATAAACTTGTATTGTTTTAAGCCTCTAAGTATGCGGTAACTTGTTATGGCAGCAATAGAAAACTACTCTCTCAGACTCTAGCTCACCTAGTTTTCATATGGTAGACTCATTAGAGTCTCCAAACTGTAGCTCTAACATCTTCCGTCAAGTCTAGAACCAAGAAAGAAAGTCCAAAGAGAAATGCATTATGGAGACACTATTAAGAAACATCTCATTTTTCATCTGTCTGATACAGTTGTATAACTAGCAAATATTGATTTAGTGACAGACACTGAACCAGTATTTTATAGTAAAATGATAAAGGTGATCCCTGCTCTCGGAGATTACAGTACAATGTTATACAGCCAACAACAGTCATGCTACTTATACTCTATATCTGTAGAGTTTGTAGAATGTAACAATCTGTTTACTTGTTTTTTTTTTTTTTCCTTATATGATAATTTGAAAACAGCAGACTACCTTATATTTAGGCATCCAGTGGGAGATTGTTCTTTCTTGGCTTACGTGACTAATTTGAAGCTATTGCCTTAATTTCACCTTTATAATTTATGTTGGGGATTTTTCAGTATCACTTCCTCTTGACTGGCATGTAAAAGCTAGAAATTGAACATAAACTTTTGAGATCTTGTTAAACAAAGAAGAGCCAGCTTAGTTCCAAAAAAAGTAAAGGCATTATAAAAGTATATAAATTTGCCATCCCTAATGTACTCTGGTGCCCTGGTGGTGCAATGGTTAAGAACTCGGCTGCTAACCAAAAAAGGTCGGCAGTTCGAATCCACCAGCCACTCCTTGGAAACCCTATGGGGCAGTTCTATTCTGTCCTATAGGGTTGCTATGAGTAGGAATCGACTTAATTGCATGTAACAACAACAATGTACTCCCTATGAAAATAGCTACTAATACAAGGGTAAGTAAAAAAAGTATTGCTACAAAATCAAAGAAACCTTTATTAAACAAAAATATCAAAATGTGAAGCTATTGTTTCTGACATATCCTCCATCTAGGTCTATACACTTCTGAAGGCGGCACTCTAACTCTTCCCCAAAGAATTCTGAGCTCTTCAATTAATACCACATCAAAACGGCAGTTTTGGCATCCTCGAGGGACTCAAATCATGTTCTTTTTAAATGTTCTTTAAGATTTGGAAACAAAAAGAAGTCTGAAGCAGCAAGATCAGGGTTGTAGGGTGGATAGGATAAGGTTTCCCAATGAAATTCTCGTAGACAGCCCTTGGTACCCTCAAAGAATGAGAAAGTGCGTTGTCGTTATGGAAAAAAATTCCTCAGAACAACTTTCTTAGCCTTTTGTCACAAATGTAGTTTTCAATTTTCTTAAAGCTTCTTTACAATAAGACCCTGTGATCGTCCTGTGTCTTTCAAGAAAATCTATCAAGATTACCCCTTTGGAATGCCAAAAATCACTCACCATAACCTTCTGAGAAGTCTTCCCTCTCTTAGCTCATCTCTGAGGTCTTTCCGACCTTCCTTAAAATGCTTGATCCACCTAAAAACTGTTGCTTTATGTGGGGCAGCATTCCCATAAACTTGCTGCAAAGCTTCAATGATTTGGGAAGATGTCCACTTGAGTTAAAAATTTGATATTAGCTCTGACCTCAAAATCGTTTTTTTCACGGCACAAAAAAGATCCTTTTTTTTGAAGGCAACCCTAACAAGACTAAGACAAGTGTATTACTGAGAGAACTTGTCTACAGCCATCCACTGATCGCAGAGACATGTTTAAACACATTTTGTTTGGAATAAACCTGTGCATGTAGAACCCTAGTAGCATACTTTTTGACCTACCCTCGCAGATCTTTAGCTATGAATTTAAAAGGAAACTCTCCTAGTACAAAGGCAGTATGATCAGATCACTAAACCGTGAATTAGTTTTTTTCATTGCTTCATTATGAGACCTTGAGAAAGTCATTTAACATTTTTTGCTTCAGTTTCACATACATGAAATGATCTTACCAACTGTCTTACTCCACTAAGTGAGAAAAATAATTCAAGTTTTAAAAAGTACGGTTTATCTTTAGATGAAGATAAAATATATTTTATTATTCATCATAATGATGGTGAATTATTATTAAACATATTAGAGTTGATTAATCTATGTTATAGAACTGATCTGTACATATATCTATTGGCCTTATATATTTTGATATCAAATTCACTTGCTAATTTGTCACATTTCTCACGTATGTCAAATAACCATACTGCTTGCATTAAGTTAATATTTGTTAAGGTTGTTAATAATAAAATCCCAAAACCAAAGCCACTGTCGTCGAGTTGATTCTGAGATACAGTGACCCTATAGGACAGGGCAGAATCGCCCTATAGGATTTCCAAGGCTGTAATCTTAACGGAAGCAGACTATCACTTCTTTCTCCCTTAGAGTGGCTGGTGGGTTCGAATTGCTGACCTTTCGGTTAGCAGCCAAGCGAGTAACCACTGTGCCACCAGGGCTCCTCTAATAAAACAAGAGAACATAAAACTGTGCACTGTTTATGTCCTTCAGATATAAGATCAAAAGCATATATAATTTCCCTCAATTACAGAGATACTGAAAACACCTGGTGGAAGTAATATTGTTGTCACTAAATTATAATTTGTTTCAGTTATTCTTTAGAAAGAAAATTATCCTATAGTGTTTATATATCTTTTCTTTTCTTCATTATGTAAAGGCTTACTTTGCCTTTCCGTAGGTACAGATATACTATTACTGTGACTATGGAAACAGTTATTATAATTTCACAGGAAGAAGAGAATAAATAAACCAATAGCTTAAAGTACCAGGATTAAAGCTTAAGAGACTCATACCTATTATGATTTGAAGCCAGGCTAGTACTAGTGTGTGGGAATAGATTAGGGAGTATGGTGATGTTGGTAGTGGAAGTAATGGTGATAGGTGATAAAGGTTATAATCCAGTAAGAAAATGTTTCTAGATTATTCCTGGTCTAGCATGTTATTACAACCAGAAGAGAAATGCTTAGGGAATGCACTCGTTATCCTAGTCCTTTGAATGAGGTTAGACCTGAAGAGGGGAAAAGAAGCCAGAACTGAGGATCTGGAGCTATAGGTAAGGCCATGAAACAGTAACTAGCCAAGAAGCCAGAAGTGAGGGAGCACATATTGCCAGTGGTCAGTGCAAGACAGGGAGAGATGCGTGGTTTTGGAATGCAGACATGGTCTTTCTGCTTGTTGTAGGACAAAAAGGAGTATGTAGCTTTGCTCAGTTCTTTGGCTCTTTGGGGGAAAGAAGGGTAAAAGAAGACAACAGTGACTGGCCCTTCTAGAAACTGTGTCTCAGTCTGGATCTACAGAGATCACTGGGCCTGCTTACTGATACTTAAACTGTTGATATTTTTACAATCTTTAGAGAAGCAACTCCTCCAAGGTGTGAAAGCTTTATGTGACTCACGATGATGCGCTTTTCTGTATTTGTTCTTTTTCCTTGTATCTCTGGTCTTCAAATTTCATCTTTATGAATAATAAGTTTAATGTAGTTTGGGAAATGCAAATTCCCATAATGTGAATAGAGAAGTTGCTGTGTTTATTACTGCAACTTCACAGTTTTTGAAAAGTCATTACGCTAAAACAATTAGATTTTAGCAGGTAACACATCTTTTGGTTTCACAAAAACAACAGCCTTTTCAAGGTGTACTTGCAGCATGGAAAAGAGGTTACACAATTTTCATAGGACAGTTATGGAAATGCAGGAAGACCCTCTGCCTTCCCAAAGTTCTTTTTCTACCTGTTGATGCCATTATAGCTTCACTATTTTGGCTTAAGACTTTGAATTCAGAAAATGCAAATACTTGTCGAAGATTTATAAGCATTTCCAACTATTTTGTATCTTAATGGGAATGAGATAATTATTTCCTAAGAGAAAAAAAGGAGAAAGATTCTGAAAACAGTGAAAGGAGATCGGCTAGAGAAAGGAAAGGAGCCCTATTCGAAAAGAACAGGCAGTAGAGAGTAATAAGGAAAATTCACTTGCTTCAAAATTTTTAGTAGGATTTGCTGAAAAGCATTTATTGTTTTCCATCCTACTCCCTATTCTTACTACTATGCTTCCTTCTATTGTTTCTTTCCTCATATAAAAAATGTAAAGCCGGCATAAAAATCCCTACTTCAAAGAATGGATAAGGGCATTAAAAGATTTAGTGAATTAGAAAAATTCTCCACAAAGTACCCATAACATCGCTGGAGTGCCAATAAATGTCCATTATTTCTCCTGTCTCTGTTTCATTTGGCTTAAGAAAAAAGTATTTTTCCCCCAAGGAATATGACAGTAAATAAATAGGTATCAAGAAAACCATATAATAGCATAGCTTCTGAGTGTTTCATTTGTTATTTTTTGTTCCTACATGCCGTTTTAAGCCCAGAATCTTTCAACCTGCCATTTAACCCCCATCTCCACAAAAGATTTCAGGAAACTTATTATCAGCTAGCCCAAGGGCCTAGTTTAAGTTTCACTTCTATTACCTTTTCCCAAACTTCTTTAGTAATGGCTAAAATGTTCCTTTGGTGTTACCCACTATCCCTAGACCACAAGACTCTAAGTTTTAAGAATCAGATTCAACTTTTAAAGAATCAAAAAAGGGCAGAGAAGATTTCAATAGATTGCACCTTTTTCTTCTGTATAAAACAGTCTGTTTTATACCATTAGAGAAACTCTCAGGACCAAATTTATAATAAAAATACTGAATATTATTTCCCCAACAATATGATGTTCATTAAAATAAATAATAGCAGTCAAGGTTAACCTACAATGATCCACAAAAGCAACAGTTCCCAAACTGAACACATCAGGAAGATGCATAGCCAACTGCTATGCTAGGATTATTTTCCTTGAAGAATACCAAAACCCAGAAAGAGTAATTCTAGGTATAGGCTAAGAAACTAGGGTCTTCCAATAGTACTCTGGATAAAGTGGAGAAATGATAATGAACCCTCATCCCAAGGAATTTTTTTTTTTTTTTAAACATACAATCATTAAGTTTGTTATACAGGCAGTCCCTGGATTATGAATGAGTTCCATTCCGAAATCTGCTTTTAAGTCTAATTTGTATGTTAGGTACAGTTCCTATCTAATGTTCAGTTAGTCGAATGTTTGTTTCAGTATGTAGTATATCCAAAAAAAAAAAAAACCAAACCCATTGCTGTCGAGTTGATTCCAACTCTTAGCAACCCTATAGGACAGAGTAGTACTGCCCCACAGAGTTTCCAAGGAGCACCTGCTAGATTTGAACTGCCGACCTTTTGGTTAGCAGCCGTAGCACTTAACCACTACGCCACGAGGGTTTCCATATAGTATATAGTGTACCTTTACATGCATAAAAAACATTAAAGAAACACTTCCAGATACACTAAAACATCTTTAACATAATAATACAGTAATAACAAATGTTTTGATGTGCATCAAAAAGTAGCACCCGTTCGTTATTATGAATCACTGTATATGCACCTCGAATTTTTAATATAATAGGCTTTATGGGGGTTGGTTCATAACTACAGGTTGTATGTTAAGTCAGATGTTCGTAGGTGACCTGGGGACTGCCTGAACCTGCTTTACAACCTTGAATACTTAACACAATATTAATCAAAAAATAAAACAAGAAGACCACAAATGAGAGGAAACATTGTTCAATGAACCAAAAGTAGAAGTAGTAAACAGGAATGCTGTCATTTTATGTACAAAATGAGTTTAAAAAAATGAGCTCAACAGCAAATGTATGGACACTAGTAAGATTTCAAGGATATTTTAATGGAAAACCCTACTCTCTCACAACAGTGGAGCGAAGTGTGTTTACTGTATGATCTTGATGTCATCAGCTTAGCTAGAGTAGAGAACTCTTTTTAAAACTAAGAAAGAACTTAAAATTAAACATTAGCAGAAGGCTAGCTGGACTAACTGACATTTAAAGTCCTTTCTTACATATTAAGATTTTAAAATTATCCAATACAATGTTTGGGAATCCATTCCCACACTTAATCTTTTCCTCTCCTACATCTTCAATTACTCTTTTCCCTCTATGTCCAGAAATTCAGGCCTGATCCAGAAGAGGACATGGAACCGGGGATATCATTGCTGATGTCAAATGGATCCTGGCTGAAAGCAGAGAATACCAGAAAGATGTTTACCTGTGTTTTACTGACTATGCAAAGGCATTCAACTGTGTGCATCATAATAAATTATGGATAACATTGCGAAGAACGGGAATTCCAGAACACTGAATTGTGCTCATGAGGAACCTGTACATAGATCAAGAGGCAGTTGTTCGGATAGGACAAGGGGATACTGCATGGTTTAAAGTCAAGAAAGGTGTGCATCAGGGTTGCATCCTTTCACCGCACCTATTCAATCCGTATGCTGAGCAAATATATCCGAGAAGCTGGACTATATGAAGAAGAACGGGACATCAGGATTGGAGGACGACTCATTAACACCCTGCAATATGCAGATGACACAACCTTGCTTGCTGAAAGTGAAGAGGACTTCAAGCATTTACTGATGAAGATTAAAGACCACAGCCTTCAGTATGGATTACACCTCAACACAAAGAAAACAAAAATTCTCACAACTTGACCACTAAGCAACATCATGATAAATGGAGAAAAGACTGAAGTTGTCAAGGATTTCATTTTACTTGGATCCACAATCAATACCTATGGAAACAGCAGTCAAGAAATCAAAAGATGCATTGCATTGGACAAATCTGCTGCAAAAGACCTTTTTAAAGTGTTGAAAAGCAAAGCTGTCACCTTTAAGACTCAGGTGCACCCTACCCAAGCCATGGTATTTTCAGTCACGTCATAGGCATGCGGAAGCTGGACAGTGAATAAGGAAGACCAAAGAAGAACTGACGCCTTTGAATTGTGGTGCTGGCAAAGAATATTGAATATATCATGGACTGCCAAAAGAATGAACAAATCTGTCTTGGAAGAAGTACAACCAGAATGCTCCTTAGAAGCAAGGAGGGCGAGACTACGTCTCACATACTTTGGACATGTTGTCAGGAGGGATCAGTCTCTGGAGAAGGACATCATGCTTGGTAAAGTAGAGGGTCAGCAAAAAAGAGGAAGACCTTCAACGAGATGGACTAACACAGTGACTGCAAAAATGGGCTCAAGCATAACGATTGTGAGAGTGGCGCAGGACCGGGCAGTGTTTCGTTTTGTAGTACACAGGGTCGCTATGAGTTGGAACCGACACAACGGCACCTAACAACAACTCTGTCTGAACATATAAAGAGTTCTCTCATCTTGAAGAAGAAAACTGTATTTGGATCCCCACCTGCATCAAACTAGAGCAGAGATGGACAAACTTTGCCTGTAAAGGGACACATGATAAATATTTTAGGCTTTGAGGATCATATGGTCTCAGTGGCAACTACTCAGCTTTGCGATTGCTGCATGAAAAGTACCCACAGATAAAACATAAATGAATGAACTTCACTGTGTTCTGATAAATCTTTATGCACTGGGAAAAAAAAAAAAGCTGGCAGGCCAAATTTGGCCTCTGGTTCATAGTTTGCCAGCCCCTGAACTAGAGCTCTCCTCAGTGCCTCTCTGTATCTGCTATCTCTAATTTCTACCACTTATTTCCTCCTTAAGCCCTGATGATCTAAATCTCTTCACATCTTAAAATCTTAAAACCTAATATTTATTGACAATCCAATTAAATACTGTGTTGAAGATAATCATATGAAACATTTAGCACAGTGTCTGGCACACAGAAAGTATTAATACCTATTTGTACTCATCAAAGCAATCTCATAGTTCTCATTGTTTCTCCTCTGTTTTCCCCATTTCAATAAATAGCAAAAACACTTGTGTACCCAGTTGCTCAGCCCAGAATCTCAGAAATCAGTTCTGTTTCCTCCCTTTCCCCTCCCTTTTAATCTACTGATTTTCTCTGTCAAATCCATCCACATCTCTCCTTCCCCAACACTAGCTGGTAGTCCAGGCCACTACTATCTCTTGAAGAATCATTGCAGAACTCTCCAGCAGCTTTTTCCTGCCTCTAGTCTTTCCCTCTTTGGTACAACTGTCAATAGTTTTAGGATAAAGTCCAGCTTCCTAAACATGACTTTTTGATATTTCATGATCTGCCCAACTCTCCAGCCTTTTATCTCAACCTTATCTCTTGACACTATGCTTCAGGAACACTGAACATAGTTTAGTTCCTGCAGCATGCCAGGTTTTCTCTCCTTTCTGAACTCCTTTACAGACTGTACCTTCCTACTCTTCCAAAGGTTAAAAAGAGTTCCAGCTGCTTAGAAAAAAAGTGTGAAAACCAATACTTTAGTTAAAGTAGAAAGTGGATCTTTCTCTGAAACATGCTCTATGTTTTCTGGCCCTCTCCCTCTACTAGTGAGTTCGCTATGCTTGACATGAACTCCTAGCTCATTTCACTGAAATGCTATTTAGTCTTCCGTTTGGCTCAAATTGCAAACCTTCTAAGAAGCTGTACAAAATTCTATTCCAGTCAGAACTGATCTTTTTGAAATTTACAGTATTTTGTGCCACTGATACATTTATTATCTAGTGTATCTTCCTTAATAGATTTTAAACTTTTTGAGGGTAGAGCTATGATTTGTATAATTTTTTTCGTCATTCATAGTCCCTTGCACAACACGCTTCCTTATTAGAATCACAATGAATCACACTGAATGAGTATTTTTAACTTAAAATACATTTAAAAAATAAGTGTTTAGTGTTTTTAATAATCTTGATATCTATTTAAAATTTTAAGCAATATTTGAATTTAATGGAATGTTAATTGACCTTGGCATATTAAAATGTTTCACTGAAAATGGAATTAAACTTAATGTGGGCTATTTAAGAACAAAAAGCAAATTACACCAAGAACAGATAAAGAAAGACTGATTAAGCAACCATATAAGACAAAAAAAAAAAATAAAGCTGATTAAAGCTAAATGAATGTATATAGTTCTCTTATACAAAATGAAGAAAAAGACAAAAAGATAAGATTTTACTGACATACATGAATATTTAACGAAAAGATCAGAAAAAATGAGTATCTTTATATGAAGTGTTTATAATTTTTCCCAGTTTAAGTTTCTACACGTAAGATAAATTCAAAACCAATACACATCCAGGAAAGGATAAAAAGAGAAATAATCCAGTATATGAAATCTGTGAGGAAATTTTACTCAAGTTGAGACTGTGTAACTCAGAAATGTTGTTGTTGTTGTTACCTGCCATCAAGTCAGCCCACAATTCATGGTGACCCCATGCACAACAGGATGGGATGGTTGTGATCCATAGGGTTTTCATTAGCTGATTTTTTGGAAGTACATCACCAGACCTTTCTTCCTAGTCTGTCAGCTCATCATAACAACATATAAGCCTCCACTGATAAGTGGTGGCTGCACTTGAGGTGCATTGACTGGTAATCAAATCCTGGTCACATGTGGAAGGGGAGAATTCTACCACAGAACCACCACTGCCCCCTAACTCAGAAATAAGAAGGCTAATTCATATCTAAATATATGAAAGATTATTCTATTCAAATATACAAAGGATGCAAACCACTTAGTTTTCATCACTATAAAATATTAAACATAAAAGATCTGACTATAAGTAGGATTAAGTTCTAGAACCTGATTTAAAGACAGGACCCTACATAACTTTAAAACCAGTCATTATGCTGTATGATTTGAAAGAGAAAATATTAAACTTCCTTGAGGAAGGAAAAGAATGTCAGATTTCCATTTCAGTTAGACATAAGAAGTGAACTTTCAAACATTATAAATTTATCTGTCAGTTATATGGTATGCCATCTCATTGTTTATCATATTTACTATTTTGTTTTTAAAACATAGGTATTTTCATTGTTCTTATTTTTTGGGAAAAGCTTTCTAAATTAAATAAGTCAAATGAATAAGGCTCTTAAACAGTCTTTGTATTTTTTTCTTTAGAAATCTATTTTAACATATTGAAGCAGAACTTTATCAAATTGTGGTTTCCAATGTGACAGTTTCGTAACTGACTGGTTAAATGAAGAAGAAATCAGTCTGGTTGATAAGTCAGAAACCTTTGGCCATGTCGTCTTTCCTTTGACAGACAGCTGTAATCCCAGGATAAAATCACTGCTGGCAGAGAGAGGAGGAAGATGAAAGGGGATAAGAAATTGAGATATTTCAAAGGTCAGTGGGACTGGAAAGGATATGATAGGAGGCTAATGGATACTGTTCCTCTACCTTTGGCCACTATATTTCCTTTGGTTGAAAAGTGTTGAAGTTGAAATGTGCTCAGTTACGAGCACACCCCCTTCAGGCTCTCTGTGATTTGCTGATAGTATTTTCCTATCTCTACACCTTTCAAAAACTTCTTCATTATATGCTACCTCACTATCGATTTCCTCACCAGAATATTTCCCCACCTTATCTCATACTTCTGTATTAGCTCTTGCCCCACTCTCACTTGTAAGCCTGAATCATGACGCTTCAAGTAAAAGGCAATGAATTCCTCACATACCCAAAACAAAAACAAGCCCCCGAACACTTCATGGACTAAAAGAAATTGCATTCTTATGTCAGTGCAAAACTTTAATGCCTAGTAGAAATTTACCAGATCCACTTTCCCAATATTTCAATCTCAAGTATACTTCTAGATTAGACTAGAATCTATCGTCTCTCCCTGTATAGTATACATAGTATACAAATTCAAATCCCATACAGTTGAAGTTAAACCACTTTCAAAAGTCATTTGGATTTTAATTGTTTTTAAATGAAAACAAAACAAAACACTGACTCCACAAGGAGATTCACGCCCCATTTTCATAGAAGCAGTCTATGGCATATATTGCCAGACAAACCAAACACAAACACAGAAGGCAGTGTACACAACATGCAACATTTTGTTGAAACCCTATTATGTGTAAAATATCTAGTAAGAGCTTAGTAGATAGGAAGATGAATTTCAGCCAACAGACTAGGTTAGTATTCCGTTAAACACACTCTCATATCAATGAGAATGAGAACTTATCTTTCAAAGCAAGCTTTGTAATTTTGACCAATTATTACTTATTTGTTAAGCTGTCTCTCCTACTGGAACATATATACCAAATGAGAAGGATCCCAAGTAGTATCTTTAGCATATACCACAATGTCTGTCGCATAAAAGTTCAATAAATATTTGTTGAAATTAGTTCTACCCTCTAGTAGGAGTCTCTGGGTAGTGTAAATGGTTGATGTGTTCAGCTGCTACCCAAATTGTTGGAACTTTGAGACCACCCAGAGGCCCCTTGGAAGAAAGGCCTGGCGATACACTTCTAAAAATCTGTCATTGGAAACCCTAAAGAGCACAGTTTTACTCTGACACACATAGGGTCACCAGGAGTTGGAATGGACTCAGCAGCAACTGGTTTGACCCTTCAGTAACTCATAATCTCATGGAAAATAAAAGGAATGTTATAAGATAGTAATAACCGAGTATGAGTTTAAAAAAAACTTCACCTTGGAATAAAAAGTTAGACAGATTTGCCCATCTAGAGCCAATCAAAGAAGAAAGACACATTCTGCCTTAGTGTTTTTCATTCTACAAACTCTGCAATACAAAATAGCTTTCAAAGCCCAAGGGGACAAGGAGCCAATAGTCCCATCATTTTTCCATACATCAGAAGAGTCAGCTATCATTATTTCTACTAGAATTTTATACTGCTTAGCTAGGGCTTTATTAAATTTCCAACAAATAATTGCAACTGCCTCTTTGGAAGTCTTCCTAGTAGGTAACAGGAATAGATCTCAATTGAACAAAAGGTACCTAGCAGTTCCATATACTTACTTATTCACAGTATATGGAAATTTCATTAAAAGTGGTCTTTACCTTAAAAATTGTTTTTCCATTTACACTATGATGCTCAATGCCCTTAACACATTTAATTTTAATGAAATTAAAGGACAGCTCTTTAGTTATATATTTCTTCATTCAGAGTTAAAGTCTTCACGGTTTATTTACCATTACTAGGTCTTTACTAATTACTAGCATGTTCAATGCCTCTTGGCTATTTACATCTTAAAATTACATCAAATTAAATTAAATAAAACCTATATTAAATTAAAAGCACTTCCCCCGAGGAGTTTTTAATTTGAAGGTTTTTTTCCCCTAATGATTTGAAAAGAACTAATTATAACAACATACTGCTGGCAATAGTTGGGTCACATAAAAGAGTACCAGCTTTGGAGTTGTGTTTGTATACCAGGAAACTTTCTGAGACTCAATTTCTCTCCTGGATAAAATATGAGTGACAATGAATATACCTCAAGTTGTGAAAATTTAAGTGAACAAATAAATTCATGTTATCGCTAATTATGCTTTTCCGTGACTATGATAAATTCTTTTATATTAGAAAAAAAGCTTGAATCTTTTAAAGAACTGGTATGTGCTTTTTCATTGTTCAGTTTTCATACACATATGAAGCAACAGAAAAACCCATGGCTTGGGTCAGCTGCATCTTAGTCATCAAAGCAACATCTTTGCTTTTTAGAAGTTTAAAGAGGTCTTTTGCAGCAGATTTGCTCAGTGCAATATGTCATTAGATTTTTTGACTGCTGCTTCCATGAGCATTGACGGTTGATCCAACTAAAATGAAATCCTTGACAACTTCAATTTTCTCTCTGTTTTTCATGATGTTGCTTATTGGTCCAGTTGTGAGGATTTTCATTTTCTTTATGTTCAGGTATAATTTATACTAAAGGCTGTAGTCTTTTACCTTCATTAGTGTTTCAAGTTGTCTTCGTTTACGGCAAGGAAGGTTGTGTCACCTACATATCGCAGGTTGTTAATGAGTCTTCCTCCAATCTTGAGGCTGTGTTCTTCTCGAGATAGTCCAGTTTCTCAGATTATTTGGTCAGCATACAGATTGAATAAGGATGGTGAAAGGATACAACCCTGCCACAAACCTTTTCCAGTTTTGAACCAAGCAGTATCCCCTTGTTTTGTTGGAACTATTGCCTCTTGATCCATGTACAGATTCCACCTGAGCACAATTTAGTGTTCTGGAATTCTCATTCTTTGTAATGTTATTCATAATGTATTATGATCTACACAGCTGAATGTGAAAGTGAGACAATGTAAAAAGAAGACAGAAGAAGAAATTTGATGCATTTAAACTGTGGTGTTGGCAAAGAATAATGATTATACCATGGATGGCTAGAAGAACAAACAAATCAGTTTTATAAGAAATAAAATCAGAATGCTTCTTAGGAAGTGAGGATGCTGAAACTTCGTCTTGCTTACTTTCAACATATCATCAGTAAAGACCAATCCCTAGAAAAGGACATCATGTTTGGTAAGGTAGAGGGTCAGTGAAAAAGAGGGAAACCCTTAATAAGATGGATTGACACAGTGGCTCCAACGGTGGACTCAACATATCAAAGATCATGAAGATGGTTCAGGACTGAGCAACATTTTGTTGTTATACATAAGGTCGCCATGAGTTGAAGCTGACTGAGGGGCAACTGACAAAAACAATAAATGTGTCTTTGGTTAAATAATGTAAATTGTGAAAATTAACACCCAGACCAACTGAGAACACCAGGGTGAAACCATATATTACATATTAATGAAACTTAAAATCTTTTTTGCCTTTTAAATTAAAAAAAGAAAAGTTCTATTTTCTTTCCATTCCCCAGGGGACTGAATCATGCACTCCATGGAGTACATGTGCTCTGCATTGAAGATCAATACATTTGATACTATCCCAGATACAGAGAAGAATACCTAAAATAAGAAAAGAAAGTCTAGCCAGGAGTTAAAAAAACCAGTTGCCATTGAGTTGATTGTGACTCATGGTGACCCTACGTGTGTCAGAGTTAGAACTGTGTTTCACAGCGTTTTCAATGGCTGATTTTTCAGAAGTAGACTGGAAGTACCTTTCTTCTGAGGCATCTCTGAATGGACTTGAACTTCCAACCTTTAGGTTAGCAGCCAAATGCATTAACTGTTTGCACCACCCAGACACTCCAGCCAGGAAAGTGACAAATAAATAAATGATAACAGTTACTAAGTATTATAATAAGAAGAAATGTAAAGTACTATGTGAGCTCAGAAACTATTACAAAATAAAAAGAGCCTAGATTCCTGAATGACCATGGGTCATAATAACTAATCGCCACTTAAGCTGTGGATCCAGTGCTCTCTTACCTACTCAGTTGTTCCCCAGAATGCCCCCTTTCTCATGCTTTATCTTCCAATAAAACAAAACAAATACACTCTTCCTTGACTCTGTCTCCACTAAGCTATGATGCTATTTATTTCTTCCTTTCTTTTTTTTGGTCAAAAATCTTAGAAAGAGTTGATTTTTATCTGCACTGTACAACATAGCAGCCATTAATCATGTATGGCTATATTTAAATTTAATTATAAATTAAATAAAATTTAACACTCCGTTCTTTTGTTGCACTAGCTGTATTCCAAGTGTTCAATAGCCACAATTGTATACTGGCTACTATACTGGATAGCACAACTGCAGAACATGTCATCATCACAGTAAGTTCTATTCCACAATGCTGGTCTAGACTATAACAGAATAGTTGAGAGTGAAGACTCCGGACCTAGACTGCCTGGAATCAAATCTCAACTTCTACCTTTACTAACTGGGGAAACTTGGGGAAACTATTCCATCTCTGTATACTTTGGTTTCCTCATCTGCAAAATGGGGATAACAGTAATTAATCCCTGTTACGTAATCCTGTTATGTAATGGTGTTTTAAGGTTTAAATGATCTACACGTAAGGTGCTTAAAATAACACTTAGAACACAGTAAGTTCTCAAGAAGTATTAGGTGTTCCTATTCTTATTCTTAAGTCCCCTAGGTGGCACAAATGGTTTGTGGCTTGGCTACTAACCAAAAAGTTGGCAGTTCAAACCCACCCAGCAATGCTGTGGAAGAAAGGCCTGGTGGTCTGCTTCTGTAAAGATTACAGCCAAGAAAACTCCATGGAGCAGTTCTACTGCATAACACATGAGGTTGCCATGAGCCAGAATGGACTTGATGGCAATGGTTTTGGCTTTTTGTTTTTAATTCTTACTCTTGTAGTTATTCTCCCTGACTCTACTTCACCTCCCATTTTCTTTAACCTGTTCCAAGCAGGCTTTGTCTACCACTGTAAGGTTTGTCAAGGTTTACCAAATTCTTCCATCTTGCTAAATCCAATGGTAAATTCTCAGTCTTCATTTTTCTTGACTTCTCAGAAGCACCTGACACAGTTGATCATGTCCTCATTCTTAAAATACTTTCTTTTGTTGGTTTCCAAAATACCACCTTCTTCTTCTTGTAATGGCTGCTCTCTCTTAAGTCTCCTTTAATAGATTCTCTTCCTCTTCCTGACCTCTAAATGTTGTAGTGTCCCAGGCTAGTCTTATTTCTCTTCTTGATTCAACTTGTTCAATTTACCCTAAGTAGTCTCATCCAATTCCATGGCTTTAAACACAACCTGCTGATTACTCTCAAATCATATCCTTAGCCTTGACCTTCTGAGCTCAATATTCATATATCTAACTGACCATATAACAACTTCATTTATATGTCTAAAAGGCATCTTATAATCAACAGGTCTAAAATAGAACCTTTGATTTCCCCATGAGGCTGAATTGGCTATTGATGTCTTACATGTACAAAGTGACTTTAAGTTTTCAAAGTACTTTCTCATATATTTTTAAATATTATCTTTATAAAAAATCTGTTAGGACAGAAATGTTAATTCCATTGTCAGAAGAACATGCTATGATTTAGATAAGTTGGGTAGGTTTTAAAAGAAGCCATACTTAATAACCTACATAACCTAGGGTAAGAAATACAATACAAATCTCCTTACTCCTTCTATATGATTTCTACTAGTTTATGATGCCTACCAAATCATATTTTATTCTTTTTAAATGGTGACTTTAAAGGTGAGTTTCCAATTAACAGGCAAAGGAGTCGATAAAACAGCAGGGCAGAGGAAGAGAGCTATGATTTAGTTGCTGTGTGTATTGGTCAACATACATCTATAACTGATTTTCCCTTTGCCGATTATTGTTTACATATGATCACTTATATTATCCAGAATCATTTCACTATTCTTTAGGAAGATCCCATTTTACTGAGTTTTCTATTGTTCACAAAGCAGGGAAGTAGTCTTGTCTGATATTGAAATCCATAGTGGTACAATGATATTTATTTTTATAAATGATAAATACCATCTTACTAAATTGAAAACATTATAGTGTATCATTCATTAACTGATAACTATGTAACTTAATTACACATAGATCTCTATACAGAATCCAGGAAAATCAAGAGAATACTAAAGTAATGTTTGAAAATACAAACATACTAGTTGAAAATATACATGGTATTTCTTGGTTTTAGGTCAGGTTCTCAATACATCCTATATATTTATGTCTAAACAAAGGAGCTATCATAAGATCCAACATCATAAAACTACTTCATTACTTTAGATAAGGTTATCATATGATTGAGTAGTTTAGATTATTAAATTTGAAGATTTTAGTTTTAAATACTGTGGGAGCCTGTGACTGCATTTTTTCTTAAGAAGAGAAAACATAAAAATCATACTTGAAACACACACACATATACACACAAATATACAATTTAGAAGCCCATTGAAAATTTGGAGTCTAGTAATTGTAAAACAATCCCATAGTTAAACTCAGGCTTTAAAATGAGAGATATTCTGAATCCCACTGTCAGTAGGTCAAAGCTTTTAGGTGGGTAGGCATTAGAAATATATGCATATTTAAAAAATGATTAATATCTTAATCGTCATAATGTCACTACAAATGAACACAACAACAAAGAGCAATGCTTTGTTTTCTGCTATGCTACGTATAAACCCTTTGCCACTGAGTTGATTTCGACTCATAGTGACCCTATAGAACAGAGTAGAACTGTCCCATATGGTTTTCAAGGAATGGCTGGTGGATTTGAACTACCGGCTTTTTGGTTAACAGCTGAGCTCTTAACTACTGTGTTACCAGGGCTCACGGTATATATAGGAAGGGGTTATACGATATAACAAAGAACAAGACTATAGTTCTTAAATCAGCCATCATACTTTTGAAAAGAAAAATTTATAACTACTCATACATAAAAACCAAGTCTATGTTGTTACAGAGTCTCAGTTATCATCAACAGATCTATAATTTTGTAACAAAAATGTTTTCAAAGAAAGATATATGGGATATTTATGCTAAAACTATAAAGACATGAAAATAATCATTGAGAAACATTGACCATTCTCTTCTTGAAATCTTTTATACTCTTCTGCGACACTACTTTCTAGTAGGTTTTGTCCTTTCTTCATGATCATTCCTTCCTGGTCTACTTCATAGGCTCCTCTTCCTCTGCCTACATCTAAAATGTGAATCTTTCCCAGAGTACTGTCTGGGCCTAATGCTCTTCTACCTGTAGTGGTCTTGGGCAACCACAGCTGTGTTCATGGCTTTAAGTATCACCTAAATTTTGTAACTCCCAGATTTATGTCCTTGGTCTGGCACTATCTTCAGCAGTGTTTATTTAAATATGTTCTTGATATTTTCACCTGGAATATTCCACAAACATCTCAAATTCAAAATGTCTTAAATTGAAGGAATCACCACTCTCCCTCTTCTACCAACCTACAGCTTCTTTTATACTTTCATTGGTGACACTACTATCAGCTTAGTGCTACAAGTCAGAAATATGGGAGTAAATCTTAGAATTCTCTCTTCTTCACTAGCTCACATACAATCAGTCACTACAACAAAAAAAATTAAACCCGATGCAGATTCCAACTCATGGCAACTCCATGTGTTGCAGGGCAGAACTTCTCCACAGGGTTTTCTTGACTGTAATCCTTATGGAAGCAGATCACCAAGCCTTTTTTCCATGGTGCCGCTGGGTAGATTTTGAACCACCAACCTTTGGTTAGCAATTGATCACAAACCGTCTGTGCCACCCAGGAACCCTAGCCAGTTACTACGTTGTCCTAATTTTGCTCTTTAGAAATTTCCTGAATCTTTATTACCCCTCTCTATCTTTATTACAAACGACTTAGTATAGGATCTTATCTCTTGTCTGAACTATTATACTACTTTGCTAATTAGCCCTAAAATGCTCTTTACTAGCTATGTTTACTTCCTTATTGCAGCCCCACTAGAATGTGATCTAAACGACTGTCCATGACCTGATCTTTACTTATCTTTAGCCACATTCTCTTCAACATTTTATGTTAAAATTCCATGTAATTGCTTATTATTTCTGTACATGCCATGCCTCCATGCCTCTGTTCATGTTGGTTTCTATTTGCATCAGGTTTTCAATCACCTTTACCTGGTTAGCAGTTAATCTTCTTTAGGGCCTCAGATCAGGTATCATTCTCAGGAATCAACTACTAGAATTCTATGCTGGGCCAAGCGGCCTTACTTTGAGCAGCCAGAATTCTATGTAATTCTAGCTTTACCTCTGACATATGACATTGAAGCTTTCTATTTACATATTTTTCTCCTGCTAGACAGCAAGCAACTCAGAGTTCTAAATTATTTCTCACTCATCTTTGTTCTCTATGTGCCTGTCACATGATAAGTGCAATAGTTATTAAAGAAAACTGAATGGAATTGATTATTTAGCTTAATAGCACATGTTCTCTAACCTGTAGTCTCATTAATGTCTGTTTTTAGGTTGTTAATGCTTGAAAATGTTAAAGAGAAAACGCAATAAATACAGTTCTAACAGCTAGAGAAACACAAAAATATAAAATTCTATTTCAAAAGGCCAACATCTATCATATTGGCACAACTAAGTATAAATTTCAGCAATGTTAAAGAACATAATTTAAATATGATTCTTATGTCCATAAATGAAATCTAGTTTCTATGTTAAAAATACAAAACAGCATTTTAAAGCACCAAATGAAAAATTCCTACAACAATAATCACATTAAATATAGTGAGTTACAACCAGGATATAAAGAATAACATCGATAATATAATATTATAAGACTGAAATTCCAAGATCACTGTTACAGTTTGAAAAATCGATTGGCCGGGTCCAGGAATTAGTGTACTCTTAAATTCTTTTGGGTTGTAGATTTATGTCTTGACTTCTGTGTACAAGAACTCTAGCATTCAAGCATAAATTAGATTTAACCCAGTTGCCTATAATTTATTTGCTGTAAAAGAAACACCATATTATATGCTTTTGCTTGTTTGCTAAGTAGAAGATATGCTATTATTTCCAAGATTCCAGGGATTTAATGTTTAATTATCAACATGCATTTGAAAAAAGACATTGCTTTGACTCACAAATTTCTTAATTGCTAACAGTGGCTTTTCTGAGTAGGAGTGTTGTATGTAATTTATTTTTGCAGATGTGATTTAGAAACTGAATTCTAAAGTAGCAAAGCTCTGAATATCTTCACTGTCAGCAGAAAATTCCTCCATCCTTGCTGCTAGAGAATATTGCTGCTTGAAGTTTTAACAGGGAAATAAAAACTGCTGTGAGAAAATTGATATTACTGGTAAATGTTGCTTACAAACTGAAAAGGAAGTTAGGTTGTCAGCAATAAATGAGCTGTATTATTTGTACAAAACATGAAGTGTCATCTTCATCACGGTCACTTGCTAAGAATGAAAAATTAATTTGCCTGGTTCCAACTTGAGGAAAATAACTGAAATTTACAAAGAACGTTACCTAAAGAAAAGCAAATATCCCACAGATCAGAGGGTCTTTACAAAGTACCAGCAACTGAGAATCAGGGGCACCACAGCCTAACTCCTCCCTAAGGAGAAAAGACATACACATTTCAAACAAAAATAGCGGCCAGGGTTCACTTTGAAGCAGGTGCAGTCATCACTAGAAAATAAAGCCCTTTTTATGTTTCAGAAAGATTCACTTGTTTAAAACACCCCTTTCCCTCTGGAACATGTTATCATCCACACATTACTGCAATAAAATAAGTAAGAGAAAAGAATATGTATTTTAATGACAGCACAAATATGAAGTCAAAAGTAGCATAAAGATTCCTACCCGTTTGGCTGAGTTGAGAAGCGCTGCGACTTTTCCGTGAGAGACCAACAATAGCTACCATTTTGGCCCCAATGCTAGAGCGCCGCTTTTTGCTGCCAGTGCCCAAGGCGCCCACCGCAGTGTCAGACTGGCTGCCATCGTTCTTCTCTAGTGAGCACATGTCTCCACTGATGCTGGTGCTTTTAGTCATGTTCTTCCCTGAGATGCCCATTTGTCTGCTTTGCATTTTGGATGTAAAGACACTGTCAGCCGATGGATCGATAAAAAGTGAGGACAGAGCAAAAAGGAAAAGACAGAAAAGGAATTTTAGGTGAAACATCTGGGGTATAATTAAATTATACCATTTATGGGACATATTTTTAGGACTGAAAAATTTTCATCTACCATGGTTTTGAATGTGTTTTACTATTCAGGGCCACCTTTAACGCAACTATACAAAATCAGACTTATCTCAGCTGTCAAAGAAGGCATGAGTTTGCATGTTATAGGAAAGAAAAAGCAGGCAAGAAAAATTAGTGGGCTCATTTTAAAAGAATATGCCACCTCGCAATGAAAATATGCTTTAAGGCAGCCATACAACGTAAGGAAAACATTTCCAAAAGCATTCATCTCTAATTTACTCTACTCTTGCCTTCAAAAAGAAATTAGACAAGTAGGAAATTTTTAGAAAAATGGCAAAAATTACATCACCCATTGCCAAGTGGCCCTTTAAAATAAACTCTCTCATTTTATGAAAAACCTAATAAGATTTTTCTAATAATGGTTAAATTTTCTAATAGAGATTGCTATTTTCATTAGCTTTGAATTAAAAACAATTTCATTTTTCTCAGTTTCATACTTTGATATAAATCTTGTTAGTTGCCATCAAGTCAATTTCAACTCATGGTGGCCCCATGCGTGTCAGAATAGAACTGTGATCCACAGGGTTTTCAAGGCTGTGACCTTTTGGAAGCAGATTGTCAGGCCTGTCTTCCGAGGTGCCTCTGGGTGGGTTTGAACCACCAACCTATCGGCTAGAAGTCGAGTGCTTAATCGTTTGTGCCACCCAGGGACCTTGATACAAACCTGTATTCCAATAATAAAGGAAAGATTTTCTTGCATTCATTTGAAAAATAGAAAAATTATCATCAGTTTTCTAGACAATATGCTCAGAAAGTAATCTATGAGTCACTGAAGCATGGAAGCTGGTCAACAATCTACTGCAAGACTAATACTGCAAATGGGAGTAATTATAGAAAAGACACTGGATTTTTTCATAATTACTGGTGTGTGGTAGGAGGTAGGTGTAGGGAGTGAAGATTCTGGAAGCTGGCTACCCAGCTGGCCCCCATAACCCTGGGAGAATGTGAAACAGCTTGCTTTGCAGGGATGGGAAGAATTATTTACATATCAACAACTTTTGACTCAATATTGAAAAGTCATCATTTCTGCTTTAATTTGGTTCTGATAATATATGAGTATATGACACAACTATAGTAATAAAAGAAAATAATAAAAATCAAGAAACATTTAGACATACCCTTATGTATCATTTAAAGGATAAGAATTAGAAAACTACCCTGCTGAGGTGAGCTCTTATCTCTAGTTCAATTTCTTCTTCACCCTGAAAATTTTTTTCCTATCCTTGAGTAAAATCTGCTGAAAGCCTAAGATTACATGTTAATTTTACTAATTTATGTATATTTTCTCCAAGTATTTAAGAGAGGAAAACGCCAGTGTGAAATTAAACAAAAGAAAACTCAATGAAGTATATCCCTCACAGTCTTAAGAAGAAGTGAGGCATAAATAGGCCAAAGGGGAAGAAAAAGTCACGGTGTACATGCTTCTATAATATCTCAAACTGATATTTTCCAGCTTGTCTGTTTTTGTTCTTCTTTAATAGCAACAACTAGGATAAAACAGAGAAGTGCTTTGTATACAAACGAACCTGGGCTTGAATTTCTGCTTTGCTGTCATTTGCCTAAGTTACTATAGAAGAGTCATTTACCCTATACCTCAGGTGCCAAGAGCTAACCAAATACCCTATCACCATTACAACTCATACTTGATTGCACCAGTGCAACTGCACCACTATGCAGATGTCTGGATCTTAAAGTGCCATTCTTTGAATTTTGGCATATTCCTTGCAAGGGGGGAAAAAAGCCCTTGCTCCTCTAAAGTTCCTCTCATTTAACATTTTTTCTATATTAAATATTATTCCTTTCCTAAAATATGGACCTTGAAATTATTATTATCCTAAAGTTACTATTTAATAAGTTTATTTCACTTTAATGCAAAATTGTCTAAAATTTTAGGCCAATCAAGTAGTGATCATTTATTCAACAAATATTTATCGGGCACCTACTATCACAAATATGGGGATACAAAAATGATGAGATACAGTCCCTTTTGATTAACTTACTGGCAAATATCAGCATTTAAAATATAAATATGGCTGCATAAAAACTTTGTGTTGGTTTATAGTTTAAAATTCCAATTACCAACTCTAATGTCAAGAAAACCTAATTAAGATAAAACATCTCTCTCTTGAAGAATATGTAAAAACTAATTTTCTGATACTAAGTCTTTGATTTCTGGAGATGACAAAAATTCAAAGTTTAGTATTTGCAACATTACTGTAGGTTCTGTATATAAATGCATTACATTACCATTATGTATTAGTATAGTATCTAAATGTATTAGAGTGTGTTTGTGTGTTTGCATGCCACAAAATTAACATCCAGAGCTAGGGAGGAATACTCATAAATTATAAACAAAGTATGTTTAGTCAAAAATATCTGCCTTGATTATAGCTTTAATAATGAAACTATGTTTATGATTCTGAAGTCGTGGCTCCCATGGCAGGAAGCAGTGCTTAGTGGTACAGAGTAGGTCACTGCTACTTAGGTTGACTTAAGGAGCACCAGGGAGCCTATAATATCCAACATTCCTCTTCCAATAGTTTGTTAATGTGTAAAATTCCACAATGTTAGAGTTTTATTTCTTAAAAAAAAAAGTTTTCTCTCTTTCTTTGATCATTTGCTCCTTTTTTACATGCACTACCCCTGGGATTTGGCCATTCATTTAAAATATATTCACTTTGTATCTACCATCTAGTGGGCACTGTACTCAGAGTTAGAGGTACAATAGAGAACAAGACAGAGAATGCCCCTGTTTTCATTCTAGTGGTAGGGAAAAACAATAAACAAATAATTTCAGATAGTGATATGTGATCTGAAAATATGATAGGATAGTATGATAGGGAGGGACTGGAAAGTTTGAAAGTTTAAATAGTATGGTGAAAGAAGTCCTCTCTGAAGAGGAGACAATGAGCTGAGCCACATGGAGGAAGAGTGTTCTAAGCTGTGAGAAGAGCAAGTGCCAATACCCTGGGGCAAGAGCAAGTTTGATAGTAAAGAAAATTTATAAAACTAATGTAAATGGAATGAAGTGAAGGTGAGGAAACTAGTATAAGACGATGTCAGAGACAGGATAAGTCCTGGATGCGTTGGAATAAAACTGTCCTACGTGACTGACCCTTATTTAACTGCCTATTCAGCTATTATCTCAAAGCTGTCCTAGACTGTGAGAACATACATTTCATGAGTGATTGCACCAACAGACCTGGGATCCAGCCCGGTAATTTATATCTAAAGGTAACATCAAAGGGCAGTTTGGAGAGAAAATGACATTTTTGGGAGAACATTATTTTCCTTAAAATGTGACAAATTTATGAAGGCTAGATCATTAAAGGAATTAGAAGCATTCCTTTCTTAATCGAATATCCATTAATTTATTTAAACTCTTCTTAAATCTATCTATAGATTAATCCTTTACTATTTTTTGAGTTTGTAAGTTCTCTGCCAAATCATTGAGTAATAGACCCCTCCCTCATGAAACAGTTTGAAGAAAGTTACTCTAAGGAAAATTTTAAACTTACTACTTTATGTATCTTTCTGTTTATGACTCAGTGTTCATGGTTTCTAATCATTTATTTTCTCAATCCTTATAATTTTTAATGTCTTTTAGATTCCCTCTGTGTTCTGTTTTCCTTAAAAAATTAAAAACAAAAACTACATTTAAAATTTACATATTTCAATCATAGTTGTCACTTTTCACTGTTGATTTAAGATAAAAATGTATACAACTATGATTTCAAAATGTTTTCATTATAACATGTATCTTATGAAAGCTGTGCCTATTCACGGATTTTAGCTACTTCTTATAATCATCCTCAGTGACATGATGTAATTTCTATTTTTTTCCCCACCGATTTTTACAGGCCTGAAAACATTTCTGGACTCAGCAAATTTAAACT
>NW_004443945.1:14026208-14037379 GCF_000243295.1 Trichechus manatus latirostris
AGTGCAGCTTGGCTAAATTGTAAGGTGTGTAGGCTAAGAGTAGTAGAGACAAGTCAAAAAGGTAGATAAGGCCCACATTATTATGTGAGGGTTTGTAGGTAAAGGAGTCATTACAAAGCTAATGGAGCTGGAGAATAGCATAAAAATTATACATAAGGAAGATTGTGTACAATGGTGAGTAGTCATTACAGTTTTTACAATATTCTGTTCCCTTGCAGGAGCATGGTAGGATTATACATTCTCACACCTGTGAAGTTAAGAGTGGCCTTTTGACTTGCTTTGGCTAACGAAATACCAGTGGAAATGAGTCATGTCACTTCTGAGCGGAAGAATTTAATTGACAGTGTTTGACTCCAACTTCCTCTTCCTCTGCTATTATGACTGTGAAACCATGTGTTGAGACAAGCCTCCATCAGACAGCCCCTGAGTGACAATAATGAGCAGAGTACCCTTGCCAACCTGCACTATTCATGCTGCATGAACAAGAAATAAACTTTTGTTGGCTTTCCCACTAAGAATTCACCACAACATATCTTAGTCTATCCTGACTAATAAAGATGGATTACAATAAAAGAGACTGGTTAGATACAGAAAAATCAATTAGAGGTTTATAGAAATAATCCCAGAAAAGAAAATAAGAGTGTAGGTTAGTGTACTGCTATTGCCAATAGAAAGCAAAGATGAACTTAAAAGTTATTTGGAAGGAACTATCTATAAAGCTTAATACTGATTGATTCTGTGAATAAAATAGTTGAAATTAGTAAGCATTTATCATGTGCCACATACTGTTCTAAGTGCTTTATATGAATCCTTACAACAATTTTTTATAGAAGAGGAAATTATGTCCCTTAGGTGCAAAACATTTCCCAAAGGAGTGTTGTTTAGGGAATGATCAACACTGGAACCAATGGAATTTCCTGATAGAGAGTTTCAGTCAGGAGAATCCAAACCTGTTGCGTCAAGTCTATTTCAACTCATAAGGACCCTACAGGGCTGAGTAGAACTGCCCCATAGGGTTTCCAGGGCTGTAAATCTTTAAGGAAGCAGACTTCTACATCTCTCTCCTGCGGAGTGGCTGTTGAGTTTGAACTGCTGACCTCTCGGTTAGCAGCCGAGCTCTTAACCACTGCACCACCAGGACTCCTTGTCAGGAGAATAGTCAGGACTAAAACGATGAGTCAGTAAATATTTGTTGAACATGGGGATAGATGAAGTTAGGAGGATAGTTAAAGTAGGGAAGCCAAAAGTGTAAAGAGCGAGAAATGAAAAACGTTGAGAGAATATCTTGCGGAATATCTAATCTATATTTAAAGGTTAAGAAGAAGAACAGGAATGACTAAAGGCAAGAGAGACATGTTCTTAAAAATTAACAACAAAAAAAGAATAGGGTTAAATTACGTAGAAGACAAGGAGGTTCAAGGAAGTTGGGGTGGTCAAAAGGTGTAGATAGGTTAATTAGCATAAGCATTTAAGGGCTGGAGCCCTGGTAGCACAGTGTTTAAGAGCTACAGCAGCTAACCAAAAGGCTGGCAGTTCAAATCCACCAGCCGCTCCTTGGAAACCCTATGGGACAGTTCTACTCTGTCCTACAGGGTCGCTATGAGTCGGAATCGACTTGACAGCAATGGGTTACGGATTTATTTAAGGGCTACAGATTTGGAGATTTAGAGGGCACAACGGACCTTTAAAAAAGAAGCCACTGAAGCAGAGATATAAGTCATTTTCCAAAGGGTTAACCAAGGAATTCGATGGTAAAGAAGTGGAAACTATGGCGGTGGATAACTTTTTGAAGAGGTTTGATGTTGAAGAGAAAGAAAGAAATGTTAAGTTCATGGGGGTATGAAAATGAAGAGAATAGTTACTAAAATAAGGATTACGGCATATTTTCTAAGGACTAAGGTAAGCCTGACCCAAGCCATGGTATTTTTAATCCCCTCATGTGCATGCGAAAGCTGGACAATAAATAAGGAAGACCGAAGAAGAATTGATGCCTCTGAATTGTGGTGATGATGAAGAATACCAAATATGGACTGCCATGGACTCCCAAAAGAACAAACAAATCTGTCTTGGAAGAAGTACAGCCAGAATGCTGCTTAGAAGCAAGGATGGTGGGACTTCATCTCATGTACTTTGGACATGTTATCAGGAGGGATAGGTCCATAGAGAAGGACATCATGCAAAAAAGAGGAAGACCCTCAACAAGATGGATTGACACAGTGGCTGCAATAATGGGCTCAAGTATAACAATGATCATGAGGATACCCAGGACTGGGCAGTGTTTTGATCTGTTGTACAGAGGGTTGCTATCAGTCGGAACCGACTTGATGGCACCTAACAACGACAACTTATATTCAGGCAAAATCAAAAGACCCAGAGAAGAGAAAGGATTAAGAAGAGAGTTAAAAAATTGATGCAAAAAATTTTTTCAAGAATTTTTTCTTGAAGAAAAGCTTTGAGAGAAATAGATGAATAGATGATATAAAGAATTCAATTTAAAGTTGGTCTAATTTTCTAGTTTTCAATAACTTTGTTCTTGGAACAGAGGAACAATGTAAAAAATACAGTGTTTTTAAAATCTTCTTACTTGCTCTTTTTTTTTCCCCCTTGTAAAACTAGGGTCCTATTACAAAAAAAAAAAAAAAACCTGCTTTCCCAAATATCACAATTTGCTGATATTTTTCTCTTTACCCTCTTTAGGCCACACATGCTGTCATACTATAGTTGTTTTAAAGAGATTTTGTTGTCATTATTTAACTATTGATTCTTCATTAGTATTTAACTCTAAAGGACACACACTCTAAATGATTCATGTACTTTCTGAAATAGCCAAATATTTCTCATACCAGGATTGATGTATATTGTTCCTGATGTCTCTGGGGAAAAAATTCAAATATTCTTGCTTTATGTAAAAGATATGTTCCTGATTTATTGCCTTTTTGAAAATTAGTAAGTAAAATACATTTGTTTATTAGATGTGTCAAAACATTTCATTTTGGAGTGATGACAGTGATAGTAATTTTTAAAAATATACTTACCATGTGTCAGGTATCATTGTAAGCACTTTCCATAAATTAACTCATTTAATCTTGATGAATTTGATTAACTAACTTATTTGTTTAAAACAGGGGTTGGCAAATTTTTCTATAAAAGGACAGATATTAAATATTTTAGGCTTTGTGAGTCATATGGTCTCTGCTACAACTACTCAACTCTCCTGCTGTAGTGCAAAAGCAGCCACAAACAACATGGAAACAGATGAGAGCTGCTGTGTTTCAATAAAACTTTATTTATGTATACTGAAATTTGAATTTCATATAATTTTCACATGTCATGAAATATTCTTCTTTTCAGTGTTTTCAACCATTAAAAAATATTATCAGCTCATGGGCCAGGCAAAAACAGGCAGTGGGCTACTTTGTTAACCCCTGATTTAGAATACTAAAGCTTTATGTTGTGATGGATGTTACTCAAGCGGGATAGAAAGAACTCAACTGCATATTTGTTTAATAAGATTCTCATTATCACAACTCCTAGATCCAAAACTACACTGCTAATGGTTTAATAAAGTTTCTTTTAATCATTGGGTCTCATTGTTTTAACCTAGTAAATAAGGAGGTTAGAGATTACCAAAGTACCTTCAACTTGTAACTTTTTATGATTATAATTCCTCTGTTGATCTATTTTTAAAAAAATTAATTCCTCTCAAATTTCCATGGTTCTTTCTCTCTTTATTCTTAATCTAGATTTGTCTATCATCCTCCACTATTTCCCTTCATATATGATTTTAAGTAATAACATATCTTTTTTGCCTTTATAGGTTTCCAGAATAAACTACATAATTCTAACCCAGAAATACCCAGTGATGGGTATTACATTTTTCTATTGTTTCATATTTGTAGTTTTCAGCTAAACCTGATTATTTTTGTAGGTAAACATTTTAAGCAATAATAGACTTTCCTCTAACTTACTTTCATTTCAGCTTTTTCTGAATTTACCACAAGAGTACAGAGTATTTACAATAATATAAATAGTTCCATGACAAATTATCAGAGGGTGTGCCCACTAGATTATAACCTCAAGCATTAATTTACATTATTCACCATTCTTACCAATATCAAAGGAATACTAATAGTTAAGATTTTGTAAAAATAAAAAAGAAACTGATAACTTTGATTTACTCTTGCTAATAATCCAACTCTATAATCAGTGTATCAAGTTTGTAGACTATTTAACAAACGATAAATATTCTATATTTTTAAATGATTACACAAAATAAAAATTCACATTATGCCTACAAAAATAATATTGACAGGTAAATCATAATATGAAAATATAGCAGATTCTTGGACTGTAACTTTTACCCATGTAGAATCACTAGATGTTGTGTTAAAAAATGTATAAATGACTATATAATTAAGGCTATTAAATACTACAGACTATAAAGTACAGTGCGTTAGTCCTAGATCTTGAAAAATATTGTATATTATAATTTTCCTTGAAAACTTTATTACAAATCAAATCCATATATATTTTTAAATCTCTACTCTGTATAATTATATTGCATAATTTCTGAGACCAGTAATATAATTTAAAGTTACATATATTTATTTATTATCTATATAACTCCCATTTCTGATTTAAATCTATTTTCTAAACTCACATGGAGGAATCTACCAGAATTTCCTGAGTCCCATAGGATTAGAAAAAAAAACAAAACCAAAACTAAGGTCCCTCTAGAATAGTTTCCCCCAAAAGATCCATATACTACCAACAGAGTGTTTCTTTATATCTGGAAACAAAGATGCTTTTGTGCAAGTTGTCTATGTTTTCCTTTTATTTGCCTGACAATAACAGCAAAGAGAAGTGGTTTCTTGACCTTCTATCTTTCTTAGAGTCATGACTCCTGGTACAGTCAGGTAAAATGATTTGTAGGGCACCAGAAATCACTCTATTTTCTCAGGTTCCTGAAATTTATGGCATTATGTCACATATGTCACATTATTCTTCTTAGTGAGCTTTCCATTACTGCTCTAGTAAACATTTTCTTATAGGAAAAGATAGTCATTTACCCTCTTTAACTGATAGCAGAGCTCAAAAGACTGGGCCGTAGAATTTGGAAATGTTAGTGAAGGAGGGGAGCATGTTGTGCTTTCTGAGACAGTGTTCTTATCAGATTCCTTGCTTGCTTGGGAGCAAATGAGGGCCTTGAGTTCAGGAAAAAGAAACCAAAAAACGGCCTTTAAGTCAATAGCACATACTGATAGGCCAGTGAATATAGACATTTAAAAGTATATAAACAACACAGCTCTAAGCGAAAATTTTTTGTATCTCCTAATTCACTTTCAGTGGGCATTAAAAAAACTGATGACTAAGGACTATGTAACCCAAAAACCAAACTCGTTGCCGTTGAATAGATTCCAACTCATAGCGACCCCATAGGACAGAGCAGAACTGCCCCATATAGATATATGCATATACAACAACTGTACTTCTTGTCAAGGACAATGGTTTATTGTCCTAGTTCAGAGAGACATGAAGCAAAAAAAGGAAAAAAAAAATCAATATTTTTCATTTACTTTGGTAGGAGTGATCAAAATGATTTTATAGGTTTTACAATTTCTTTGTAAAAAAAAGGCATTTTAAGAGAATTACTGCTCAACATAGTACAAAGAAAAATAGATTATATTTAAAATAAGCCTAATTCTTAATGTGTGGTAATGAGCCAGAAAAGTCTCTTCCTCTTTTAAGATTCTCTAAACTTAAGGTATGGTCTCTCATAGGGAAAGCTTTATACTCAGTTCTTAGGTAGATATTTCAGTACAACAATATTACATAATTTATTCAAGGCCACAAAATCTAGTGATTTTCTCAAGAGGTGATACCTAAGTCTTGGCTCAAACTCAGACAGACCTGTATTTACCTATTTCTATCACTTAATAGTTTATTAACCTCTTCTGAGCTTTAGTTTCCTCTTCTATTTGTATCTTTCCACTGAATGTAAAATCTATGGGGCAAGGACTTTCCTTCTTTTGTTCACTGCTAACTCCTAGGTTTTAAAATAAAGCCTGCCACATGGTAGCTGTTCAGTGATATTTGTTGAATAAATTAATTAATCCTTAAAACAAACATAATAACTTTCTCACAAAGTTGTGATGAGAATTAAATAAAATAATGTACATGCAGAATTTAGCACAATGTCCAGAATATGCTTAAGACATGTTAGCTGTAATTATTATATATGCTTACAAATACATGAAGACATTGAGGCTCTACTTAGAAGCTTGAACTGGTTGTATTTATTTGAAGCAGCAGCTATTTTATATAATCATTGAAAGCCTGTGGATTCAAAAAAAGGGCCCCTCAGACTTCATAAAGGAAAATACTTCCCAAACCTTTGGTCAAACTTGAAAAGGTGATCCAAAGAAAATACTTATAAAATGTTCCTGCTACTTAAATGATTAATAATTGATACTGTATATGCACATGAATTCAATTCAATAGACACTTATTATCTATAAAATGTCAGATACTGTGGTACTAAATGAAATGCTACATATAATAAATGCAAATAAACTTTTTCTACTCTTCAGTTTGGTTGGTAAAAATGATTAAAATTGGAAATTCTCTTTATCTGTAGAGCATTCCCCTAAAAACGCTTCTACTCCAACATTTAGCCTCTCTCATAGCCCCCTTTTGTCGGAAAAGAATGCCAGTATAAGTGCTGTACTATTTGCTTTTGACAAAAATACTCAGTGAGATTAGAGACATAATGATAGCCAACGGATAGGCCAGCAAAAAGGAGTCACCACTGTAACATGGGTACAACTATGGCGAAGTGTTCTCACAAAACGTTAAAGTATTATTTCCTTGAGTTTGTGTTGAAAACTAAGAACTAAAAATTGACCGCAGGATATCATACCTTCGTTGGTGCGCTGGTGGTGCAGTAGTTAAGAGCTACGGCTGCTAACCCAAAGGTCGGCAGTTCGAATCTACCAGCCACTCTTTGGAAACCCTGTGGAGCAGTTCTGCTCGGTCCCATAGGTCGCTGAGATGCAATCTACTCGACAGCAGCGGGTGGTGGTGGTAGTATACTTTTGGTAGTCACTTTATGAAACTAATTCACTTTCATTTTCAAATTAATTTTGAGATGCCAATGGCTAGAATATAATGAAGCCAAATAGAATTTAAACAAATTGTAAATTTCATGTCTCAAATGTATTTCTCTCGTAGTATATTTACAGAACATTTTGCTTTTATGGATATTTGTTTAGGTTCTTTTTCTTTAATGAGGTATGACCTGCTACTTCTCTCAAACTCGTGTTTGAATGAGTGAATAATGAATTCTTTGCCACCCCTGAATGGATGCCAGGAAAATAAAATTTCTTCCAAAAAGTAAAAAGTATGTAAAAACGCAAATACAAGGTATTTTTCTTTACTTTAAAATTAAGTTATAAGGATACAATAAGCATGTATGTGTAGATATTATGTTTTTATAGTGCACTTTATTTTATAATAAGATTTTGATTTAAAATGTTGAAACCAGTATGTTGCTAACTAACATTAAGTGAAGATCCTAAATTTTTAATTTAAAACTGTAAATTTAAAATGTAACATTTTCCATTAGGGTTTGCACGATTAAATCCTATGTTCTAAAATTCTTTTGTTCCAAAAATGAAATGATAAATCCTCACTGCTCTTTGAATGCTTAAGAAATTATTAAATAGTCCAAGATTTATCATTAGCAATTTAAAGTCAAATTTATAAAAACACACACAACTGATACAGATTTTCAAGTATTTCACATGTAAAAGTTTAGTGAAAAATATAGGAATTTAAAAGATAGATATACCAATCAAGTGGCGGTACTAAAAAAAGACCAAAACTATGTACATTACCAATTTGATAAAATATTTCCTTTTAAAAACTACCACACTTTCTTCCTTCTTTCCAACAAATGTGTATCTTTCCTAAACAAGTTTTATTAAACCCTGCTTCTCTAAGGAGAAATAGACAAGGACTTGACTTCATTTGAAAATTTTACTTCGTTGAAATACACCCTGTGAAGGCTCTATATCTGTGTTGTCCAATGCCATGGCCACTAGCAACATGTGGCAAATGAACAACTTGAAATGTGCCTGGTCCAAATTGAGGTGCACTGTTAGGTGCAGAATACACATTGGGTCAGAAATCTTAGCACTAAAACCAAAACAAAAAAACCCAAACTCTAAAAACATGAATGAAGTACATCATGATATTTTCATATAGACTGTAAGTTGAAATAATAATATTTGTATATATTGGTTAAATAAAATATATTATTAAATTAATTTCACCAGTTTCTTTTTATTCTTTTTCATATGGCTACTAAAAAATTTAAACTTACATATGGGGTTCACATTATATTTCTATTGACCACTGTTGTTCTAGATGATTGGTTTAAAATGGCAGATGAATTCCAGTAAAAATATTTTATATAAAATGTATTTTCTTATGTAAATTATCATTTCCTATTGATAGTCATTATAAAATTAGTAATGTTCTGTCAATAAAGTGGACTAATGCAGAACACCTTTTAAAAAGAATCAAATAATATCACTGATGAAATATTAAACTTTATTAAAAATAACAACTATAATACAATCTATACCCAAAATAAAGCATAAAAAAAGTACATTGAAAGTGAAAATATAAAGCACTAAAAGAATATCTTGCAAACAAATATTATAAAGACATGGCAGACAAATGCTCTAAAATGAACATATTACTCTTATTTTAATATTTATTTTTATATATTTACTTCCACTCTGCTAAGGGCAATGATTCATACTTTTGAATAAAGAACATCTATGATTGGCATATCTAATGAGAATAATAATTATCCATTGGGATGCCAACTGAATTTAATCAGGAGACTCACATTCCAGACATACCTATAACACTCATGCTGTAACTCTGAGTAATCAAAATAGTCTGGGTGCCTCAGTTGCCTATCAATAAAATAGGGATAATAATACTTCCACTTTATCCAGAAAGTGGCTACAAGCCTTTCTATCTCCTTTCCTTATAATTCACTTAATCACGTATCCTTACTCTTCAATATTATGAGGACTTTCATCCCCTCCACCACTTCTCTAATTAATATCTTCAGTTCCACTTAACCAGCTTGCAAATATCCTCAACTTTCTGAGTATCCTTCCGTATATACATCCAGCTGGAAGAACCCCTTGATGAACACTACCATGTGCTTCTTCCCTGCCTACATCTGAATATTTGAGTATTACTTTAAAAAAAAAATGCAGTAGGACACATTGCTAGCACTATAACTCACTATCATCATCCTTAAAAATGTACTCCATACATACTCTACCTACTCTACATAATAACCACTGCATTCCTTCTTCATGCTACCCAAACCTTTCCATCTTTTGCCTTCCTCTTACCACATACTTTTTCTTTATGTTTCATACAGAAACTGGAAGCTATCAGAAGAAATTTCCTTATTTTCTAACTCAGGATCCCATCCTCTTTCTCCAAGGTCCTAGTTATTCTTTTTTTCTTCTGAACTTCAATCTGTCTCTAGTGGATCCTTCCCAGCATCACTGATATGACCCATTAAAACACACACACACACACACACACACACACACACACAAATCAAATGTCTTTCTCTAATTATTATCCTAACCCTTTCCTCTACTCAGCTAAGCTTCTCAAAACAGTTGTTAATGCTTTTTCCACTTATTTCTTCCCATGATTTTTCAAGCTATTTTACTTTGGCTTGCAGTCCTATTAGTTCATCCAAACAACTCATGCTAAGGTTGCCAATGACCTCCATGCTGTGAAAACCAGTAAATATTTTTTAGTCACATTATCTGATTTTGCCGTCACCATTTAATCCAACTGAGTACATCCTCCTTTTTGAAACACTTTTTTTTTGGCCTCCAGGACACAATGTTCTACCTCATCATTCCATATACAGTATATTGTTGAATGAATGAATGGCATTCATCTTACTATTTGGATTACTCCTTTTCAGTTTTCTTTGTTTGCTGCTCATGTTCAACCAGACCCCTAAACAGTGGAACTCCTTAGGGGTTCAGTCTCAAGTCATCTTCTTACATTACACTCTCCTTTGTCTAAAAAATACTATATATATGCCAATTACCTCTAAATTTAAATTAGCAGACTAGGCTTCTTTTTTGAACTCCAGAACTATCCACCCAATTGCCTGTTTGTAATATACACTAAGATGTCACACAGGTTATCCCACACTTGGTAGTCTCAAAATGAACTTAATCTTTTCTCTCAAACCTATTGCTCCTTCAGTTTTCCATTTCACTAAAGAGTGAAACTATTCACCTAGCTGCTTAAGATGGAAACCCACAAGATATCCTTAATCCCCCACACCTAATCTATCACTAAGACTTACAGATTCTACCTCTAAAATATATTTCACCTCTTTCCATTTCTCTCCAAACTGACTATCACCACTCCATACATGCTATTACTGTCTACACTACTGCAAAAGCATCTTAAACACTCATGCTGCAACTCTAAAACCCATTCTCCACACAGCAGCCAGAATGATTTTTCCAAAACATGAACTGGGTTATGTCACTCTTTTGCTAAAATTTTTCAATGGCTTCTCACCATACTTGGGAAAAATTAAAAATCCATAAAAGGATCTACAAGACTTCAAATGATCTGGCCCCTGCCGTCTCTTCAACCTCATTTCAAGCCATTTTTTTCTTTGTAAACTACAGCCACAGTGACCTCTTTTAAATTCCTCGAAGATGTCACGCTCTTTTCCACCTCAAGGTCTTCACACACCATCTTTGAAATATTCCCCAAAATAGTCTTACGAAGTAGGAACTATTATAAGCACAGATGAAGAAAGTGAGGGGCGGAAACTTTGGGAAGTTTGCCCAAGATCTCACTGCTAGTAAGCTGTGAAGCTGGTATCTGAACCCAACAGTCTGACTCCAGACTTCATTCTCTTAGCCACCACACTTAACCATTAGTGCAAGAAAGTTAGCACAAATTCCCCTTAGCTTAGAGCAGGGGTTCTCAAACTTTCGCCTGCATGAAAAGCACCTGGAGGGCTTGTTAAACCAGATTATTTGGCCCAATCCCAGAGTTTTTCATTCAGCAGGTCTGGGGTGGGGCCTAAA
>NW_004443945.1:14038799-14039677 GCF_000243295.1 Trichechus manatus latirostris
TTCTGAAAGATTAGGTTTTCTTTTCTCCACTAATGAAAAATATTTTTTCTTTAGATTGAGCTTTATCATGAACCTCCTGCAGCAATATTTCCATGATTGCTTCTGACCACTTACCATCTTTTCCCATGAAGAACCTCAACTCAATCGCATTTTTATATACATGTTCAGGCATGAAATGATGTTTGACTATTCCAGATTTTCTATGTATCATCAACTGCAATATATTTACTTTAAATAGTTAATTAACATATGTGTACTTTCATATATTATTCCCTTTAATTACCTGATTAAGGACATCCTCATCCATCCAACTGCTCAAACCAGAATCCAGGAAATTTAAGATATGCATTCCCTAGTCCTACTCTCTCAACTCAATCAATCAGCAGGTTCAGTTGAGCTATGGAATAGTTTCATTATTAGTCTCTTTGCCTCTAGTCTTGTCCCAGCCAATCTTTAATTATAGCCATATTAATACTAATGTAATAATACTAATAATTACCACCTACTAATACTTAGTCTGTGCCAGACTCTACACAAAATGCGTATATTCTCTTTAACCCATACAAGCCTATGAAGTAGACAAATTATCCCTATTTTACAGATGAGAAAACTATTACTATTACTACTACTATTATGGCAATCTTTTATAAATGAAACTCCTGCACAAAATTCTTTAACGGTTCCTTTTATAAAACAAAACTATAGAATAAAACAGAAACTCTGTCACATGACCTACAAGATGAGTAATGCTCTGACTTATGCCTAACATTCCAACTTTTATCTTCTCCCTTCCTTCTCAAAACTTTATGCTCTAGAAATACAGAACTATGTGGAGTTCTCTGAAACACATTCTGTCCATTTTCTGTGATTTGAAATCC
>NW_004443945.1:14041238-14043751 GCF_000243295.1 Trichechus manatus latirostris
TGATAAAGACATCAAATAATAAAGTTCAGAATGACTCCAATCTCCTATGTCCATCTGTACCTCTCACAGCAGTCCTCAGTTCCATGCAGGCCATGATGTTGCCTGATGCCACACTCACCCTTGCTTCTGGCTGATACAGAGAACATTGTACTAATCCAGAGCAACTTCCTGCTTTTGTCCACTTAAGCTAATCCTGCCATCTTCCAGGAACCACACAATATAATGTAGTTGCTTCCTTAACAATGAGTAGTACAGTCGAAGCATACAGCAGGTTGTTAGCAAATGTTTTTGTTGATTTCTATTCTGTCCCTACATAAAAGCAATCTAGTCTAGAACATAAAACTTTGCTGTTCAGCTGCTTTTAAAAATAGAACGTAAATTTAAGTAAGAAATTAGATTTGCCAGAATACCTACTAGAGTATAACACTCAGGAAGTTCTAGATGAGATGAATTTTATCCTATCTAGTCCAAGATTCTATAAACAACAGATAAATATTTTTCTTTTATAAATTCAAAAAATATTTAGCCATTCTATTTAAAACAGATGAAAACATATTTATCTAAATTTAGTTAGCACATTAAAGAAACCAAAAATTTAAGGAAATAGGACACAGCAGCTGTGAGTTTAAACAAACAGTACAACTTACTGTTATGTAAGAGATCATTGTTATGCTTTAATTCCTCAAAGATTAGAAGATAAAATTTATTATTTTAGTACCTAAAGTTTAGTCCTTTGGTAACATTTTCAAAAGCCCTAACTCTTGGAAATGCCCTTGGAAATTGTCTGATACTCAGATATGCAACTCAGCCATTCCATTCCATTTCTGCAAGGAATAATTTCTAAATACCCCTACTCCCCCCAAAATTAGATATTCATTTTCTTGCCCACCTTAGCCACATAACTCTGCTGATTAGATGTTAACTGGGAAGAATATCAAGTTAGTGCTAGATCATTTCCACTCCTCAAACTGGAAGATTTGGGGCTCTCCTAGGTATGACCAATGAACTGTCATTTAAGTAGACTCATATGAACACCTCACTAGGGGCGTCACTAGGGTTGGTTTCACCTAGCGCGGTAACTCACGATGTCATTCCCCCCATGCACCTCCTCCCATACCAGACCATACAGAATCCTTAGTAATGTTTATTATCAATTTAATCATAGAATAATGTGATAAATATAGTTGTAGGTTGCTTAAATATAATAGTTCTTAGATTATATGGATACTAACAAAATTGTTTTGTAGAATCTTTCTACATTGAATTACAACATTATTAGTTACAACATTATTAGTAATTGAGTGGAAGTCTATTTTGATTTTTCTCCCTCTTTGCCTTTAATTCCACCAGGCACTCCTTGGAAACCCTGTGCGGCAGTTCTACTCTGTCCTGTAGGGTTGCTGAGTTGGAATCGACTCGACAGCAACGGGTTTTGGGTTCCTTTAATTACTACTTCATTTTTTAAAAAGTTATCGATATAGGTTCACAATACTAATTACCACAATATTGTAGCTAAAACACCAGAAAATTTGACAAAATCAGTGACTATAAAAACACCAGCAGCAATGAAAACAATAGGGCGTGCTTATAGCACGTGCAGAAGAAACCACATGGTTTGAAGCATAATTGTAATTGGGTAATAATGACAGCTCTGACCAGAGTGCATTAGAAAGTTCAAAAAGTAAGTTAGCATAGAGTTTTAGCCTTGTAGGTATATTGATACATGTAAGCTGGGCTTACAAAAAACGTTTTTGTTGTCATAGCTAACTCAGGGATATTTTCATAAAAAAAAAAAAAAACACCATTTCTGCTGAAACACTGCACAAAAATGTTATAGACAGTCATTTTGGTGTCACCACCTCTGAAAGTGTCACCTGGTGTAGCTTGGACCATCCGCACCCCTCTAGTGACACCACTGCACCTCACCTCCCTCCCATCCCCCTCTTCCCGAGTCAACAACCTCATGAGACAAAGGCCTGCATGTGGGAAATGAGATGTTACTTCTGGCAACGTCAGCATCAGTTTGCCTCAGGTGAATAAGCCAATATTTCTCCTAGTAATTTTAATTTAGTAAGTGTTGGCATTTCACATATAAGTGTTGTCTTAGAGGGCAAAAGCTATAATTTCTATTCCTTTTTTAACTACGTGCAACTGTTGTAAGTGCTTTGTTAGTTTTAATTTACCTAATCCTCACACAACCCAATGAGGTAACTATTATGACCATCGCATGAGAAAATGGCACAGAAAGCCTAACTAACTTGCCCAAGTCACACAGATAGTAAATTGTAGAGCTAGGATTTAAAGTCAACTGTCTGGCTGTAGAGCCTACACTGTTAAACACGATGCTGTATTCTAAACACATTGTTCTTTCATTCGTTCATTTACTCATTCATCCATTCTTCTTAACATTTAGTGAGCACTTACTATGTACCAGCTCTGGGCTGGCCTTGGCACTGGGCACAGATGAATAAGGCACTCAGTAAATGCTTGCTGAATTAATGGTTCTACTTCAC
>NW_004443945.1:14050772-14058824 GCF_000243295.1 Trichechus manatus latirostris
TTCTGAAATCCATTTTGGTTTTTTCTTTCTTTCCTGTCTTTTAAATGACCATTTGCTTTCTTCATATATGATGTCTTTGATGTCACCCCACAACTCACCTGGTCTTCATTCATTAGCGTTCATTGCAAAAAAACTATTCTTGAGAGGGTCTCTAAATTCACGTGGGATATATTCAAAGATGTACTTTGGCTCTTGTGGATTTATTTTAATTTTCTTCAGCTTCAACTTGAACTGCATATGAGCAATTGATGGTCTCATCCGCAGTCAGACCCTGGCCTTGTTCTGACTAATGATACTGAGCTTCTCTATCATCTCTTTCCACAGATGTGGTAGATTTGATTCCTCTGCATTCCATCTGGTGAGGTACATGTGTATAATCTTCATTTATGTTGCTGAAAAAAGGTATTTCCAATGAATAAGTCATTGGTCTTGCAGAATTCTATCATGCAATCTCCAGTTTCATTTCTATCACCAAGGCCACATTTTCCAACTACCGATCCTTCTTTGTTTCACATCCAGTCACCAGTAATTATGAACGCATCTTGACTGCATGTTTGATCAATTTCAGACTGCAGAAGCTCGTAGAAGTCTTCAATTTCTTCACCTTTGCATTAGTGATTTCTCTAAATCTGAATAATAGTATTAACTGGTCTTCCTTGCTGGCATATGGATATTAGCCTATCACTGACATCTGTGTACTTCAGGATAGATCTTGAAATGTTCTTTTTAATGATGAATGCAATGCCATTCCTATTCAAGTTGTCGTTCCTGGCATAGTAGATCACATGAGTGCCAAATTCAAAATGCCCAATACCAGTCCATTGCAACTCACTAATGCCTAGGATATCATTTTCAAGCATTCCATTACATTTTTGATGACTTCCAATTTTCCTTGACTCATAGTTCATACACCCCACATTTCAACTACTAATGGATGTCTGCAGCTATTTCTCCTCATTTTGAGTTCTGTCAGTTTGTTGTACTGTGCTGACTTGTGTGTTGCTGTGATGATGAAAGCTATGCCGCCAGTATTTCAGATAGCAGCAAGGTCACCCATGGTGGACAGGTTTCAGTGGAACTTCCAGACGAAGACAGACTAGGAAGAAGGACTTGGCGATCTACTTCCGAAAAACTAACCAGTGAAAACCTTATGGATAGCAGCAGAACATTGTTTGATATAGTGCTAGAAGATGGTTCCCTCAGGTTGGAAGGCATGCAAAACACAACTGGGGAAGAGCTGCTTCCTCAAAGTAGAGTCGACCTTAGGTTAGTAGTCAAGCACAAACCCTTTGCTGCACCCAGGGTCGTCCCCCCATACTACCTTGTACTTAAATCTGACTTACTTCAATTACTTCTGGTACCTGCTTGGCCCCTTTAGGACTTTGAATTTAAGATCTCTAAACCACTGTTATAAGTAACTATAGGAGGCACAGGAAATTAAAATTCATATAATGTGTAGAAAATTTTGTGAAAGTTGCCTTTAGAAGACATCTTAATTATCTTGGTGTAGGTTGTTTCTATGGCCACATGGTAAAACATGAGGGCAAAATATTGTTAAATAAGAATTCTTGTTAGTTGGTAAATACCAGATTGACTGAGCAATTATTTCTATATTGTTAGGAGGAACAATTAAAGATTTTGTTCTGATAAGTTTAAAAATCCTAATCTCCTTCTAACTGAACCATCCAAAAGATCATTAAGTCATTCTTTTTTCTGTGTGAGTCTCATTATAAATATGCAAATAATGGAACCAGAATTATTTAATGATGCAATAAAGACATCAAGTATGCTATTGTCAGTCTAGTACCAAGGAAATGTAACCCTTGACTTAATGAACAAAAGACCTTAAATAAACAACTATTTCCAAAATAAAAAGATATGAAGGGCAGCTGTTATTCTAGTGCAATTTATTTTACTGAAAGTTTAAGAATTATAATCACCATTAACGTTATATTAATTTAAATACATTCACAGTCTTAGCTTCAGATCAGTATGATTACATTGTGTTATTGCAGAATAATTATTATAAACTTTAATGTAGTAATATTCTGCGATAATGCATCTAGTTATCTTCATTTCATAAGGAAATACTGACTTGCAGGTGTTCTCAAAGTCATCAGAGTTTAAAAAATTGCATTTCTTCAATACAAGCTTAGAAAGTTATTAGAGCTTAAATATTATTCTTATAAATGTATGTAAATGAAAATTTTAAATGATTAAAAAGAAGAAAAAAATTGAACAATTAAGACATTGCAAGAATGTCGAGGTTTAGTGTATCATTCATCACAGCAATTATACTGGTGATTAATACGTGTCTAACATAAGCAGTTCGAACCAACTGCTCTGCAGGAGAAAGATGTGAGTTTGCTTCTGTAAAAGATTACAGCCTTAGAAACTCTATAGGGGCAGTTGTACTCTGTCCTATAGGGTCACTATGAGTTGGAATTGACTCGATGGCAATGGGTTTAGTTTCTATCTGTTTTGGATTGAATTGTGTCCCCTCAAAATATGTGTCAACCTGGCTAAGCCACGATTCCCAGTATTGTGTGATTGTCCACCATTTTGTCATCTGATGTGAATTTTCTGTGTGTTGTAAATCCTATCTCTATAATGTTAATGAGGCAGGATTAGAGGCAGTTATGTTAATGAGGCAGGACTCAATCTACAAGATTAAGTTGTACCTTGAGTCAATCTCTTCTGAGATAAAAAAGAGAGAAGCGAGCAGAGACACAGGGGACCTTAAAATCACTAAGCAAGAAGAGCCAGGAGTGCTTGTCCTTTGGACCCTGGTTCCCTGTGCTGAGAAGCTCCTACACCAGGGGAAGATGAAGATTGATGACAAGGACTTTCTCTCAGAGCCAACAGAGAAAGAAAGCCTTCCCCTGGAGCTGGCACCCTGAATTTGTAATTCTAGCCTCCTATATTTTGAGAGAATAAATTTCTCTGTTTAAAACCATCCACTTGTGGTATTTTTGTTATAGCAGCACTAGATAACTAAGACACTATCAGTTCCAATCTGGACTTTTCTTCCTTCTTATTAAGTGTTGACACTTACACCCATTCCAAACTCATCGCTGTCCAGTCAATTCTAACTCATAGTGACCCTACTCATAGGACAGAGTAGAACTGCCCCCTAGGGTTTCCAAGGAGTAGCTGGTAGATTTGAACTGCTGACCTTTTGGTTAGCAGATGATCTCTTAACCACTACGCCACCAGGGCTCCCGACACTTACACAAGCACCTCAATTTCTTTCCATTGATGTTTTCCAACAGCCCCATCCATCAAACTCCCACTCCTCAATAAATACCACAATCTGATTTGTCTGTTTTTACACAAGGATTTACTCAGTGCTGTCAGAAAGGTCACATTGTTTTCTCACATTGGTGTCTCTAGAAATTGTTGGTCTCCAAACCTCAGCTAGATGCTTAGAACTATTCACTAGCCCTTTAATTTGTCCTTGACCAGCTACTTCTATTTTTTCACTGAGTATTCCAATTTTTCAACATGCTCTTCAAATCCTCTAACTTAACTTCCAAACTCTCACCTTTTATGTGATCGAGGCCATTAGGTAGTGACAACCAACTTCTCAACTTCCTGCCTAATAACCTATCTACTTTCACACATGTCTTCCTCTGGTTTAAGCCAATGTCATTGGAGCTTCTGACCCCACTCCCTCCTCCTTCTCCAGGTTCTTATTCTAGTAATCTGTGCTTTCTCAGTCCTCTATATTCAAATTCTCCCTCTCTTCAGACCACATATACGATGAAATCTTAAATCTCTTCACTTTTAGTGATACTATATAGAGACTGTGAACTCACAAGCACACTCAGTTTATCACACACAGAAAATAATACAATGGAGAATCAACATTTAACTCAGTAATTTTTCTAACCTTTTTATGAGAATATCTTATTTAATTATTACCCAAGAATCTTCAGTATATATACAGAGTTCACAGTTTTAGGCCAACAACTATACCAATATGCAAAGGATAGACTTTAGGCTGTAAATTTCTTGAGAATAAGGCTCGTGTTTTATTCATCTTCAGCTCTCTGAAGGTGTTAAAATGTATGTAAGAATTTGAAAAAAGAAAGATTGAACTTTTTAGGGAAAGGTGGCTCTTAAGAAATATTGGAAGTAGAAGAAATAATGTTTGACAAACTAAACCCTAAACAAAGTACTGTCTGCATTTTATCACAACTATACTTGTAATGGAGTCCCTGGTTGGTGCAAACGGTTAAACACTTGATTGCTAACTGAAAGGTTGGAGGTTTGAGTCCACCCAGAGGTGCCTTGGAAGAAAGACCTGGAAATCTACTTCCAAAAAAATCAGCCATTGAAAACCCTATGGAGCATAGTTCTACTCTGACACAGACAGGGTCACTGTGAGTCAGAGTCAACTCGACAGCAACTGGTTACTTGTATACTTGTAATATTTACTGAAGAAGCAACATAGATTACAGATTTCTTTTTTTTTTGCAGAGACATTTTACTCAGCATTTTAAAGAGATATACTTCACATACCATAAATTCATCCTTTTAAAGTGAAAAATTCGACGTTTTTAAAAAAATGCATTCACAAAGTTGCGAAATGATCACCACTATCTATTTTCACCATACCAAATAAGAAATCTTGTATCGTCAGCAATAATTCTCCATTCTCCAGTCCCTAGCTACCACTAATCTCCTTTCTGTCTTTATCGATTTGCCTATTCTGGATATTTCATATAAATGGGATCATACAGTATGTGGTCTTTTGTGTCTGGCTGCTTTAACTGAATTTTTTGAAGCTTCCTCTATGTTACAGTATGAATCAGTACTTCATTCCTCTTTATGACTGAATAATATTCTATTATATGGATATACCACATTTTAAAAAATCCATTCCTCAGTGAAGAGATGCTTTTTATCTGAAGTTTGCACAAGTGAACTACTTCAGAAACTAATATTTACAGGATATTATTAGTGCAACACTTTTTAAAAGATAAAAGTTTCCTATTAAACTAATTTTGATGAGAGATAATAGCTTAAATTATGAAAGCAGAAATAGGGTTAGAGAAATGGATATATTTCAGAGATAATTAAGCAACAGAATCAAAAAGACTTGGTGAATGCAGCGAGGAAATTGTCATTGATGGAGAAGGAGTAGTGAAGAGTGATGTCCAGCTTTCTGGCTTGGGCAGGAGTGAGCATACTGGTGCCATGCATGAGATAGAGCACAGAAGGAGAAGTGGGCTATTTATTTTGGTTGTTTGCTTGATGAGAATACGATGCATTTAATCTGACATACTGTTTGTTATGTCCTTGGCACAGATAAGAAGAGACGGTCAGAACTTAATTGCATATAGTTGGCAGATGATTAGGAAAGAGATCTGGGTGGGAAATATAGATTCAGAAATCATTAACATAGAGATGCTACTGAAGCAATGGAACAGAATGCACCACCAAGATAGAATGTGTAGAGAGTGAAGAAAAGAGGGCCAAGGAGAGAATTCTGGCATGGAAGTGCATATAGAAGGCTCACAGAGAAGACAGAGGTGGCCAGAGAAATGAAAGGAGAACTAGGGGAGTATACAATCACAGAGCCCAGAAAAAAAGGGTTCCAAGAAGTAAATGGTCAATAGGGCCAAATTCTAAATAAAGTCTGCGTGATAAAATATGAAACTATTAACTAAATTTAGCAGCATATATGATTTGAGGCAGTTTTAACAAAAAGTTACCTGATTCAAAATTGTCATAAAATGGAAGAGCAAAGTCTCAAAAAGGAGGCAAAAGGGAAAATGTCAATTATTTGATCTCATAAAATGATATTAACATATATTTATTAAATATATTAATTAGATTAATTCCAAAGAATTGAATGGAATTAGTATGTTTTTGGCTATGAACTTGAACTTCCTAATAGACTAGATAAAAAATTCAATGGGTTACATTGTTTTTTTATCAGCAGGGTGGATATATCAATTCTTTAATAGAAATACTCTTAAAAATAGCAAATAAAATTTATTACACAGAATATTCTAAAATGGATTAGAGACATAAGAGAATATTCTCAAAAATGCTTTTACAGTTAATGCAAAAGTAATCTTATACAGCTGTTTCTTTCAAGAACTTTCCATGAACCACTTCTATTCAACATTGTACTAGAGGTTCTAGCCAGGGCAATTAGCAGGAAAAAAGAAAGAAAGAAAGAAAAAGCATTCAGATTGGAAAGGAACAAGTAAAACCATCTCTATATGCAGATGACATGATCTCCGATATAGAATATCCTAAGGAATCAACAAATAACCAATTAGAGCTAATAAACGAGTACAGCAAGATTGCAGGATAGAAGACCAATAAATAACAATCAATTGTATTTCTATACATCAGCAACAATCAGTTTAGAAATGAAATTAAGTAAACAATTCGGTTTACAATAGCATCAACAAGAATACTTAAGAAGGACTTCTGGCAAAGCGGCACTCTAGGCAGAAGCACCACGCCGTCCCTCCATAGCAAAGATCCAAAAAACTAAGCCAAACAGAGAAAACAGCAATCCTGAAACCCTAAAACACCAAATGAAGAGAGAAATAATTCAGCTAAGCACCAAATGGACTGAGAAAACTGACAGAGAACGGAGAGTGAGGAGAGATTCGTGCAGAGGTCCCCTATCAGATAATGCAGCACGGATCTGCCATCTTGGACTCCTATCGGAGACCAGCAAATAGGGGGTATGAGAAAGCAGCTTCACGGAGTTTCCAGCAGGAGACAAAACAACCGGTAATTTGCGATATATGCTCTCCCACCCCCCACCCTTCTTCACCCGCACTCGGCCTCCTCTGCTTCCCGTGGCCACAGTCTCTTGTCCGGGAAGCACTGGCTCCTTGGATTCCACTCACCCTCACTGGCCGGCTTTCTGAGGGCCGTTTGTTGGCTGCTGGTGTTGCTTTTTTTTGCTTCATTTGATTTCTTCCTTACCTCTTACCACCTCCCCCTTCTTTTGCTCAAATACCTGGCTCCGTGCGCCATCTTTGTTTCTTCCTGAGGGGCTGCAGAGCTCCAGTAATTTGCAATATATGCTCTCCCACCCCCCACCCTGCTTCACCCCCACTAGGCCTCCTCTGCTTCCCGCGGCCACAGTCTCTTGTCTGGGAAGCACTGGCTGCTTGGATTCCACCTGCCCTAACTGGCTGGTTCTCTGACTGCCATTTGTTGGCTGCTGGTGTTACTTTTTTTCCACTTCTTTTGATTTCTTACCTCTCACCACCTCCCCCCTCTCGCTCAAATACCTGGCTCAATGCGCCATCTTTGCTTCTTTCTGAGGGGCTGTGGTGCTCCTTTCGAGTGTGGGACTGCTTCCCGGTCTGGGCTGCCAAGCTGGTGGGATCCCAGGGCTTTTGTGTGTTTTGAATTCTGTTTGATTTCTTTTCCTTTTCTTGAGTTGGGAGCTCTTTCTGTCTGGGTGGTGCTGCGTGGCTTGGAACCTACGCCCTCGGCTCGCGCAGATGTGCAGAGGGATCCCTGAGGGAATTTCTTTCTTCGTGGGGTTTTTTTTTCTGTTTTTTGGGAGGCTTTTCTTGTTATTTTTTTTTAATTTGTTTTGTTTTCTTTTCCCTCTTTTTCTCTTTTTGTCTTTCTTCATTACTCAAATTTTCGTCTCTCTATACCTTCCGTCTCTTTCTGTTCCCTGAATACCTGGCGCTGAATACCTCTATGCTTTCTAGCCAGGCTGTACTGCAACAACTGAGAACAACTTCCCCAGACCTCACAGCCGCACCGGTGGGATCGCTGGAAGCTCTGCTGTTCTTTTTCCTTTCTGATTTTTATTTATTCATTCTTTTCTTTTTTTTCTTCTTCTTCCCGTTTTTGTTTTTCTCCATTTCATAGTCTCTAATCTCTCCACTCCAACAGCAAGCTCCCCTACCACTCTTTTTTGTTTGTATGTTTTTGGCTCCTGTTCCTCTCTCCGCTCTCCCATATCCATCTTAGCTCCACACATAACAATCTCCCCCTACATCCTGCCTACCTGCACTGCGCGCTTAACATCACACCACCAAGCAGCACAGGCAC
>NW_004443945.1:14064862-14115195 GCF_000243295.1 Trichechus manatus latirostris
TAAGGATACTGTTGATGTGTTGTGAGATTGTTAAGCGTTGTCGTAGGGCAACATGTGTAGTAACTGTTAAATGAGAAACTATTTTGTTCTGTAAGCCTTCATCTTAAGTGAGAATAGCAGCACAACTGGAAGTGTGTAGTCAGTGTCACTGAACTGTGCATGTAGACATTTTTGAAATGGTGTATCTTTGGCTATGTATATTTTCACCAAAAGAAGAAAAAAAGATCGAGAAGGGAGAGGGTTGACATGTAATGGGGTTGTTAACCAATGTCATAAAACAATGTGTACTACTGTTTCATGAGAAACTATTTGTTCTGTAGACCTTCACCTGAAGTACAATAAAAAAGAAAAAGAATACTTAAGAAAAAATTTAACAAATAAGTGAAAGACTTGTGCACTAGAAACTATAAAGTATTATTGAAAGAAAGTAAACATAAATAAATGGAAAAACATTCTCTGTTCATGGATTAGAAGACTTAATATTTTTAGTATGTCAATAATCATCAACTTGATCTACAGATTCAACACGATCTCTACTAAAAGCCCAGTTGCCTTTTTTTTCCTAGAAATTGACAAGCTGATCTTAAAATTCGTATGGAAATATAAGCAAGGCAGAATAGCCAAAGCATCTTGAAAAATAACGAAGTTGGGAGACTCACACTTCCCAATTACAAAATTTACTACAACACTACGTCAATCAAGAGTGTGTGGTTCTGGAATAAGGGCAGACACATAGCTCAATGAAACAGAATTGAGAATCCAGAAATAAACCATTACACTTATGGTCAATTGATTTTTAACAAAGATGCCAAGAAAATTCAATAGGGAAATGAATAGTCTTAAAAAAATGGTTCTCAGACAACTGGATATTCACATTTAAAAAAATGAAGTTGGAATCCCACCCCAAACCATACATTAAAATTAACTCAAAATGGTGTAAACATCAAAATATAAGAGCTAAAATTAGAAAATCTTAGAAGAAAACGTAGGTGTAAATCTTTGTGACCTTGGAATAGGCAACATATTCTTAGATAGGACATCAAAAGCACAAGCAACCAAAGAAAAAAACGGATAAATTGGACTCCATCAAAGTTAAAAACTTTGTGCTTCAAAGGACACTATCAAGAAAGTGAAAAAACAACCCACAGAATGGGAGAATATATTTGCAAATCATATAAGGACTAGTATCTAGAATATGTAAAGAACTCTAAAACCAAACAATAAGAAGACAACCCAAACTAAAACTGGGAAAAAGATGTGAACGAACATTTCTCCAAAGAAGACACACAAATGGTCAATTGGTACATGAAAAAATGCTCAATATTATTGGTTACTGGGGAAATGCAAATCAAAACCACAATGAGATAACACTTTGCACCACTAGGGTGGCTATAATAAAAAAGATGGACAATAACAACTGTTGGCAAGGATATGGAGAAACTGGAAGACTTACTGGATCTCTACATTGCTAATGGGAATGTAAAATATTGCATCTACTTTGGAAAAGAGTTGGCAGTCCTTTAAAAAGTTAAACACAGAGTTATTACATGACTCAGTAATTCCACTGTTAGGTATATCCCAAAGTAATTGAAAACATACATTAAACAAAACTTCTACGTAAATGTTCACAGCAGCATTATTCATAATAGCAAAAACTAGAAACAACCAAAATGTCTATCAACTGATGGATAAATAAACAAAATGTGCTACATCCATACAATGGACATTATTTAGCCATAAAAAGAAATTAAGTATTGATACATGCTCTAACATGGATGAACCTTGAAAATATTGTGCCATGTGAACGAAGCCAGATATAAAAGGCAGAAGTAGAAGAGCAAAAGCTTCTACTTCTTGTATGATCCCATTTTTATGAAATGTCCAAGATAGACAAAATCCATTTAGACAAAAAGTAGATTGTGGTTACCAGGAACTGGGAAGTGGGGAGAATGGAGAGTGAATGCTAATGGGTACAGGGAGACTTATGGTGTGATAAAAATGTTCTGGAATTAGATATTGGTAGTACTTGTACCCCTACGCGTCTGTCTGTCATACTGTGATGGCTTGTGTGTTTCTGTAATGCTGGAAACTATGCCAACAGTATTTCAAATACCAGCAGGGTCACCCATGGTATACAGGTTTCAGTGGAGCTTCCAGACTAAGACAGATTAGTTAGAAGGAACTAGTGGTCTACTTCTGAAAAATAGGCCAGTGAAAAACTTATGAATACCAGTGGAACACTGTCTAATATAGTGCTGCAAGATGAGCCCCTTAGGTTGGAAGACACTCAAAAATGACTGGGAAGAGCTGCCTCCTCAAAGTAGAGTTGACCTTAATGATGTGGAGGGAGGCAAACATTTGGGACCTTCATTTGCTGATGTGGCACGACACAAAATGAGAAGAAACAGCTGAAAATATCCATTAATAATTGGAATATGGAATGTACAAAGCATGAGTCTAGGAAAATTGGAAGTCGTCAAAAATGAAGTAGAACACATAAAGATTGATACCCTAGGCATTAATAAGCTGAAGTGGACTGGTACTGGGCATTCTGAATCAGATAATCATATGGTCTACTACGCCGGAAATGACAAATTAAAGAGGAATGGTGTTGCATTTATTGTCAAAAAGAACATGTCAAGATCTATCCTGAAGTACAATGCTTTCAGCGATAGGATAATATCCATTCACCTACAAGGAAGATCAGTTAATATGACTGTTACTCAAATTTGTGCATCAACCACTAATGCAAAGGATGAGGCAATTGAAGATTTTACCAACTTCTTCAGTCTGAAATTGATTAAACATGCAATCAAGATGATAATTACTGGTGATTGGAATGAGAAACTTGGAAACAAAGAAGAAGGGTCAGTAGTTGGAAAACATGGCCTTGGTGATAGAAACGAAGCTGGAGATAGCATGATAGAATTTTGTAAGGCCAATGACTTCTTCATTGCAAATACTTTTTTTCAACAACATAAATGGCAACTATACAGGTGGATCTCGCCAGACGGAAAACACAGGGATCAAATCGACTACATCTGTGGAAAGAGACGATGGAAAAGCTCAATATCATCAGTCAGAACAAGGCCAGGGGCCAACTGCTAAACAGACCATCAATTGCTCATATGCAAGCTCAAACTGAAGCTGAAGAAAATTAAAACAAGTCCACGAGAACCACAGTATGACCTTGAGCTTATCCAATCTGAATTTGAAGACAATCTCAAGAATAGATTTGATGCATTGAACACTAATGACCAAATACCGGATGAGTTGTGGGATGACATCAAGAACATCACACATGAAGAAAGCAAAAGGTCATTAAAAAGATAGGAAAGAAAGAAGAGACCAAAATGGATGTCGGAATAGACTCTGAAAGATGCTCTTGAATGCAGAGTAGCTAAAGTGAATGGAAGAAATGATGAAGTAAAAGCTTGACAGAAGATTTCAAAGGGCGGCTCAAGAAGATAAAGTAAAGTATTATAATGAAATGTGAAAAGACCTGGTGTTATAAAACCAAAAGAAGAAAACACTCAGCATTTCTCACGCTGAAAGAACTGAGGAAAAAATTCACGTCTCGAGTTGCAGTACTGGAGCATTCTATGGGAAAATACTGAACGACATAGGAAGAATCAAAAGAAGATGAAAAGAATACAAACAGTCACTGTACCAAAAAGAATTGGTTGACATTCAACCATTTCAGGAGATAGCATATGATCAAGAACTGATGGTACAAAAGAAGTACAAGCTGCACTGAAGGCATTGGTGAAAAACAAGGCTCTGAGAATTGAAAGAATATCAATTGAGATGTTTCAACAAATGCATGCAGCGGTGGAAGTGCTTACTCATCTATGGCAAGAAATTTGGAAGACAGCTACCTGGCCAACCAACTGGAAGAGATTCATATTTGTGCCTATTCCAAAGTAAGGTGATCCAACAGAATGTGGAAATTATTGAATGTCATTAATATCACACACAAGTAAAATCTTGCTGAGGATCATTCAAAAACAGTTGCAACAGTACATTGACAGGGAACTGTCAGAAATTCAAGCCAGATTCAGAAGAGGTTGTGGAACAAGGGATATCATTGCTGATGTCAGATGAATCTTGGCTGAAAGCAGAGAATACCAGAAAGATGTTTACCTATGTTTTACTGACTATGCAAAGGCGTTCAACTGTGTGGATCGTAACAATTTATGGATCACATTGCGTAGAATGGGGATTCCAGAACACTTAATTGTGCTCATGCGGAACCTGTACATAGACCAAGAGGCAGTCTTTCCAACAGAACAAAGGGATATTGCATGGTTTAAAATCAGGAAAGGTGCATCAGCGTTGTGTCCTTTCACCATACTTATTCAATCTGTACTCTGAGCAAATAATCCAAGAAGCTGGACTATATGAAGAAGACTGCGCCATCAGGATTGGTGGAAGACTCATTAACGACCTGTGATATGCAGATGACACAACCTTGCTTGCTGAAAGTGAAGAGGACTGGAAGCACATACTGATGAAGATCAAAAATTACAGCCTTCAATATGGATTGCACCTCAACAAAAATAAGGCAAAAATCCTCACAACTGGACCAATAAGCAACATCATGATAAACGGAGAAAAGACTGAGGTTGTCAAGAATTTCATTTTACTTGGATCCACAATCAACACCCATGAAAGCAGGAGTCAAGCAATCAAATGAAGCATTGCCTTGGGCAAATCTGCTGCAAAAGACCTCTGTAAAGTGCTGAAAAGCAAAGATGTCACTTTGAGAACTAAGGTGCGCCTGACCAAGCCGTGATATTTTCAATCACTTCATATGCATGTGAAAGCTGGACAATGAATAAGGAAGACTGAAGAAGAACTGACGCCTCTGAATTTTGGTGTTGGTGAAGAATACTGAATACACCATGGACTGACAGAAGAATAAATAAGTTTGTCTTGAAAGAAGTACAGTCAGAGTACTCCTTGGAAGCAAGGATGGCAAGACTTAGTCTCACAAACTTTGTACAGGATATCAGGAGGGACCAGTGCTTGAGAAGGACATCATGCTTGGTAAAGTAGAGGGTCAGCAAAAAAGAGGAAGACCTTCAACGAGATGGATTGACACAGTGCATGCAACAATGGGCTCAAATACAGCAATGACTGTAAGGATGATGCAGGACTGGGCAGTGTTTCGTTGTGTTGTAGACAGGGTCGCTATGAGTCAGAACTGACTTGATAGCATCTAACACCAACAGTACTTGCACAACTTTGTGAATGTACTAAAAGCTACTGAACTGTACATTTTAAAAGAGTAAATATCATATGTGAATTATATCTGAATTTTAAAAAATGAACCCTCTATAAAAGGTAATGGCATTATTTAAGTCATTATGCAATTCTCTTGGTGTCTGAGCTAAAACGCTGATTTTGAAGGCTTCCAACAGCCTATTTAGGCATAAAGAATTAAACTATTTAAAAGAGGATGGATAGCATCTATACATCACCAGTATCAGAATCACTGGGGGTGCTTATTTAAAAAAATGTAAATTCCCGGGCCTCACCTTAAACCTACAGAATCATAATTCTAGGGCTGATTTTCAAGAAATAGCATTTTGAAAAAGAAGTTCTCAGTTGATTTTTATGCACCATCATAAAACAGAGTAGAAATTATTTGGGTTTGCAAGATTTTCAGTAGTACAGGTCGTCCCCAACTTACAATGTATTTGAGTTACGATGAATTGCATTTACGACCATCTTTTTTTTTTATGTACTTCTTATTGTTAGTAATATATACTACATAAAATGTTGCAGTTCATAATTTGCTGATGTTATTCTCAGATGTTCACTCACGGATGTTCAAAGATAAGATTTATAAAGATACTGATGATAAAAGGCAATAATAATGAAAACCAAAAGAAAAAAGGTATTCGACTTACTTCAGAACGGACTTAGAGTCGTTGGAATTGAAGCCCGTTGTAAGTCAGGGACTACCTATATTAACTAGAAGATGGTCTTATTGAGAAATGAAAAAAACAAACAAATAAAAAAGAAAACATAAGCCATCAGTAATAAATCCATGGAAGAGCAAAGTCCATCAGTATGCCCTCTGGGATGAGTTAGCACTGAAACAAACTTTCAGAAGATCAAAAACTGTCAACTGGACCAATGGAGGAGTATTAAATACTGACCACAGAGATTCTGGAAACATCTGACAAATGACAGAAACTTATGTTGAGCTGTTTGTTTTACAGCAGTTAGTACAGAATCGGTCATCTCTTGAGTTAATGATAACAAAGCCAAACTATTAGTTAACAGACGATGCTTACTTTCCTGTGTATTAACTTCATCTAAGGTATTGAAAGGGAGTGCGAATCATCCATTCTTCTATTGACAAACTAAAAAGCACAGACAGATAGAGTGAGTAGGGACACATGGCAAAGTCAGCATGAGAATCTAGTACCTTAGATTCTTAATCCGAAGTTATTTTCATGACACACAGTGCTTCCCCTTCAAAGGTCTATAACATAGGCATAAACAGGCTGTATGCATTAAATTACATTGCATAGTCATGTAATTTTGTTTTCACATTTTAACTCTGATCTAAAGACTAATAAATATATCAACTGCAACGCTATTGAGTAAATATAGATAATAACAATAATTCAGCTTGCTCTTCTGAAAATTATAAGAAATTTTTGCTAGATGATTTAGATGGCTTAAATCTCAAAAAACTATTCATGAAAATTTGCACTGATATTATCTTTTTCTCTCAAGAAATTTTCCATATCAAGAAGAGTTGCTGAAAATAATTCTATTGGTGATTTTTTTAAAAAAGAGAAATGTAATTTCATAACATTTATAGACATGATTGAGAAATAAAAGTTTAGACAAAAAAGGGTTTCTTTTTTTGTTTTGTTTTGTATTATATGCCCAGAATAGGAGGAAGAATGGATGAAGAACTACCAACACGGTTGGTTTTGACAACACATCCACTCCTAACTTATTGACATGGTTAGGTTCCAAAGACCAGTTCATTATGTGAAAACTGGTATTATGCAAAAAAGGGGGATAACCACATCAGATCACAAAATATTCTATGGGACACTTATGTCCCTCTGGACTCGAGAAGCAGAAAATGTAAGTGGGTGCTATATGTCCCATTGATCATGAAAGTGTTACTGCCAGATATTTGTTGTTAATGCACAAAATAGTCAGTACATTTTTTATTATTGTTGTAAATGCAAAATATTAGATAACAAGACAGTCAATAAGTGAGGAGTAGGTGTACTATACTTGTCAATATTTGTTGTTACATCTTCCATTACAGATTTACTTAAGATTCTCTCTTTATGGCAAATTCTTTCATAAAGTATCCTTGTGAATTTGTTTAGATATCTTGATGACATTCTTTGGATATGAAGCTATACTTGAACATTCATCTACACATGGCTAAGAAACTTCTCTATCCTCAGGCTTAGCAGTTTAGAACCAGTTCTTAGTACAGTGCCTGAGAAGTTACCTGAATAAACACTGGTTGAATGAATGATTTATCCTTATCTATCAGCATTTTTTTTTGACCAGCTTACCAGATATATTAGCTTACCATCTAATGTAAACAGATACAAATTTTAAAACACACATTCACAGAGTGAGAAAAAAATAACAATCTAAATAGCAATTATAGTTTTGGATTTTAAAAAGTTTACCAAACATAATGATTGATGATATAGGGACATTTTACTAGACCTATATATGAGTGTGTAAATATAAATAGCTAAATGATGTACTATTATGTATAAATACTGCATGAATAATGAATGCATTATTTACTAGAAGCAGGAAAAAATTATATTCAAATATTTTACATTTTTGAATTTACTTTTTGCTACTTGTACATTTAGCAGACTAACTTTAATGTGACTTACTATAACACAAACAGCATAATTCTGTATCATGCAATGAGATCTGATTAGTGTACTGGAAGTAGTAATTGTAATGGATTTTGTTCATTGTAGTTTTATAGTGTGGAGCTCAATAGATACAACATTTTTAAGTATTAGCATTTATATAAATGCTTAAACTCTAAAGTCAGAATAAAATTTCTTCCTTTGTAAAACTTGGATTACAAGTGAAAGGCATAAAACGTCAATGATGCATTTTAGAATAAGATTATTTCCAATAATGTTGTATAACAACATAAGTTATTTTTGGCTTTTAAGCAACCTATGATTGTGTTTATCAACTATCAAAAAAAAATCTTGCTGGGAACAGTCAGGCATATTTTCCCTCAGAATAAAGTTCTTTGAGTTTATTCTAAGAAATAAAAGCAAATTCAAGATCATATGTTGCGATAACTGATAAAAAACCCCAACATTGTGTTACGAACAATTGCACTTGATACTTCTTGTCATCTTATGGAATATGTGTTCCCTAGAGAAAGCAGCATGGCTTCCTTTAATTTACATTTCCAGAAATATTATATGGTTACTTAAGCTGAATACAGTGCTTTGATGAATCAGATTGCTAGGAATATACCATCCTTCCCTTTTCCCTGTAAAATAATGTGCTCTTTTATTGAAGAAAATGATGAAGAAAGCAATATTAAAATACAGGGAGCTTAAGGTTATACTCTTTTCCAAACCACTGCCCTCCAAGCCAGGTAAGCCAGTATAGGTTTTTGGCTCCAGGCAAACACCCATGGGTTCATGTGTTCTTATCTATACAGTATATGGAGAAGAAAACACATTAGAGGCACACATTTTGCCCTGCTTTGGGAAGAAAGGAAATTTTGTCCCTTTCCAAGGAAATCTTGGAAAGCTTTTCTCTGTGAATTAATGATGGAATGATCCTAAGCCCCAAAATGAGAAAAAATGGTCACCTTTTTAATAAGCCAATGTAACTATCAAAAATTAGATAAATAATGAAGACAGGCTTAAAGTTACTGGTTTAGACTCAAATCACAAAATATGCCTAATTGAAGATTCATTTTTAGTTTAACGCCTAACCATTATAGACAAACTTTCATAGGTCACAGACATAGTTAAATGTACTAATCTAAGGGGTAAAAGTGAATTGTCATTGACTAAACTAACTGTATATCCAAGTGATAAATGTCAGTCCCAATTATCTTTCTCATTAATTATGATTAAAGCACAAACTTGGGTTTTGATATAACAATGTAAAATTTGGCTCTCAATAGGATATTGCTTATCAAGTAGACTTTGTACTAACATAATATCAAATTCTAGACTACTAGAAAACTCAGTTCTTCCAAAACGTAGATGATGTGCAATTCTCAGTCTTAGATAATTGTAATTAAACCAACACATCCTCTTAAGCAAAAGGATTACATACTTAGGTTGATCTGATTTTTAGTATAGCACTGTAAAGCTAGCTTTATTCTCACCTTACTCCTTGTGTCATGAAAATAAAAACATGTAGTTGTTTTTATGTTGCTGGTTGGGTTTTTTGCCCTGCCTTTATCTCTTGTTCCAAGTCGCTTCTCTGGCAGTTCTCTAGCTGAAATAAATTTCTAAGAGGGGCCTAATCCAACACATTTGCTTTCTAATAAGCCCTGGGACATCTATCTTTTCAGTTTCTGCTTTGTAACCTTCCTCAGGCCTTTAACTGTACTAGAACCCACAAAAAACTACAAAAAAGAAAAGAAGCAGAGACTGAATAAAGCTTACTTTTTGCTACCTATTTTGCCACTCATTTTTGAAGTTCATTCTCAGCACATATTTCTTATTAACTAGGCTCAAATTTTTCCGACTCCTCAGAACCTCATTTTAAAGGTTTTGCCCTCTTTGCCTTTGAAGCAGTCTTTACTATTTGTAAAAATTTGCAAGTTTCTCTTCTCACTCAGCTCTTTAGACTATATTCCTCTACAAATGGGAAAGACAAACAGTCATTCATGTTAAAGGGAAATTTAAATATGATTCAGTAATCATTGAGAACTCATAAACCAAATAAATCAGACTCTCAGAGCTAGTGGATACAGATTAATGACTACTGTTTAATAAATCAATATGATTGATAATAATTTGCCAATACATTAATAGGTTGTAGTAGAAGCTAAGTAGATGAAACACAAGAAAAATAAACCAAATATAAATGGCAAAATCGTTTTTAGGAGTAGGAAAAGGACTACTTTACTAATGGGAAATGTCTACATAAATAAGCAAATTTTACCTGGCATCATCTTGTGAGAATCGCCTTTGCAAATCCTCTTTATTCCACTGTTGTTTTTCTTTCCCTTGCTCAGGTATATCTTGTGTTTTTTCCTCGTCTCCTGATTCTTTGTTTTTCTCCTTATTACAGGTTTTTGTAATCTCTTTCCCCTTCCCATTCTCATGAATTCTTTCTTCCTTTACCTCTTCCTCCTTATGAACTATCTCTTCATGCTTATCCCCTTCTTTCCCTCCCTTTTCTATTCCCTTTGGTCTTTTGAAAGCAACACAAATCGAAGGCATGCAAATAAACACAAAAAGAAAAAAGGAAATAAAGTCAAGAAAGAAATGCATAAGAAATTAAACAGAAAGGTAATGAAAAGCTATTAAAACCTAAGTAAAAAGTGTATCTTTTAAACATTGAAAACTTTTTTCAGTATACATCACAGCAGTACTGTGTAAGCAACACTTAATCATAATTGTTTTTAAATTACATTTTTATTTTATGACCTTTTATAGAAACAAGGTGAAAGATCGTGTTCTCTCCAATATAGGTATTTTTATTCCAATAGGAGTAAAACAGTTAATTAGCTCAGGTGCCCATAAATGTATAGATTAGGTGAGAAATTCAAGTTATACCAGCATATATTTCATTTACAAATTTCCTTGAGAAGCTGAGGACTTCTTCCATACATTTATAAAAACTTCAGGAGGATGGGAGAGCATCCTATTAAAAAGGTAATAATCTTATGTTTTCTGAATCTTTAAAATGTATTCAGTAAAAAATGAAAACCAAAAAAAAAAATGAAACTCCAAAAATATTATTTTTCTATGTCTTCACTTAACTGTCACTTTAAGTTCAGTAAAAATATATTAATAACAACATCATTTTTAACTAGAACGTTAAAAAAAACTAATCATATACTTCAAATAATCTAGTAAGCAAAACTGTCATCAGTTCCATAAAATTTTTTTCTATACAAGAAGTTTAAAATGTACCCCAAAATACAATGAAAAGTAATGTATACAGAGTTCTTATTGCCCAAATGATGTATCTTAACCTTTTAGGAAAAAAGAATTTTGAGTTTGTACAAAGGAAAAATAAAGACTTTCTAAAATCTATTTAGAAGAGATTTTTGCTGAAGTCCCCTTACTCACCTGATTTTCTTGTTTCCTCTTGGCCGTTCTGACTGGACAGACATGTAGCTTGTGCTGCTGAAACGAGAAGCACTACTAGTCCTTGAAACCGCAGATATATCACTTACGTCACTGTCCGAAGATTTAGTGGAAATATTATCTGCCCCTCTATGAGGATCCCATCCTGATCGATACTGTTAACACAGATTGACAAATATGCAGAAGTTGTCAGTATTACCACACAAAGCAGTTATTAGCTTTCTCCAATTTCAGCACTTTAATTGTCCACAGAGGATACTGCAAAACCCCACTCAGTTGCATATAAAACAAAAGTGAATGGCAATTATCCTAAAAGAAAAATTCAATTTATATGTAACCCTTGTTTTTAGCAAAGGCAATTAGAACATTTTCACCACACCCCAGTGAGGACCATCTAAACAGTTTCAAAACAGCAATGGCCTCAGGGAAGAGCGTTTAGGTAAAATCTAGGAAATAAACATTTGGCTTGATATTAGGAAGTAGAAATTTTTATATCTGAATAAAATTGGAAAAAACAGTATGATAAAGTTGCCATTGTAACTTATAACAAACAATTCTAGTAGCCATCAAAGTTTCTCTTTCATCCATTATGCTTCACTGAAAACCTAGAGATAATAAAAAAATCTAATTATTAAAACACTAACTCTTTTAGAAATGCCAAGAAAAAGAAAAAAGTTTAATTTTAAATGATTGCTGGAATTTTGATGAATCCTAGAAATATTAGAAAAAGTCATTATTATTTACAATAGTTCAAACTTCCTGGAATTAAAATAATTAGATAGTTATCTGGCACAGCCAGGATGTAGGATGTTCTGGGTGTTCAAATATTCTGGTAAATTGAAAACTATCATAAACACTTTATGTTAATGACCTATTCTCATAAAATACATTTAATGTAAAAACTAATGGACATAATTTTATTTTATTTTTGACAACAAAAGATAACTTGCTGGGAGTCAGCATGTTGAGATGTAACAAGTACAGACTTTGGAATCTGGAAAACCTAGGTTTGAGTAAAATTCTTACCAGCTGTGTAAACCTGAGCAAGTTATTTAACCTTTAACAGCCTGTTTAAAAGACAATAAGAATAATATCTTCCTTGCAAGGTTGTTTTGAAAATTAGAAATAATATATGTCAAGTGCACAATATGGTGTCTGGCATAATGTAAATGTAGCCATGTTTATTACCGTACCAATATTCAGTATTCTTACTAATATCATCAAATATGGTTATTACTAGGTTAAGAGAATATCTCCTAGATATTTTCTTTATATGCATTTCAAACACAGTGCTGAAACACTCTTATCTAATCAAATTTGCAGTGGAGACTTTTCTAATCATAGATACTAGTAAATTTCACAAAGTCTTAGAAAAATGATTATCTTATATAAACCACTTACTGTAATTTCAAGAATCATTATTTAATAAAAACCCCTTATAAATAACAATTCATTGCAAATATTAGATAGATATAAACATTTTGGCCATGATAAATTGAATGAATGGCAACAGGGTGTAGTATAAACATTAGATCAGATTCAAATAATATGGTTTTTTCCCCGGGTCTTCCAGTATCTAGCTACATATTTCTGAGTCAGTTAATAACTGATCCTTTTCTTCAAATGTAAAATAAAAGGATTATTTCTAAGGTTCCCTAAAGTTTTAATAGTCAAATCTATTTATCTAGAAATATACACTCACATTAGGTGAGAAATTGGCTTTTGTTATTCCGCTTTAACTTTCCGTATTGTTGGATAGAATTTCAGTCATCAAAATGAATACAAATCAATTCTTCAAAAAATTGCTGCCTTTCCCCAGGTAATATCTGTGTAAACAGTGCTGTCGTGTTTGATTTTAAAAGGAAGATTACTTACTTACAGTAAATTTATTTGGAAGAAAATTCAGCTCACTTCATTGGTTTTCTTAACTAATTTCATTTTAAAATACCAAAAGCAATTTACTTTAAACAAGAATATCTTCAGCCATTGCCTAGAATAACATTTCAATGGGTATAGCCAACATTATATATGTTAATTATCTATGCATATATATATATACACATATATAAAATGTATTATATATATATGTTTTCACTAAATTTATTAAAAGTAAATTTGATATCAAGTTGAGACATATATGGAAGTCTTTTATCTTTTTTTTTTGAGATTTAGTTTATATGAAAAAAATCAAAGTTTTAGAAGCTATAAAATTATTTCAGTAGATACTGTACTGTATTTGGGAGATTTTATTTTTATCATTTTTATAATTCAAAAAGAGAAGCAGTCTCCTATTTTATCTTTTAAAATAATTTATACTGGATAGAAAAACAGTTTAGGCATTATATTTGTTTCTTTGGTTCATGGGACTATTGTATCATCTAAACTCAAATGAAAAACTGAAAGTTTTATTTCTAGGGGGCAGTAGAGGTAACAATTATGAGCACATGCTCTGGAGTGAGATGGCATACTGGGTCCGAATTCTGGCTACATAAATTATAAGGTTTGTGATCTTGAGCTAGTTAGTTTCTCTAAATCTCAGTTATTCATCTGCTAAACTGTGGATAACAATGGTACCCATCTCTGAGGTTGCTGCAAGGATTAAATATGACAATGTGTGTAAAGCACTTAGCACGAAATATCTGACACATAGTAAGTGTGTAATAAATGACAGATGATAATGATGAGGATGTAGTAGCTGAATACCGGCTTATTATCAATTCCAGTAATATCTTTATCTAAAGAAATGTTAGGTAGATACACCAGAAATAAATATATTAAGACTGTACTAAACTACAATAAAAAATATAACTTTTTCCAAACGTATCCAAGGGTTTATTTAAAAAAAAAATACGTTTATAAAGTAAAATTAAAATACTAGACCAAATTTTTCTCCTAACTTTGAGTATATTCTCAGGTCTCACCTTCCCCATTTGACCAGGTTCATCCATATCCCATCCTCTTATAGAACTACTGATTTCCCAACTGCAGTTTAACAAATAGCTTTATCTCAGCAGGAAATCTATATGACACTTTTTGGCTGAGGCTGATATGCCTCATTTTTAATTGACTCTGGTACCTTATCCTGACATCCAAATCTGCCTGGTACCTGTGTATCCCATGCCTCTGCAAATGGTTTTTGTCTAATTTGCTTTGCCTTCATCTCTGAATCCTAACTACTTACTTGAATCCTTACTTAATTAGGATTCTGGCTTGCTTGTTCTAGGCTTTGTCTTTTAGCTATCATGACTTTTGAACCTTTTGCTGTGAGTTATATGTGCATACAGGCTAGCCTAAGGCTTACTATTTTCTTTAGTTTTTAAAACACATATGGCCATGGTGTGCATTACAGTTATCTTTGGCTGAGATCTCCCAGATGATCTACTTTGCTGTGATGAAATTTTAGATATGCAATATTTAAGAAAAGATAAGATTTCCCATACTATACCTTTATACATTTTATGTAATTCATCACATGCTATTTCAAACCCTCCACTAGAATATAAACTCCTAAGGGTCAGGACAACATCGTCCTCATTTTGTATACCTTTTAGAACCTAAGAATAAGAGCCTTAATTACTCTGAGGTTTAGCGTTCTTACCAGTAAAATATGACAATGTCTATTCTCAAGATTTCTTTTGTGAGGAATAAGGGAAATACTATATTCAAAATACCCCAAAATACCAAATAACATATAGTTGCTGCTCAATCCCGGTGCCAAAAGCAGAAGCTCATTAAAGAATTAAAAGGAATAGTTTATATAAAGAAGGATTAGAAATTAGCTAAAAGTTCTAGTTTGATGCTGCTGTTGATATCCACTCAAGGCTTGCAGCAAATGCTTTTCTCTGCTGACCTTTATCTTTAGGATATAGCTCAGGCTTCCATTACAAATAGATACAGTGAGAAATTCAGAAAGTGAGAGAAATAAGAAAAATATTTTTATAACTTCAAAAGAACATATTTTCAATTTATTTGGAATATAACATCTTCACATATATAATTCACAGAAGACAGAAATTTAAGTAATAAATGACCTAACACTGGGTTTTACACTTAAGATGGTTAAATGTATTTTTGCTTCGCCTAAGGTAAAACAGGAGCCCCGGTGGTACAGCGGTTAAGCGCTCGACTGCTAACTGAAAGGTTGGGAGTTTCAACGCATTAGCTGCACTGTAGGAGAAAGATGTAATAGTCTCCTTCTGTAAATACTACAGCCTTGGAAACCTTATGGGGCAGCTCTACTCTGTCCTTAAAGAGTCACCATGAGTTGGAACTCACTTGATGACAATGAGTTTGGTTTTTTTGGTTTTAACTGGGGATCATTAAATCTTGGAAGAGAGTAAAGATGTTTTTCCCGACAACATTTTGATGTTTTGTACATTACTACTAAGCGGATATGCGCCAGAAAAATTTACAGGAAATGATTATTCTTCAGGATGTTCCAGACTCTAAAGACTTCCTAAGTGGCCTCTAAAAGTTAATGTTAATGTTCTCCCTATGTATCTCGCATTAGTGGAAAGTAACAGTGTATCCACAAAACTCTATTGAGAAGGTTATTATTAAAATTCTAGGATAACATGCTTGAAAAAAAAGATTTAAATTTCTTAAATAAAATTTTCATTTTTCTGAATAATCCTCATTTCAAGTTCTTAGGTTAGGTAACTTTCTGGTTTTGATTTCTCTATAGCATCTCAGCAACTCTGGTTGTTTGAACTTTGTACATGAGCTTCTCAGACAAAAGATGGGGGTGGAATTAAGAGCATTCCTTTAAACATTGCTTGTCTTCAATTTAATAAATCTTAACAGAAAACTGCTATGTGTGGTATAAAACTCTAGTTCTGGTAATTGGCTGTTGCAAAATACTGGGTAGTAAGAAAGGCCAATTTTGAAGAAAAAAAGAATAAAAACAAGCTTTATGCCATCAAGAAGTAATTGGAGTAAAATTTATGCCTTATCCAGAAAAGAAACTCAAAGAGAAGATCAAAACAAAGGAAAAAATTAGGGCAAACAAGAGAAAGGGGAGACGGAAGTTCTTGGCAGGGTTCTTGACATCAGTCTGGGGGTCTGGTGGAGGGGACAAGAACCCAGCTGAGAGAGACCTGGCAATGCAGGCAGTAAATAATCATGGGAGTAAGAAAGTGCTCTCATTTTCCCCGAATTATTTTTATTTCAGATTAAAATTCAGAGTAGTCATTGCCCTTTACTAGTACCACAATTGCAGGCTTCCAGATGATTTTCTCTTCTGTCCTAGCCAAGGCTCTTATTAGTGCCTGATTTGAATACTGCACTGTTCAAAAATGTGTTTGCCAGAGATAAGTTTGTTTAGATAGGACTCCTAAAGAGGGTGTTGTATGCTGATGATCTAAACTTGAGAAGAAGGTGGTGATAAAAGGCCACAGAAACTTGAGGGCTTATTTAAGATTTAGTCTTTTAAACAATATTCTCCAAGTGGAATTCCAGTTTGGGAGATTTCTAGAAGATACAGAGCTCAAGGAGAAGCATTCTGCAGTAAAGTAGAAGCCTAATAAATATCACTGTCAGTCTGGAAAGGAGTCAAGAAGCTAAAATTTTCCCCAGAGACTGACACACTGAGTGTTCTTCAGGCCTGATGGCATCTCCAGTCTGGTATAGTAATAAAACTTGGGAGAGAGTTATTATATGACTACTCTGTGACAGGGATTGTTCTAAATAATGTATGTGAATCTGAGACCTTAGGAGTTGGTCTTTGTGATAGAGTAAGAAGGAAGGGCTGTCATGTAGGGTAAGCCATACTTTAACATCCTTTCCATAAGCTAAAAGTCTAGTCATCCTCCAAAGTATGGTTTAGATGCCACCTCCTCTGTGAAGTCTTCCTTAATGCCTTCCAGAAGAATTAATCACTGCCTTCTGGCTGTTCCTAAGCTACTTTATTTATGTCTTTCTTATAGTTTTATCATAATATTATGTGGTGTGTATCTATGTATCTCTAGATTATAAACTGCTAGATTATAAACTCCCTGATGATAATGACACTATCTTATTCATCTTAATATGTGTATCATTGAGATCAGTGCCGGGCACATAGTAGGAACTCAGTGAATGTCTAATGAATGGACTGTTTTACCTGGGCTATAGAAGTAGTATCTGTATTAAGTATCAAATCGGAGCATAATATACTGTAATAGCTGACTAGAATTCAGTCACCTAATCATTTTATTCTCTATGGTGAGCATAGGCAGTGATGTGCTGGTAAATGTTTAACTACTCTCTAGGGAAAAATGCCCTAATTTGCAGCATTTGCTGACTTTCGTGGAATAAACACTGCTCCCATAGCTGATTTCAAGTTACCAAGTGGTCACTGAACACAGAGCTGGATACATCACTGTGCGTGGGGTTTAGAAATCCATGCATTGTTTGTAGGACTCACTAGGACTCTTTGGGAGACAATGAGTAGGGAACAATAATATGTATCTGTAAGTAACTCATCGGGGAAATGTTGTGAAACATGGAACAGAAAGAATAACTTGAGGCCAAAAGCCATGACTAAAGACAGTGTAGCCCTTAGCTTTAGCCAAGACTTACTAAAGAGCCAACTGTCTGTTGGTCTGAAGGAAATTTATAAATAATTTTCCTGGAGAATTTGTAGAGGAAGAATTACTGCTGGTAGTCAGTTATGACTTTCCCAAAGGCTTGGCTCGGTGGGAACTCTTAGTAAATCAGCTGTTCCTTAATAAACATCATCCTTTATTTACATCCACTGATTCCTTGTAATTTTCAGAGATGAAAATGCCAGTTTTGTAATGAAATCTCAGATTTAGAGATGTTGGGTAGTTGCAGAGCTCATGCTTTTGCCTTCACCAAATGCATTTATCACTTTCTCAGAGTCTATAACTCTCCACCTATTCTCAACTGCCATTTACTGAAACTGTCCAAAAAAAAAAAAATCACCAATGACATTTTAACTTATTAGTCAGTGGTGTCTTTCTTTCTTGATTTTGTAATTGATTACATCTGATACTGTTGAAGTCGTTTCTTGGATGGCTTCTCCCCTACCCCCTGACTCTTCCTTCTTAATCTCCTTTGCTGGTTTCTCTTTCCCTAACTTGATTTTAAATTATATTTTCCCAAAGTTTCAAACTTTAGCCCTCTTTTCTTTTCACTATACATATTCTTCCAGGAAAAGCTAATCAGTTTCTCTGCCTTTAACTTCACTTAATGAGTAAGAAATCTCTACCTGCTGTTCAAGCCTTTCTCCCAAGCTTCGGTACTACATTATGTGTTAACAGGGCATCTTTCATATGTAGTCTTGCATATGAAATTCGATATGCCCAAAACTTAATTTATCCTGTTTCACTCCAGACCAGCTATTCTTGCATCTCCTATATCATCTGCCATATTTAGTAGGCTCAATATCCAAAAAAGCACAAAACCTAGAAAACTTTGTGTTATCTTTGACTCCTCATTCACTATACTGCTATATCTAACCAGTTAAGAAATATTACTTACTTTATGGAGCCACATATCATATTGCTATTTAGCTGTTTGGGGTTTATGAATGGGCCCTTTGTCTTTTGGTAATTATAACATTTTACACCTATTTCTTTGTGGCAGTTGCTGCTGAATGCCTACCCAATATTCCTTCTCCCCTTTTGTTTTTAACTAAAAGAATCCAGATTTATTTTGGAGGTTTAAATGGAATCCTTGGGTGGTGCAAAAAGTTAATGTGCTCTGCTGCTAACTGAAAGGTTGGTGGTTTGAGTCCACCCAGAGGCACCTGGGAAGAAAGGTTTGGGGATCTACTTCCGAAAAATTAGCCATTGAAACCCTACAGAGCACAGTTTTACTCTGACATACATGTAGTCACCATGAGGTGAATAGACTTGACAGCAACTGGTTTTTAAGAAAATGAAACTACTTTATTTTTCAGGCTCCCTTGTAGCTAGGGTGATCATTTGACATGAGTCTAGCCTCTGAGACGTAAGCAGGACTCTACTGGGTGGGGTTTGGGGAGTGCTATTGCTTTCCTGCCACCATGCTTCTGTCAGTTTGTCGTACTGTGGTGCCTCGTGTGTTGCTGTGATGCTGGAAGCTATGCCACCAATATTTCAAACACCAGTAGGGTCACCTATGGTGGACAGGTTTCAGTGGAGCTTCCAGACTAAGACAGACTAGGAAGAAGGACCTGGTGGTCTACTTCTGAAACAATCAGCCCGTGAAAACCTTATGTTTGATATTGCTGCCAGAAGATGAGCCCCTCAGGTTGGAAGGCACTCAAAATACAACTGGGGAACAGCTGCCTTCACAACCAATGCCCACGGAAGCAGCAGTCAAGAAATCAAATGATGCATTGCGCTGGGCAAATCCACTGCAAAAAAACTCTTCAAAATGTTGAAAAGCAAAGATGTCACTTTGAGTACTAAGCTGTGCCTGACCATAGCCATGATATTTTCAATCGCCTCCTATGCATGTGAGAGCTGGACAATGGATATGGAAGATCAAAGAATAATGGATGCCTTTGAATTATGGTGCTGGTGAAGAATATTGAATATATCATGGACTGCTAGAAGAACGAATAAGCCTGTCTTAGAAGTATAGCCAGAGTGCTCCTTGGAAGTGAGGATGGTGAGACTTCATCTCACATACTTTGGACATGTTATCAGGAGCGACCAGTCCCTGGAGAAGGACAGCATGCTTGGTAAGGTAGCGGGTCAGTGCAAAAGAGTAAGACCCTCGACAAGATGGATTGACACAGTGGCTGTAACAATAGGTTCAAACAGCAACCACTGTGAGGATGGTGCACAACTGGGCAGTGTTTCGTTCTGTTGAACGTGGGGTCGTTAAAAGTCAGAACCAACTCAATAGCACCTAACAACATTTCTTTCCAGATGAGAAAGGGGCTGACACAGCTAGTATAGCTATTTGTCTTTCCTCTTCCCTTTTTGTTCGGAGTTTAAACATGAGCTTGTGGTGCAGTAGCTATTCTGTGAAAACAGCTGTCACAAATCAGTCTTTTTGTCAGAATAGGGGAGCAGAGAGTCAGATGGTGCTTGGCTACTTAAGCAGTAGCACTAACCCTGGGCTACTGTTTGGACTCCTTGTTGTGTAGGGGGAAGAATCCCATAATTATAATCTTTGTCAGGTTTTTTGTTATGGACAGCTGAATGCAAACATGACCACTCTTCTTGTTCTGTGTCAGAAAAAGTTATTTTCTGACCTAATGGTATAAAGGCATATTCCTATGATGAAAATCATAATGTAGTCATCTAATTGTGACGACAGGCAGTGTATCACAGTAACCCCAGGGATTTAGAGCTGAAAAATCTGGGTATGTAACTTCTCTCTTACTTGTTAGTTGCCAGAGATTCCAACTCATGGAGATCCCATGTGTTACAGAGTAGAACTGCTCCATATGGTTTTTCTTGGCTATAATTTTAATGGGAGCAGGTTGCCAGGCCTTTTCTTCCATGATACAGCTGCGTGGCTTTGAACTGCCAACCTTTAGGTCAGCAGCTGAGAACAAACTCTTTGCACCACCTAGTAGTCATGTAATCTTTGGCAAGTCTTTTAACTTCTCTGAATCTGTTTCTATCGCTATAGAGTGGAGTTAATACCTGCTTCATAGGTCCAATGTGAGCTTTAAATGAGATCACAGATCTAGATATACAGTAAATATTAACCAAAGATAATAATTAGGTATAGTGTATGATAAAATTAAAGGAGCTCTGAATTGTGGTACTAAATTTTTATCATTCTATTATTTCAAAATTTTTATCATTACTTGAAAGAAATTGAAAAGAGCAATGAAAACTTTATAAATAGATTCCTAATTTCAAAGGACAAGACATTGTCCTTTGACACCAGATTGACTTATTTATTTAGGGTAGGATAACACCAAATCTGACTTGGAAATTCATGTTTTTCATTCTTGAAACTGTTCTGCCTACATTAGTTTTTATAATTATACTTTATAGCAAACAAAATAAAATCAAGGGAAGTAATATTCCATGACTAAAATACTGGTAATAATTTTTATGGTTTGCAAACAATTTTCAAATATTTTACATATAATTTTCTCTCCCCAACATCTGAAGGAGTAGCTATTATTTTTACATTTTATAGCTCTATGGGAGCCCTGGGAGCGCAGTGGTTAAGAGCTATGGCTGCTAATCCAAAGGTCGGCAGTTCGAATCCACCAGCTGTTCCTTGGAAACGCTATTGGGCAGTTCTACTCTGTTCTATAGGGTTACTATGAGTCAGAAGCAGCAATGGGTTTGGTTTTTATAGATTACATGTAATGTAACATATTAACACTTAATCATTTATTGATTTAGTTACATCTGCATAAAGTAAACGTTTATTTTTTCCTTTCTCAACAGCTTTAATGAGTCTTAAATTTATTTTTATGCCCCCTACTATTCAATAATATCTCAAACTCATGCCATCTGAAATATCTGTCTCAATCAAGAGTGTTCTCAAAGTTGTTTCTCCTCGGACCCTCATTTATTAGTAATAGTATCTCATTCTGATATTCATAGTACTTTGTTTACATCCAAGTTGAGGGAGGGTAGAACAGAACGCCTGCTGCTAGTTCAAACCAACAGGCTCGTTAGTTCTCCAGAAGAGTCCTCTAAAAACACTTATACCATTATTATGACTAGATGTTTTTCCAAGCCTTTAGAGGAGAGACTCAAATGGTCTAGCTAGAATTAAGGAAAATCATAAAGAAACCTTTCCTAGCCACAAGAATTGCTGGCATGAAGTCTTTTGTAAACATCTTTACATAATACAAAGCTTGTATGATTTTTAAAATTATTCATTTAGAGACTTTGTATACACTTTATTGGGATATAGCATGGAGACACTACAGATACTAAGTGACAATCTAACATCTCAAAACATGCAAGAGAAATAAAACTTGAGAGTTTAGCAGTAGATTGATGCCCTGAGAATATGAAACAGGCAGAAACACAGGAAAAATAAGTGTGTTCTGGTCAATTGGCTGGGGATATGAAGTGGGGCTCCCTCTCAAATAGTAACACTTTAGAAGGTAGTGTAGTAACTCCAGGTACTTATATGTAGGAGAATCAGGGCTACATAACAGACTTAATAACCACATGATATTAAAAAACCTTGAAGGGCCTGAGAAGTGCCCTGACCCATCAAACTCAGGCCTAGGGAAGATATAGCTATATTCTGCTGAAAATCTGGAAGAGGTCCATTACTCTCATTGCCTGTGTGAGAGGATAGAGCAGTGTCACTTGGGTTTGCAGTAAGACAAATTTAAAATAATCAAAAACTATCATACAAACTATCTCAAAGAGATTCTCTATGTTCTATTGAAATAAGCCTTTATACGCCATTTAAAATTCAGCTAATCCTTTTTAGGGGGCAGAAAATTGATAAGGGCATAAGAAGCTACATGCTCATCCTCTGGGACTAGACTCTAGAGACTGTTAACCTTGCTATGAGTATTCCTAGTTATGAAAATGACCTGAAAAGGGCTGACCAATCAGAAAATCTCAGCCATTTTCTTTGTTAGGGATTTGCATTGAGCTAGTGCATTTTAGTTCACCCGTCAAAATGGAGTTCAACTGTCAGGTTTTTTTAAAAAAAATACTCCTATGCTATATGTCATAATAAATAATAAACATAAGTACCATTATTGGCCACTCCCATGTGCCAGGCAGAGTGCTGTACCTTTTTACATAAATTCCACCTCCTGACGTTATCACCAGTCAAAAGTTCCTTCTCTCATATGAGATATATTTCAAAATTAGCTATATTATTTCTAGACTGGTATAGTTATGTTATTTAACAATCGTTAAAACTGATGAAACAGATATACTCAAAATTTCAATGTTTGGTAAAACATTAGTATATTTATTTTCCTAATAAATAATATCTGTAATACTTCCAATTGAAAAAAAATTTATAACTAACTTTTGTGCTCATGAACAAAACTATTTTACAATAAATTTATAGGTATGTTCAAGGTATAGTTAGCCAAAGTTAAACTGAAATTATAGATAAGGATGATTCCATATTGCCCCAATAATTGATTGACTAAAGGTTTTGACATAAGTGTCTCTTAAAACTTTGCTATCAATTATTTGGCATAAAGTAATTATTGGTGTAGTACATATAAATTTATTCTCTAAATCATAATGATTATGCCATAAATTAATAAAAATATATGTAGATTCAATCATTTGTGAGAATACATCTAGTAGAGGTCTGACACTGATTAGAGTTTATTGAATCAATGAATGAAATAACATTAGAATGAAGGAAGTGAAATACAGAAAATCTAGTTTGAATCTAATTTTACAGATTAGGATATAAGATTAAACGATCTTCTTAATGATAAGACTGCCTAAAAGCCAGGTGTTAATGGCATCCCTGTTGTCGTCTAGTTGATTCTGACTCATAGCGACCCTGTAGGACAGAGTAGAACTGCCCCACAGGGTTTCCAAGGAGCAGCTGGTGAATCTGAGCTGCCGACCTTTTGGTTAGCAGCTGAACGCTTAACCACAGCACCACCAGGGCTCCATTAGTGATCTTCTAAATGTGGCCTGCAAAATATACATCTGTGTAGTACTTTATGAATTACAAATTTCTCTCAATTTGTAGATAGAAAAAAAAAATTGGATTGTGGAGAATTATTGGGAAATTTATTCCAAATGTTATTTATGTAAGTGGTACAATCAAAATTAGAACCCGAATCTTCCTACTCTTTCTTAGTATTCTTCCTATTGTGATTAACTCCTCACAGAAATCAATAATCGTTGTCCATTAGAAAAGCTGCTTTTGAGTCTATGAAACAACCTCCTCTTGAAGAAATACCTTTTCTTGAAGATTGTATCTTGTCCTTGTTATACTGCACAAAATACTTAAAATCCACCTCTCCTAAGATCCTTTTCCAAACATACCTCACCCAGCCGTTAGAGCTTCCTCTCAGCATGCATGTCCATTCACTTAAAAAAAAAATCCCTGTGATTGCTTATTATGGACAAAGCACAGTGCCTGTCACTAGAAAGTACATAAAGATGAATTCAATATAGTCTCCATTCTCAAACAGTGTATAATTTAACGTAAAGTATAAAAAATAAGTAAATATTCTGTCTTATATATGAGACAATATATGTATTTATGAGGTTAAAAATGCCACAGGTGGTTCAGAAGGTATATATGTTTTCACATACCGTGTTGTTTTTAATATTTTTATATTTGTTATTTTTATATGTCCATACTTAATCTTGTTAGATTATATGTAACTTGAGTTGGAAAGAAATGCTTACACATTTCATTACATTTTCTTCCTTTTTTATTTCCCATATCCATCCTGATTCTATAAAGAAAGATTTCTCTCCTCTCTGTGGCCCAGGTCATTCACCTCCAGTAGGGTATTCTAGTTGTTAGCAATAGTTGCTACTCTGAGGTCTTGATAAAAACAATGACAAATACATGAATCTCTCTTTTTTATGGAAGTAAAAGGAAAACTGTTTCCAATGTGTCTTCTTAGGCAATATACAGGGAGAAATTACGCTCTTGGCAATAGCAGCTATTGTCCATAGATTGACCCTGTTAGCAGCAGCAGGCTGGTGGATGCAATTTATTCAAAGTTCTTTCTTTTGTCAGCTTTTAGCAATATTACATTTACTATAAAGGGAGAAATTACAATTTCCTCTTAATTTTATATCATTTTGTAACATATGAGTTACTGTCTTAATCCTCTCAAATAACTTCCTTATAATAAAAAAAATACTCTTTTTATATTTCTTGGCCTGAAATGTGGTTATGTAATAGGAATTAGCAATTCACAAACATGTAAAGAAAAGAGATTTCATGCTTGAATGCTAGCATAAAATTATGCATTTAAATATGATTTTATGACTAAGAAACAATCTTAAAAATGAACTTGCAAACACACACACAAAAATATTTTATCTCCTAGAATATGAGAAGGTAGCTAGTGAAAATGTCAAGAAACAACAGGAACTCAAGAAGTTCAAACAGAATAACTAGAGTTAGTTGCCTTAGAATTCCTATTCACATTATAATCATATATGCATTCAAAATGTATTAAAGTGTTAACTTAGAAGAACGTTAACTGCTTTACAGAGTTAAGGAAAAGAGGAATCTAAAGTTAGAAACTTATAGAAATTAAAGATTAATCACAGATAAATATTTTAAATCTCTAAACTTTATTAAAATCATTTACCATTATGTTTTTAACTGTAGACATTTACATAAAATGACGTAGATCTTATACGTAAAGGTATATCTGTACCCATGAGACAAGGAAGAAATGAATACTTGTTGCCTCCGTCTGCTAAAACATACAGGGAATTCTCTTCTGGCTCAGAGCTTGAGACTATCACATATATTTCTGAATTAAAGTTAAAGTTACATCCAGCTTGCTAGGGAGTTAAAGTGATAAGAATAATTTCGGGTAGAAAAATATTTGACTAGACTGGTAAAAATAGGAGCCCTGGTGGAGCAGTGGTTAAAGTGCTCGGATGCTAACTGAAAGGTGGGCGGTTCAAACCCATCAGCTGCTCTGCGGGAGAAAGATGTGGTAGTCTGCTTCCGTAAAGATTTAAGCTTTGGAAACTCTATCGGGCAGTTCTACTCTGTCCTATAGTGTAGCTATGAGTCAGAATTGACTTGACGGCAGTGGGTTTTGTTTTGTTTTGTTAAAAACTGGAGAACTTGAATCAATGTTTAAGCTTTGAGAAATATCATAATTTTTCCACCTTTCCCACCACCTTTAAGTACTACCTTTAAGACATACTTATCTATCTCTAGTAGATTGTTGAAGCCAACAGATATACAAGTGAACCTCCAAGGGCTTTGGTAGGAGCAAGCTGTCTGTTGGAAACAATGATTCTTCTTTTTCTCTTTCTTCCCTGTCACCATCCTCAGCATCATCATCATCATATCACAGCTAACATTTATTGATTGGCTTGTTATGTGTCAAACTTTGTTCTAAGAGCATATAAATAGACTTAATTCTGATAACAATCCTATGAGCCAGGTACTATTATTAGTACCATATTACAAAATAAGAAACCAAGACACAGGAATGTAGAGTAATTTGCCCAAGGTCACACAGATAGCTAGCAACAGAGGTAAAAATTGGAGAAGCACTTTGGTTTTAGAGTCCACACTTTCGTTATTAGTCTATAATCTGTATTTAATCATGATCTTTAAAAATAAATTGAAGAGTGGTTAACATAACTGCCCATACATCTCTATTACTATAATCATGACTTCAGAAGTTCTACTGTGAATGTGGCTGCTAATGTAGTTACTGACAATTAATGCACATCAATAGCAAGAAATTACACCTCTAAAAGCTTCTCCTCCCCTGAAGATATATTGGTCATCTTTTCCTTTATTTATACAAAGATTAAGAAAGAAATTATATAAATGCATACAGAAACTTTTCAGTTATGCCTACTCCTCACTTATCAACTGTCTCGTTATCTGACATTTTGCATTTAAACAGTAGTAAAAAATCTACTATCCAACTTTTTGCACATTAATGACATACGTCTGGCAGTAACAAACGCCAGGGTGCAAGGCAAAAGTAACCCTGGCTGTGATGGTTAAGGTTATGTGTCACCTTGACTGGGCTACGATTCTCAGTGGTTTGGCAGTTGTGTAACGATATAATTTGGCAGTTATGTAATGATGTAATTTGGCAGTTATATAATGATACAGTCATCTTTCATTTTGTGATCTGATGTGGTCATCCTCCATTTTTGCATAACACCGATTTTTGCATAACAACTTGGTCTTTGGAACCTAACCATGTCTATATCTGTAAGTGAGGAGTGGGTGTACTTTCAAATAGTTAAAAGTATTATCGAATACTTTGATAATGAATAGAATACTTTCATTCTAATTTAGTTGCATGTTTAAAATAGTAGAAATTAGAACTCTATCCTTATAAACATTAGTAAAAAGAAAATATAAAAGAGAGAAAATAGAAGTTAAAGACTTCTAAAATCAGCCACTTGTCAATTTTGTAGGTAGGACCAAAGTTTTTTATCAGATCTTGGTAAGATACCACTAATATCTCTTTCACTTCTAGGGCCATATTTTATATTGCTGCTCTTACTTTCTAGTTTAATAATCTATAATTAAACCCTAGATTTATTTCTCTCCATAACTACACTTGTTTGATATAGAACAACCAAAAGGTAATGTAAAAGAGTACACAGCAGGTGACTAATAAAGGCTTGGAGGCTGACTTGGATAGCAGCCAATTTAGAAGGGTGTTGCCTGGTTTGGGGCCAGGAAGCAATCTAAAGTGTATAATACTTGGCTTAAAATGTATCTTTAGCTGGTGAAGAGCTAGAGAATGTAAGAGGTGACAGCAGCATCCAGGGCTCAGCATACTTGATCTGAGCCTTGTAAGCTAAGTTTGGTAGTAACAAGGCTTCTGGTAATGTAAGTTGTAGTTCTTTTTTCCCCTCTATGCTTTCATATCAGCAGTTACACTGATTTCTATAAGATTCTCTTTGGATTTTGCTATAGAGCATGAAGCTATGTGATTGCAGGGTTATGTGGAAATGAATAGATAATTTTGAAAATGTAGGAGCTTAGAGAACCGGTGTATTTCCCTGTAGAAATCTGGGTGTAGCTACTTGCATTCTCTTTGCCATCTTTGTCAGTAGGTGGTAAGATTCCTTTACCAGGTCTGGATAAAAACCATGAGTAGATGATCTCAATTCTGATTTAAAAAAAACATTAAAACCTTCTTGCTAGAGTAATGGTTGACCAAGTCTAGCAGGAACATTTTGGAGACTTGAATACTACCTCTGTTAATGAAACAGTAGACTGCCTATTCCAAGGAAGAATGCTTCATAACATTCTATAGGACTTCCTATCCTACTCCTTGAGGATATTGCAGAGTAGAGTTTGGGTTATTGATATTACTCCTATTAGAATTCTCCTGTTCTGTTCATTAGATGATTCCATCTAATGCTGGCCCAATGATGTCTGTTTTACATCAATAGCAGGTTCTCTTTGGTGCTTGAGAACTGATGCTGCAGCAGCTCTTCTACCACCAGGCTCAAGCCCTGGCCCAACCTTACAATGTAACTGGGTTGTTATATGCTACCAGCAACTCAACTTTTCTGTTTAAAAAAATCTTATTTTTTTCACTAGCATTTTAATTTCTGCTTTAAAATTAAAAAGTATTTCTCATTTGTTCACTTCTACGTAATATCCAAACTGATGTATTTTTATGTATTTTCTAGGAAATTTGTACAAGGCCATCTAATCAACATTTAAAAATTTGCTATTTATAAACTTAAGTGTTTGAGTTTTTAGATCCATGCTCAAATGCATACCTGTTAATCACTCCATCCAGGCAAGGCCAGTCACATTTTACATCAACCTTATTAGGATAATTTCTTGATGTCAATAATTTAGTTCATAATTTTTCATCACACATTATGTTCCAGTCTCTTATTATCTGTCTATCTCTATATCACTTCAAGATTCATAAACTCTTTCCCCCTAAATTTCATTTTTCATTTTAGATCTCTGCTGCTTGAATAACTGGCTACTTCAAATTTGAGAATAAAAGATCATTCAGTGATAATCCTTCTCATTAGCTCAATTATTTCTTTATCCTTTCTTTTCAACTTCCAAGTCACTTCTGGTGCCTATATTACATTTGCTGTAGCTACTATAATAAAAATATTATTCCTATCTGTATAATTTATTGGGCATTTTACTAGAATGCTAACCCATTCATATCCAGCATCTTATTTCATCCTCATCACCACCCTACGAAATAGATATAAAAGCCCTGTTTAATAGATAAACTGAGAAGAGATTAAACTTACCCAAAGTCACCCAGGTGGTACTGCATGCCATGCTCTCATTTACTGCACTAATACTTATGCATTGTTGCCACATTTTGATATTTAAGCCTTATTATATCCTGGCTTAAAAACATCAATAGCCCATATATGGTCATTCCTAATTAGCCCTAATCTGTATCCCCTCTTCTGAAGTCCCCATCTCCTGTGTCTTGAAAGCCAATGCAAAATACTTGATGCTTGCATTGAATGCATTTGCTCAGTACTGAGAAAGAGAATAAACTCTAATAAAATGGAACAGCTTACTTAACAGCAGTGATCTACTTGCCAAAAATATTTTGTCTGAAATATTTTATATTGATACTGCCTATAATTTCAGCAACTTTGAGTTGTATTTGTATTTATAGGGACTTTAAAAAATGAAACTATATCTGTGCTGTTTATTCATATTTTAATGTAAATTAGTTCAAATAGATTGCTTTCCTCCTAATATGTCTTTGAGATTGGTGAATGAGTGCTTAAAGGACTAGAACAATGAATGGAGAAAAATTCTTTTCCTTTCTTTTATTGCATTATCTGCTGCTCCCAGAACACTAACTCAATCTATTAAATTATGGATTATTAAATGGATTATTATGGCCTGAAGAACTCTGGGCAATTTATGGGTTACATCGCTCATTAATTCTAGGGAGACAAATAAGAAAATGGAAAATTATAATATATGCTAAGTGCTATATTAGGGGTAAGAAGCTTTGTAATGCCTTTGTGGGTATATTACCACATTTAAAAAAGAACGTTGTTTCTACATGAAAATAAACTTTTTGTTCCAAATAATACTGTGTCAACAAACCTTACAGCATGACCTGTTGAAATGTGGTCCATCCTTTAAAAAAAAGTATGCATAATTTAATGTTGCTTCTGGGATAATTTAAAAATATTAAAAATGGCTAATTTAAAAATAAACATCATGTATTTAAATAAACATAATCAAACTATTCATACTAATTTTAAGATATAAATATATTGTCTGACCTTCAATTATTGCTAATTATGTTAATTAATCATGATATAACAGAGAAAGGTAGTTGACCTATGGTGAACTATAACTTGCACTTTAAATTTAACAAGCAAATCAAATTTTTCTGAACCAACGAACAGCAGAGAAAATTGGTTTTAGAGAAAAAAATAGAAGTTCATCCTTAAATTACTACCAAGAGTAGAATAGATGGATCATATTTAAACTGGGATAATAAGAGTGCAATTGGCATGAAAGGGTGCACTGACTATGTACTTAAATTCTGTTTTGATAGGAAAATGCTTAGAAATCAACCACTTATTAAATAGGACCATGACTGCATGTGAATTTTTGCTGCTCCTATTAAAAACAGACTTTCTTTCAATTTTCCTAATACATTTAAAATATTCTTAGAAAGAAAGTAATAGACACTGCTCTATAGATGCTTTCAAAGTCAGTTACTAAGAAAATTAAAATAAGTTTAGTAAGAATTATTTACAACTATAAATGTAGAAGGAGCCCTGTGGTGCAGTGGTTAAGACCTTGGCTGTTAACCAAAAGGTTGGCAGTTCAAATCCACCAACCACTCCTTGGAAACACTATGAGGCAGTTCTACCCTGTCCTATAGGGTTGCTCTGAGTTGGAGCCAACCTGATGGCACATAACAACAACAACATAAATGCTGAAGGCTTGAGAAATTTAGGGAGGCGATGTCATTTAGAATGTGGAATGTATAGTCTAAAAAAACTAGACTAACGGTTAATTAGATTCCACACGGAGAAGTGAGTGAAGCAAAACGAGCTTCATTAGAATTTCAGGAACATAGCTCAGAAGTATAGCACATGCTTCGTATGTCTGAGACTTTGGACTTAATCTTGTTTCAAATTTGAAAAACCTGATTAGCTACAATTAATACTTTCAATGATATAGTGGCAGATTTACTTAACCTATCTTAGTTCCCTTATCTGTTAAATGATTTTTTTCAAGTATTAGATCTAATATATTAAAGCACATAGCTCAACAGCTGGCTGTATAATTGTTAGCTGTTACTAAAATAACGAAGTAAACAATGGAAATATAAGCTAGATTTCCATCATTAGAAACAGAAAGTTGCTGTTCAAATTTTTAATCTGAGGAACTGTTAGTATGGAAATTACTGACTAAAGAGGAATCGTTTAATTTTCCCTTTGACCTATAAGAGAGGAAGGTCAACCTAGGGAGGATACGGTGATAAACAACTCAGCAGAGATAATTTGCAGTGGGACAAAGTAAGGTTGTACTTTGCCTTCTTTAAAAAATGTGTAACTTAATGACTTGATTGCAGTTTTGGGTAAGCTGGATGCATAACCCCAGCAACAGAGCACAGAATAAGTGTTCGATATTCAATAGCTATTCTCAAAAAAGGAGTCACTATTTTGGATGACATCATCCACTATTGGCCCTAATATAGCAAGTCAAGTCATTCAGTTACTTAGGAATACATCTTACAAGCAGTTCACTTCAGCGCAGTGGTTCTCAAACATTAGTCTACATCAGAATCACCTGATGGGCTTGTTAAAACACAGACTGCCAGGCCCCACCCCTAGAATTTTTGATTCAGTAGGTCTGGAGGGACCCCAACGCATTGCGTTCTAAAAGTTACGAGGTAATACTCGTGCTGTCCTGAGAACCACGCTTTCAAAATCACTGCCTTAGGGAATACTTAGGAAATTATATTGCTTAGTATTAGCCTTTTACGAAGACTTAAAATATTTCCAATCTGAAATGATTTATGTCAGTGCTATAAAACTTTGAAGCTTTAAGCATTCATTTATCATGAATTGGAGTACATCCAAAACTTGCTTTTTAAAAAAATGGTTAGATTTGCCTATAGTATTCCTTTTGTCAATCCCCTGTAATAAATTTATATCAGGTATCTCTAACAGGACTCTTTGGTATTGCTTATAAGGAACTGATTTGTTTTTATTGTGTCAGCATTGTAAATCACATGACTGATCAAGTTTCCTCTTCTGCCTTTGTTGCTTGCTAGGAAGCTCAGGGTCAAAATACATGCCTCAACTATATCAGGCGTATAAGATCTCATACTATGCATTTTCTGTTCATAAACTTGTTTATTTCTGGTGTTATCCTGTTTTGTTCTGACCTTATTTTCCCTTGATACTCATTTCTTTTTTGATAAAATTACGAGAATATTACATGTATTTTGATAAATCATCTACATTCTTTCCAGAAGCACAGTGGGATATAAACAAACAAACAAATAAACAAACACACAAATAAATTTGTGCTGTCTAACAACATGTTTTACAGAAATTTTAATAACTTATTTAATTAGGACTTCATGCCTTGGTTTTTGGATTATATAAAATGAATAGATGAGAGAATAGAGCATTACAGATGCCAAAAAAGGTCAGGTGTATCTATTTAGCATTAGGAAGAAATACCAAAAAAAACATGTGGGAAGGCATAAATATCATTTCTGAAGACGAATCCTCTGTAATTTTCCCTTTGACCCATGAAAGACGAAGGTCAATTTAGGGAGGATAAGGTGATAGACAACTCAACAAAGATAATCTGCAGTGGGACAAAATAAAGTTGTGTTTTGCTCAAAAGGTTATGTGTGTACCTGAAATATTATTCTCTATGAATTTCACTGTACCTTTTTGAAACTATTCATATTTTCATTTTAGAGAAAAAATTCTTGAAATTTAGAACCTGCTGAGTAAAACCAAGGCTATTTCTGTTTGACTTAAAATTACCTCTCTGGCTTTAGGTCTGTTCTATTTCCAATACACCAGAAATCTCTGATGAGCAATCCTGTACTCACCTTCTCAGTATTCATGTAAATTTGGGGAAGAGATTGGTGGTTTGGGAGCAGATGTTGATGTAAGCATTTCTGCTTACCCTGGGTTATATTAGCAGAGTCACTAGAAACTGCTGCCACCTACTACATATGCAATTCCAACATACTCAATTATGCTTTACTTAATAAATCTTGACGTTACCAAGGAATGGCACGTGATGGAGAGAAACTGAAGGCCAAGTAGGTAAGGATAAAATAGACTTAAGTATACAAACATCCAACGAGCCCTGGTGGCGTAGTCGTTAAAGCAATCGACTGCTAACCGAAAGGTTGGTGGTTTGAAACCACCAGTGGCTTCGTGGGAGAAATATGTGGCAGTCTGCTTTTGTAGGGATTTACAGCCTTGGAAACCCCATGGGGTCACTATGAGTCAGAATCGACTTGATGGCAGTGGGTTTGGCTTGTTTTTTTTTGGGGGGGGGCGGTATATAAAAACACAAACTGCAAACCACAAATACCAGATGCCTGCAATAATTAAATTACTAAATTGTAGAGCATATAATAGCTAAATGTTCTAAGTTTCGCTATTCTCATTTTTAAAATTAAACCTTAAATAGGTGCATCGGAGTAAAGTGTTTTTATAACTTTGGCCATGAATTAGATCATGAACCTAAAAATGTTTGGAAAATAAAGGCAATGAAGGGCAAGAGCAATTAAATAATACTTTTTCCTCCCTTGGCAAACCTCATACCTCAACTTACTCCTAAAAAATAGTTCAAAAAGTCTCATTAAAAACCTTTTCAACTCCTAACAACACCTCATGAGTATGTATTTTGTTTTAATAAATCAGTCACAAGCCAGATTCAATTAAAATAGTGTAACAAAATCTAAATGTAAGAAAATTGCAAATCATGGAAGTTCTCCCTAAACCTTTTTAAGGGTGTTTGTTTTTTTTCTTCAGATGATTTGTTCTTCAGCTCATTTATAACTTTCATATATTTAATCATCTATATTATATAATAATGTGTGTTTTTTTTATTAAGGCAAATTTTCTCCTGAAGGGTTAGTATGTAAACACATTATAAATTTTAGCAGTTAATATCATGGGGCCATTATCATTATACGTTCATGTGTGACTAATCTGCATTTAGCAGTTTAAGAGAATAGAACGACTTCATATGATTAAGTGATTGTTTTACAACTTTTAAAAAGAAAAACATCTTGCCTTCAAATGGTAATCTTGTTCCAGTCTGGGATCTGATCCGGCTACCTGTTTGTATTTGTTAATTTTCATCTGGCGATTTCTCTCCTCTATATCCATAGCACCTATCGAGTAGAAAAAAATCCATAAAATTAATGTTCAGTTCTTATTTCTGAGCCCTACTTACAGGATGTATAAAAAAAGAAATACTAGGCTGATATTTACTTTCACTCCAAGAAGTATGTACAAATTAAATGTCTTATTTTTCTAGATTTACTTAAAATATGCAACTTGGTGAATAAAAGCATGATTATTCAATATGTAAAATAATTTTAAACTGAATAGAAATGTAAACAAATTTCAAGGGAAGACAATAAATCTTCAATAGATAGGAAACACTTTCTGGTATGTTTATGTCCTGGAGAATATGATATATCTGACAGTACATAAATTTGACAACAATAATATTGTATTATAAGAACTTTGGCTTTTAATTCATCTAAGTGTGATTTGATTGCTGGAAATAAAGTTATAAGTGTAACTGGTTTCAAATACAATTTTAGAACAGCATTTGGAAAAGATTATCATAAATGTAGTCCTTGCATTAATGCGGGTTGCCCCAGCATATATGCGGATGCAGTTATCAGGCACTTTCGAACTTGAATTTTCTAGAACTAGTATCAAGAGAGAGGTGCTTGGAATAATACTCCCGAAAAAATACCATCTCAGTAAAGTCACAAAGTACTACTGAAGCCAAGTCAGAAAATATACCAAGAAAATCAGAATGCAGGAAGCTGAGAAAGTTTGCAACTAGGGTTGCATAACAATATGTGTATAAATTTTGTGTGAGAAATTAACTTGAGCTATAAACTTTCACCTAAAGGACGATTAAAAAAAAAAAAAAAAAGAAGCTGAGAAAGTGAAATGGTAAGCCTATTTAAAAAAAAAAAAAAAGATTAATGCCCTCTGTAACATGTGCTACCTCAAAATGCATCAATTATAGATATCAAGAGTGCCTTTAAAAACTTAGGTTAGAACAAGAACTAAATTCAGTTAGCAAGTCTTAGCAAGTATGAAAAAGCGATTTCAAAGAATATTTATGATTTTTATTAAAGAGATTTTTATAGGAAAATTCCATTTCCCATAAATAGGTAGAATGGAAAAAAAAATCTCAATTGTATACTAAAAATCTACAAATTGGGAAAAATAATCCTAGCTTAGTAGGATCAAGTGCGTATCTATAATAACACGCTGTCATGTAAATTCACAAGAACTGTGTGTGTAGGCAGGAATGTAAACATATACATATATACCCCTTGCTTAAGATCATAACTTTAAAAGTACAGTAAAGATATCTGGAAAAAAGTGTGCCTATTCAAAAATAGGTATTTTAATACTCACCTGATTTTAAAATGGCATAAAGGAAAAGAGTGAAAAATGGACCAGTATAATCAAAGGTTATAGTATTCTCTCCAGTTTTAATGCTTAATTATTACTCTCTGCTCTGCAAAAGTCTCATTGCATAATAGATCATTTTTGTCAGTAGCAAATTTTAAATAAAAATCAGTTAATTAAGATAAATGAAAACGGAAAGAAAGTTTCAAAAAGGACTAAGAAAATCTTAAAAGAACATTTAAAAAGCTTACATTATAGGACGTCTAAATATACCAGCAAACTTAAATCAACTATTGAATAAAGTGAGGTAATTTGTTCCTTTTAATGGTGAAATTTTAATAACGAGTTGATTAATTGTGCCAAATTTGAACATAGGTAATATAAACATCATGTTGATATAAAAACAGGTGAGTGCCTCTACGATACAAATATGAAATGTAGTCAACTATAAATGTCTAATAGTCTATTAAAATACAATTTTGGAATGTTTGTACCTCCACTGAATAGCACCAATAAAAGAAGTTTAAACACATAAGATAAATACATAGATAGATAGAGACAGAGATATAGGTATAGATACAGATACATACACACATATTTATATATACATTTTCTAATATTTAGACTATTTTCTAGATATCAACCTCCTATGGAACCTACATTAAATTATTTTTGATTACTAGGTAGTAATGTGATACACTGGCAGGGATTGGCAAGTGTTTTCTTTTTCTGTGAAGGGCCAGATAGTAAACGTCTTAGGCTTTACGGACTATGCAGTCTCTGTTGCAACTCTGTCATTGTAGCATGAAAGTAGCCATAGACAATGCATACACAAATCAATGTCGCTGTGTTTCAATAAAACTTTATTTATAACACGGGCAGTGGGCTGGATTTGGCCTGTGGGCCATAGTTTTCTGACTACTGATTTAATATTGCTTGTAAAAGAGCTTTTCTCCTTAGAAAGCATTTAAAACTTAGGTAGAATCAAGTTCATGTAACATCATTTATACTTAACAGGCCACTGGAAGGTCTAAGGGGAAAAATCTATATTTGCTGTCTAAGCAAACAAAGCTACAAAGAGTGATACCATTTAAATATGTTACCAATTAAATTACAATATCAAACATATCTTTCATCTCCAGACCCAGTCATCATTTATAAATGGTCCTTAAACAGAAAAGTTCTTGGTTACAGCATTAACCAATGGATTCTCAAGATACTACCTCAGTGAACAAAGCCAATAAATTAGGGTAAGTACAGCATTAACTACCGTTGGAGGAAAGTTTTCCTAGGAAGCTAATCCTTGGAATAAACAGTAGGCAGACAAGTCTCCCTCAAAAATTATTTGGCCCATATAAAGACTTCCATTCCTTTTCTCCATTTTTATCAACCTATTCCCATAAAGAAAAGACTCCACTAACAATAATATCCTTAGAGAGGAAAGTCTCTTATTGATAAAGAGATCCATCATAGGAGATTCTTCACCAGCAAGTTAATATTTCTTTGTTGGTTCTTTACTCTAATAAAAACAATCCAGAAATAAAAGAAATGATATTTTCAATGACAAATTTTGGTTTCAAGCAAACAATCTTTTTTTTTTCTTTCTTTCTTGGAATGAAAAACAATTTAGAGAAATCAATGCAAAGCAGAAGAGCTTTTCACTGGTTGAGGAATGGACTACATAGTTTCTAAGTTTTCTTTCAACTTCAATGTCCTTTGCTGTATGCTTATATTAAAGGAAAATAAATGAAAATGATAAAGAGACAGGTTTTTGTTCACTCTCCTCTCTCTTTCTCTCAGATTCACAGCACAAATTTGCATATAAAAGGCCCTGAAATCCTGCAAAAAAGAACAATCTTTTGACAACTGAAGGCTCACCTTTTTTCCCCTACCTATTATCTATTAATATATTGTTAAAATAGTCTCAGAAAACACATTTTGGAAAATGCTGTTTTACAGTTTTAGGAGGTAAATTTATCTAGAAATCTCTAAAATTCATATCCTTATATGTGATAACACTGCTTATTACAGAAGACATCTTAGTGGTTTGATTTTGTAATTTGAGTATGCTGAAGAAATTACAGTCATGATATGTTCAAAATCAAATCAAATATCAAAGTATTTTCAAAGTGCAATAAATTTTGACTGAAAGGTCAATGAGACTATCAGATTTCCTGGATGAACACATTAACAACAAAAGTTTGCACATGTTTGTGTCTATTCATTGAAATGATAATCTTTTAATGTATTCAACTGTAAAATTCAGGTTTCCTCAAATTCTTTTTGGTATAAGGTAAATTATTAACTAAGTAAATTAAGAAAAAAATGTGATTTCTTGTTTCATCATAAATATCGGGTTTGATTTAAATTATGCTGGAAATGGCCCTGTACTCAAGTCCTCCTGGATTCCATCAATTTTAGCATTTCTAGTTAATAAATGACATTTTCATCAAAGCTTCTCTCGTTCACTTTCCTACTAATGCATTTAAAATTATACAAGGCCTTTTTTCATTCTAAAATTTTCAAGGCAGAGAATAAAAAGTCAAATGTGGATATGCCAGAATTCATAAACATCTCAAATGGTTTGTTTTTCTCAATTTGAAAGCTCTTGGTCCATTCTTGGTCATTGCATTAAAAAATTCAATATTTTGTGGATCCTGATTTAATGTGTTTCCTAAAATCTTACCACATATTCCATAAACTATTTATTTTGATACAAGCCACTTATAAGATTTTCTCATCCGTAAATCAATAAACTAATTTTCTGGTTATTTTGAACTTAAAAAGGCTGCTTAACGTGTCTAACAAGTTAAAGTCATATTTACAATGTTGCTATGGCATGCAAGTTAAAAAAAAAAAGTTAAGTTACAGGTGGCTATTTTCATCCAAAGATGTAGGTGGAAATCACCCAATTAGCTGGCAGCAAGCCAGTATTTTCTTAGGTGGTACTATGCTGTACTGAGAACTACAAAGAATATCAGTACACCTTCACTGCAGGGCACTTCAAACAGTAATAGCTGTAAGTTTGCTCTTCCTAACAGACACACACACACACACACACACACACACACACACACACAGCAGCTCCTGGCTACCCATTAACCTACACTTTTTGGAAGCAGTAATACAAGTTTGGCAGTGAGGCAATTCCAAAAGGAAGCAGAACAGTGATCAGAAGGGAAGGACTGCTGACTCGGTGATCCATCTTCAGATCTGAAAATGCTCAAATCTGGGAATCTTAAGAGGGAAAACTCTTAAGCCCAATATCTAAGATCAAAAAAAGAACCCTTAAACTCAGAAAAAAAATTAGAAAACTTGCAATTATAGACATAATGGAACTCTAAGATTGTAAGTCTTATTTAAATCCAGAAACTGCATCGGTTGGTATCCCAAATTCTTGTGGCTAATTTAGTGATTTTAAAAAGTTTCCCTCTCTTTCTTCTGTGTCTATAAAAATATTTCAAAACAGTAAAAACCAGCTGCTGTAGAGTTGATTGCAACTCATGGAGACACCATGTTGTCAGAGTAGAACTATGCTCTGTAGGGTTTTCAATATTTGATTTTTCAGTAGACTGCCACACCTTTCTTTCAGGGCATCTCTGGGTGTACCTGAAGCACCAATCTTCATGATTAGTAGCCTAGCACTTAACAATTAGTGCCACCCAGGGGACTCCATATAACTATTAAGCCTGGGGTAAAAAAAGTCTTTAATTGAGATAAAAAATTTCACTAAGTGGCTCTCTGTTTCATGAGGGTTTCTGATGAAAATAAGCACATCTTGCATTCTTTTTTCTTTAATTAGTATATGTAGTCACAAAACTAAGATCTGCGTTGAAATAATTTGAGGTTAGAAAACATTTATATCGTTCATACTTTTAGTAAAATGATATATTAAAAAGTTGTAGAATGATCATTAAAATTTGCATTTCACAATTGAGTATTTACTCCAAACTCTATCTTTTTAAAGGTACATATTAAATTTGTTTTCTAGTTCTATTTACAATTTAAAGGTATCTGTGCCAATATCAAGTTATAATTAATACGTGGAAGATTCCCAACCCCAAACTGTTTTCTGTTAAAACCACCCAAATAATTGATAACAATATAGATTTAAAGTATAGAGTTAACAAATCTAATTGATCTTCAAAATATATATAAATATATGGAAAAATGTGATCTAAACATACAGTATTATCCAAGAAGTTTTTCTATTTCCAGCTAAAGAAGTATATTACTTATACAGAAGGGACATTTTTTAAACCAACTATATTTCACCAAACCATTGAAAAAAGGAAAAAATTACTTTTGATAACTATTCTACTGAATGCCAGGTTACAATCTTTTATTCTAAGAAAAAGTAATGCAGAAAAATGTGGGGAAAAAAAAAAAAAGAGGATATAGACAATGATAGGAGTGAGAGAAATAACCTATTTAAAATGAAGAAAGCTAAAGGCTAGATTAGTGTAATCTCTACATGTTAAATTAATCATTTAGGCATGTACCAAGTGAAGGGAAATAAAGAAAAAGATATTGGTATATGCAGGTATTTTCTCACTTTGAGGTGATAATTACAGATCAGAAAGCGTGGCTATCACATTTCTTATCTAGATAGATTGGGTTAGACTATAAAAGAAACAACTTATTGATGTCTTCCAAGAGCCAGAGGACTAAGTACAGAAATCATTAAAATGACTCATGAAATAATTAAAAATATATAATATTTTATATCATGTTATACTTTTATTTTGAAAAAAGGAAATACTGTCCTTGATTTTATTAAATTTTAACTGTTCTTTCAATACTTAATATCTGTGAAAAAACATATTGTTCAGGTGTTGAGTCTTTAAGACTTGAAAATGGCAATATTTTTGCACCTGAAATTCTACTTCCCAGATCTTTTCTGAAAGAAGTAAGTCAGTGTGAAAATATGTATGTACAAGAGTATTCACTGCACAATGTTTAATAATTGTGAAGGCTAGGAGAAAATTCTGTGTTAAAATCGGGGATTAGTTAACTGCGTTATAGTATATCTATAGAAAACTATGCAGCCATAAAAAATGAGGATGGTGAAATATATACAAAATAAAGATAATGCAATTAGTAACTATAAAAACAGATTAAAATGGCAGATTTAAAACTATATCGCTATGTATATAGCCTACATTAAAAACAAAGAGAGGGACTAAACCAGATAGATTTAAAGATTTATACGCCAGAATGTTCGCAGTTGTTATCACACTGGATAGTGGAAGTAAGTACAAGTGTACTTGCTTTCTTATTTTGGCTAATATGTAGTTTATAAAATTTCTACAATGACTATAAATTGTTTTTAAAAAAGACAGATGTTATTTAAAAAATCACTCCAAATATAGTGTTTATTTGAAGAAGAGTCAAATAATCATATTTGAAAAACATATGGCTTTTGCCATGCTTTGCTAAAAAGCTTTGGAAATAAATCCTAAATAATTTTTAAAATGCAAATGTACAAAAATTCACTACTGAATTTATCTAAGAACATTATATTTATTTGTTAAATAAAAGCATGTAAATGTACTGACTGAAAACACTACATAATAACACTTTCAAATACATTGCCAATCTTTCGAATTTTTATAAATATTAACACAAAAAGTGAACTGTCACTAAAAACATTTTTTCACATTGGTTTTTTTCAAATGTGGACTTAACACACTATGCAGCAAAACTTTTAAGAGGTACTTTAAAATCATTTCTTCATAATCACTTGCCTATAAGGCATTTAAGATATTTTTATATTAGAACTTTATATATTCTATACTAGAACTTCTTAATAAAGGACAATTTTTGCTAGCTAAAATATTTGCTAAAAATATATGTAATACAAGAAATAAAAGTGGAACAAATTACATTTAGAAAAAGTATGGAAAAATATATTCATAAAAATTATGAATTATATACCAGATTATTTCACTATTAAGGCTAGGGCCAGCAGAAATAATTTTTAAAAGATTAACAAGAAATTTAATCTTAATTGTACAATTGAGATACAGATGTTTTGAGGAATATTTATTTCTAAATCAATCAATGTGGAGGATTTTCCTATTGTGGAAAATTTTCGTGTTGTCACTAGGAACTGACGAATGTAGAATGACAAGAAATAGATTTCACTTTGTTTTTAATGTGTTTACTATTAAAATGATCTCCTTTTCTCCCAGGTATGTAGGAAACCTGAACTTAATGTCTGCCTAAATGAAACATGCCATTACATAAAAAATAAAAGTGTCAGAAACTTAGAAAATGTTTGTGCTACCTATTGAGGCTCATAATGATGAGAAATAGCCTTTTGAATTATATTCTAAACCTTAACAATCTATTTTAGATATTTAGGTTACCTGTTACTGTGCGTACCCATTGTTTCTCTATTAAATCTCTGCCTTATTCATTAAATAATTCTCCAAGAGAGCTGCTATAGAGAAATCTCACAGTCTCCTTTCCCTGCAGTCAAGAAGAAACTGTAACTGAAAGGAACACAGCTTCAGATATTAGAGCAATTTGGAGGCATACGTTCTTAGGAGTGATCTAGGGATCGAAGGAAATTCAGAGTGTCTGTTATTGACACCTATGTAAATTCAGTGAACAGACTTACGGAGATGTCATCATTCAGAAGACTTGGATTTAGCACCATTTTTAGTTTTAGCATTAAAAATCAGGATGTACTTGGCCCATGGGGTAAGATTAGAGTTTTGTGCATTGAGAAGGCAGTGGAGGTAACCACTGCAGAGTTGATGGTGCTTTGAAACTACATGGATCTCTGATTTTGCAGATACTGTGTAATATTTGATTATGCTACAAATGTGTACTTTAAAAGCTCCCAAGGCTGAAGATTAGCATCAAACTTTAAACCTAACTTCAGACTCAAAATACTTATTTTTTTCTTTGATTCACATGAAGAAAAATGAAGTAGTATTCCAACAGCTTCAACCTTTAATTACCTAAAAATGTATATGCATGTCAAAATAGCTTTATATAGGAAAAAATGGAATACCCATTAAATTCTCTGTATTTCACCAACATCTAAAAGAAAAAAAAAAAAGGGTGTAGATGATGCCAGGCAGATTGTTGGGGAGGGGTAATACGACAAATGCAAAATTTGGGTAATGACATGTAGGAGGTTGAAGAAAATCTTAAAAATAGCACTGTTTTAATAGATAAATTTGGGTTCAATTCTTGGGTTCACAGCTCTGTAACTGTAAACACTTCATTTCACCTTTCTGGACATGATCTGGAAAATGAGTAGTTTTTGATCACATAATCTTTGTGCTTTCTCCCACTCTGTATACTTTCTCTGATTTGTTTGATTTTGAAGTTAAATGATGTTTAAGTGCTTGTTGTTTTATATTAGCATACCTATCTTATTAGTACAATGTAAAGTGTTCTAAATATTTTTAATGCTTGCCCTGGTATTGCATTAAAATTCTCTTTACAGGATATATGTGTATTCACGTGTATGTGTATAATGGGTGGGGGGGGGGTAATGAAGTGAAGAAGGGAAGAAAGAGGGAGGAAATCAGAGAGAGAGCCATAGAGAGAAATGACTGTGTTGCAAAGTTCATTAAACTAGAAACTGCCCAGGAAAAAGAGTCTTAAGGTGATCTAATCTAGATGGATGTTTTAGATTAGCTAAAGTGCTACTGGTTTCACTACATACATTTTTTCTGCTGTATCATGTTTAAAACAAAGTATTATTTTCTAATAACTTATTTTTTTAACTTGTTAGTTACAATTCCTAAAACACAAGATACATTTTAGAGGGTAGTCTAAATCTTAAAATGTAAAGTCCTTCAGAGAAGGAATACAATGGTTATTTTTAAAATTACTTCTAAGAAAGTGCAGTAAAACGTATAACTATTGATAAAAGATATAAACATGAGCCAGATTCATAGGGCTAACAAACAATCCCTCATGTGTTATGTACTTTGGAATATTCTGCCTTTTTTCCTGATATTTTAATAACTATATTAAGAGGGAAACAATTCATACAGTAACACACATTACTACCCTTTGTATATGTAACATTTCTTGTCCCCATCTTACTATGTTTTGGTATGATAAAAATTATCAAAGACCATTCTGTTCTACATTGGGGCTTAACTACCTTAGCCATAAAAATTTTAATCTACTAAAATTTAGTAGATTTACATCTACTTATACACATATCACAAGACTGGGTAAAAGATTAGAAAGAAATACGATAAATAAATTCAAATTCATCTTTACATTTATGTTCATTCAGAAATAGAAAATTAAATGTTCTCAGAATTGCTGATAATGTTAATTTTAACATCAAATAAAAATATCCATCAGATAAAAACTGAGATAAGACCTATGCCAAGAAACAGACCCATATAACTTTTCTTACATATATTAGAAACTCATATAATAGAGCACACTCATTATGCTATAACTAAACAATTACCTAAGTGTCCACATGACATTAAAATTGAGATCTCTGCATTCCAAATTTTATTTGGCTTTATTATTTATACTTCAAATTCTTATTAAAAATTTGTCATGGTATGATTCCAAAACACATGTGAAATTTTTAGTCAGAATAGTTTATTTGTGAAATTGTTTAATTAAAGTCTACAGGTTTTTTTCTACATGAAAAATTATAACCACCTCACAAAGAATAGCCTCGTAAAGAAATATAGATAATAATGAAGATCATACATGTTTGACCTAAGTTATATAACTAATAAAAATGAAAACCCAAAAATATAAGTCCCCAAAACAATTCTTATAATATTTGCTATTTGTTTATACTTATTCCTTCTTATTTTTTATTTTGGTATTTTTAGGACTGTTAGATTGTATTTGTTAAATTTAAGTCCTAGTAGCTATGACATTAAAATGGTAAAATATATATATATTTTTTAGTGGCCACGTAGGAAATTTATTTCAAACTTAAAATTCTCAGACTAATAACATATCTAACATTCACAATGGAGCATGGCAAGACAGCCACTTTCTTGATAGCAGTAAGCTGGAAATGATTTAGTACAACTGTAAACATTTTATTTATTTTTTTTCCTTTTTCTAATTATACTTTTTATTTTGTTTAGATGAAGGTTTACAGAACAAACTAGCTTCTCATTAAACAATTAGTACACATATTTTTCGTGATATTGGTTGCCAACTCCATGACATGTCAACATTCTTCATTTCTCCACCTTGGGTTCCCCATTACCAGCTTTCCTGTCCCCTCCTGCCTTCTCATCCTTACCCCTGGGCTGGTGTGCCCATTTAGCCTAGTTTTGTTTTACGGGCCTGCATAATGGTAATATAAAATATTTTTGAGAATATTAGAGATACATTGTACCTTCTAACTGAGGCAGACAAGGAATGAAAAATCAATCACAGTAGAACTCTGCTATATTATTTATATTCTTAAAAGGATCCACACACATATGATTATGTCCCCCAAACCATAATCAATATGTGGAAAAATGAACCTAGCTTGTTCCTCCTCCAAGAATAGCAGAGTCATGAAGGGCTTACGATACATAGAGAACATTAAAATAAATAGGGCAAAATTAGCAAGCAGACAATAAAGAAATCAGTTGTTAGATACGATATTTCACTTCGTATTTTCAATGATGGTATGCATAAAAGGTGTAAAATCTTTAAATTGCCTTTGGAGGTAGTGTCATGTTGCAACAACGGGCATGTCAAATAAGATGGTAATACTGTGCCTGGAAAATTAAACTGAGAAAACATGGAGTGAAAAATAAAATTTTGATATTGAAATTTAAATCACTAAAATACATTAAATGATGATAAATTACAACTATGACATGGAATTCTGATGCAAGAAAAAATAGAGAAGTGATTTGTAATAGTAATGTCCTCCATAAATCCATGATGATCATCCTAAAAAATGGTTATGTATTTGGTTATGAAGTGGAATGAAATTAGTGACCCAAGATATAAACGACCTTATGATTAAAAGGAAAGAAGCATATTAAGTTTATAATTTTATCTACGTTGGCTAAATAAAAATTTTAAGAAGTGACATTAAAATTTTTCATTAAATTGGGATCACCATTAAGTTGCAATAATTATTTAAAATGAGAAAAGGAAATGTTTAGATGTATTGATATTAAGTAGTACTCATGCTTGGACACCAACCTATATTTCTTTTTCTAAAGATGCTGATAATGCTCAAGTATACAAGAATAACTAATACAGAGTAACTAATGTCATGCAGTATGTAGCAACTCTCTGAATTCAAAAAGAAGAATCATAAATGTTTCCCAAATAAAGAAATCCCATGAAACCGTTCTGTTCAATTCTGAGAAGAAAGAGGAATAAAAATTTGATAAGATCACTCTCAGAGAAAGAAGCATGGGGACTAGACAAAGATACATCAGAATGGACACTGCACGGGAAAATCAGTTACACTGAGGATCCTAAATGGAACTGTAAAGTTGACTAATTGGTCTAACATTAAATCTCCCTTTCTGAATCCCTCCTTTTCTGCTTTCCTCTTCTCAGCCCTCCAGGACGTACACTGCTCTTATATTGTTCTCTGCACAATGTCCCCCCTCTTGGCTTAGCTTTCTTGGCTCTAACACTTCCACACCTGTCACCTTGTAATAGGTAAAACCCTGTCTCTTGAGGTTAAGAATGTGGGTTCTGGTGCCACACCAGATAGCTTCAATTTAAATTCCAGTTTCAAATGATCTGAATTTCAATTTTTAAATCTGTAAAATAAAAATAATACCTATGTAGGTACTAAAATAAATTATAGATTAATATAATGTATACCAATGTGGCTTGATTATCCAAAATGTTGACTGCATTTTGAAAGAGGAGTTTGTTAACCCAAAGAAATCTCTCAGGAAATGCAGAGTAAAAATTGCTTTTGATCCTAATTTTTCAACTACTCCAAACTAAAATCCTCCCAGTCCCCTTTGTTAAAGCTAGTTCTTATACTGAGTCTCCCAAGAGAAAAATCTATAATACGTGCAATTAGCAAGTCTAGCTTTCAATTATTCATTGCTATTGCAAGTTTTTTAAGTGAAACCCTTGTATCAAGTAAAAAAATGAGTTTTTACATGGCTTGAGGATCTATGTTTGTACAAGTGAGCCTTATATATTTAAGCTACAAAATAAGAATACCCAAATACAGAACTCTTTTTACTCTATCTCCAATATTGAGTCAAATGTAACATATTGTTTGGTTAATGCTAGTTTATTTTGTAAACTCTGCTTGGAGCTCTAGCTCTTATTTCATAGTAACATTTCACAAAGTAAACCTCACCATTTAGTACTGTAGCTAAGCCTGACATTGTGAAACTTCTCTCCTAAAGGTCACCAGCAATATCATATTTGACAAATACAGCGATAACTTCTCAGCATCATTCTATTGCACCTCCCTGCAGCATTTGATACAATTACTACACTATCCTTCATATTCTCTCCAACAGTTTGTGCCTGCACTTTTCTGAAGCTCCTTCAGTATACCGTTTATCAGACTATTTTGCTAGCTTATCTTTCTTAGCCTGTCTTTCAAATGTACACTATTTTTTAAATTGTGCTTTAAGTGATAGTTTACAGTTCAACTTAGTTTCTCATACAAAAATTCATACACACATTGTTATGTGACCCTAGTTACTTTCTCTATAATGTGACAGCACACTCCTCCTTTCCACCCCAGATGTCCCATGTCCATTCAACCACCTCCTGTCCCTTTTTTCCTCCTCATCTCGCCTCTGGACAGGAGCTGCCCATTTAGTCTCATATATCTACTTGAGCCAAGAAGCACTCTCTTCACAAGTATCAAATGCACACATTTCTTAATCTTCTCTTTTTATTCTATCTCTGAGTGATTTTATATCTAAATCCATAGCTTCAACTGTCACTTTAATACTAATGGCTAACAAATCTACTTTAGCTCCTACCTTTCCCGTAAGCTCTAAGACTTCCATTTCCAGCTATCTCCCAAAACACCAAAACCAAACTCGCTGATGTCAAGTCAATTCCGACTCATAGTGACCCTGTAGGAGTTGTCTCCTAACTAACTAACTAACTAAATAAATAAATAAATAAGCCCTAAACGGATGCCCCATCAGCACCTAAAAACTCAACGTGTTCAAAATAAGTTAAAATTACTTCTCATATCTGTTCTTCCTACACTTGTTATTAGCAATGAATATCCAGAATCCCTATCTTTGTTAACTGTCCTTCCTGTTTTTAGAACTGTCTGTTAACCCTAAATCCCTTTCTTGATCTTTCTTGGTTTCTTGCCCACTGCTTTAGACTCAAAGCTTTATTCCTTTCATTGATTCCCAAGTCAATCACTGTAGTCATCTTTTCTTTTGCTCTGTGCTATGAAGCTGTAGGGCAACCCCATCCATTGCCATGGTCCCTGGAACCCCATCTTTGGAGAAAACCGTGGGTCTTAATTGCCTGGGATTTGATTAGATTAAGTAAATTATCTATTTTTTCCATTAGCAAATATTTAGTACTATTTGGGTGATGAGTGAAAAATCAATTTTAATTTGGTGTATTTTCAATAATTTTTTGTCAGATTTATTGAAGTATAATTTACACTGAGTAAAATTCACATTACTTAGGAGCACAGTTCTAATATTTGACAAATGTAGAGTCATGTAGCCTCATCACAATCAGATATAGAGTATTCCTATCACTCTAAAAAGTTCCCTCATGAGGGTTTGTTGTCAATCATGTCCCCCCAACACAAACCCAGGTAGCCACTTACATGATTCTGTTGCCAAAGCTTTTTCTTTTCCTTCCATAATGTTTTCAGACTAAAATTTTACTTGATTGAGGCATGGAACATGACATATAACAAAGCTTTAGAAAACACACAAATTAAATCTTGCATTCTAGAACATAAAACTAATGTTCTCTAGATAATTAAGTTCTTAACAGTTATAAAAGTTTGTACATGGCAGGAATTGCGTTAACAGCTTTATATGCATTATGTCACTTAATCAGTACAACTACATGTGACAGGACGTATTATTTTCTCAACTTCACTTATTAGAAAATTTGCAAAAGGTCAGGTAACTAGTAGGAGGCAGAGATTGGTCTGTCCTTGTTCAAAGCATAGGATCTTAAACATTTAATTATGAAATGACTTTCTTCTTCCTATACCCACCCCCCCACATTCAACTTTATTTCATGCTTTTCCGTTTCCAACACCCTTCCTTTCTTTTAATGTTTCTCCCTTTTTCCTTTCAGCTTCTTCTCATTTTTTTAATGTTTAATTTTTCAACTTGTTTCCCTGTGAGCCCAACCTTAGACTAGAGTTTTGTCATTCCTTAATCTTCTTTTTCAGAGATTCCTTCTGATTCTCACTCCTTTACTCTGAAGTGGCTTATCATCTTCCTTCCTATTTTGTGTGACCTTATAATCTATAACTATGTTCTCCCCATCAGTTATGTTACATAATTAATTAATCCAATTTTTTTTTTTACTCATTATCATCTTGCTTTCCATTAAATTTTCCCTTTCCTGCTTAGTTCCCTTCCTCATCATCACTCTCATACCACCCCTTCAAGCCTTCGCACAGGATGATTAAAAAAAAACCCTCTATAGCTGTCAAGTAACAGCCTTCTCTTCAGTTACATTATAACCTAATTTAAATTCCTTCAGATATTATCTCCAATATAGTATTAATCATGCCAACTTACCCTTTTTCATATGAAACCTCCTCATCTTCCTTGCCATCCCTTTTATAACATTTTCATTAAGATATGAAAGCATACAGCTACAAATGAGCAAAGAACAAGAAAGTGATCCGAAAGCAATCATTACCTAATTTTAGCATGTTTTAATGAAAACCTAGTAAGAATTGTGTACATGTTAATGCTTATTAAATTACTGATTACTAACTTGACTTATTAAATATATACTCTTTCCTGTCAACTCAAATGATTTAATGAATATGTTTTAATCATATCTTTATTACCATTCAGAGATACACTTTGTTTAATCTCCCTGCAAAAAACTAAATATTTAAAACTCTCTCATCCTTTACTGATGCTTATCTATCTTCTAAAAAAATTATAGCAAAAATTAATTCTGCTCTTCTGAACTTCAACTGCTCTTACTCTCTCTTCTGTTTATTGTTCTTAATTATATATGTAACTCTCCTGGATCCTTGGCATCACTGGTTTCTTTTCATTCTTCCGGGTTTAGTTCACCTGTCATCTCCTTTGATAAGTCTTCCTGGATTACTCCATCTAAAATAACTCCTGGAGACAGCCCAAGATGGTAGCTTAGTCAGACACACCATGTGTCGCTCTACAGCAAAGACCCAAGAAACCAAGTGAAACAGATATAGATGACAATCTTGGAACCCGGAGCATCGAATGGAAGGATAAAGAATTAGATGAAACACTCACTGGAAGAAGAAATGGAATGAAAATAGTGAACACAGAGATATAAGGAGCAGAGGTACCCTGCCAGCCAGACAGGAACACTGTGGCCATCTTGAGACAAAGCCAACTGCGATTCTGGGTGAGAAGCACAAAATTCCCAACAGGAGACAGAGAAACTGTGCAGAATTATGCAGAGTGAAGCATGGTGAACAGGACAGGAGCTGGATCTGAGAAGGGAAAGTACAGGAAGGAGGACAAGAGCTCCAAGGATACTGGCTTCCACAGAGTAGGGAGGGCGCCTGGATCCAGAGATGGGACTACTCACTAGTGGTGGTCCCTGACTATTGGGGTGGGTGGTGTTCATGGATTAATAGATCCACAGAGTGTCA
>NW_004443945.1:14117097-14118290 GCF_000243295.1 Trichechus manatus latirostris
GATATGCAGATGACATAACCCTGCTTGCTGAAAGTGAAGAGGACTTGAAGCACTTACTGATGAAGATCAAAGACTATAGCCTTCAATATGGATTACACCTCAACATAAAGAAAACAAAAATCCTCATAAGTGGACCAATAAGAAACATCATGATAAATGGAGAAAACATCAAAGTTGTTATGGATTTCATTTTATTTGGATCTGCAATCAATGCCCATGTAAGCAGTCAAGAAATGCTTTGGGCAAATCTGCTGCAAAAGACCTCTTTAAAGTGTTAAAAAGCAAAGATGTCACTTTGAGGACTAAAGTGTGCCTGATCTAAGCCATGGTGTTTTCAATTGCCTCATATACATGCAAAAGCTGCACAATGAATAAGGAAGACAAAACAAGAACTGATACGTTTGAATTATGGTGTTGACAAAGAATACTGAATATACCATGGGCTGCCAGAAGAATGAGCAAATTTGTCTTGGAAGAAGTACAGCCAGAATGCTTCTTAGAAGCAAGGATGGCAAGAATTTGTCTCATGTACTTTGGACATGTTATCATTAGGGACCAGTCCCTGGTGAAGGACCATCATGCTTTGTAAAGTAGAGGGTGAGTGAAAAAGAGGAAGACTCTCAATGAGATGGATTGACACAGTGGCTGTAACAATGTGCTCAAACATAGCAACAATTGTGAGGGCAGTGTTTTGCTTTGTTGTACACAAAATCACTAACAACAACCAACAATAGGAACTCCAGAAGAGGAGGGAGGAAAAGTACAGAGAGAATTTTTGAAGATATATTGGCTGAAAACTTCCCAAATGTCATGAAAGATTAGAAAGTTACCATCCAGGAATCTCAACGAACTCATATGGAATGGACTCTCCCCAAAAAATTCACCAAGACATATCATAATCAAATTTCCCAAAACCAAAGACAAAGAAAGAATTCTGAAAACAGCTCACGAAAAATGAAGTATCACTTACAAAGGGACACCAAAAAGACTAAGTGCTGATTTCTTGTCAAAAACCATGCAGGCAAGAAGAAAATGAGATGACATATATAAAATCTTGAAGGAAAAGAATTGCCAACCAAGAATCATATATCCAGCAAAATTGTCTTTTTAAAATGATGGCAAAACTAAGACATTCCCAGATAAGCAGAAACTAAGAGAATTTGTAAAACCAGCCAGCCTTACAAGAAATACTA
>NW_004443945.1:14127379-14129078 GCF_000243295.1 Trichechus manatus latirostris
CACAGTATGGGGAGAGCAATTAGAGTCACATAACAATGTATGTATAAATTTTTGTATGGGAAAAAATAAGGAAAATGGCAGCTCACAGTTTCTTCCTTTTTTGTCTTTTTTGCATTTTGTTGCTTACTCTTGAAATGGAAACCTTTTCACTTTGCTGATTTTTTTTATTCTGTTGACTGCAAATACACACGCGCCTGTGCACACACACACACACAATCAACCCTCTTCGCCAATAAGGAAACTGGGACTTGAAAGATTAAGTAACTTGCCTAAGATCACATAGGCCTTGAAATCTCACATTTACCTGCTATACAATATGCCTCTTCTTAGGGCAACAGAGAATTAAAACATAACTTGTTTTATTGTTCTTTAAGGAATAATTATTCATTTTTTAAAAAATCTCTAGCATTATGTAGTTTGCCTTGCTTATGGTACTGCAGATGAATAACTGAAGTGGTTAGTAAATATGGTCCAAAGCTCCAAATCTAGTATTTAAAAAAATTCTATTTTTAATCAATCCTGGAAATGGGTATATTCCCTGATCTCCTTACCAGTTCATTGGTTATAGTTTATTGCTATATTAAACTTAGACTCAAAACTCTACAGAAGAACGTATGACTTTGCTAATAATGAAAACAAATCATGAGTAAAGAGCTAAATAAATGTTTTTCTGAAAAAAAGTCACTGTAATTTGATTTAAATAGAAGTAGTGAGTAAGAGCTACCATTTTTTTACTACGTTCTATGGAGAAGGCTCTGTGACAAGTTCTTTACAGATATTATTTTCAAATTATAAAAGAAATAGAAATAAGTATTTCTAATGTCTATGTCAATAAAATCCTTCACTTAAATGGTTGCATATGTGTCATTATTTAATCATTACCCCATTATTTAATATTCACGGTAACATCCTTTACATTGCTACAAATAATGCTTTAGTGAATCTTTTGTACATACATTTTTGCTTCATCTCATTATTTATAGCAGATCAAAACTGTGTGAACATTTTTAAGGCTCTTGATTTATACTAAAAATCTCTTTTTAGAAAGACAATGGAAAACTATATTGTCACTTTCTTTCCATGCTCTCCCCAGCATGAAAACGATGCTATTTTTTAAGAAGGTGAAACATGATATCTCATTTTTAAAAGAATACATTCCTTTTTTGGTTATGATTGAAATAAATGTTTTCTTATCTATTTAATGACCATTGCATTTTTTGTTTAGTGAAACGTCTGTACTTGTCTTTTGCCCATTTTTATATAGAGGTTTACAGAACATATCATTTATTTGTAAAAATGATTTAGGTATAAAGGCTCTTAACACTCTGCCCTAGTTGCCACAGTTTATTGTTTTCTTTTGTTTATGACGTTTTTGATATGCTGAAATCTACAACTGCCTAGTAGTCAAGTCCCTCTCCTTTAAAAATTTCTTTTCTGATTTTATTCTCAGAAAGACTTTCTCTTTTTAGAAGAAAGCTCTTTATGCTTTCATTAAAATAGTGAACCCTTTAATCTAGCTCAAGTTCATTTTGTTTGGTAGAAAAGGGTAAGCAGCCAGCATAAAGTCACATCCCTCCTGAGTGGCAGGACATGGATTAGAATTCAGCCTATCTGACTTCAATGTTCTTTCTCTATCTACCCAACTCTGTTGCCTCAGAAATGACTCTTAGCCATATAGGCGCAGTAGTTCTGTTACTAG
>NW_004443945.1:14129328-14172467 GCF_000243295.1 Trichechus manatus latirostris
TATGTATTAACTAATTTATTCCTCACAATAACTTTTGAGGTTATTATTATCTCCATTTTGCAGGTGAGATACCTGGGTCACAGACAGTAACTTGCTCAAGATCACATAGCAAATAAGTGGTGGCACAGATCAGGCACTCTAGTTCCAGAGTCAGTGCTTTTCTATTGCTTTTCAGACTAATATTTCTTACAGGAGAAAATACTTTGCCTAACAGTTGAAATTTTCAGGAAAGAGAGTTAAAGTGGATGGTGAGCCTAAGTAAAATGGAATGTTACAATATTTGGAATGCATGAGAAATATTTTGAGAATTTAGCAGTAACATGTCACATTCAGGATGTATCTTCAATGTACATGGAGTTTAATATCCATAAAGTTAAAAGCAATGCATTCCAAACCCCCATTTTAAATAGGAGATAGCTGAAGCCTAAAGATGTTAAATTATGTGTCTAGGGTCACATAGCTCAGTAGCAGGACTAGGGCTAAAACTAAGTCTCTTGCCCCCTAATCCAATCTTTCCAGTTTCCTCCATACCACCCACACAAGTAAGAAATTCTCAAGACCATAGTTATTTATTCCCACTATTTCAGGTTTCAAGATTTTCCTCAACTCTCTTTTCTTTTCTTGTATTTGAGTATGTATTTATAAGCTTTAAAAAATAAAGCTAATTATTATACTTTATGAATAGGGGCTGTCATCTATCATGTGATATATTTATATAGGTAAATATATTTTTTAATTTGAGACTTTTTGTTTGGTTAAATAAATCTAAGGCATCTAGCATAGTGCTGAACATAGAGTTGGCACCTTATGCTTCCTTATGCACTGACGGATTTGCACTTTTCAGTAAGATTTCTGTACACTAGGGTTATGGTTTTCACGAGAAAAAAATTTGAGTATTTGTGTCTTAGAGTTTTATCATTAATATTGAGTTCATAAAATATAGGATGTAACCCATGCACAGAGAACATCCGTAAAATGGGTAGAATAAGATTGAATAGAAGTTCATTAATAAGTAGATAACTGTAGATAATTGTAAGATTCAGGAAAATTTCAGGATAAATGTGCATTTATATGTGTGCATTCATATACATATGTTAAAGTCCCCCTGCTCTGAATGTTACTTCTCTTTACCTATTAGGAGTAAAGCAAAATGTCAAATGAAAGGCTATATAATTCAAAACATGGCATATATGCCAGGAAATCTGACAAGAATTGAAGTGCAAGTTTGAAAATGACACATATCATAATAGACAACATTCAGAATAATCAGAGAAATTACATAAAAAAGAGAGACTCTTTTCCAGCTGAAAGAATATTGTAATTGTATTAATTTTGAAAAATTTCCCTTTACTAACCCTAGTAGGAAACTGAAGTAATAATTTGATTTGCAATTATAACTGCAGTACAGAATATGTTACTAATTTTCAATATTTTTATTTAAAAACCTTAAAATCTATTAAACCTGAATTGTTAAGCTTTTCAAATTAACATTAATACTGTGCAGTCTAGTGAACAAGTTTGAGACAGTAATATTCTTACACATTCTCTAAAATTCTTGAGGTAGCACATACCCTACTAGTTAATAATTTGTCTAAGAAATTGGTAAGAAATATGACTGGTAAATCACCTTCTGATTTTTAAATCTCCTTATGAATATAACTGATATATAAGCACTAAGATTGTCAGAAGCTCTAGACCAGGTCTGGAATTATTTTGAAGAGTCTATAATTGGAACTTGAATTTAAATACATAGGCAAGTATTAATTTTATGTAAGTTACCAAAATAGTATTTTTTTAAATCTCTTTTGTATTGTTAGCTCTATTTCATATGATCTGTAGATTTGTTTTATAATTATCTAACAAAATGAAATTGTCAAGTGAAATTTCATAATAAGAAAAGGTACAGATCCAAATAAATTCACTATTGTTCATTAAAAAGAAACTTGATTATGATTTCTAAGGGCTAAAAATGATGGTTTTTTGCTGCTTCAAAATGTATGACCAATTCTATTCTTTCATTGTGTAGGACTACGTTGCAGTGACTATACTTGGATCTATTCACACAAATGAAGGTCTTATAACTGTGGCTTAACACATAAAACATACACTTCAACCCAAATGTGAGGGAAATGATTATGACTTATGAAATGATTTTCCCTTCACATTTGGGGTTGAATTATAAATAAGTGGTGTTCATCAACAGAGGGTCCCTGATGGAGCAGTAGAACGATGGGATGCAGAACTCAAATACTAGTAAGAAGACCAGACTTAATGGTCTAAGACTGGAGGTGCCCCGGAAAGCATGGCGCCTGGTCTCTCCATCACCCCAAAACTAAAACAGTTTCCAAGGCCAACTCTTCAGACAGGGATTGGACTGGACCGTGGGACGGAGAGTGATAAACTCGTGAAGAATGTGCCTCTTGGACAAGTAGATATGGGAGACCAAAGGGGCGGCTTCTGTCTAGAGGTGAGAGGGGAAGGCAGAGAGAGTTAGGAGCTGGTTGAATGTTCATGGGGAATCAGGGGCGGAGGGGAGGAGTGTGCTGTCACAGAATGGGGTGAGCGTTTGGGGTCTCATAACAATGTATGTTAAAAAAAAAAATTCTGTATGGGAGACTAACTTGAAATGTAAACTTCATTTAATTACATCAATTAAAAAAAAGAAGAATAAATAAATAAATGGTGTTCACAATAATAATAAAAACACTAACTTACATATTCATTAGAGATGTTAGTGATAGGTTAATCAAGCTATTAGATTTTATTGGTCATATACGCCAATCATTTTTAGAAATGTCTAACTTCATCTTACTTTCATGAATTGTCACAAATTTCCTTGCTTTCTCTTCCAAACTTGTTTTCCTTTTCTCTCTCCCTCTTCTTATTAGCATCTCTGTTACCTTCTCTTTACTCTTATTTTCTTTGGAACAGAATGCACTAGTTTTCATTTATTTCTAGGTTTAGGTGAGTTTGTGGAATCCTGAACTTAGGGCCTGTTATTATAGACTAAGATCCCAGTTATTGTATTAGGGACCTACAACTGAAACTTTGCTCAGGTCAGAAGGCTTAGACTTCAGCTCCCCACCCCCCGCCCCCCACAAAAGGAGGAAAGGAGGTACTATAGATTTGTAACTACAGCAGCAGTTTTAGAAGTTTATGTTTAGAACTCAATTATGTTTAGCTAACAATGAAAAGTAATTTAAAATCTAAATATCTGAAGAAATTAAAATCTCTCCTCTCCCTAAATTTAACCCTTCTACCTATGTCCTGAATACCACTTCTTTTCTTTCTTGAGAAAGTTTGCTTCCATTACTAATCCTCTTCTCTTCAGAATCTTCAAACTTAAACCTCTCAACCAAATCCTTTCCCCGTCTTTATGCATATCATGAAGATTCCTTTGTTTAAAATGTTGAATTTGCTCCCTTCTCCTTATACACTCCGCACTATTAAATTAAAAAATAGTTCATGCTTCCCTTTCCTCAATACCTATTCTTTTCTTAACATTTTCCAATCTGTACTGTCAACTCTACCTACCCTGAGCTTCTTCCCCTATTTCATCCCACAACTGCTTAGGATCATCTTAATCTTTTCCATTGTTGTTGTTGTTAGGTGCCGTTGAGTCAGTTCCAACTCATAGCAACCCTCTAGGACAGAGTAGAACTGCTCCACAGAGTTTCCAAGGAGCAGCTGGTGGATTTGAACTGCCGACCTTTTGGTTAGCAGCTAAGCTCTTAACCACTACGCCACCAGGGCTTCATCTTTTCCATATAGACTCTGAAATCCTTATTCCTTTGACTTAAACACTATACATCCTCAGCCTCATCACAGAATGCCCCCTTCACCTTTTAGCCTTAATGGAAAGTTGACCCTTTTACAAGAATGCTATTGTCCTCAGAAATATTTTGAGGAGTTGTTCAATAGCCTGCACTTCATACACTACAGAAGCTTGGAAGTGGTGTCAGCATTCATCCAGGTCTGCATTGATGCTTCTACTTTCAATCTCACATAAAAATCTATTCCTTTTATGATCATACCATTATACTTCCTTACTACTATCATCTACTTCTCTAATTCTCTTCATGTAGTTTCTACCAACCTTATGCCATCACTCTCAGGGACTTCAATGTAAATTTTATATACTAGCATCAAAGCTTACTGCCTTCCTTGCTTCCCCAAACCTTAATCCATGCTCCATAAATCAGAAACCCACTCTCAGGGCCAAACCCTGTATCTTTACATCATTTGGAATTGTCTAACATCTGAAAATCTAAATGCCATTAAATCAATATGTGATAATAACTTTCAATTCTTCCAACTCTATATCCATTTGCTTCTGCTATGCCTTCAATATTCCACAAATTTCAGTTCTTTCCTTGTACCCCTTTTCTCCCAGTCTATATATGTATATAATCCTCTCATTGCATCTGTAATATTATTGCATTTACTTGTCAGACTCACAGTAAATAAAACACCTGGAGGGTAGGAAGTTATTTTGAATGTCCTGTTATTTCCAGCACCTAGAACAGTACCACACAGCAGGCATTTTAATAAATGTGTGTTGAATGAATGTCCAAATTTCAGCTCAAGTTTTATCTCTTCCCATTAAGCATTTTGAGGCCATCTAGCTGAAACAGATTTTGGCTCCATAGCCTTGTAGAATTAAAAGCATCCCTATTGGCAGTAAACACAATATGTTTCATACATATCTTAATGCTTCAGTGATAATGACAGTTTCTTTAGGGCATGCACCATGTCTAATAGGTTTTTGGGATTCTCCCCAGTCTAGCACACTGCTGAACTCATGGTAGAAATAAAATATTTTTAGGATTATATAAAAAAGCCAAAGACAGGTTTTAGGCCTAAAACAAATCGAGAAGTTTGTGTGTGTGTGCACATATACACACATATAATTAATCATTTTATTATAATCCATCAAATCGGTGCAGTTGCTATTAAAAGTTAAATATACAAATATTTACAATAAAAATGTATTCAGAATTTAATAATTTCCTATATTAGAGGAGAATGAAAAATTATGAAATGAATAAAAAATGGTAAAAAATTTCTAGGACTAGTTAGGTAAATGAAAACATAACAAAGAAAAGCGGTAGAAGAGACAGACCTGAATATCTTCTCCTTGGGGAGTCCACTTCTTCTGTGATCACATCATGTAATGGACAGACATAGACAAAGGAGATGAGTGTGAGCAGATATACTCAAAAGGCAAAAAGTGACACTGAAGGAGCGGGCCCAAAATCATTTTGATAAAGAATCCTGTGTACAGTTGTAGGGAAGATGACATCAAATGCATACCATAAAAGAAAAGAATAAGCAAGAACTGATGGTGAACTGGTTAAGCTACTATAGGTTAGCAGAATCAGAAAAATAAAGTTAGTGTAGAAATAAAGTGGATTCAAAAGTTTACAATTATTTGTGTACAGCCAATCTTGAGTACTGAAGCTGAAGAAAAATACCATTAGTAAAATAATGTTACTCATATGCTGACACCATTCAAGACGTTACTGAGTCAAGTTAAATCTGTGAAAATGATTTTCGGAATTTTTAATTATCATCTAAAGAAAAGAATTTGAGTCATCATCAAAAAGAGCAATAAAAAATGTTCCAACAGATTTCTATACTTTTTTGTTTCCTGAGTTAATCAGTGCACACATGAAAATAAAGCATGGCCATGAGACCAATATTTCAGTGAATTACTTCAATACAGCAAAAAATTACCATAAAATACTATGGAGTATAAGAAATATAACTCTTTATAAGAAAAGTTGCCAAAATATAAGACTTTATTTCAAAATAAAAAATTTAAACTAACCTGCAATTTAGACAAATTTTCTTTGATCATATTGTTTTACAATGCCTATTTATTAAGGAATTTCTTATAAACACCACATTACATGTTATTGAAGTTCTCATTAAAATTTAACCATCCTAGTCCATAATCTACTATAATAGATATTGCACACCTTCTGAAAACACTTCTTTCTCCCTTTGTTAGTGGAGATTTTCAGAAAACATTTTACTAAGTTCGAAGGCAAGAACAGGTCTACTATACTCAGTATTCTAAGAAAATTTTTTTCCAAAGATATTAATGAGTAAGCACTAGTATGATTAGCACAGATGAACAGTACAAAATAATATCAAAATCTCCTATTTTAAGTATCTACTCGGCTTTGAAGTAAGTACCACAAAATTCTTATATCAAAACACCATACCAGTTCTGCAACAGATGTATCATGGTTCCGGAATGATTTATACAAAAACAAATTGTATCAAAATACACTTGCTATATTCAATATATTGAAATTATAGCTTGAGAAGAATATTTTTTATAACAGAATTATCTGTTTATCTGAATAGTAAGAAAATGAATACTTTCTATTAGAACAAAGTATTAAGATGGTCCAAACTTTTTTTTCCCTTAAGAAAAAAAGAGAAATCCTACTATGAGTTACAGAGGACTGGAAAAGGAATGACACATTTTGAAATTCAACGGTGCTATTTTTATTATACTATTATGAGCACATTTTTAACCTATTCAAAACCAGACACTAAATCTCATCACAATACATTACAAAGCAGAGGTGGCTGATAGGATTGACCACTAGGAAAAGTGCTCACCTCCTCCTGAAATATGCCATATGTTCTTTTCATCCCTTCTCCACCCATTTCTCAAAGCAGACAAGGCAGAAAAATCACAGACATATTAATAACTTGGGTTAATGCTGAATTGTATCATGTCATTTTTTTTTTTTGCATGTAAAATTTCCCTATATACACATTTCCCATACAATTAAAACGGTTTCTAAACATGTTAAAATGAAACTGGTGTATATGGGATGAAATAATTGTTTAATTATATTCCGTCTCTAAAAACACACTATTTTTGCAGAAAACATAAAAACCACATACATAAATGAAGCTTCTTGTTCTACCTAGTATTTTCCTGTTAGTTTGGATTATTTTATAATGACACCAATGCAATGTTTTTATTATATGGATTCAAAACATTCACAATTCTCAACCCATTCATGAATTTCTTACAGTGAATAACTGAGCACATTAGAGTTCAACTGACTTACCCAAGGTCACAAAACAAGTTCAGTGGTAGAACCAGAAATAGAACAGAGGTCTCCTGATAACCTGGTCAAATTTCTTTCTATTAGATGCTATCTGACCCAATAAAAACATGTGAAATAAAGAGTCAAAACAAGGATGAAACAAAAGCACTATTATGGTGACACCTAAACTGAAACATTTTTAAAAAAGAGGTACATTCTACAACCTTGCAAGCAGTTTGCCAATGCTTTTATTCCTGTAAGAAAATACGGTAATGCTGATCTTAGTATAAATAATTAAAATAAAATTTTTTAAAGAAAATAATGCAAAATTTATATTTCTCTTCGTTTGCACCATCCAGGAACTCCATACATGACTTATAGGGGGATGAAAATAAAAGATTTTTGACAATGATCTCACAACGAACTGAAAAGCTGCCATTAAATCATTTTCCCATTGTTTTTATGAGAATATGATCCATTAAAAATAGGTCATAACTAAACATATAAAAATCAAATAACTAATTCACCAGATAGAATATTCATGCAAATCATAAAATCTCAATGTATATATACCAAATGTATCGAAAACATTTTTTAGTTTTCTTTCTGGCCTTCCTTTTGGTTACAGTTTTATCATGTGCTATTTGTTAATACAAATCCTCATTTTAAGAGACCCTTACAGACAACGATCTCATTTACATAGCCATGTCTTATTTAAATGGTAATAAGCTATCAGTGCTTATTTTGCATATATTATTGTAATGGATTGCAAACTTCAGTGATCCTTGAAAGAAGTTAAGAGTACCCCTCCACTCTTCCCAGCTCCCTACCTTTCCTTTGATCAGTACCTTGCCACAGTTAAACATTCTACTTTTCAGTGCTGTTAATGGTAATCCCAATGAGAACTCATTCCAACTCTTCATCTAACCAATAACTAGTTCAGTTCAGTTCAGAGATAAAGAATAGTAAAGGTATACTCTCTGTCAGGTGTCCATTGCTGCGCATTACTGCTGCAAGTATAGCTGGATCTTTGTTTTGGACTCACATTATAAAGAAAATGTATATAATTTTTTTTGTCCATTCGATTATATAAACTAATGAAAGAAAGTTGAAATATTTTCCCAAATTACCGTGAACAGAAGACATTTATAAAATATGATGAATAACTCACAAACTCCGTTTCATCTTTTATGGTAAGCTATTTTTAAACAATATTTTAAAATTCAAGTTATCAATGTGCTAACTATAAAAATTAACATTGGATTTTTAATCAAGGAAAGTAACAACATATATACTAAATCTGACTATATTTTGGTCTTTAAAAAATATTAAGCATGTTTGGAAAAAGGAAGTAAGTTCATGAGAATGAATATGTTAGTTTTTCTGTAAAATTTTATAAATTATGTAAATTTTGTGTAAACCAATACTTCATCCCTTGCCAACATAGCATATTAACTATTATTATATTTCAACTGAACACATATCTCAAATTCAAACAGAAATGATAATCTATAATCAACTTTATTACAAAAGTCAAATATATGCGGCATATTTACCAAAAATACAGTTTTCACAAAGTTTGTATGATATCTATTGGAAATCTTGCATTGGCTAATGTTCTCACTTATCACCATTTATAGAAGTTATACTTGTGGTCCTGTTACCAGATTTAATTCTACTTGAGTTAACATATGTATTATAGGAGTAAGCATTATGTTAATGAGGTTCCTGACACAATGAAACAGAGAAGCCTCAAGATTGTAAATGTACGTTAGAACTTGTACATAATTAAAAGCCAATCATATTATGAGGGCCTTTAATGGTCACTGAGCTTTAGCATGTTTCCTTTGAAGGGAGTGGGAGGAGGGATATCTTTAGAAAAAAAAGCCTAAATATACATCAACATAATATAAGGCAGCTTCAATGAAACAAAGATCAAGATAGATCACAAATATAAAAATAAAATGCCTACCAGGTTAACAGGTGACAAACTAAAACTTCTCTAATGTGACAAAAATCTGCTTGAAAATTTCTCCACTCCAAATGATTTGAACTAATTCTTTTATACTAATTATAATTTCCTATAATTTTATCAACAACCATAGGAATTGTTTAACATTTACTATAATTTCTACCTATTAAAATAAGCAAGGTAAAATCTTTTAAAATATTCGAGTATTTTTAAGAGTTCACTAAAATTACAAAAAAAATGTTTATCTTTAAGTATCTTCTTTCCTCTTCCTGGCTGTGCTATTTTTCTGATTCTATCCTTGAAATCTGACACATAATCTAATTCTAAATGCAGATGAAAAAAATACTCAGAGTAGGTACTGAGGCAGTTTAAAATCATTGATTCCAATTATTTCCAAGCATAGCACACTTTTTTTTTTTTTAAATCATAAAAGGGATAGTCACTGAAGTACCTCCTTGATCTTATAAACTTATCCGTATGTTCAGGGAGAACCAACTTAAATGAGCAACTAAACTGATAAATCCTGAAATTTCACTTTATCTAAAGGAAAATCTGCTTGTTATCAAAGAACGTTATATTTATTTGTGAGTATTAGTAGTATTTCATTCCAAAATTCCATTGGTTGGTTTGTGTTGTATAAAATATTTACTTCAAATATTTTTTATTTGTCTTACATCACTTTTTTCCATCAAGAATAAAATATACTCATTCTACAAGAATCCAGAAATTCTGAAACTGCTAATATTGATCAAGAACACAACCTTGACTTTTTCCAGATTAGGTGCATTAGACTAGCATCTAATTAAAATACTAACTTAGACAAAAATAAATTTTTTCTACTTTTAAGAAACGTGAGAATATTCAGAATAAAAGGAAATAAAAGTAAAAAAGTAAAGGTATTTAGGAATAAAAATTTAAACAGCACAAACTCACTACCAAATTACTTCTTTGACTATTTACTTTTCCATAAGACAAATTTGTAAAAAGATAATTTCAAAGGTAAAACTAGATTGAAAAAAAAATCCTACCTTCACCATAGTTACTAATTCCATACAGAATACAATAAGGATGTCCAGGTTGAAAAAAATTTAAAGATTAATACATTAATTAAATCACATAATGCTAAAAATAGGGACTTACGCACACATTAAGCTGTTCAATTAAGTAGTAAAACAGTTACTTTGAACATTTTCAGTTTCCAAAATAACTATGTAATCAGACAGTACCTCAGCAAAGAGGTCCATTGCCCTCACTTTACGGAAAAACACAGATTTGTCTTCTGGATACAATACAGTAAGGTAAGTAGCATTGTCATGATTTCAGGATAATTACAATAAGAGTACCTAAGCCAATTAAAGAATTCCCCATATTTGGCATACTTTTCACTTAGAAAATAGCAAATCAAGACTGATAATCCCTTTTTGGATAGCATCAATTAGTTATCAAACAAAATAATTTAAAATTATATGAATTAAGTATCTTTAAGTAGATTATCAACTATTTTAAGTTCCAAGATTAGTCTTTCTAAGAGTTTCTCTGTATCAGTTCCAAAACATTCATTCAGCATGAAGAACATTTAAGTTACCTTTCATAGTAGATTTTTGTGTTATGCATTTAAGTAAAATAAGAGATATTTTATCTAAAATGTGCTTTTTTCTCAGATACATTTCTAATTACCATACGAACTCACAAGGTAAAATTATAAAATTCAGTTATTTAAACTTTGTTTAAAATGTTTAATAACACTGCTTTTTTAACGATGGTAACATTCTTGTCAGTAATCAGATTGCTCACTGAAATTAGATTATCCATGCTCATTCGTCCTTGGTGAACACTAAGAATTTTTGTTTACTTTATGGCCTAAACAAAATCTAATCTACATTCTACACTAGGAAGACATTAAGTGATCTACTCTACACGTTATTCATAAAACCTATGGTTTAAAATCACATGTAGGATCCTCGTATTTTATATTCACACCAAAGATACTAATATGGTAAACATCATTATACTTCCCAATGATTCTCATGTATACTGCTGTCATTTAAGTTGGAGATATTGAAAGGAAATGATCCTTTTTGTTGATGATCCTCTCAGGACAGCCTAATTCAGAGATGGCAAGATTTTTCTTTAAAAATTGCAGATACTAGTTTTAAAGTCCATCCAAATATTTGTTAATTCATTTTTTAGTCTATGTCATGCCATTTTGATCCCCAATTCTATAGTTCCATATTTAAAATTAAAATTTTAAGTAACTTTTTTTGCTAGTATACATCTTAGAAATGGCAAAATTAACAGGTACTATAAGGTTTTCTTGGATAGCTTTCATAAAAAGCTTTTGAAAAAGGTAACAATATATGCTAGTGATACATAGTTGACTTTCCATTTCAGGTTTGGGTTCCAGTCCTTATAAACTTTTTACAGTGTCACGAGTCTACCACAATAATCCTCTGATGAAGAATCTTTGACAATTCATGGAGGACAGTCTTGTAGATTTTAATGTATACAATTATGTATTAGGCATTGATTATAATTAATAAAGTATTAATATCATATATGTACTTTAATATAAAATAAAGAATGACCCTAAACATGTCTTCTGTAAAGTCCAGGCTCATAAACATGTTAGTGAAATGTCATTAACCCCACATGACATCCCACACCTTTCCTCCAATTTTATCATTCCAAAGTATCAATAATTAAGAAAAAATATATATATCTGCATATATATGTTTTTACATATCCTACCTTTCTTTTAGGAACAATAAAAAAAATTGTGGAATACTAAAATTTAACATTGCTTTTACTGCCTTAGCATATTCCATACTTATTTACAACACTTGGGGTTTGATTTTCCACAACCAGTTTTCTTAGTATAGAGGAAAATGCACAATTGCCAAACTAGAAAAATTTACAAACATTTTAAACCATAAAATTGAAGTACACTAATTAATTTTTCTCTATTGCATACTTAGTTTATATTATAAGTTATTTATATTATGAGTTACTTCATTATAAGCTATTATTTAAGCCCTCAATTAAGACCTCATTTAGAAGGCCTAAATAAAAAATACGTACAGTATAAGTGGGAACAAACTAATTAATATTTAAAGGAGATCTTTAAAATTTTGTGCTTGTGAGTTTTGTAAATATTTTTTTCACCAAACATTGTATTATTTCACAATTTTAATATACAATGTAACTTTACATAAATATATGGTCACAAACATATTTATGTAATCACATACAAAGCCAAACAAGAGAAACTAATAGTTATGATTAAGGATAACCCATATCACACAATGTAGCAAGGAAAGATTTTTACAGCAATAAATGTTGTTATAGAACTCATAATATAAAAAATTAATTTTATATTTTTTTTACTTTAAAAAAGTCCTTAAACATATTAAGCCAATCACTATTTTCCAAATAGTGATTCTTAACTGAAGATCTGAAAGAAACTGTAAGATATTTTTTGCACAACTTTATGCATATATTTAAATTCCCAATGTGAATTCTATTTTATTACATTTTAAGTATTTACTGCTTTACTAAAAGAGAATACATAGATTAAGTCATTTGTTCTATTGCATCATTCCTTGCTCTCCAGACTTACTTATTGTGACACTTATTCTCAAAGCATCCTATTCTTCTCTTTAATAGCACTTACCACAATTATAACTTAATTTTTAGTATAATTATCTTTTAAGCTATGTATTTTTTTCAGAATGTAAATGTTATGAGGGCAACTGCTGTGTCTGTCTTGTGTACCCGTATAGCTCAATGCCAACTGCAATTCATGAGTATAGCAATGAATATTTCTTAATAAATTTAGTTTAATTTATACATTGACATATTTTAAAATACAGGTTTTAGAGCTCTAATATTAAGCTGTCATCACATAAAAACACATTATCAGTATTACTGTCCACACAGGCATTTTCACTGATGGTATCATTACCAAAAGCTCCATTTAAGTTCTAAAAATTTCAGTGAAATTTTTCAGTGTACTCTCTTCCAATTACTGACTGAAAGTAGTACTGACTATTTAGTTGATTGGTTATCTCTGCACTTTGTCTCTCTTCCTTTTATCTATGGTTCAAATTTTTACCTTCTATTTAGTTAATCATATCACTCCAAAGAAAAGAGAAGAAACAGAAAATAATATAAAAAAACACTACATTGCAATTGATTGGTAGAATTAATGATTTGAAGAGATTCCTTTTTTTCCTTTATTTTTATTGTGTTTTAGGTGAAGAATTAGAGAGCAAATTAGTTTCCCATTCAATAATTTATACAGAAATTGTTCTGTGACACTGGTTGCAATCCTCGCAATGTGTCGGCACTCTCCCAGTGAGACTCTATTGAATTAACTCAATATGCTATCTCTCTTCCTTGTTATTATTGTTAGTAATGTTTTCAAACTCCAGAAATAGTAAGTAAATTGTTACCATTATATGGTATAAATATCCCAATAACATTTGCAATTAAAAATAAGGACTGGCCTATGGCCTACGAAGACAAGGGTTAAATAATATATTGAGATTTCTATGATACTTTTTAGGGGAGCAATCACCCTTTTATTAAGATAGTTTAATTTGGGTCAAGAAAATCAAATATATAAAGCAGATGATCATTTGTGCTTGAATTATTCAATTTTTTTCCCAAAAGAACTAAATTTAAGAATAAAATAACAATGTTCTGTTTTCCCAAACACATAAAACTAGTTTTCTAAACAAATCTTGAAATAAAATATTTACCTCTCTAATCTAAATGGGCTCTATGCACTATAAAGTTCACACCAAAATGAGAAAAATGAGGTACAACAAGCACACGTTCATTTAAAAAGCATGAAATGCAATGCTTATAGTCTCATGCTTTCATGTGGTTTTCCAAACCCTGACAAACCTGGCTCGGACTGGTGTTTCTTTTTCGGCAATGGTTTGTCATCAGTTATTGTACCATTCACCTTTTTCTGCTGGTCTTCCCATGTAACTTCTAGTATAAACCAAAAAACAAAAATTCAGAGCTTGTCAGGAACGTCAGATAATGTGCATAATAAAAAACCTAATCATACTTCAGGGAATTACTTTTTAAAATGTTTTTCTAAACTCTCACAAACTTTCTGTGATATGTATTTAACATTTTTAATACAGACAAGTGAAATCATTTGAAAGTTTTTTAGATAGATTTTCAAAATCCTAAGCATTAAAATTGCTTCCAGTCTATTCCAAATTTTATTCCCAATAAAATAAATGGGGCCAAGATACAAAGAAAAAAAAATGCTGCTTAGTTGAGGTTAAATAATATTAATTTACTTTAAAAGTAACATTTCACTAACATTAAGTTCTACTGTGTTGAAATGAAACGTTTATATGGAATTAAAATATACAGATTTTTATACATGGCGAAGTAAATCCATAAATTTCAATATGTAAGATAAAACCCATATTATTTTACTATCATACTTAGTAGTTTCATTAAATGATAGAAAAATTTATATGTTATGATACATTATTTCAATAAAAATCTTGATAAAAAAGACAGAAATATTTAGTAATAAATGGCTTGGTATCATTGACTATGAATTGCCCTGGTTTATCTAAGGTTATTTAGAATTATATGTCCTGGGATACAGCATTCATTTATTCAGCAAATATATATTCAGCACCTATTATCACTCAGGTATTTTTAGGCACTAGGGATATAACAGCAAAAGAAATAGACAAAAGTCCGTGCTCTCATAAAGTTTATATTTTAGTGGGAGAGATAAATTACAAACAAGATAAATAACTAAAATCTATTGTAACTTAGATAGCAATAAGTACTAAGAAGATGAATAAGAAGTGGGTAAGAAGGAAATGAAATGTGCATGGTGTGTTGAAATTTTGGATAGGATAGCCAGGGAAGCCCTAAAAGGACAGTGTTTGAGTAAAGAACTTAAGGGTGTAAGGGAGCTAGCCATATGGTTATTTTGGGAGACAGCATTCCAGGAACAGGCACAGCATGCACAAATGTTCTAGATGAGAGCAGGTCTCATGTGTTCTAAAAAAAACAAAGAGCTCACTGTGGCTAGACCAGAGTAAACAAGGGGGGAACTCATAGAACAGGTAAAAGAGTAATGGGGATGGGAGATGGGGGAAGTACAGACCATGTAGGACCTTGTAGGTCAGGCATCAAAAGGCACCATTTAATAAAAAGTCACCCATTTAATCTTGCTCTCATATAGCATTCATAAACAATTATACATCTTATCACTTGTCTTTTTTTATTCACATAAAAATTATACATCTTATCTCATGCCATTTTTAAAAATTCACACCTTTCTAAAGCTATACTGCTGTTGTTGTTGTTAGCTGCCGTTGAGTTGATTCTGACTCAGGGCAACCCCACGTGTGCAGAGCAGAACTATTCCACATTTTCAAGGCTTTCAGAAGCAGATTGCCAGACCTCTCTTCTGAGGCACCTCTAGATGAGTCTGAACCACCAACCTTTCAGTTAGTAGACCAAGTGCTTAACCATTTGTACTACCCAGGGATTCCATGAGTCAAGCAGTATTTATCTACATCAAGCAGTTATTACCTATATTGATTTTAATCCCCATAAAGTTTCCCCATGATGCTCTGGTCTCTTATCCAACTCTGACCATAAATGGTGGAATACTAATGCATTTTATAATATAAAACTAAGCAAAACATAACTAGGAAGATGAAGCTACTGTTAAAAAAAAGAAAAATATGTTATATTGCAACATCAAATATAGGCTTTTTTTAAAAAAAATATTGTAGCCATGTACTTGCAAATATATCAGATTTAAACTAGTTGTAATACTTAAATATAGGTGATTATTGATACACTACTATTTTTGATTACTTATACTATTGGAACCCTGGTGGTGCAGTGGTTAAGAGCTCGGCTGCTAATGAAAAGGTCAGCAGTTGGAATCCACCAGCTGCTCCTTGGAAACCCTGTGGGACAGTTCTACTCTGTCTTATCGGGTAGCTATGAGTTGAAATGAACTCAACAGCATGGTTTTCGTTTTTTTTTAAAATCCTATTAGAAATTACTGCATTAAGTCTACAAGTTTTCCAATTCCTAGACTTGAAATGCTACTAATAATAATATACTGTATTCCTATCCAAGATAAATCAGCTACTACAAGGAAATGAGCTGCTTGTTCCAGAAGTATTAAAGTTGCATTGGATGAGTAGTTTACACCCTTATTTTCCAACTGGTAAAAAAAATATGATAAAGATGCAGTACAGGATTATTAAATAGTAAACATCTGGATAAAGATGCAATATAGGATTACCAAATGGTAAACAAACTGGATTAAGATGCTATATTTAAGCAGAAAGCTTAAAACTTTAAAGAATATAAAAATTGTCTGATAAATTCCAATATTCTAGTAAGCTCTCTTTAGTTATAAAAATGAAGAAATCATCTATTTCTTGATCAAAGTTAATCTGTAGTAACACAAAAAGCTATAGACTAATTTACCCATGATGGGGAAACTAGTAAGTATTTGTTGATTTTGAAGGACCAGTACTTTTTTTTTTTATCTACCAATAAGTAATATGAAAGATTTTGCAAGCACCATATCCTAAATCAAATTTTCTAAAATCATATGCCTGTGTCATTTTAAAATGTTATTTCAACTTTTCACCGTTCCATAAAGCTTATGGTGTTCCAAAACTAGAAGACATGCTGCCTTTTAAAGCAAGAGTGAGTGTGTAGAAGTAGAAGTGGATCAATCTGAAAACGGTTCAGCCTATTTGCAAATAAGCAAACAGCATCTTCTGAAGTGTAGAGGAAAAATACCTTTGAAATATAACAAATTTAATTTTTAAATGCCTTCTTTAGTTGACAATTTAGTCAAAGTGAATTGTTTATAGAGTCACGTGTGTTGATAGTGTGAAATTAGCAAATATTTATTGAGTATCTATTATATGGTGGTAACAGAAAAGATCTCACCCTTAAGGAGCTTATAATGTAAATTGGGATACAAGACATTAACCATGAATTTGTAAGTAACAGCCAGTATGACAATCTTCGGAGCCCTGGTCATGCAGGGGTTAAGAGCTACATCTGCTAACGAAAAGGTCAGCAGTTCGAATCCACCTTGGAAACCCTATGGGGCAGTTCCACTCTGTCCTATAGGGTTACTACAAGTCAGAATTGACTCGATGGCAATGAGTTTGTTTTTGTTTTTTTTTTAATGACAATGATCAAGGTTATCGATGACTGATAGAAGGGGTAATAGATATGTCACTGAACTGAGCCAAGAAAGCTGGCTTTGGGGAACTTTTCTTCCATTAACTAGGTAGATAATTTTAGGCAAGTTTCACTGCCTCTCTGGCCTTCAAATTTGTTATACTTGAAGTGAGAAAGCTGGCCTTAAAGGTTTTTAAGGTTATTTTCATCTCTAAATTTACAGTTACTCTTACTTCTTATGAATCTGACTGATTAGTCAAATTAGATTTTGTGAAGAAGATAGAATTTAAGTTGTTTTGTGAGGTATAATTTCCTTATAATATCTTTCTCAATAGACTTTGAGTCTATTCTTTATCCTTATCCCCGGTACATGGAACGATATTCAGTACATAACAGGCTCTCAATAAATATTAGAAGGATAAATAAATAAATGGAGTTGGAAGAGCAGAGCGGAAGATCTTAATGTATTTAAGCAAGACTAGGACCATACAGGGTTGCTATGAGTCAGAATCGACTCGACAGCAACAGGTATTTTTAGGACCATATTCAGTACTCTGTAGATCACCCTTAAATTTTTTTTTAAGCAAGGATTAACCTAATAAAATAAAAAGTTCTGAAATATTGATAAAGTGTAAGCAGGATGCATAGCAAGGAGAGAGGAGCAGAAGTTAGGAGGATACCAGAGCGGTGGTACCTGCAAGGATGAAAGGAACAGATTTATTGACACAACTAATTGACTGAATATGAATTAAGAGTCAACTTTTTAAATGGTTCTATACTAAGCCACTTTAAAACTTGTGAATTTATTTTAATGAAATAAAATTGAGCTCATATGACAATTAAAAAAAAAAAAAAACTCGTTGCCATTGAGTCAATTCTGACTCATTGCGACCCTACAGGACAGAGTAGAACTGCCCCATAAGGTTTCCAAGGAGCACCTGGTAGATTCAAACTGCCGACCTTTTGGTTAGCAGCCGAAGCTCTTACCCACTACACCACCAGGGCTTCCTATATGACAACAACAAGTATTTATTAAGTTGTTTTATAATTTGCTGGAGAAATTTGATCTTACAGCCAAGACAGACTTCACCAAGAGGTGTAAATATATATTTATCTACCATCTAGTCTTCACTATACCTGTAGCTAATCTTATATAAACACTATAATTTAGAGAGCACAAGTTTCTATATTAGCAAAATATTTATATATTTTTCAATGTGTTTTCAAATACAGCATCACATTTGACCCTAAAAAAGATAGAAAACTATATGGTGGTTTTTGCAGGTGAAAAAAACAAAGACCTGATAAATAATTTCACATTCATTAAATCATTTGATTATCAAAGTAGCATACTGAGAATGAGGGAAATATGAAAAGATTTCCTTTTCACAGATGAAATAACTTAGGATAAGGGCAGTTAACCCTTAATGACTTACTAGCAGCAGCCAATGAGGTGGATATATCTCTTAAGTTTCGAAAAACAAAAAACCAAACGAACAAAAAAAGAGCAAAAACAGTAAACTGGGGGGAAAAAAACTAGTTGAGACTTTATGGGGTACATAGTAAAGCCAGGCCTTGATCACAGGTTCCAAATCCTATCCTCTTTCTCTCCTGTACCATATGACCTCCCTAAGATTATTTTCAAAAACAAAGAGAAGAAGATAGCTTTAGTATTTTATTTAGTAAGTCGCTGGTGATATGGCCTTAAAAATAGCTGAAATTTGCAGAAAGGCTTGGGGTGGAGGAGGGTTCTTTCCTAAATCTGGTTAAGTCCCATGAAACTTTAAAAGTATAAAAAAAAGAGAAAAGGGGAAGAAAAACAAAACATGAGGAAAGGCCTCCAGGAAAGAAAGAAAAGACTATGAAAGGAAATTAGAAGATAACAGTTTACAAATACTTAACTTCCACAACTGAAGCTTGTAAATTTGAATGGGGAGGGGAAATCTTAAACACATCACTCTTTTTATTTCAGTCTTCTATCTAGTTTATACCATCATGCATTTGACTACTGAAATATCCTAAGTGGTCACATGCCCTCAGTCTTTTCTCTTTCAAGTCCATTCTCCTCATTCTCACTAGAGTTACTTTTCTTTAATACAAATGCCCATCTTTCTAAAAAAAAAACAAGATATATCCTTTTCTAAGTGTCCCTAAATTAATTGTGGACACATGGTCTTTCATCTAAGTTGGGAGGGAACGATATATTTAGGAAATATACGCGAATACCACTACAAAATCCATTCCATCTAGATTAATCAAATTTGGAAATTAAGACATGGATACTGGTACTCCATTTTATTCCACACCTTGTCACCCTAAACGGTACCCAATTTCTAAAATGCCTACCGAAGCAAATATACATTACCAAGACTACCAAAATTACTTTTTTATTCCTTTGTAACTTGTTTTTTTTTTTCCTTTCCTTCTTTCTTTGTAACATTTTGTAAAAGTGGAGATGACTATAGATTAAGGCTTCAAAGAATGAACTATTTTGCCTTCCATTTCATTGTATACCTTTAGAAACCTGACTTTTCTAATAGATGGCATGGTAGAAGTTAGTGTATAATCAATCATGACAGTGAATGACTTACTAGCAGCAGCCAATGAGGTGGATATATCTCTTAAGTTTCCAAAAACAAAAAACAAACAAAGAGTTAAAACAGTAAACTGGGGGGTGGGGAAGGACTAGTTGAGACTTTATCAGCCACATTTCCAAAAACTCACATTTTTTTCTGTGAAAATATCTGCAGGACACTTTATTTTATAGAGGAGAAAACTAACGCCCAGAGAAATGTAAAGATTTGCCAAATCTGTTTCGAAGCAGAACTGGGCTTTAGACCCAAATATTTGACTCTCAGGGGAATACTAACACTATGAATCTTGAGACGTTTCAATGGTTTTAAAGAGTTTTCTGGCCTAAAGAAAAACATTCTAAACATTTGTAGATTTATTTTACACACAGATTAAAGCATGTACATACGTTTCACATTATTTTAAAAAAAAGCACATTACAAAAAAACTTATGAAGAAATCCAATCTTATTTATTTACACCCTGGTATTGTTTCTCATGCAAATTATTTTAGCAAGAATAATACTAAAGATCACTGATTTCCTAAAAACTACGAAATTATATTTTTTCAGTAACTGGTTCAAGGTGATGATCATTGAGACGGTTTAATCTGACTTTAAATTTAAAACTAAAATTTTCAGATCTTGTGCTGAAAATACAGATAACTTTTCATATTATGTGTACAAAATACAGAATATTACAATGCATTACTAAAAAATAATAGTAATAATAGCTGTGCCAGTTATTGTTCTAAACAACTTAAGTATACCAAATAATTTAAGAAAGTAAATTTATAGCATACCTATACGGCAAGTAATATTATTTTGAAAGGATGTAGGGCTAGTTCAAAGCAGAGTATTCCATTATCACCCTTTCAGGGAACCTAGAACTCTATCACATCTTTCAGCATCTCCCTCCCCATGCTTGATTTTCTCCACTCACAGCTCTAATGCTTCACATGAAAATAAGTATGTGACAATAGTTTCGGGGAAAGTCCCTCAGGAATATTTCCATTTTGATGTTCTGGAAAGTCTAAAAGCTTTAAATTATTAAAATAATCAAGCCATTAGAGAATAGTAGAATATAAAGTACTATGACAGGTAGTGGGTGAAATTTTTTTGGCTAAATACCTACACAGCATCCCTCAAAACTTAACCCTCTCTTTATAAACTGACCCTGAATATGTATCACAATTCTAGGACACTTTATGTAAATATCTAGCTGTAGAATATTTTTACCAGCTATGTTTTGTTATCATTCTATTCCTATTCTTTATTCTTGGGAGCTCCCCTAAAGCAGTGAATATGTCTTATTCACCTTTGCATCCTCAATGACTACCTAATACACTACACTTAGTAGGTACAGGTTGAATTGAACTAAACATTTAGCTAATATATAAAATAAATGGTTGAAACCCACCCAAGGAGAATATTTACCTGAAGGGACATGGTATATATATCACTTACCATTTAAATACTTTATTTAAAATATTAACCCCTATTCTCCTGAACAAAATCTTTCCTGTTATCCTGATTTATTTTATTTCTTGTCACTATCTGAAATTTTATCATTTATTTATTTCATTTACTATTGTCTTCCCCAATAATGTAAGGGAAAAATCTTGAAGGTAGGGACCTTGTTTCACAGGCTCACTGCTATATCTCCAGCACCTAAAACAGAGACTGACATACAGTGTCAGTCTTTCTACAATCATTTGTAGAAGAAATAAATTAATGAATGAAAAAAAAAAAAAAATGGGTAGCTAGAAACTCACCAAATATGCTGTTCTTTGAGTTTTAATTTACAGTGCTTTCCTACATGGAATAGGCACAGTCTTGTTTTAGCTCATTGGAAGTAGGAAGACCCACAGCACTAAAAGGGACTGGCTAAGCTAGATGATCATTTGAGAACTGGGCAACTAATTCCACGTACCAAATAATTTGTTGTTACACGGGGTTAATGGAGTAGCTCTGGCTCACTGATCACGTATCTCACTAACTGAAGGACAACAAATACTATGTCCATTTCAAAATGATATATAGGCACTTTGCAGCAAGGTGTTTATAAAAGCTGTCTTCATTTTTTCCTCCCTTTGGCATTTTGGAGGCTGGTGATAAGTCCAACACTCTACTCAATGTTTGGGCATCTCTAGCACCTGGTTACGGCTGGAATCCATAGCTATTTCTTACTCTGAATACATACTAGGAGAAAGAAAATCGTGCTTCCAACATCCCTCTCACCTCTAGAGTTTTCCCTGATTCACAAAGTATATATTTTACTGATTCAAAAACAACATCCCACCTTGTACTTATGAACTTTACTGTAGATTCCAAATAAACAGATAAATAGAAAGTCACTCTTTCAAAAGGAGACAGCAAAAGGAAAATTAGATAGACTAGTAAAAGACCAAAGTAAATAAAAAGAGCATTTGTAAAACACAAAATTTTCATCTTTGAAATTTTTACTCATCAAGTTCTTCTACGCTTAACTATAGCATATATAGAATTGCTCCACATAAGTAATAGTGATGTTTTTGCAGTAAAGAGGATTTTTACATAAATGATAAAAAAGAAGATAATAATGAGGAAAACTGAGGTCCCAATAATCAGCATCAGTTATACGGAAAATCAAAGGAAAAAACAGAAAAGCAGAACAGTCTAGAGGTGAAAGATTTAACATATTCAGGGCCAACCAGAGGTCAGGGAAAACAAAAAAACCTGTGGTATGTGTGTTCTCGGTTCAGAAATTAACATAGTGAACTCATGTGAAAGATATCTATCTTGACACATGTAAATTCACTTAGATACAAAATGGTATTAAATTTTCTTAAAACTGTTTTCAGTCTGATAATTGACTGTATAATTGAATGATATATTTATCACTGAAATATATTTAAATACATATTGAAATATCTTTCTTAGGTGTAGTAAACAAAATTCAGAGAGGTCAAAAACAGATAAAAATAACAAATATGTAAATACACAGAGCTCATTTAAAATTTTTAATTGTTTTATAGGAAATAATCCTATTTTATACTTGATCTAATTTTTATATTTTATGTTATTTTTGGCTTTTTATAATATCCTGTCATATTTTAAGGATTTTATACTTGGAGAGGGTTGCTAATAAATAATTAACACTTCACAGTAAGAAAAAATATAAAATTATTTTAGTGTTAATTAGATCTTACATGTAGCATTGTAGACTTTATTTATAAATGATGAAGAGAGGGAAGAATATACTGAAGATCAAAGGACATTTCAATTGAATTACTAAGGCACAAAACTATTCATTTCTTAATTTGACCCAATAACAAGGGCCAGTTGCTATGATGTAGAGATATTTTTAGACTGTTAACTTTTTTGATGCAATCATTTTAAAATGTTGGCATTCTAAAAATGTGTAGTTACATTTGATTAGCAATCACTGCAAAACACACATGGTTCTATTATTTTTGATAGAATTTAGTTACAGTGGGTTACAGAATTAAGTCACCAATAGTTATGGGAAAATCAAACTCATGTATTAAAACCAGTCAGTTTACTTACTCCCCTAGGCATTATACTAAATTACATGTATAAAATGTGAAAAACGCACAAATATAATAAATATTCATTTAATATTATTGTTGGACTCATGATTAAGTTTTTTACATTTTCTACTTTAAAATTCTAAATTAGGACATTTTGAAAATAGTTCAATTTAAAGTTTCTGGGACTGAAAAAAATCTATGTTGTGTTTTTCTAAATGACCATTACTATTTTCCTCAGAATACTTTCCCTTAAAATGATTGATAAAGCAAAATTTCCAATCTTAATGCCATATATTTCAACAAAATGTTTCTACTAGGATCCAATAATAAAGTATGTATAAATTCATATTTATACTTAAAATTTCATATTCAGAAATATACAGAAACAGAATAAAAGTTGTAAATATTTGACAGCTTAAATTGGGACCAATACTTGTACTTATGCTTATTTAATTTAACAAAGCACATCTTTGCATTACATTTACCAATATGGAGTATCTACAATATAGAAAGACACTATTAATTACATTTTAGACTTGCCTTTTTTCCCATTAATAGGTGGGCTTGGTGTTTCTCCCTCATTGTCTTTATAACATTAAAAACAGACAATAGTGATTAATAATTAAGGTCATTAACAACCTAACAAAAACTTAGCACACCACAAAGATAACATCACATACTAGGGAAAGAAATCCATGCACTAAACATAATACCTTATAGTAATGAACAGAAGAGTACAGTACATTCTTATATAAAAAAGTATTAAGAGAAAACATAAAATGAGGAATAGTTATTTTTTATAATAAACTAGGAAGATTATAGTCGTGCTTTCATGATAATCCAAGAATTGATATAATTTACTAATTAAGTCTATTTTAAGAATGAAACATAAGTCACAAACTGGTTTAACAAACGGGCTTCTTTATCTTAATGAAATTAAAGTGATAACTATTGCTGAATTCTTCAAATTAATAATATCTTAAAAAAGATTTCTTTACTGTGGAGGCCAATTCATGAGCAGTGTAAATGCCTTTCAGGATTTGTATGCAATAGTACAGATGTATAGCAAAGCAATAGGAAAACATTTACTGCACAACTTAATTAAAATGAAATTCATTCTTACAGCATTCCATCAAAATATAATTCATTTCTATAACATTCCATGAAAAGAGAAGATGTGTGACATTTTAGCAGTCATAATACTAGATACCCAGAAAAGAGGTAGTTAAACATTTCTATAAATATGCAACTAAACTTGCCTTTGTTTCCATTATCAGGTATATTCTTATGATCGTCTTATCTTTATGACATTAAAAATAATTGCTGATAATTAGCAACCATAATTTAAGATATCTTCAGTCTTAAACTACGAACACCAATGAAAGAATGCATCCATGAAAATACGTCTCATGCACAATATACATAATGGTATTGCATTCATACAATGGTGAAAGAGAACAAAAGGCACAAAAAGTGCACTCTAGTATTCATGAATAAAAAATAATGATCGGTTAAACACTTGATAAAGTTAGATTTAAAATTATTCTGCATTGTTCAAAGAAAGATAAAAGCTGACAGCTTAGATTAGGATTCAATTCTAAGTTTCAAATAAAAATAGTAAATATGTGATCATATATTTAGTTTTAAAATACTTTCAGGAACATCCTGACAGAAACTGGCAAAAATTGTGACATATAAACGTAATAGAAATTTTAAAAACATCAAAAAATGAAGGCTTTTCATACCATTTAGGAGGAGGACTCTTTGGGGAGAAATTATGGCCATCTAAAGTGTAAGAGCAAGACTGAACTTGGATGAAGAAAAGGAACTTAGAGTTAACTGCTCTTATTTTAGGAAAAATATTTACTGGGAAAAATTATGATAGTCTCTAAAATTATAATGGAACTTACATTTACATTTTGCTTTATATTCACTTGTAATTTGCCTCTTTTAGATTCAAAATCCTTGACAGAAGGGAGTAACACTTCAACAAACCTTTATTCAGTGTAACACATGATAACATTTTTTAAAAAAAAATAGGTACTCAATAAACATTTTGAATGAATAAATAAATGGACTGAACGTAAAGCTGGCATAAATGATAGGTATAACTCTTGATCAGGGGCACAATCTATAATTTTAGTTTAAGTATTAAGGAAAATGTTCAACCAGTTGGATAAATTAAATATTCTAGACAGTTTATGTAATATCTCATCATTAACAAAATTAGACACTTTATTTTAAAATTAGTACTGAAAAAATTCTGTTCTTTATTGCATAGTTACAAACTTGGAGTCCAAAACCTTATTTTAAATTGAAAATTCATACTTCTAACACATTCACATATTTATGTTATACACACAGACAGACCTGCCTTGACCTCTTCACCCTGTTTTTCTCCCCCCTGCTCTTCCACATGCCCAGTTTCTTCATTAAATTCTGTATTTGCATGAGTAAAAGTAAAGAAAAAAATGTGACCATATACCTATGTATACTTGTTATAGTTAACTGAAGCTAAACAAACAAACTTACAAATTATTCATAATAATGCAATGCATGATTATAAAGAGACTGTAAGGTTGCTATGAGTCAGAAATGACTCGATGGCAATGGGTTTAATAGATTTTATTTTTAATGGATTTCTGATTTGTATTATACTGAAAATAAGTATACTGTTAATAAATTATCATACTACTTTTACAATGATTTGATTGGTAAAAGAGAAACTGTGACCCATAAAATACTTGAGATATGTGGATAACTGTGAAACTAGGCAAAATACTTTGTTAATAAACTTGGTATGTTCTTAGAAAAATAATGTTGATATGAGTTCTCTTCTAGAGAAACAAAAAAAAAAAGATTTTAAAAACCTTGTTTCACTTCTACAAAACAAAAGTACATCAAATTTAGAGGAAAATAAAATAATAATGCCTAGTTTTGTATACTGTACTTTCATTATATTGCTCTTATTTATTTGGCTCTAAGACAAAGAGAAGATGACTAAATATGTACCACAGTGAAGACCAACATATATAAGGTTTTTAATTAATTGTACAAATTAAATATAACATAGTTCACTCAAATCATAAAAAGTTAAATTAGGACGTGTTCATTTTTAGCCATTGAAGAAGATTAGAAAATAGACGTTTCAGTACTTTGATTATAAAATAATGCCATTCATTAAATTACAACTTGTGACAATTAACTTTTTAAGAGATAAGTCAACATAATTTGACTTAGTCAACTGAAAGTCTATTTAGGGTTACTGTATCTTTACCCTCAGCTAGAAGTTAAAGAGTTCTAAAATAAGATATTACATATTGCCTTTTAAATCTAAAGAAAATTACACAACTATGTAAATCCCGAAGTTTCCATATCAACATTTATGGAAACAATGTTAAAAAATATCCACACTTTTAGACAAAACAAACAAACAATCAAAAATGCTTTTATTTAATACTGTAAAGGATAACAGAGCTTTTGGTTCCCCTCTATTTCATGAAGGAAAAAATGTAAAAATTATAATTGGGAATCCTAAAGGAATAGTGATTTTAACTGATTCTATAAGAAAAAACAAAAAGCAGACAGTAAATAGAATGTTTCTTGACAAGCCCATTAGAAACTTCATCACCCTGACTTGGGTATCAGTTTTCTGGTACATTTATGATTATAAAGAAGGGAGCTACTCATATCTTAAAAGACTATAGATACAAAAGATACTAAAATTATAAAAAATTAAATTGTGATATTAACTTGTTTCTGACTTTATCAATAATTCCAATAAATGATACTGAAATACTACCTTTAAAAATTTAGGAAGATTAAAAAATTCCATACATACCACAGGACTTTCCTTATGAAAAGCAGCTTTAAAATTATATACTCTCATCCTTATGGAAATAATTGAGAATCATAAAAATGCTGCTGAAATTTTTCAAGGAGCAGCATAATAGACCACTAGTCACAACAGCACTGGGTTATTCAAAATCATGGTACACAGTAAGTAGAAAAAGGCACAAAAAAGAAGTTTATAATCACTCAACTACAACGAATGAGAACACAACTTACTCCAGTAAGTTATAGAAAGCAATACAAGTATTGTTGCTCAAATGCAATATACTACAAATTAGTTAAAAACAGGTTATAAAAATATAAAATTTAGCATAAACATATATACGATGACAAAATTATTTTTGATGGCACTTTATAAACTACTTGAAGTATCTTTTTAGTTTTTAAATCAGTATTTCATGCATTCATTCAACAAACATTTATTAAGGGCCTACTATATGCTGGGCATTATTCTATGCGCTGGAGATTCATCAGTAATAAAAAACAGAAGAATTTAAAAATTCTTTAAAGCAGTAAAATAAATTTCAGAATTCTATAAGTAGCAGAGAATTTTTTGTCCTAGTCAATGTATCACACCCCATATCTCATAACTCAATATTTTCTCTTGAGTTATAGTGTAGTATTTGATAATAAAACTATATCACATTTAACTCTGAAACACTATAAGCAATCTTTCTACAACATGAAAAATGATGTAGAAATACAAACCACAATCACTGTCTAATTCAACAACTGTCTTTTCTAGAAAGCCAAACTTAATAATGAAAAGATCATCATAAAGACAAAATGAAATATATATGATAAATGTAACTAGACTATGTGTACAACCTCAATGACATAAACACAGACTGCAATTGATATCTTCGGTTAAAGTCTTAATCAAAATCTAGAGTTCTGTGTAAAAGGCAAATTAAATTTTTAAAAAGCAAATTTTATGTTTGCATTTATAAGAAGTTAAACCTTTTGCATTCTTATTTGACTGAATCAAAGAAATTTTACTCCTTTGTATAATTTCCAAGAAAAACAAAAGTTGAGTACTAAAAATCATAAACTAAAATAATTTTATTGTATATAAAAGTCTATGCAATTAAGGGACATCAATTGCAGTTGGGTTTATTTTTGCTTACATAGCCCCCCAAAAAGGCTGTCAGCACAAAACAAACCCTCCTTTATGTACAGACCTTCATAAGATTCTATCTCCTTGACTCCATTGTCTAGGAAAAACAAAATAAAAACAAAACAAAAAAGGGAACCAAAGCACAGGGGTTAAAAACAACAGAAATTTTCAAACGCACAGACTGTATTGTCTATTAAAAAAACTTAAATGGTAACTTAAAAATATTTTTTCTTTTTTGCAAAGCACATCCAGTTACTAAATAAAGGAATTATTTAAAAAATGATGTTGAAAAATTATTATATTCAATTATTATCCATGCTTTTGAAGTCCTTTATACAATAATTTATAAATCCAGAGAGTATGTTCATATGTGTGTATGAAAATAGTGCCTCTTATGCCAAAATTTTAAAGTATTAAAAATATCAGTACAACATGCATCTTTTTTTTTGGTATATTCATGATTACCTTTTTCTGGTACTCCAGTTTTGAGAAGGATCACCATTGTTGTGCATCAGCTAACCAGTCCTTTGCAGTGTGTGAAAATTGATTTGGCTAGTTACTAATAAACTTTATGTAACTGTCAACAATTACATAAACTTAGTTGTAGCAATGAAATATCATCCAACTGCTTATTTAAGAGCATTGTTTAAGTTTATTTTTTAAAATGAATTTATTCAAATTTGAAAAATGTTAAATAGCAACAGAAATAAAGACAGCTTATCTTTCCTTCAAATATTACAAATTTTAAATGCAAAATATATATTTATAAATATAACTACAATCAAATAGAGGTAAAATACAGAAAGAAAAATAACACAAAGGTAGTAAAAAATAAAGTCTTGATTCACCTTAGCCTCCGTGTGTATTTCCTATATGACATAATTTGAAATAAAACTTACTTCTCTCCAATGTTCCCTTTGGTGGAAGCTGTGGAAGCTGTCGGCCCCTTCGTCCTGCTACTGGAGTACTTGATGGGCTTGTTTGGACAGACCCAGTACGAGGATGAGACCTACAAGATACACCATTAATATTCATTTTCAGTAGAATGAGTTAAATATTTTTAATACATTTGGCTCACATGATAGCTGTATAAGTGCAATTTTAAAAGTGGTTTAGCTGCTGAGTAAAAGGTTAAGAAAGTAGGACAAAAAAATGATATTTGAATGATTATCTAAACAGCAAAAGATGTTTATATTTTTGTGTAATATGCACACATTCACACATACATGCACACAAAAGCCTACAGTAAAATCCATGGAATTGTTAATGTAAATTAATATTCAATCCATATGAAAGCAAGCGGAGAATTCTGCAGCTCAAAAAATAAAAGGCAACATTTTACATTTCTTTCTAACGGACAGCAAAATTTCTAACTTTCCTCCTCTGATCCAAAGAGATTTTTACTCAGGCTCATATTAAATATCCTTGTATTAGAAAATATCTCATGTAACTACAAATAAAACTCAACATTTCAAAATTCAGCTAAAGAGGATGTTAATACATGATATTAGCAGTGATAGGAAGAAACTAAAAATCTACTTTCATTTATTGTCATTATGATGAACATTCCAAAAGTGATGTCTGATGGACACAAACAATTTCTCATTCTGTAGGAGAAGAACATGATAGTTATGAGGTGTATTATGTGGGGATTTACCCAGTACTCCTGATAAATGAGAAATCACAAAACAAATGTAGTCAGAACGGTTAATAAACAAACTACAATGATAGCCACACACTATTATATCCACTGAATATAAATAGTGTGCTTACATTTAGAGGGTTAGTATTGATTGTTATCAGTGATCAGCCACGGATGATAGAAGAGACCATTAGCTGCTGGGAAAATAAAATGGTGTGCTGGTGGGGCAAAGGGGAAGTTAGTCTGATTGATTTATCTTTCACCTCGATAAGGCAGGTGAAGGAGGGGCAGATCTTCCAGTCATTAATGAAGGCATCGACCTCATGAGGTTTGTATCAGGACGTTCAGTGGATCTGGAGCGGGTGGTGGTCCGCTCTAGGAGAGGCCGTTGTTCTGTTGATCTGGATCTGTGATATGGCTGTCTATCTGCTGCTTCACAATCCCTGAAATGTTAGTCAAAAAGCAGCTCAGTTGATCTTTAGTGCCCTTCTGCTATTTGGTTATGATGCATCAAACTGATTTTGAAAAAGGTAACTGTTTAAAATTATTGAGTATGTAAAGAATTTTCTTTCCTCCAACATATTCTGAGCAATTCTCACTAAACTTCTTAAGAATTTCTAAGGAACCAAAATCTGCTTTTAATAGCAATTCCCAACTAAGATAATAGGAGTTGCTCAGTATAATCAATGACAAAATAAAACTGACCATTTTCCAAGATGAATTTCCTAACTGGAACAAGTGAAATACAGGAAGCATTAGTTTAAAGAATTTCATTCCCTAACATTTTCAAAGGAGTGAAGAAAACCACATAAGCATTAATTCTTAAGGTCCTAAGTTTTAGTGTACCACCTATATATGAAAAGGCTTTCAGTATAATCATAGTAGGATAAATGACACCCAAAAATTCAAATGGAAAAATCAAAATGAGGTTATAAGAAAACAGAGCAACTCTGAAGTCTATAGTCTTACTAAACATGGCCCACAATAAAAATCACTGTGTAAAACCCTGGTTATCAGTCAATCCACATCATCTATCTCAGTACACTCTACCTATGCCAAATAATACAATTCAGAATGGGTCTTAATTGATTGAAATAATAATTGTTCTGAAACAATGTGATCTCTATGACCACAAATAAGTCCAATGCTAAAACTTAATCCTTGCTGAAAGAAATATACTTAATTTTAAGTAACCTATCATTAATTTTTGTATCCCTGGAGTCTAGCATAATGCTTTACTTATAACATGTGATCAATAAATGCTTTCTAACAATAGCTCCACATCTGTCACACAACTCTTAAAACACTAGCTCTGATGCAAGAACTCAAAAGTAATACGAACTCCAAAGTATATATCAAAACGAACTATTATTATACCCCCTCTAGTTCCCATAAAGATTACGGCCTAGGAAACCTGATGGGACAGTTCTACTCTGTCCTACAGGATACCTATGAGAGGGAGTCTACTCGATGCCACATAACAGCTGTAACCACAGAAATGGAAAGGCTTATATATTATGGACAGCAAAGCAAGCATTAGCCTCCCTCAAGACTAATGTGTCAAAGACTTTCCACTTTACCTATAAATTCTCTCTATCTTATTTTGATAATGACAAATACAGACAATTTTAAAAAATGAGGAGAAAAAACATGATTTCCCAAATTTCATGAATTATGTGGCATACATTTTTGGACCAGTAGAGATTAATGACTTTAGGAAGTGAACACTGAATTTATTCTACACTGTATCTTGTGTTGACTTGACACTTTAGGTTCATAAGGTAATAACTCAAATCATCTTTAAATTTTTAAAGTCCATGTCCAATAATAAGATTGATTTCTTAAGATAATTTTAGTATTTTTAATATAGAGTTCTAGAATAGGTTTTAAAAAATAAGATTAAATAAGTACATATACAACGTTCAATTACCAAAGAGAAAAATGAAAAAGGCAATCTCATAGTGTAAAAACTCTTAATTCTATTTTTGTTTATGAAAAATTATTTTAGAAGAAACGTCCTTTGGAAATAAATATGCTCAATATTTCATTACATGTTTTTAGTGTACATGTCTTTGTATATCTTCATAACAATACATAACCAGAATCAAAGGGATATATAAATATCTCTTAAATTCCCTAAAATCCATTCTTCAAGAGTATCAACCTCTACATTTATTTTAAGGTTTCTTATTATCTTACGGCAATCATAAACATATCTCATTATATAATATATAGCAACAATAATTTGTGGAATATCCTTGATTACCCAAACATAACATTAGGCTAATATTTCATTTATTTATGCATAATTTGATTTATTCTAATTCCATCAATCAATTTATCCAAATGGAAACTGAAATGCCAGGATATACAGTTTCACTTCTTCGGCTCTATTTAAAAATCAAAATATACGATTGTGAATGAAATTGAGATAATTATTTCAAATGTGTTGCTATGCCTTATATCCTCAAAAGGATGCTATTTACTATTTATAAAACAAGTCATTCCTTAGGAACTATCCCTCACAAAAAATATTCCTTTAGTGAAAAACTTGTTTGAAGACTGTAGTATATCTTTTAAATTTTACTTAAATTTTTCTTTCCACAAATATATGAAATAAAACTATCCAAAACAGGCATTATATGATAATTTTCAGAGTGTGAGATGAAAACACATTAATAAATGAAACATGAAAAAAATTACAGTAGAAGGTAGAAATTTCCTAGAAATGTACCACCACAGTTAAGGGGAATGAAAAGCTACCATACTTAAAAATTTGTAACACATAAAAAAGATCACGATATGTTCTTTGTCCACAATTGGGTAAGAATGGGTCTGACTACGTAAGACCTAAAGTTATTGCTAAGAAAATTGAAAGTAGCAATGCCTAAATCATCCAGTCCCATAGCAGGTTTCTTTAAGGGATCAAGATACAAAACTTGAGAGCTTTAGTGAACTTTAAGATAAGAATTTATAAATAAATTTTGAATAGAAGCAACTGAGAAGTAGAAAATAATTCATAACATTTTGCAAGACATAAAATATTTTGGTGCCTACGTGGGAGTCTGTATTTCAATATAAGTACAGTCGGCCCTCCATATCTGCAGGTTCTGCAACCTGCAGATTCAACCAACCGCAGATCAAAAAATATTCGAAAAAAAAAGAAAGTTCCAAAAAGCAAAACTTGAATCTGCCGGCGCCAATTACTACGCTAAATCCATCCGAATGAAGTGATGTGTGGGCATCCCCTGCTGTAGCCTCGTGCCATTTCACAGCTCCTCAGTCTCTCTCCAGCACTTGTTTGAGCATTGCTCACCTTGCATCTTGTTTGTTTGCTACTTGGGTTGTATTCACCCTTCGTTTCTGTGAAAAAAAAAAATGGCTCCTAAAAAGCAATTAAGTGGTCAAAGCAATCCCTCAAAAGCTAAGTGTGAGACGGTTGAGGAGAGCGAGAGGAAGGAGTTTCAGGCTGGTAAAGGATGGCTGAGTAGCTCTTTAAAGCGCTACAGCCTCAAGAACATCAAGATCAGGGGAGAATTGGCATCGGCTGATGGCCAGGTAGTATCAGCGTTCCCAGAAGACCTCAAGAAACTCACAGAAGAGAAAGGCTGCCTTCCAGAGCAAGTCTTCAGTTGTGAAGAAACAACTATTTACATAGCATTTACATTGCATTAGGTATTACAAGTAATCTAGAGATGATTCAAAGTATACAGAAGGATATGTGTAGGTTATATGCAAATACTATGCCATTTTATATAAGGGACTTGAGCATCCTCGGATTTTGGTATCCTCAGGGATCCTGGAATCAATACCCCGCAGATACCGAGGGATGACTGTAGTTCCCTTTGCAACCCTGCTTATTTACATTATTTTACCTTATGCATTTAAAAACTTAACTCTGAAAAGTGTGGCTATAGTTTGTTTTGTTTTAACCAGAATGTCAAAGAACTAAGCACATAAAAGGTTAGAAACCTCTCCTTGCAAATGCAATGTTTCTTAGACACAGAATTTGGTTGTCTTCTACAAAGTGATTTAACATCTGTCATAGAGTTCTGTATCTTTGAATAAACAAAGTATATGTTTTAATATAAGTTTTAACTAGCCCAGATTTTTTGTATGTGTCTATAATCTGGATAGACCTTGACTGCTGCTTGGCTAGTGGAAGCTATTCCAAACTGCAAGCATTTGCAGAGGATGCTGTTTAATAACTCCTCCAAAAATAGAGCTAACTCATATCAACTGACAGTATTTTAACAATAGGCAGGAAAACAATATCAATCTAACTTCAAAAGCATATAGTAATAGCACATGCAGATTATGAGAGGAAGACAGGCTGACACCAGGCCACAATAATAAAGGAAACCATTTAAATGGTCTTTGAATTTAATGTCAGTGTTTACTCATAAGAAAAATTAAAACTGAAAGAGTAATATGTTTTAGTACTTCTTTTCAGTCATTTCCAAGGGGGGAAATAATCTTACAATCATTTAGTGATGTTGATATCTTAGAATCATTTTCCCTCTCATTAGCTGCTCTTAATAGGTTTTTACAATTTCCAAGTATGTGACATAGACTTCTACTTATTTCATCACCTTTGCTACCTACTTTAGGGTCCCTACTGTCAATCAGAAGGAGCCCAGCTGGCACAACAGTTAAATGCTCAGCAGCTAACCAAAAAGTTAGTGGTTCAAACCCACCCAGCGACTCCATGGGCAAAAGATGTGGCAATCTGCTCCTATAAAGATTTAAGCCTGGAAAACCCTATGGGGCAGTTCTACTCTGTCACAAGAGGGTTGCTATGAGTCAAATTGACTCAACGGCACCTAATAAGAACAACATTCTTAATCAAAGTGCATGTGATTGATGCAAGTTACCAGGGAAGAATAGGTTAGTGGGCATTTTTTTTATCCATCACAATGATAAAACTCCAGCTTAGTGTAAGCTCAATGTACAGTAGCTCTCTAGGTATGATAAAAATAATACTAAAAAAAAAAAAAAAAAAGCCACCTGTACAATGTAGTGCTTCAAAGTAATACTAGAAACAAATGAAAACTGTTCTACAATGTAACTCATAGCTTATTGTCTATATTAAATCAGACAGACTTATTTCATGTTTGTATTATAAAGATTCCATGAGTAAATTTTTAAAAAATTTTCTTGAAACCTTTTAAAAGCAAAGCTATTGGACATGATGGTGTTTCTCTATGGAACATTTCTGTTGAGTTAAATGTAAATCCTCTGTGTTGGTTAACCATAAATGAGGCCACTCAAAAATAACAATATTTAGAGTCAGCCAAGTTAGTAACAATCTAAAATGTGAAAATGGTAACAATACACATATTGATGAGAGAAAGTATGACACCATTAATGTTGAAAGACATTACTGTTACCCACAAATGTATTTTCTCATCAAAAAGAAAAGGATTCTCTTATCCAGAGAAGTATTTTTTTAAATGTTAATTATTGGAAATAGCAAGGAGAAAAGATTAAATATTCCAATTTCCTCAAGAAAATTAGAAAAAATACAACACTGAGCAATTAAGATATATTATTAAATATGTGCATATACAAACATATAAGGAGTAAATGTCTTGAGGATGTTTTGAGCATTTTATTGACCATAATTTTCACTGTTATTTAATTATAACTTCATAAATAATAGAAACAAAACCACAAATAGGCAGGATTATGTCTCCTACAACAATTAACATGCAATAAATTAATACATCTTTAAAATGCAAATTATAAAAATCCTGAAGATGACATAATTACCACCTTCTATCTATAAAATTCTTGTTCCCATTTTCAATGGCTGTTAAATTTTAATAACATTTTGTCAGCTGCAATAAATTCAAGTTATTCCACCATGGTATTGTCCCTATATTACCATCTTTTGGACCCTCAAAAATGCCATCAAATAATATATACTTTAAAGATGTATCTCTAAAGGACTGAATTATGTATTGTTATTGTATTATATGAGCATATGTAATGAGGCATGATCTTCATATTAGTATGTCACAGTTCTATGTTCAAGTTTCACTGACCAGCTTTAAATGATTCACCAGACTTTCTTTTATTTAGCTAGTTTTACATGGATAGTGGAATAGGTATAAGGCAAGTCCCTCATATGCACTGCTGTCTGCAGCTATTAGCTGCCATTTCATAATGTTAGTCCAAATTGCAGTCAGAAGTAGCTCTAGAGACTACTAAAGAAGGATTATATGAAGATAATAACACCGGAGTAATTTGGAGCCAGTGGTGCACTGATTGTAACCATAGCAACAGTAAATCCCAACTCTAGCTCAATCCTTTATTGATTAATCCTTCCCCAACACACACACACACACACACACACACACACACACACACACACAGCCTAACAGGAAAAGAGGTGTGCTAATTTCCAGGCGTAAGTACTATTTGCCTCAGTCTCTATCGTCCTATATATAATGTCTGACATTCAATCAAAAATTAGCAGAAACAAGAAAAAGCAAGGGGGTGAGGGGGAGCTCATTTTCAAGAAACAAAGCAATCAACAGAACTAGACTCTGAGATGACACAGATGTTGTTACTATCAGTGAATTTGAAATAACTATGACTGACATGTTAAAGACTCTACTGAAAAAGATGGAAAGCATTAATGAACAGATGAGGAATTTCAGCAGACAGATGAAGACTAAAAGAAAGAATCGAATGGAAAAGCTAGAAATAACGAAGTACAATATGACAAAATGTTAATTGGAAAATTAGCTTAGAGTCAGCTTATAGAAATCTTAAATCCAAATTAAGGAGTTGGGACAGGGCTTAATTGTAAATGAGAATAATTGAAAGTTTCTGAAAAAAAAAATTTCAAGTAACACATTAAGAAGATTAACTGAACAGTAGTGTGTGGAATTAGAGTAGGAAAAGGCTTTGCCTTGATATAATAGTAGGAGAAATAGAGAAGAAAGTGTAAATGACAACCATAGAACACAGAATATACAAACAGAATGCTGGGGTTAGAAAGAATCTTAGAAGTCAGGTAATCCAATCTTATTTTAGAGTGAGCAAACTAAGGCTCACAAAAACATAGACAAAGTCATATAATTTGATATTTTCCGAGCTGGAACTGGAACTGAGGTTTTTTGTTACCAAAGCCTGTTAACTTCACTGAACTTTGAATTCTTTGATGACAGAAACAGTTTTTTGTTTTTTTTAAATAACATTTGATAAACTACTTTAGGAAATATATGTAGAAATGGATGAACCAAAGAGAAAATTTTAATACTCTCAGCTTCAGAAATAAAATTATGTTCTAGAAACAGAAACAAAAGAATTATTGAGAAGAAAGACAGTGAATTCAGATTTCGACTCAAATTTGTGAGGTATTAGAAGAATATTCTTATACAGATGCCAATCAGATAGAAATCTAACCTTCAAAGGAGAGATATTTGATAATTCACTGTACAGTGTTAGTACACCTACTCCTCACTTATTGACTACCTTGTTATCTCACATTTTGCATTTATGACAATAGTTAAAAGTATACTATCTGACTATTTTGCACATTAACAATCTATGTCTGGCTATAACTGACTTAGTCAGCTAGTGCTGCTATAACAGAAATACCACAAGTGGATGGCTTTAACAAAGAAAAATATATTTTCTCACAGTCTACTAGGCTAGAAGTCCAAATTCAGGGCATCAGCTCCGGGGGAAAGCTTTCTCTCTCTGTCAGCTCTGGAGGAAGGTCCTTGTCTTCAATCTTCCCCTGGACTAGGAGATTCTCCACACAGGAACCCCAGGCCCAAAAGATGTGCTCTGCTCCCAGCACTGCTTTCTTGGTGGTATGAAGTCCCCTACTCTCTGCTCGCTTCCCTTTCCTTTTATCTCTTTTAAGATAAAAGGTGGTGCAGGCCACACCCCAGAGAAACTCCCTTTACATTGGATCAGTGATGTGACCTTAGTAAGGGTGTTACAATCCCACCCTAATCCTCTTTAACATAAAATTACAATCACAACAAAATGGAGGACAACCACACAGTACCAGGAATCATGGCCTAACCAAGTTGACATGTACTTCTGGGGGACACAATTCAATCCATGACAATAACAAATGCTGAGGTGCGAGGCGACAGTGATGTTGGCTGTGATGGTTAAGGTTATATGTCAACTTGGCTGGGCCATGATTTCAGTGGTTTGGCAGTTATATAATGATGTAGTCATCCTCCATTTTGTAATCTGATGTGGTCATCCTCATTTTTTGTGTAACGCTGGTTTTCTCATAACAACCTGGTCTTTGGAACCTAACCATATCGATAAGTGAGGAGTGGGTGTATTTCACAAATTCATCAGTTCATTCCTTCTTTTGATACATATTTATTGAGTTCATATTACGTGCCAGGCACTGTACTAGGCCTTAGAAGTTCTGGTTGGAGCCACAAGATTTCATAAGATAAAGAAAAATGTACAGTCAAAAAGATGAGAACCTGAGAAATATGAAAGGAGTGAAAGAGACAAGAGGAGTGAAGAGAGAAAATGAGAACCAGGATAGCACTGCATTAGAAAAGCTACGAAAGAGGTGATCAATAATGTCAGAAGCAAAGAGACAACAAGGATAAACATGAATGAAAGATTGAGGCATAATAACTGGGGAGAAAACCATTTAAATAAAGTGCTGGAAGCAGAGGTTAAACTGTAAAGAAATAAGGTTTAAGAAGGCGATGAAGGAGTGGAGACAACATGTTTAAAAATACATACTCAAGAATATTGGTATAGGTTACAAATAAAAGAAAGAGAGAACTAGACCATCCTCAAGGTAGCTTGAAGGGATGGAAGAGTAGAAATACGGTATTATTAAGAAAACTTAAACAGTAATTTGTGGAGAAAACATTTCAGTAAAGAAAGAGAAATTGAAATATAAGAGAAACAAGAAATAATTAAATGGGAGGCAAATTAAGAAATTAAGACAGATTAGAGTCAGAAACACAAATAGAAGATTAATTTTGCTGGAGAAGAAAAACATTTGTAAGAGGGAAGGAAAAAATTGGTAACAACACAGAGAAATTGAGATAAAAACGTTGATAGTTCAGGAAGTGTGGGTTTTATTGTATTTACTAATAAGGGCTCTCACTAATACTTCCCAGTGAGGGTATCTATAAGAAAATAGTTCACATTCCACACAGAAATCTCATCCTTTACCATTACTCCACTAGCTTTGTTACAATTTTTTCTCATCAGAGCCCTACTCATAGCCCCAACTATCTTAAGATAAGGCCATCACTCTTTTCTTTAAACTCCATGCCATCCTTCAGCACTACTCCATACCCAGGTCAGATCCTTCCCTGGACCCTCCGCCATTTCTGGCACCAAAACTACCTCAGATAAACTTAGGGTATTTGAGGTTAGTCACTTCTATTCAAGCATCTTATCTCTGTAATTATTGGCTAGGAAGTAAAAGGCAAGCCTCATTAGCCCATGATCTCTTCTTCTTTGTAAATTCTTCACCTCCTTTGCTCTCTTCTGTACAACTTTTAACCTTCTCTAACATTTCATTCTGTTTTACGTAAGGTCGTTGAGTTGGAGCCGACTTGATGGTACCTAATAACAATTCTCTCTAGCTGTAGACTCAAGAATCCTTATTCCATTGTTAACAAATTTCTTTATACCATCAACCTTTCTGCAGAATGGCTTCTCCATATTCCTGCCATAAATAACATTCAGCTCAACCTTGCAGCCTCTGTTTCCAGTATAGTCCTCATTTGCAGAGGATACTTAATTTTTCACATTTCATGGTCCATGGGTCCAGGAAGGGAGATTGGCTTCCTATATACACTTTCAGCACTTACTGTTCCACCATAATGTGTAAAGCCCTTACTTCTATTAGGCACCACTCAGATGTAACATTCATTATTTATAAAGGTTGCTAATATCTATCTAACGTCCAATCACTATTCCTTAGTCATTGATAATTTTGGGAATTTAATGTCAGCTATCTTCTTTATTCTAATTCCTATGGTAATGCTATGAGATGTCAATGCACATGCATAAATTGCTCAACAATCTAGATCCCCAATACCTAGATTTCCATAACTTCAGTGATCCTTACCTTTTTCTGCATCAATCCCTCTCCCCCATTTCTGGAGCAAAACTGTGGATTTTAAAATGCAATAAAACAACTTTACCTCAGGAATATTAAGCTCCAATATTTCAAACTCTGATCACAACCACTAATTCTGTCTGTTGGTTGTCTCATGATCTCACTTCCACTTTACTTGATCTTTATTTTATAATTTTAGTTCCTTGATCCTATCAATTTTTCCTACTATATATCACGGTCTTTGCCTTCTTTTCTTAGCCACCCTAGACTCCAAGAATGATCATCTGAACCACTCCGTACCAGCCCCTTCAAATTCCCTTGTAAACCAAAGCTTGCTATCCAGACATTCATCAGATCCCTAACACTGACTGGTTCAATGCCATAATCTGATTTCTCTGCTACTACATCTAGGCAACAGGGTATTGCTTAAGAAAAGCACACATTTATACAGGTTGGCACCACTGTAAATTCATGGTTCCAACTTCAGTTGTGCTGGTATCACCAATAATCTTTTTTCTTATACTTAATCAGTTCCCATCACTTTTATCCAAGGACTATTTTAAACCTTCCCACTCTCAATAAAACATGCTATTCAACTTCCAGGCCTCCATCCTGGGGAATGTGTCTCAACAACAACCACCATAACCAAAAACACAGCAAGAACAAAATCGAGATAATCAAGCATAGTAATCACCTTCAATTTAACATCGTTTTGTTTAAAAACTGACTTTTATCCACCTCTCACATCTATTTGCTTCCTGTCTCAGTGGTAAATATGAGCTTCTTTTGATTCACAAATTCCATCTATGTGTTTAGCCCAATCTGCTCCTACCTCCCCTAGGACCTTTCATTTGTCCTCCCTTTTTCCTGGATTTTCAACTTATTTTTTTCCCTAAAAGATCCTTTCCTTCACTCTGTAAACACACAGAAATATTCCCTATACTAAAAGAACCCTTCTTTGACATCACATATCTCTAGTCAATATTTCTCCTCCGTACTCTCTTGGTATATATATTCATTTTCTTATCTCCTAGTCATGCCTCAGACTACTGCAATTGGCTTTTATTCCTGAATACCCTTCTGAAATCATCTTTGCTAAAAGCATCAATGACCCCGTACTTGACATATCTAAAAAGCATTTTTCATTTATTCTTTCCACTTTGATATTATTTCTTCCTTCTTGAAACTATTCTTTTATCTAGACTGATCTTGCTTTTCTCACACATCCTTCTCTGTGTCCTTCAGAAGCTCTTCTTCCTTTGTTTGCACTTAAATGTTAGTACATAAAACCTCCAAAAGATGGAACCTGTGTAAGGTGGAAACCTGTCAGAGAAGGAAAATGCAAATATTTTCCACTAAAAAGAGCAATAGAAAAGTGGTAAGACTGCACCCTGTCAAAGGCAGAAAACTTGCAAAACCTGGAAAAATAAGGCAGTTTCGTCAAGTTCCAGCTCTCACAGGTTTCACTGTATTTCCCAATCTGACAAAAATTCCTTAACTCTCATTTCATAGGCTAATTCTCTGGCTGATATCACTTTCTTTTTTGCAGTTACTTTTCATTAATTGTGAATCTACTCCCAAATTGCTTTCTGTAGCCTACAGTTCTTTAAGCCTCAAAATTATTTGTCTTACTCCTTGCTAGAGGTTTTCCCTTGGCACTCTCAAAAGCATCTAAATCTCAATAATTCCAAAACTGAACTTGTCTCACACATAAATTGTTTCTCCCCTAACAAATGTCCCACCTTGGTGTGGTACCAATGCACCCAATTACCCTTTCTATAAAACTAGACTTTTTCTTCTCTCCCTCAACACTCTAATCCAATCATTTACCAAGTATTACTGATTTTACTTGATTTAAATCTGTCATCTTTTTCTCTAGTGTTACATACATTCATTACCTTTTTCAGGACCTCATGAGCTTTTGCTGCCCTGCTGTTGTTAGAAGCCATCCAGTCGGCTCCAACACATGGCAACATTATGTATAACGAATGAAACATTACTCGCTCTGCTGCCCTAGACCAAGGCAAATGCCTGAATACATATGTTTCTTTTCCACACCTTTTTCTCCTCAAATCTACCATCCACATAGTCTCTAGAGTGATTCTAAAATGAAAATGTTATCATAGCCATCTCTTAATTAAAACCCTTCAGGTTTATCATAAAGATCTTAGGAGAGGTAGGTAAGCATCCGTAGTCTTAATATGTAAGTTCCTTAACAGAACCTACAAGGTTCTTCATGATTGGAACCTGCTCTATCATTCCAGATTCATTTCTTACTACTCCTTGCCTTGTGGATAATACTCCAACAGCAGTAAAATATGGTGTTTATTACTTCAGCGATTTTGCTTATACATTTTTCTAAAATTCCACTTGCATCCTACTGCACCTCTACATAACTCCAAGTAATTCTGACTTATCCTTAAAGACATAGCCTAGTTGTTATCTCCCTCATGAAACCTTTACATAAAAATCCACCCCCAGCTGCCAGTGTCAATGTCAGTGATCCCTTAATATGTTTTGTAAAGCTCTAATATTGTGTATTACATACTATACTATTTGGTTATTTGTTTGAAATCCCCATAAATTTAGGAGTTATTTACTGACTATAACTTATATATCTCTAAAAATCTACACTATGACCAGCATATGGTAGGAGTTCAAAAACTATTTGACACATGGTAGCCAGAGTAATCATTTAGAAATCTAAATGAAATCACATTACTAGCTTGACTGTTCTCCAATAGCTTCAAATAACACTGAGGATTAAATCCAAAGGCTTTCTGTGGCCTACAATATATGGTCCATGCCCACCACTGCAATTACATTTCCTGCAATGTTCCCCTTTGCTCAATCTGCTTGAGCCCACTCCTTGTACTTGTTTCCTGAAACTTGCCAAGCTTGTTTACTGCCTCGAGGACTTTGCACTTTCCACCGCTTATCCTACTTTTTTTCATAGTATTTATTTCTATTTGCAATTATATACTTGTTGATTTGTTCATTGTTCAATATCAGGATATAAGCTCTGTGTGTGTACCTCAGCTCTGAGTACACTGCTTGGCATGTAATAAATACTTAATAAATAT
>NW_004443945.1:14172567-14205375 GCF_000243295.1 Trichechus manatus latirostris
AATAATTATTTATCACCGAAAATTTGACACTTTTTATTCTAAGCTTTACAGTTGAAATAATCTATTACTCTGAATTTACATTAAGGGGAATTATTATAAATTAGTGCTGGAGTGCAATGAACATTATCAGACCTTTAAAGCCTATACCTATCCTGATGAAAGAGGTCAATTCTTACTAAGGTCAAATAATACTAATGTGTCAATAATCTCATTTAGCTTATTTTCTTGACATTTGGGAAACTAAATTAAAGCAATGCTTGATAGAGGTACTAATTTGCATAACTAGGCTTTTTTGTTGTTTCAATAGCTTATATGTAGGTAAGAAAAGAGAGGTGTAAAGAATTCCTGAAATTTGCTTTGCAGTTAACTTGGCAAATAAAAAAGAAGATCAGATGTTAGCTGGTATATGGGAAAATTACTACAAAATATTAATAAAGGGCAGCAAATATTCCTTCTAAATATGTTTGTTTAAAAGTTGAGTATGTTTTAAAATGCACAATGAATCAGAGGTAAGTTTGTATTGTTCAGTATAAACTAACCTCATGTAACTAAAAACAAAGTTTGGATTCTTAATGTTAGCTAATATTTCCTGAAGTAATATTTAAAAAGTTTGGTAAACATTATTTCAGTCTCTGTTACTCTGTTCCAAAGAGATTGCAGTCGTAAATTTTTCATTTTACAATCTTGGGATAGAGAGATCAGTGCAGACCTAAATTCTTCTGATGGACTGGTCATAGTTTGGGGATGCCGTGTTGAGTTTACTACTTTCATTACATTCATAAAATTCTCAGAGATCATACAGGTACACAATGGCCCACTCTGAGCTATTAACACATATTTACCCCCAGAACAACTCCCAGATCATGAGAGTATATGCTACCTTGAAAGCTGGTGTGGGAAAATGGAAATCTAAAAAGTTGATTCCACTTTCTTCTTTTTTCACAACCTTCAATAAAGAGGTCACTTCTCCTTTAAGCGTCCAATTATTCTGAATCAAATACGAGAATTAGGGAGAATGCAGATAACAGAGTTCAAAAAAAATTTTTTTGCAAGAGAAAGGGATTGATCTAGAATTGAATTTTTGACAAATAGATAACAGAAGAACAATTCAGCAATGGAACTAAGGATAGTTCTGAGAATGGATTCAACCTCTGGATATATAAGAAGATAAAGACAAGTGGACACAAATGGAAAGTAAATAGAGTGGTTAAGAGAGTGGAGTTCTCAACAGAAATAAAAGAATGAGTGAGGTAAAAATAACTCAGCGCAAGAGTAAGAAAGAAACGTGCAGTGCTGGTCCAAGAGTATAGTGTCTGAATTAAGATTTCAGCAGTGGAACAATTTCAAGTGATGATAAGCTTCAGAGTATGGCCATGAGAGTGAATGACTGAAGCAGAATTGGAAGTAAGGCTCACTAGATTTGAGATAGTTAAGAAAGTGAGTGGGTGCTCAATAGATCATTCAGGTGAATACTGATGTTACCTGGGCTGATAGAAGGAATTAGAATGAACAGGAAGATTAAGCCAGGTTTTAAAATATTCAGTGAATACATAAGTGAGTAAATAACCAAAAGGTCAACAGATGACAATAACGTGGAAGGGTAACAGGTGATTTTACTTAGTGGCATTAGATACAAAGGAACAGGAGTTAAATTAAGGGTGGGATTCAGAGAACTTTATGGAAATAAATAACAGGAGAATGGACAGATGACTAGACAAACTGTTATATCTTCAATAGATGCTAAAAAAAAAAGAAAATCAGTCCCAGAATCTCATAGTGGATTGAGTGGGGGGATCAAAGGACTGAGTGAAATGGAAATGTGAAATTCTCCACAAATCCAGAGTTATCTACTATGACCAAGGAGTAGCTCATAGCCATCTCTGACAAGGTAACTACAGTCCAATCAGTACAACCTAAGCACTGACTCCCTTGCTAGGGGAGAGGGAGAGAGTGAAAAAACAAAGGGTCAAATCATTTTTTAAAAAAGCAAGGGAAGGAAACGTTAAACTTAAAATTCAGTCTAGTGTTCACTACTTCTGTGGAAAAGGCATAGGATGCAGTAGGCAAGGAGTGTACATGTAGATGCAAGGTTTATAACCAGGTGTTCTGGTTCTCGATTTGGGTACTAGATTCATGGCTGTTCATTTTATTCTTACACTATAACTTACAAAATTCTTTTGTATGCAGCCAAGCCATAATGATTAAAGATAATATATTTTAAAAATAATTAAAGAACTTTATTCTTATAAAATCTTCTCAAATTGTTTAGAGGGAGGTGAACACTAGATACACAAATTGGAATCATTTAAGTGATAGCAAATCTTACAGTAAGATATCTGATAACTTGTTTTCTGAAACTGACTTTCCTGTGTTTTAATATAAACATTAATGATCGTGTGTTTCCTGACCACAACCCAAACGCTGGTACAGAAAGACAATTCAGAAATGTCTCCTTCAAAATTGGTCATTTAGGCTAAGGCTGAAAATTGGGTAAGCATATGAAACTGACAACCAACTTAGAGCTGATAAGAATTGATTCCATTTATGTTGGTGAACTGAAAGAATAAAGTGAAGCAGACAATCTATTTATTGATAACTGAGCCTTGAATGTACTAAAAAAAAATACAGTCCTTATGCCAAAAAAAAAAAAAATGGTAATGAGTATATGCTTTTAACTTTCATTGAAATGAAGAGATACAAAAGTAGGTGGAATAAGCCTATAATCAATAATGTCACATTCATGGTACACACCCTGAGAAAAGTCATAGCCAACTATCAGGATATAGTTATCTAACTACTTTTTCACATTTTTTGGAAGCTAAATATGTAATCACTCAAACAAAAAATACACAGAATCTGAATGTAATACACAGCAACAATAAAAATAGAAGACAAAACAAAAAATAAAGAATTACTTAGAATTGAAGCAAAAATGACAAAACAGACTGAGAAAATGCAAAACAAAATTAAATATTAAAAAATCACTGTCAAATAATTAAACTGGAAGACACTAAATTTCAATTCCATTCACTGAAAGACATAAAAAACATGGCTTATTAGGAACTTATTGTTGATGTGCTCTCTTACCCTTGCTCCCACATTTATCCACATGAATTCGATTCTTAGAATTTAAGCATTAGTTTTCAATTATTTTTTCTAAACTCTTTTATTATCAACTCTTCATTAATTAAATTAATGGGGATAAAGGGGGTCACAGATAACTCCAAACCACTATGAAACAAAAGCAGTCTGGGTGATTAAGTAAGGCACATATATTTGTTATCTATACTAGCTGAAGCCACCACCACATTATCATTGCCATTTTCTTCTCTGCACAAAAAGCCACAAAATTATGTCATTTATCTAGTTCAAATCCTTAAGATACATATAGTGTCGAGAACATTGCGGAGTTCAGAGACTTTCTTTCTCTTCTCTTTCTAGTCAACTCCCCCTTCTGCTAAATGCCAGGTGGTTGATATTTCCCTCCAATATAAATTATATTTCCTCAGAGTATTGGAGCTGTACTATGATTCAGTGCAAATCCTCACTTTGAAAAGAGGAGTGGTGGTAGGATAGAAATGAATAAGGATTTCCCCATAGACCCAGGATTCTCCACAAACCCAGGGTCATCTACTATGACCAAGGAGTAGATTGCAGCCATCTTTGACAAGGCAACCACAGTCCAATCAGTACAACCTAAGCACTTCATTGACTGACTCCCCTCCTGGCGGGGAGAGGAAGGGGGTAAGCGGAAGTACAAACCAATCACTGCTGTCTAATTATCTGATTACGAACTCTGCAGAGGATGGTGGGAAGTTAACTATGGCTAATTTTAATTTTACTATTACTCTATCCTCTAGATAATCAGGAGTTAATATAAATATTGGTGAACTAATTCTCTTGGATAGCACTAACTCATCAAAGAAAAGCTGTATTTTTAACATTTTATTACAATTAAAGTGTTTATATATGTTTTACTTCCTACTTTTTATAAGGGTAATATTTCTATATTCTATTTATATATATATACATATATATATATATATATATATATACACATACATATACACACGTAACAGAAATGTAAGTGGATTGTATCACATCAGTAGACAGGCACATGCAACTCTACAGACTCAATTGTAAGAAAAATATACCTGCCATCCCTGTGATGATGCTCAATGGTCTGCCTGTATCTGGAGCGAGGTAGAGTAAGAAAATGACTGCAAGCGTGGCAGAAACAAGAATATAAATGAGATTCAGGAAAGAAATGAAAAAGGTATAGCTTAATTTTAAAAGGTGAGATTCAAAATAGATAAGTAGATAGTAAGCAAAGCAAATGAAAATTGTTACTGAAAAGCTTGCCTCCTCCTCTCAATGTCCATTATAATATGGCAGTGCTAAGGGTTAACATACTCTAAAATAAAATACAACAAAAAATACAACCAATTGAGATTTTAAAAAATCATATTTCAAAATAAAATCTCTTCAATTATCACTCAAACATCTTCAGCACCATCTGGAAAATGTTATATGATAGAGATTGTTTCCCATTATTAGGAGGAAAGGTGAGAGGAGAAAAATAACAGAATAACCAAAATGTTTAAGAAAGAAATAATAAAAGAGGTAAATTCTAATACTTATAATAATTATAAAACATTATGAGGTAAACCTTTCTCTTTCAATCATTAACAATGAAAAATTACTGCAAGAGATTTTAAAATTTCCATTGAATAAAGAACAAACTGATACAAATTGTTTTTTAACAGGTTATTAATTTTATTCTTAATTCTATCAGATGCAATACATTTTATCATTCACTACGTTTATTACACTGCATGCTGCTGGCTCTGCTACATTTCATGCCTCATGACTACCATAATCCATCAATGCAGCACACAGACCTTTGCCCACTTACAGCTCATTTTCTCCTTTCAATAGCACTAATTTGTACTTACATTATACAGTATTTACTTTAACTAATTGAACATTTTCTACTTTCTTAAAACCTTTAATAACAAAACACTTAATTTAGGCAAATAATCACTGTTTCATTAAAAATGAAAACCAACCTGGAACTCTGTTACTTCCACATTTCTACCTCTAAATACTGAGTAAATATATACTTAAGTCTTCACTTGCTCTTTTCTTCCCCATCAAAGGAAGAAATGCTCTACTTGTAATCCTGCTTCCCACATAACCTTGCTTCATTCCATATGATCTTGCTTCATTCATTATTCTGTCTTGCTTTCCCTTCTTCAACTGCACTTACTCTTAAAAATAAAATCTTCGCTAAGCTTGCTTTTTCTCTCAGGACATCATCTCTCTCACCTTCAGAATCAACTCGACGGCAATGGTTGTTGTTTTTTTGGTTTAATGTCCCTTCAGGAGCCCAGGCAGTGCAGTGATTAAGTGCTCAGCTACTACAGAAAGGTTGGCGGTTTGAATCCACCTGCCACTCCTTGGGAAAAAGATGTGGCAGTTTGCTTCCATAAAGATTACAACTTTGGAAACCCTATGGGGCAGTTCTATCTTGTCCTATAGGGTTACTATGAGTCAGAATCGACTTGATGGGAATGGGTTTTTTTAATGTCCCTTCTATACTTATTTAACCCCTTGTGGAACTTCAACTATTCCTCTTCTTATAATCCCAGTTTCAACTAATGACTTAATAAACCAAGATTAAAAATCTCAGAATTTTTTTTAACTCCTCCATTTATCTTATTTTCTACATAAAATTAATTTATAATCTTTGCTGGTTCTAATTCATAAATAACTCAAATTTGTCCCTTCTTTTCCTTTTCTCCTGTCACTACCTTGTATCAGGCCATCATCATGTTTTACCATATCTATTGAAATAACCTTCTGTTAGGTTTCCCTACCTTCAGATCCTAGTCCTCTCCTGACCCAATCCATTCTGCACCCTGTCTACAGAAGTATATTTGCAAATTATGTCTCTGATCATGTAGGTACATTGCTCAAAATCTTTAATAGCTCCCTATTTTAAAAAACATAGGTATAAATTCCTTAAAATGATATTCAAATTAGGTTCCAATCTAATGTCAATCTTCATCTCCTATCACTTCCCATCTCCCATATCACAGCCTTCTATCTAAGCACTCCAGAATAAATCAGACTCTCTAAATGCATCACATACTTTCTTGATTTCAAGACTTTGTTCAAGCTCATTACTCTTCCAAGAATGTCTATTACCCCCTTTCTCCACATTCTTGCCTCTCAAAATCCTACTCAATCTTTAAAGTCTAACTTGTCTTTGGAGCCTTGAATACACCCAAAAAAGTAAATTTCTCTCCAATCTGTTCAAATAATATTAAACTTCTGCCCTTCTGTATTTTATAACTAGTTGGTATATGATCATCTATATATCTAGGCCAGAATAATACCATTTTAAAAATCTTTGTGCACAATGGGTGACACACTCAATAAATATATTTTGAGTTGAACTAAAAAGAAAAAAAAAGAATTATACCAATTTCATGATGAATCTACTTTCCAAAGAGAGCAGTGGTTCACATAATCATAGAGGCATTCTAGATATGTAAATCACAGAAGATTATAAGCCTATGTAGTATAAGCAATTAAGGAAACAGAGTACCAAAAATGTCATTCTTGGCTTTACAAAGAGTGGAAATAATACCAAACAGTTGTGATGTTGGAATTTGTTGCTTAAAAAAGAAACTTATTTCTTGAAAATTACTTAAGAGTAACAGAAAATGTGCAAATTTCAGAGCTTGTGAAAACTTACAAATTCATAGAATGTATCATCACTTAATTTCTAATTTTTCATGGAAGAGGCTTATAATTAATTTTGTCCCTATAAAGCCAAAGAAAATATTAAGCAAGAATCATCTTCATCAATTATCAGTTTTATTTCCCTCACCAATCTCTATAGTCATGTTATGGTTCTTAACCTTATTTGTTTATGATTCCCCAAGTATGAAAAGTATATATGAATATAAAGTATATAAAGTATATATGAATATTACACAAATTAACCATACTATTTCAGCAAGGCATACACCTCTGAAATCCAGCCAAAGTCCACAGATGCATCCAAGGTTGTTTGCTACATCCACTTAATACAGCTTAAAAATATTACACACTTCTCCATTAAACCATGTTTATTTTTCTTCTAAAATTAACAAACACTGTAGTCTGAGCAATGGATTGTGTTGAGTTAAACAAATAAGTAAGTTATATTTTAAAATTACATTTAATCCACTCTGTCTCAAATATTTTAAAAATTGACCAGTAATTCACTGTAAAAAAACAGAAAACTAACAAAGGTATTAAAATTTAAAAAATTAAAAATAAATGTTAAAAAATGAAATAAAGAAGTTCCAGATTCTAAGAATGATAAAATATTATTAAAAAACCAAACTAGATTACCAATCCACTTTCTAGATATGCTTTAATTCTTATTAGATAATATAACCTTTAAAGACAACACAAAATGATATTTATAATGAATTATTCTTTACATTGTATTTATTCTGAATGTTCCTTTTAGGAAATTCCAAATATAAAATATCCCATCCTTAAGCAAACCTGTAGTTTCCAAAAGCTAAGCTTCCAACCCTAAATTAATACAAATCTTTCTGTTCCATGTCTTCAATATTGTTAATGTTATGTTGACTAAGCAGTTCCTCAAAAATACTTGGAGTGATTTAACTATCTTAAAATATGCCCCTGAAATGTAATCAAATGTATTGTTTTGTAACATAAACCTTCTTTTAAAATTTACTTTCTGTATAATTTTAACATTTCAGAGATGTGTTTCCCTCAGAGTTGATAGCTGAATGGGTCAAACAGATGAATCCTTTTCATGAAATAGATATGAGTATGTTTTACAATTTTGGATGGATGGTTACCTGATAAACAGTAGAGAAAGCGCATAAGTGTGTAAAATACCACAGAAGTCCAGATAATGGAACATTCTGCCTTTAGAATATATCAATTAAATGCACAGAAAAGAGTTTATAAAGAAATATATCTTCTTCCAGCATTAATTATATTTTTTTCTTAATATGCTAAAAGTATACTCCATGAAATTAATCGCACCCAATATATTTTGGCCTCTGGGATAAAGACATAAAAATGCATGTTTCAGGATATCTCTGAGATGTGATGGAAATACTATTATAATATTAAATTAACTTATGTAAATGAAAATCTGTCGGAATGATTTCTAACATTAAAGCCACATAGTCTGGACAAGGTGAAGGATGCCTCTAGTTGTAGCAGTTACCAGGATCTACCAGAGAAAAATTGGTACAAAAAGTGGAAGTAGGGGGAGGAAAAGAGCGATGTCCATTGGAATTCATTATACTGGCTATATATCTCTACATCTAGATTTCTGAATTACTTGTAATGAAGTTGTTTCCTTTCCAACGCAAAACAGGATTTTGACTAATGGATAATGAAGTGAGATGTGCAAAGGAACAAAGATCCAGTTAAATTTTGATACATAATTCTTTTTATAGTACCTATAAGAAAAGGACATGAATATTGTATTGCCTCCTTACACCACTTAAATTTAATCAGGTACTATAAATTAATATCAAATAACATCATTTCTCACCCAATATAGCCAAAGTAAAAGCCATTGTCTTCATGCACAACTTCCCAAAATGTCCCCAAATCCTTCAGTCTTTGTACTGGGCCTTTGTGATGTATAGGTGTGTTCTGTCTATCTCTGCTCTTGTTCTTGCCTGAACAAACATGCCCATTTTTCAAGGTCCAACTCATGTGCTACATTCTCTACAAAGTTACCTGAATTAACTGATTTCTCTGTTTTTCTACTTACTTGGTAAGCACATTAAAATGTGAATTATTTGCAAACCAAAAGATCCTTTTAAAATGTTAAAGGTAAGGCATATTTTCTGAGTACATACTATGCAACTGGAGGTAGTGTCATTTAATCCACAAAACAACCTCATAAAGTTGGCATTAATATTCTAACTTTATAGATAAGGAAATCAAGTGTCAAAGAGGTTAATTTTCCCAAAGATACACCGCTAGAAAATGGTGAAATCCAGATTCAAACCCCAGGCCATCTGGCTCTGAAGCCTACGTTACTGAAAAAGAGCATATTCAATAAAATAGTATTCTAACCCAGTGCATCCACTTCTTACTGACAAGAAAGTTTAATAACACCTTTCAAAATACCTAAATTATACTTACATATCAAAGGAAACTCTCTTTTAGATTTGCAATCAACTGTATTGACTCTATAAAATGCTGTTCAGTAGAATTCACTGTCAGAGTTTTAGAACATCCTTATCTTCTAAATAGTACAAAAATTTTACAGTGTCTTTAGATGAATTCTATTATTGAAAACCTTTTGGAATATTAGCATAACACAAAAATCAAGGACCCATTGTTTAATAATGTGATAGACTACCTCAATGGATCATACTGTGCTTTTAAATTTTTTCAGTCCTTATGTTAATAAATAATTATAGCAGATCATTTAAAAATAATATATAAGAAATGGATTTATATTACTATTTAAATATGATTTTATTTTACTTATTCCAAAAAAAAAAAAAAATTAAGGCAGGTCACAATTAAGAGTAATTATTTATGATCTGGAAATCTATATCACTCTACAAAAGTAAGGAAATCATGTGGCTGAATAGTCCCAAAACTTCGAAAGATAATTACTTGAAGATTTTGCTAAGCAAAAGGTTCATGGAATCATAAAATAAACAAGAAAAATATAATGACATATTTCAGTTAAGGACTGCATCAGCTAATACCAAGATGAGTCATCAAGGCTTTAACAGCAAATTTTGTTGCCATCAATCCTTGGGCCTTTTGACTTAAAATACTGATAAAAGATCACGTGTTTCCTGTTATAGCGAATATTTTTGTTCGTAAGTCTAAGTTTAAAGTGTAAAATTTTAAGGAGTGAGATTAATTTTATTCTGTTGTCTCAGACATGAGGCCATATTACCTTGCTTTCAAAGAAAATATCAAAGTCTATTTTCTATTAAAATAAACAGTTTACATAAACTTGAAGGACCTAAGTCATTTCAGAGATTTCCTCTCTCACCATTTTCATTATCAAACCTTCAATGAAGAGAGTTTTCAACTTGCTATATAAATAATTTCCAGAAATGATCAAGCTCATTAGAATCATAGTAGTAACTAAAATACCCACTCAACCACCCTAATGTGACTCCTTCCAAACTCCTAATCATGCCAACAGTTATCCTTTCACTATTATTGTACTTCACAAGCATCAATTTCTACAGGTAGCATGTCTATAATTAACTCTAAAGACACAGGTCACTATGAAATAATGAAACAAACTGAAAAGAAATAAAATACATTAACTTTCACTTGACACTAATATTGATATGAATTTAGTGTCTTCTAATTTCTTCTTAAATGTCAGGCACAAAAAGTCAATACTTGTTTGACACTGTTGAAGACTAACTTCTTAGACTTTTTTTGGAGAAATGTACTGAAACACAATGAACTGAAAACAACCCTGGCTTTAGAGAGAACAATTAAATTTATAAATATTAAAAGCAACTTCTCTATCAGTTGATTTAAAAACCTCCAAATGTTTTCCTAAAATTGGTTTAGGATGGATACAAAGAGACTTCTGAGTTCCCTCATTATTTTATTATAATATTCTCTGAATAGTAAATTCAGTTTTCTTTCTTAATCCTTATCTTAAACTCATTTTATAGTTTGGGAACAATATAATAGTATTCATTTTACGTATGGCAGCATAAATTAGAAGGGTTCATCGATTTGCCTAATTTAAAAATAATAGTAGTAATTAATGGAAGCATTGTTACATACCATGTTACTTTCAGGCTTGTCACACTTAATAGAACAAATTCAGCGAATTCTTCTAAATACAGGATAAAAAGTTTACTAAAAGCCACGAGGAAAAACCTCTTGATGAATCATGGCAAACTAATTGCTAAACAAACCACACTCTGTTCTCAATATACATATATAGTATATAGTCACACTGATTCCCTGATAAACATAAAAGACTTTTAAATTTATTGCCTCATGAAAGTATATGTGTGTGTGCACATGTGTGTGTGTAATAATTGGTTATGATAAGGTAAGAAAATTGAAACGTCTTGTTTCCATTATAATTATTATTATAACTCCACGCGCAAGTTCACTAACTTAATTGGTTTTATTTAACCAAGGACCCAAATTGCAAACAAGATGATTTTGTTTTTTTCTTACCAAAATAAAAAAGTTGCTTTTTTTTTTTTTTATGAATGTGGTCAGTGTAAAGGAAAAATGTGGTTTCAGAAACTCAGATCAAGGAATGCCCACGTTCAGGATGAAAATATTTTATGGTAACACCTTCTGAAGGCAGTGATTATAATAGGGTCTAATAGTATTTAATCATATTTACCTGTCTCTCTCTGGAGAATAATGCTCATCCACGACACGATGTCTATCCATTCGGCTAATTGTATTATAATGTCCGGTAGAAGAGCGTGTCCCTCGAAGTCCCTGTTCCACATTCCGACTGAAATAGCAAGATTTACTAAATATCTTAGTGAATCAAAACCATATATTACATTAATAAATGAGGTTTATTAATATGATAAAGATACTAGAAAAAGATAAAGTCATTGTAATGCCAAGTACAAGTTTTTTGTTTTTACTAATTTCACCCCTAGGTAAATAGGTATCAATTTCAACTGGAGGCTCAGAGTTAAGCTGGGATAGTGTTAAGTGGCTATAACAGAGAAAAGACATACAGCGAGTCCAAAGTAATCTAACGTCAGTGGGGAAAGAGATAAGGAACATCATCAAACATATTAATGGATGACTTCCAGGTCTCAAGCTTGGGCAGAGGTAGTGATATTCAATGATATATGGAAGACTAGATTTGTGTGGAGAAAGTGAGTTCAGTGTTAGACATGTTTGTTTACATGGCCTAGAGCGACAGAGGTAGAGATGCCTCATAGGTGGCTGGACATAAATTCAGAGCTCAGGAGAATAACTCAATCTGTCACTTCTCACCATCTCCCCTGTCAGCACCCTAGTCCAAACTACCATCCTCCTGCCTATACTGTAGCAATAGCTACCTAAGTAGTCTCTTGCTTCAACTTTTACTCCCATCCACCACCATAAACAGTGGCCCATTAAAACATAAGAAAGATTATGGCATGGCATGTTATAAAATGTAAGGTAGGAATCTAGTTTTTAATTTTATTCCATATGATGAGCTAATCTTTCTATCCTTTTCAATCCATCCTTTCCACATTAATTTGTGGTGCCACAGTTATCATACATCAAGTTCCATATAACTATAATTATATTTATATTGTGCTTACTAGCCTGTTCAATAGGTCTATTTTGCTGCTACTGTTCAAGTTCCATTCTGCTCTTAATTACAATGACTTGGTGGTAAATTTATGCCTTCTTTTTCAAAACAAATTTAATTATTCATGTACTTTTATCCTTCCATATAAATTCTAGAATAATATTGTCAAGTTTATAAAAATCTCAGATAGAATTTTGATATAGCATTAAACTTACAGGTTAATTTGGGGAGAATTGGTATCTTTATTATATGGAGTAATTCTACCCACAAATATGGCATATCTCTCATTTACTCCTTACATAAAGTTTTACATTTACTCTATAAAGATCATGTGAATTTTTAATAAGATCAGTTGCTAGATATTTTATACTTTGTGTTGCTTTCGGGAATAGTGCTTTGTGTCCTATTATATTTTCTAATTCTTTATTATTCATTTTAAAAGTTGACCATATGGCCAATAATTTTGCAAAACTTCCATGTTAATTCTAATGGTATATTGATTATATTGGATTTTCTATGTAGATAATCATATCTTGTTCAAATTCCTTTGGGCAAAGCACAAACTGTATTAATTCAAAGTGGTGGTACTGATTTACCTTCTAAATTTAGTGTTCTTTTTTTTCCAGAATAAAATATCTTTATTTGGTCTTTATGACATTATTGACACTGAATTCAAATACTTACCAATTGAAATTGTGATCCCATTTTTCTTCTGGTTTATATATAACTATTATATTTTTTCATGCCTCTGGTTTTATACTCTGTATTTTTTTGCATTTAAGTATGTTGTTTTTAAACAACATATTAGTGGATCTTGTTTGGGGGATGATGATTGTTGACTGCTTTTTAAGATCCAAACAGAAGTCTCCACAATTGATAAATGATGATTTCTTTGAGCTACCATTCTGCCCTGGATTGCCTACTTCCACACTTCATTTTAATGACAGAATAAATTTTTTATGTTTCAGCTCCTGTTATATGGCAATTATATGCACTTGAATCTAATCTAAAACCTATGCCTATCACTGTAGAAGTGTTCAAATTTTCTTTCCCTGATTTAGAAGTCGTGCATTCTTTATTTTTTTAATGGGCAAGGGTTTAATTTACTAAAATTACAAATTCAAAACCTAGTATTTCTTAAACTTTAAATTTCAGATTATGTTTATAACATTTTAGCAATCATGCGTCAGAAGACTGAATAACTCTGGCCCCATTTCCAAACTTAGTTAATTCAATATCTTCAAACTTTTTAAGCTATGTCTATAAACTTAATAATAGATTTTCTTTTTAATTTCTTCAATTGTCTGAATTAAGTATACTCTGAATCGAAATTGACTCGACAGCAATGGGTTTGGTTTTTTTTTCCAAGTACTTAATAATTCTTATAAATCAAATATACACACAATAAATCTAAAGTTCTCTTAGCCATGTATGAAGTTAGTAAACTTACAATTACAACTTCTAAGTCTAAAACAAAATAAATTATTCACTTAAAACAGGAATTGTAAGTTTGTCACTCAAAACAGTCCAAATTTTCTTAAATACTGCAAGTATAGGCAGTCCCCAAGTTATGAATGAGATCCATTCCTAACTGTGCCTTTAAGTCGAATTTGTAGGTAAGTTAGAACAGGTGTACATGGTTCTTATTTAGCTTTACTTTGGTGCAATAAAAGGCTGGAAGCCTTTTCAATGATTTAAAAGCTGCAGGTGCAGCAAGTGAAGGTGATTGTGATGAAGAATTTATTCCAAGTAGGGGCTGGTTCAATTGTTTCAAAGTGAGGGCAAATTTACACGATATTAAACGGCAAGTATGAGTCGTCCGTAAGGCAGACATTTGTGACTCGGGGACTGCCTATACATAAAATGTGAATTACGCACATATTTCTTGTTAGCTCCATTATATTATTTCCATGGTTTTTACTCCACTAAGCCTCTCTACAACTATGTTGATCAGAAATTTCCACCAGGCATAAGACCTGGAGCTGCAGACTTTCCAAGCCATTCTTCTCACTGTCCATCAATCTTTCTAGTCTTCTGATGATTATTTCAAACTTTAAAGACCCATTAGGTGTGTATGGTTTTCTATTTCTTAAATGATCAATATCTGTATTACCAGTGATTATAATTAGCTGGTTCTAACCAGATATGCTCAATATTAATATATGATTAAAACCTGGTTTCTCTCAATATTAAACTATTTAATATTAATATTTAATATCCTATTAAATATTAAATTTTAAACTATCACAGTAAATTAATATGTAAAGCATCCAAATTTACAAAGCAATCCATTTTTGATATTATTCTCATTACCCAGGTTATTGAATAGGATTTTTGTTTTTCCTTAATTTCCCAACAAGAATTTACTATCTTTAGAGACCTTTAATGATAGTTTACAGTAAACAGACCTGTAGTACAATTCTACACACAAAATTACATGATATCTTACCTTTGTGGAGGAGGGACACTGGGTGACCATGATCTAGTTCTTCCTATTACATCTACTCGGTGGGGAGACCCTGATGGTGAACAATGGTTTGATGACATTACTTGTTCCGGCACTGATAATGTTGAGCTCTGAAGATCTCGACCATTGTGTCGATAGTCTAAAGGTGGAAAGATTAAAATTGAAGTTATCTACACTAAACTCTTTGTGTATTTTGTACTTTACTAAAAAAAAAAGAAGTTGGTAAAGTTGAAAAGCTTTTAATATATTAAATGCAAATCATAACATATATATAATACTAAGACAAAATAATATGTTGCAAACACATAAATCAAAAAAGAATGACAAATATTTGGATGGCTACTATAGCCAAGGTAGTATGCTGGGTAGAGTAAGACTTATATACCCTAACATACAGAGTAAATATTTTATATACACTTACATATAGAGTAAAACTTTTATATACCCTTATCTTCAATAAAACCAAGTTTATTCTAAAAATATACTTTTATCTCTTCAATGACCTAGAAATACTTCTAATACTTCTCAAAAATTATAGATATTCAAATTAATTTCACAAAAAGTTCTTAAAAGTTTATAGTTATGTCTATAAGAGATAAACAATATTCAAACACACTGATTATTACTTGAAGTACATGTGTAAACTGCTCTTCTTCAAGTATTTGACAGAGTTGAGATACCACTGAAATCCGATACTAAAAGTATGGCAAATCTTACTTTTATATAGGAGTCCATTATGTTGACATACTTAGAGAATGCATATTAGAAGAGATAAAATGAGTCCTTGAAAGCAATTAGAATTTTGACAGATGGGAAAAAATTAGAAGGAATTTTAAGTTGGTAGAAAAACAATCTACCAATAATTTAATTTTAAATTTAAAAATTTAAAAACAATTTAATCTGGTGCAGCAGTGGGAAAATAAGTAAAAAAGGTAAGTTTGACCCAAGTTGTGTACCTCTAAAATATCATTAAGTATGTAATGGAAAGAATTAGAAGTTTCTGAGCAGGAAGTGATATATTACCACCATCATCATCTTCATCGCGTTCATCATGGCTACTATATAAGGGCAATTCCCTGGAGAAGGGGTCAGTTGTGCATTGGCAAACAACACTCATAGCAGCTGGGCATGAGTAAACCAGCTAATAAAGGAAATCTGGCTTAGGCACCAATAGTGTCCACTACAACTACCAAATAATAGCAGCTGAATGCAAAGTACACTAGCACAGTTGGATGAAGCAAACCAGAGAAATACAGAATTGTATACGATGTCTATTCATCCTGTATTTTTCCCCTTGTCTCATTTTGGTCTTGAACATGATGCCTTTAAGGAGGCTTTTCCTCCTGTAGTAGATTAGACCAAAATTCATTCTTGAGTTCAATAGAAGGACGAGGCTGTTTGTGATTACCAGAATAGAGTTATACCAGAAGTTTGTTGAACACTCTGGATTAGACCTGGAGACTCCTGGGGCTACAGGGGCCTTTAATGCAGCATTTATTCTGGCCTTAACCCAGAGCTTTTAGCTCTGGTATAAAGATACAGTTTGGCCTGGAAATTTACCCCTGTATCAGAACTTACTCGACTGGCTCATGAATTAGCCCAAACTCTTGAGACTAAAGAAACTGCTAAAACAAAAAGATTAATGGCCTTGCAGTTGTAGCAACTGCAGACTTAGCCGAGAGACAAGGCCCCCTTACTGAAAAGAAGTCCTTAATTAATAGAGGCAGGAACTGATGTTTTCTTTTACTGCAATAGGCCAAGATATCTTAAAAGAGAGTGTCTTAAGTAAAAAAAAAAACAAATATAGACTTCTAACCGGGACCTACACCTTCATCTCCGTTGGCACGAAGGGGCTCCAGGGACAAAACAGAGGCTTTTCCTGCGGTACCTTTAAATCCTCAAGGTGAAACAACTGTTTTCTTTAATGGAGAACCTTCCAAAGTCTTAATCGACACTGGTTTGATGCTTTCTGCTCTAAACCCTCTAAGCTGGAGTAAAAAGACATTCCGAATCGTGGAGGTTACCAACAGAGAAAAAATATTGTCTTATTCCCTACGTGCTGCTATTTCTTTGGGGCCCACAGAGGATATACATGATTTCCTATTGAGCCCTGACACTCTAGTAAATCTGCTGGACAGGAATCTTTTCTCTAAATGGAAATGCCACCTAAAGTTTTCAGAAACAGGTGAAGTCACACTGGAACTCCCTGATCCTAATGAAGAGAATGGTAACCAATCTGACTTCTGCCCTATGGAGGAAGCCCTTTGTTACATACAAGCACTTGAATTAGATCCTCAATCCCACTGCTATACAATGTTAGCTGCTGCAGGGGATTCTCTTTCAACTGTACCAGGAAGCCTGCGGGCCGCAACATCTACTGATGTTGGCTGTGTCCTGTCAGCTGAACCTCTGAAGATTCAGATGGACTCCACTAAACCCTTACCCAAAGTCTCTCAATACCCATTAAAATGCGAGACCAAGGAAGGACTAACTTCTATCATATAAGACTTCCTGACAAAAGGTTTGATTATATCCTGCACCATCCCCTGTAATATTCCTGTTTTCCCGGTAAGAAAACCTAGTGGTTGGGGCTGGAGATCTATACAAGATTTACAAGCCATTAACTATATTGTGATCCCTATACTCCCAGTAGTCCCTAAACCTCATTTACTGCTCTCAAATGTGCCCCCCGAGGCCACTCATTTTACAGCGGTTGATGCTTGCGCACATTTTTTAATATTTCAGTCCAACTGGAAAGCCAATATTTGTTTTCTTTCATTTGAGGAGACAAAAAATTCACCTTGACTGTGATGCCTCAAGGTTTCACTGAATCCCCTACTTATTTCTCTCAGATTTTACATGCTGATCTGCAGCCCCTACAGATTACTCAGGGGTCTGCATTACTCCAACATGTGGGTGACTTGTTTGTCTGCTCTAATTCCCAGCAAGCTTGCCTTACAGACAGCATCTTGTTATAACAGCATTTGGCCAGAGGGGGTCACAAGGCCTCTAAAGAAAAATTACAATTATCCCAACCTTCTGTTAAATATCTAGGGTATATTATCTCAAAAAGAAAGGATTACCACAGATCCAAAAAAGAAAGGCTATTTTAGCCTACCCTGTCTCTACTACAAAAAAAGCAATTACGGAGTTTCTTAGAACTCTACGGTTATTGCCAAACCTGGATGCCTATTTTTTTTTCTTTTACTGGTGCACCTCTCTATCATTACCTAAAATGTTCAAAGCTTGATTCCTTTCATCTTTCTGAAGATGACCAAAATGCCATCACATCACTAAAAGAGACTTTAGTTCACAACCCTGCCTTCAGGTTTCCAAATTATAAGTTAGATTTTTCATGTTTTGTTCATGACATTTCAGGAAATGCTTAAGTAGTCCTCCCCAGAAACATGGAGGACAGCAGAGACTCACTGGGTATTACAGTAACCAACCTGATCCTGTTACAAGAGTTTACTCCCCCAGTCTCAGTGCTATCACTGCCACTGCCAGGCTGGTGGAGACTATATCGGATATTGTTTTAGGAAATTTCCTAGATGTTTATTTCCCTCATGCAGTGATAGCCACTTTGAATTCAACTTTAACTCAACTTCTCTCCACTAGCAGAATGACTTCTTATGAGGTTCTCCTACTGGCAGCCTCTAACACTTGGCTGCATATTGTATATTCTTTGAGTCCAGCCATGGTGTTGCCTTCGCCTTATAGGGATGAACCACCTCACGATTGTCTAGATCTCACTGAGCAACATTTATCTCCCAGGACTAATTTACTGGAGGCCTCGCTTCCTAACCTAGTTTTCTTTGTTGATGGATCTTATCTTAAACTAGACCCTACTAGTTACCATTACCAGGGATGATACACTGTCACCACCTCCATTGAAATTTTGTCAAGTTGTCTGCTCCCTGAGGTTACCTCAGCAAAACAAACTGAACTGGGCTTGCATATTGGCTGATGGATGGTTGGTAAAAATTTTTTCAGATTCGAGGTATGTTTTTGGGGGTTACACATGATTTAGTATGCTTCAGGAACAGGATTTTTAATCTCCTCTGGAAGCAAAATAAAAAATGGCCCATTAGTGGCAGACCTCCTAGGAGCCATTCTGCTCCCTTCTGAGATTATTGTAATCAAAGTGCAGGCCCATCAGCCTCCTGGAATTCTCCAGACTGAAGAGATCAAAGGCAATGATTTGACTAATCATGCTGCCATATGGGCAGCCTCTCAAATGCCCATTACCCATTCACCTCAAATTCAGATAAAAGACAAAGAGGAAGATATCTTAAAATTTTCACATATTTATCAAATCCTGGTCTCTGAATCAGAAGTACATATTTGGAAAGACTCAGACTGTACACTAGATCCAACCCCCAATTTATTGCTCAGGCCAGACAATTAAGTTGTTCTTCCTCAATCATTACACCCCCTTGTAATCCGATACTGATATTTAAATGACCATTTAGGATTAGAAAATCTAGTCATCCATTTAGAAAAACATTGGTGGGGGAACTACATTAAAGCAGCCCACCACATGGCTGTATTTTGTCTGGGCAACTCAAATACTGTGTCCCCTCTAGCTCTTATGGCTCCTGCTATGGACACAGGAGTCCTCTCCCAAGACTCAAATCATCTCTCCTGTCGCATCTGTGATAGGTGTCACACTCATGACCCAGGGGTGTCCGATAGCTTATTAATAGAAGTTGTTGTTGTTAAGTGCTGTTGAGTCGGTTCCAACTCATAGTGACCCTATGTACCACAGAACAAAACACTGCCCCATCCTGCGCCATCCTCACAATTGTTGTTATCCTTGAGCTCATTGTTGCAGCCACCGTGTCAATCCATCTTGTTGAATGTCGTCTTCTTTTTCACTGACCCTCTACCTTACCAAGCATGATGTCCTTCTCCAGGGACTGGTCCCTCCTGATAACATGTCCAAAGTACGTGAGACAAAGGCTCACCATCTTTGTTTCTAATGAGCATTCTGGCTGTACTTCTTCCAAGATAGATTTGTTCATTCTTCCGGCAGTCCACAGTATATTCAATATTCTTTATCAACACTGTAATTTAAAGGTACTAATTCTTCTTTGGTCTTCCTTAGTCACTGTCCAGCTTTCATATGCATATGAGGCGACTGAAAATATCATGGTTTAGGTCAGGCGCACCTTAGTCCTCATAGTGACACCTTTACTTTTCAACACTTTAAAGAGGTCTTTTGCAACAGATTTGCCCAGTGCAATACGTTATTTGTTTTCTTGACTGCTGCTTTCATGGGCACTGATTGTGGATCTAAGTAAAACGAAATCCTTGACAATGTCAATTTTTTCTCCATTTATCATGATGCTGCTTATTGGTCTAATTTTGAGAATTTCTGTTTTCTTTATGTTGAGGTGCAATCCATACTGAAGGTTGTAGTCTTTGATCTTCATCAGTAAGTACTTCAAGTCCTCTTCACTTTCAGCAAGCAAGGCTGTGTTATCTGCATATTACAGGTTGTTAATGATTCTTCCACCAATCCTGATGCTGCATTCTTCTTCATATAGTCCAGCTTCTCAGATTATTTGCTCAGCATACAGATTGAATAAGTATGGTGAAAGGATACAACTCTGACGCACATCTTTCCTGATTTTAAACCATGCAGTATCCCCTTGTTCTGTTTGAATGACTGCCTCTTGGTCTATGTACAGGTTCTGCATGAGCACGATTAAGTGTTCTGGAATTCCCATTCTTTGCAACGTTATCCATAATTTGTTATAATCCACACAGCCAAATGCCTTTGCATAGTCAATAAAACACAGGTAAACGTTTTTCTGGTATTCTCTGCTTTCAACCAAGATGCATCTGACATCAGCAATGATATCTCTCATTCCACATCCTCTTCTGAATCCAGCTTGAATTTCGATGTACTACTGCAATAATTTTTGCACTATCTTCAAGAAAATTTTACTTACATGTGATATTAATAATATTGTTCTATTAATTTCTGCATTAATAATAAGAATGCAGAAATTATTAATAGAACAACAAACTCCAAAGAGAAGTATCTAGCATGTCCTATTTAGCCACCAAATTATGACTTCCAAGGAGGAAAAGACAGCTTGGCTAAAAGAGGGATGTCAGACAAACAATCAGAAACCTGTCATCCCGAGGTCCCTGCACATACCCCTTGCCAAAACCTTACATTCACACAATCATTGAATCACTGACAAGCGGATTGAAACGTTAGCCAAACATAATTGGGGACATTTGTGGAAGGCTGCTGACCATGTGACTAAATGTTGTTTTGTTTGTTCTAAATTTAATTCCGGCTGACTATACAGTCCCACTTAGAAGGTATCACCTATGAATGGGACCTATGGTCGAATGGCAGATTGATTGTATACAACTTCCTTCTTTCAGTGGCTACAAATATATCCTAGTTATAATTTGCAGATTTTCTCATTGGGTAAAAGTGTTTCCTAGTTTCAAGGCTATCTCCAGCTTTGTCACAAAAAAGCTTTTGGAAAACATCATCCCTATTTATGGTGTACCTAAAATCCTCTACAGTAAAAAAAACAGAAAAAACAACCTATTGTCGTCGACGCATAGCGACCCAGAGATATTAATTTTATCAGTCAAGTCATAAGGGAAATATATAAAATCTTCCCTATATTCCAGAAATTGCATTGTCCATACCACCCACAATCCTATGGACTTGTTGAAAGAACCAAGAGCATTATAAAATCTTGGTTAGCTACATTGTCTGCCTCCCTACAGTTATCACAGACTCAAGTACTTCTTCTCCTTGCTTTGTTGAACCTGAGGTCCACTCCCTTCGGTCCTCACAAACTAATGTCCCATAAAATAATTACTGGGAAACTGCTAGCTCTTCCATATTCTGCTTGACAGACCCAAATTTAACTCAGACTAGTCTATTAAACTATTGCCAAGCTTTAAATCATTATGCTAAAAGTTACAGTTCCTTGGTAAAGGAGGCCTTTAATCATAAAAAAGCCAGTTGACCTTCTAGCCTCCAAGATACAGCCAGGAAATTATACTTATTGGAGAAGGCACCAAATTAAAAACTTTCCTGAACCCCGCTGGAAAGGGTCCTACCTGATTCTTCTTAACAACCCCTGTGCCACTAAATTACAGGGAGTTAAAGCTTAGATCCTTCTCTCCAAATGAAGAAAACCATAACTCTGGCCTGGACTGTCCAACCAACAAAGGGACTGAACCTTAAATTCAGCCAAAAGCAGAAGACCTCTGGTGTAGACTGCTGCTCCCAAAACCTCTGGACCATGCCTGTATCCATTTCAGAATATTAGATTCATGCAAACAGCCGAAATTGTTAGACTGTGTTTTATAATAATTTTTTTTTTCTGGTAACTTTGATTGTATTGCATCAAATAGAGGTCTCTTCATATAGTAAACTACTTTATGCAGAGACCCTAGGACTAACTGCCTTTTACTTGATACTCATAGCTTTTGAAGTTGTTTTGTTTGGTCAACTAGGACTCATAAAATGGTAATGCATTTGTCCTGCTTGTTAATAGTTAGAAATATTGTTTAACTACTTATTCCTTACTCATGCAAGCCATTGAAATCGTTAGAATTTATTTTCTTATAATCATAACCTTTGCTATTTTGGAAACTATTGATATTATCCCTTGCCTTAACATTTTATTCTTTCCCTGTACCCCAAAATGCTAGCTCTTAAGGTTGATCTATGGTGAACTCAGAAGTTTTGATATATCTCTTTACTTTCAGTATTCCAACAGTTATTTTGGTATTTATTTTATTTTGATATCCTCACTTATGCCAATACCTGAAGTTGTTTATTTTGTGATAGCTACAATCTGTATGCTTTTTGCCCTCCTATATTACTTCTGGACAATTTTTCTCCGTTATGAAGCTCCCCTTAAAATTTCTTTTTCTCCTGCTCATAATTCCCATTGATGCTTGGCATAAAAATTCCTTTGTTAAAATAGCCAGTTAGAATAACCTGTCTGACTGCTGGATTTGCCATCAAATTCCAAAATCTGGCTTCATGAATTCAGATCCATTAGCTTCTCCTATACTGAATTATACTTTAATCCTCCTTGCTACCGTCAACTTTAATATCACTGTTAGGTGAGACATATGTGTGAGACTGTAGCATTCCCCAGGTTATTAGCGCAACCCCACATTCCATGTTTCAATCTAACCCAGATTAGAGACATACATTGTCCTGAAGCAGCCTAAAACCCTTCAGAATGTAAAAATAAGCCCTTAGTTTCATATAGTGCATCTCTCAGATTTTGGAAAGTGGCCTCTACAGGAAATTTAACAGCCTGCTTACATAAAAAGAAGTCTTTTTGTTTGCAAATGTGGAATTGGCCAGGATTAGGATGATTGCCTATTTGTAACAACTGCTTGACAGAAATTTAGCTTGACTAAATACATTAAGCCATCCCTCTCCCAAATAAACACAATGAGCTAGCATAATATATGCCCCATATGTGTATGTATATTTATGTGGAGGATCAAGATACCCAACCACTGCCAATCCAAATCCAAATGACAAGTCCCATACCTGGGCTTTATCCTGTTTGGATGGTTGGAATATAACAGGACAATGTATGTTAGGTCTTTTAAAAGTCTCTCTAAATATCCATTCCTATAATGAAAGCATACATTAAACCAATGATGTGAACATTCTCACTTGTCACAAAAGAGAATATGTTACAGGATCTAACAAAAACACTATAATAGACCCAAAGATGGATGGACATTTCTTTGAGGCCTCCTACTCCTTGTTGGCACTCCTAAACTTGAAAAATCTATTCACAATTTATCTGCCACTGTGCTTCAAATGACTGATAAGCTTGCTGATAGCCCAGAAGTTCAACAGAAGTTCCTAAGTTCTTTGGTTAAAGTTGTACTGGATAAAATAATGGCCCTTGACTTTCTTCTAGCCCAACAAGAAAGAGTTAGTGCAGTTGCCATGCGTCCTGCTGCACTTGGATAAATACTTCAGCAGAAGTAGAACAGGATATCACACAGATACACCAAAAAGGCCACTGGCTTCAAGTATCCCCCATATCACACTCCCCTTTTTAGGTATTTTCAGCTGGCTACCCTCAGGGATTGGATCACGGGTTTGGTCCCTTCTATTTACTAGAATAATTATAGTAATACTTGTTATAGTTGGATTGATTAAATGTTGTCTAAGATGTATGACCAAAGCAGCCATACACACCATTAATCAAATGCTCATGCATCTCATAGATATAGATGCTGCCCATCTCTGCAATGAAATGGAAGGTCCTCACACTCTAGATTGGCTGTTTGAAATGGTCAAGTTTTTCCCCCAGTGTGGCCCACTCCTTTGCCACCCTTCTCATACACAGAGAGCAAACATGATCACTGAAGCTGAATGTCAAGCTATGGCATGGTGAAGAGGTCCAGCGATGCCTGGCTACTAGAGGAACCAGGTGGTGCCCAGTAACAAAAGGGCAGCATCCAGGGTCTTAAAAGCTTGTTAAAACAAGCAACCATCTGGGGTCTTAAAGGCTCACCAATATGAGCAGCTACTGAAAAGAGGATACAACCATTCAAGTCCATGCAGAAGAAACATTCATTCAAAGAGTTATCAAAGGATGTTCATGGAAATCCTTGATCAAAAGGAGGGAATAAGGAAAAGTTTCACCAAACAGAGGACCTGACCAAAGTAAAATGGCTGCTGCAGAGTCAGGACAAGGAATCCATTTTGAGTTTTCTTTAATGCAGGCATTGACTCTTGGTCTGAATTTTTTGGCTGGTTACTAAGTGTATTTAAGGTAATGTTTTTCTTTGTGGTAAAGCTAGGGATATGGAAAGAATGGCTCCAGATGAAAGTTTTGACGCAAGGGGGTCTTATGAAAACTACCCATGCAGTATGTTTTCAGATGATGTTTGCAAAAAGCAAGTTATTTCTGTAAGATACATTGTTTAGTTAACAAAACAATTGTCTTTTGAAGTTGTATGTAACTGCACTTAAGGAATGCTTACACACTTCAATCTCAGGAAATCTATGTCCAAAGACAGTTAATCAATACCTTGCTATTTTGCTTGTGCTCCTTTTACAGACCTGGTTGTGTCCTGTCATTGTCTTGTGACAACTTTGTAACCTCCCTGTAAGCACATATTTCCACAGTTATCCCTCATAATCAAATAGTTTATCCCATCTATGCCTTTTAAACAAACTACGTTAGAGCCCCCACTTTGTTAAGTCTTCCCTCAACTTTCCTAACTTTCATTATTTCCCTTTGAACCAGTCATTGAATTCTCCCTGTAGCTCTTTGTACGAGCCCTATAACTAGTCATGTGTGCCAACTACACCTCGGAGTCACTGGTTTCATTTCGGTGGAGCCCATGTTTCTCCATTCAGATGCATTTAGCTTTCAGTAGATCTCTTTCATTTTACTTTAACGGGGTCTCAGAATTTTTCCTCAGCGACAAATCAAAGTTTCAACTTACTTTGCAGAATAATATTACCAATGCAAATGTCAAAATTACCTCTGACTTGAGTTAATAAGAATAATCAAAATAAAGAACACAAAAAAAAATAGTACTTCAGGCATGGGTAATTTTCAAGATGTCTGTCTTGCAAACTTAGAACAGTGAATTAATTTTTCAATAAAATTTGAATTGAATAAAGCAGCAAATACGTTCCTTCTTGAGAAAAGATTAAAGGTTCAGGTTAAAAAGGGTTATGAACAGCTGTAACTGATGCCCTGAATTTAACAGATATTCAATCTGTAGGTGGAAACAAATATCTGTGCATGGACTACAAAGTATAAACTGATGTGATGGTGTAGTACCTTATACTATGTGGATACAAGTGTTTAAAATGTTAGTTAAAACTAAGCATTTTCGTCCTTTAATCATGCAAGGAAGAGGTACACTACATATATGTATACATGCAATTGACATTTGAGATACCTGAAGAACAATTTTGCAGAGAATATCAGATTATTTTTATTGACCTGATAGTCATTACATTATTTGATTATCTATTGACTGAAGCATTTATTCTTTCTTAATACTAGTTCTAATTGTGGATCTTTAAAACTAAAAGGCTATAAAGAAAAGGAAGCATAAGAAATATATTTAACAGAATTAATATATGTTTGTTTTAGTTATCATGATACTCATGTAAATGTAACTGCTACATCATTTACGTGATGACTCGGAAAAGTTAACATTCCAGAAACTACAATACAATAACCCTAATTTTGGTGTTCATATGGAGATGACTTAGAAATTCCTAATAATAACAGACTCCATGGAGCACTTAATGTCTTATTAAGATGTAGTATATCATGAAAGGACTACATTTCAAAACCACATTGGATTTTAAAATAGCAAAACACAGGATATTGTACAGCAGTCTTTTCTCCTCAATGGATTATTAAATGATATACCAGATATATTTGCATAGGTGGATAAAAATGTGATAGGAAAGAATTTTTTTAATATATGATTGGACCGTGTAAGTTTTCTAAATACTATTCTGTAATCACCAAAAAAAAAAAAAAAAATTCCAAAGAGCATTAACCCAAATAATGAGAGATCCTATAAAGTTTTTCCAAAAGATACAATTCCTTTGACAGAATTAAAAGTAATAAAAAGATCATATTAAATAAATTTTTCCATCCTTAAAACAGAAAATGAAAGAATTGAGATATACTAAATACGACATTAAGATGAAAGGGTTTAATGGTTTGAAAGGAAACATTTTGGATGAAAAAAATCTAATGTGACTAGATACTTAAAAAATAGAAGAAGTGGAATAGTCAATTAACAAAAGAATTGACTACAAATAGAAAAAGATTGCAATTATCTCAGAGCAAGAGATTATGGGAAATATTTTTTAAAACTGTTATTCTGAAGTAAAATTTATTTAATTTACAGACCATAAAATAAAGAAAATATTTTTGCAGACTTAGTAAATTAACATATTGTTCACCCTTCATGAAAAAAAAATAAAGGCAGAAAAATAGTCATTAGGTTTTTAAAAAGTGGTAAACTGGTAGCATGCTATTGACCCATACTATAACAAAATTTGTCAACAAAAAATGCAACTGTAGCATGTTTTACATACATTAGAACATATTTTGTTAACAGTAAAATTAGTTATAATTATGAAATTTTTCAGTTAATTAACCTTTAAGAAGAATAGAATCAAAACATTTTTATAACATTAAGGGTAATACACACACAAAAATATATAAAAAAATTTTCTGGATTTATACAAAAAGCAGTTACTTATCTGAAATACTAAATCATTGGATAAATTTCTAACCATAAAATGAGGCAATATTTTAAACTATATTACTGTATTTTTAAAATGCAACTATATAGGAAAATAATGTCATGATACTTAATCAATAACAACAATGAAAAAATTTCAAAAATGCCCATTCAAATATTTGACGTATTTGGGCATGTTAGTCATGTTGAGGAAACCCTGGTGGCGTAGAGGTTAAGTGCTACACCTGCTAACCAAAGAGTCGGCAGTTTAAACCCACCAGGCGCTCCTTGGAAACCTTACGGGGCAGTTCTACTCCGTACTATAGGGTCACTAGGAGTCGGAATTGACTCAACGGCAATGGGTTTTGGGGTTTTTTTCATGATGTTGAAAAGATTGCTTCTTCTTTTTTTGTTTACACTGTTAGTGTGGTATAACATAGTTTCAATTATTCAACAACTCCTCAGATTTATAGTAAAATTCTTATTATTTGGTAGTTTAACAAATTGAAAATTTATAAATATTTACTTCTCCAGTATCTTTCAATATGAATACACAATCTAAGAATTGGTACAGGTGTTACAGTAATTGGAACTAAAAACAAATTGAAAATTTATAAATATTTACTTCTCCAGTATCTTTCAATATGAATACACAATCTAAGAATTGGTACAGGTGTTACAGTAATTGGAACTATTCAGGGTTTGTTTAGATTGTCATAAGGTTGCCATAAAGTTGTTTCTGGCAGTGAAAACAAGTTATTTCTTTCTCACTGTTTTTTGGGAAACACTAGTGATTACACTCCCTTTTTAATATTATAAAACAGAAAATTCTTACCTGATACCACACCAATTCCATCATCACAGTCATAGTCAGAGACTTCACTATCGCTTATTCTTTTTGACCCTATGAAGTAAACAATAATTAAAATTGCTAATTATGTAAGAAACAAAGGAAACAAAAAAAACCACTTACCAACCTGAAAGACAAATGAAAGGATTCTGAATGAAACCCTTGAAAATAAAAAATATATCTAGAAGAAAAGTCACCAACACTTATTTTCACACAAATTTCATGATGTGCAGATGTGGGTAATGAGTTAACTATTTATACAAAATTTATTCTTGAAAAGTATATGATGAAGTTTATAGATGGTTTTAAACTTGAAAAATACTAAGTGCTAAATAATATATGTAAATGATCTGAAGTTGATAGTTTTACTATGGCAAATATAGCATTGAATTCAGTAAACAAGAGCTTTGAGGGCTAAAGCAGATTATGACTTCACAATTATGAAACATACCACATATATAAATAAACCTATTATAATTTTTTTAAATTTATTTTTGTCTGACATGTATCTCAAGAATGGACACACAGTTTTCCCTTTCTTGGTATCAGAAAACTTTTAATGATGAATGAGTACAATGTTGCTATTTCAAAAAATAATTTATTTTGTATGTCTTCTTACATGACAAGTTATTTATTAAATAGACTGAACTCAGTTATCAGAAAATACACACTTTCCTGTAAACACTGAGAACTCATCTTGTGTTTGAAGTAGCTATAATTAAAATATTCCAGGAATGCTCTATGATATTTCTGATCTCCTCTTAGACATATTCTATAAATTTTTTCTTGTTTGTTTGTTTTAATTCCTGCCCTAACTGCAGTTCTCATTTTCCCTCTTAATGGTTAAAAAGAGACATCTATTCGTTCTTTATCATGTGGTCCCACTGAAGAAACTATCACTACTAATTTCCTTCTAAATTCTTACGTCAAAAAGCCTTAGACCCAATCAAATCTGAGGCTCCTCTATAGTCCCAACTAATATTTGAACTAGAATTATCTGACAACATTTTGACAACAAACAGTAGACATAAAATGATTTATAAAATTAGGACACACATTTTAAATGGGCTTAGGATAGAGAAAAGGTCACACACATTGGGCCACTGAGGTGAGACTTAAGGAGAACTACTACCCAGCTGATAATACAGTTTTACCTTGTAAATGCTCAAAGACAGAAAAGATTGGTTTCATGTGTATGTTCATTATAATTTAGTTCTAGATATTTTCTTCTTGGGTCTATAAAATGTTTTTACCATATTTCATCAAATTTAGAATACCATTGACTGAGTGATGTATCACAATGACAGAGATGACAGAGTTAGAAAAAAATGTGTATTACAGTAGAAGTGTGTATTCTTTCTTATTTTCATGTGTATGGGTATAATTTATCTTTTTTTAATTGACCTAATAACACTCAGGTTGGAGAATGCAGTCTGTAATATGCCAACTCTTTCAAATTTGTCAAAAATAAATTATGGAATAGCATATTAATAATTCTTAAAAATGTTTCATGGATGTAACAAAAATGTGAATTCATTTTAAGTGCAAAGTTCTCTATTTGTCCATGAGATTAAACTTGTTAATTATGTTGTTTGATTCTTTTGTATCCTCACTAAATTTTTATTTGCTATATCTATCAATGACTGAGAGAAAATTATTTTGCAATCTCCTTCAATTTATTAATTTTTCTCCCTGGTTTTCCTTTCTTTATGTATACTAGAGCTATTTCATTATAGGTATGTAAGTTTAAAATTATTACAACAGACACAAAAAAATAATTTCACAAAGTTCAAAGCCTATTCATGATAAAATGTCTCAGCAAATGAGTAATAAAAGGGACTGTCCTCAAACTGATAAAGGGCATCTAAAAAAAAACCCTACAGCTTACATCATACTTAATTATAAAATACTGAATGCTTTCCCCCTAAGACCAAGGACAAGTCAAGGATGTCCACTCCAACCCCTTCTATTTAGCATTGTACTATATGGCCTAGACAGTACAATAAGACAAGGAAAAAAATGAAAAGCATACAGATTAGAAAACAAGAAGGAACATGATTATGTAAGTAAAAAATCCTGGGGAAAAAAAAACCCAAACCTGCTGCCATCGACACGATTCCGACTCATAGTGACCCTATAGAACAGAGCAGAACCGCTCCATAGGGTTTCCAAGGAGCGCCTGGTGGATTTGAACTGCTGACATTTTGGTTAGCAGCTGAACTCTTAACCACTACACTACCAGGGTTTCAAGGAAGCTATAAAAAGGTATTAAGAATAATAACTGAATTTAATTGGAAAATTAATTTCAAAACCAATGCAATGTACAAGAATACAAAAAACGTAACTTAGGAAAAATTTAACAAAAATATGCAAAATACTTATGCCAAACCAAGAAAACAATACTAATAGAAATTAAATAAGATTTTAAAAAAAATGAAAGGCTTTCCTGCAAAGTTGGAAGCCAGAATATTGGAATAACATTGACAGAGGGCTGAGAGAGAAAAGCAGTCATCGTAGCTAAATTCTCCATCAGGAATGAAAGAGAAATAAATATATATTCAGAAAAATTAGGTCTATCATTTCCAGTTCTTCACTGAAGACACTTCTAAAAAAAATAAAGAAATTTGCCCCAGAAGTAAGGGATGAAATGCAAAAAAATATGATGAGCAAAGAAAATGGTAAAAAAAAAAAACTAGTCAAACTTAAGAAAACACTGATACATAAAATAATAATAGCTATAATAATATAATTATAGGTAAAGGTTAAATTCTGGTAGTAACATGCTAGAAGGCAAGAGTTGGGGCAATCAGATTCTAATATTTTCATAAGGTTTTGAAAAATGTAGAGATAGTAATTAATGTTAGACTTTGTCAAGAGTGCATGTTATAATTTCAATAGAAACTATTAAAAGAACGGAAATTAAAAATAAAAATCTGAGTGTGCAAAATAATAACAATATGTTACTCTTTATGTTGGAAAACAAAAAAAAATTATCTACATGCATCTGTTTATATATACATAGAATATTTCTTCAAAAATATAGAAACTGGTAACAGTGGTTCATTTGAAGATCTTTGAAGGAAAGGGGTGGGAGAATTCACTATATGCACTTTTGAATTTAAACTATACGAATTTATTACTTGATTCAAAAATTAATAGCAAAACTTTCCAAATGTTTCATTTGTAGATGAAAAGAATATGCATTCTCTATGTGTTCGGAGAATGCTCTATTCATTCAAGTTGATCAACTGCACAGTTCAAGTTTCTGAGAGACTGTCACTATTACTGAGGTTTTCCAATTCTCATTTCAATTCTTACTGCTTTTTCAAATAGTAAGCCTATTGTAATAAATCAAATCTATGATTTTAGATATTCCTCTGGCTCCTGATGAAGGTCTTCCCAAACACAACTGCAGATGATTTACACACAATAAAATTGTCGCCTACAGCTTCTTCCAAACACATCTGCAGCTACAAAACAAAGAGCGCTAGCTTCTTCTGTAGGTCATCCACAAAATCAAGGTTAGAGATGATGAGAGACAGATTCATCTCATTTGTTCTCACAGGTTCCAGTTTATCCTCATAGATCCTAGTTTTCCTTGATTTTCCCACTCTGCATGCATTTTTCCTTCCCAGCCTGTACTTCACCTAAAGTCACTTTAAGGACCAACTATGAAGTGCTAAGCCTTCCACAAACTGTTTCACTAGCTCCTTTTGTGGTCCTTGGAAAGTGATTTTCCAACCATTCTCTTACAAACCTTTATATCCTAGAGTCTCCTATAAGCATGTAAAGTTTAATCCTTATAATAAATCCCTTATTCCATATCACTCATAGTAATTCAGCCTCCTTAACAGAACCTAACTTCTATAATACTTAAGTCTTTAATTCATTGAAAGTTTATTTTTCTGTATATGATGTAAGATATTCAATTGCATCTATTTTTTCCTATGGATAACAATTTTTCTCCAGATCATTTATTGAATAGTTTGTTCCCTGCCCCTATCCCTTGATCTGACATGCTATCTCAGATACTTACATAAAATAATCAGCTTGTGGCTGTTTACCTTATTCCATTGATTAATTTATTCCCATGTCATTTTTTTTTTTTTTTTAAGATTACTCCCTTTTATAGACTTCCGGCAACATGGTGCTCTAGGCAGAAGCACCACGCCGTCCCTCCACAGCAAAGATCTGAAAAACTAAGCCAAACAGAGAAAACAGCCATCCTGAAACCCTAAGCATCAAATGAAGAGATAAAGAATTCAGCCAAGCACCAAATGGAATAAGAAACTGACAGAGAACAGACATCAAGGAGACATACATGCAGAGGTACCCTATCAGCTAAGGCAGCATGGATCTGCCATCTTGGACTTCTATCAGAAACCAGCGAACAGAGGGTACGAGAAAGCAGCTTTATGGAGCGTCTAGCAGGAGACAGAATGAACGGTAACCAACGATATACTCTTTCCCACTCCACACCCTTCTTGACCCCTACTTGGCCTCCTCTGCTTCCCACAGCCAGGGTCTCTTGGCCAAAAAGCACCGGCTGCTTGGATTCTGCCCGTCCGCACTGTCCAACTCCCTGTGTGCCATTTGTTGGCTCCTGATGTTACTTTTTGCCGCTTCTTTTGATTTCTTCCTTGCTTCTCGCTGCCTCCCCCTCCTTTCGCTAGAGTGCCTGTTTCCGTGAGCCATCTTTGCTTCTTCCTGAAAGGCTGTGGAGCTCCACTTGAGTGTGGGACTGCTTCCTGGTCCATGCTGCTGTGCAGGTGGGATCCTGAGGCTTTTGTTTATTTTCTTTTTCTTTTCTCGAATTGGGGGCCCGTTCTGGCCAGGCAGTGCTGCACGGCTTGGGACCTACCCCCTCAGCTTGCACAGACACACAGAGGGATC
>NW_004443945.1:14205870-14206920 GCF_000243295.1 Trichechus manatus latirostris
TGCTGTATTGACTATAAATAAACTCCTGGGACTGAAGCCGGGGTCGACTCCTCAGAGTGACCCTCCTGGCCCCACTTCTCTGTAAGAGTTCTGTTTGGTTACTGTCTCTGCCGTCACAACGACCGTCGCTGCTGCGACACTCAGTGACACATTTACACCTTCTAGCCAGGCTGTACTTCAACACCTGGGAACAACTTGCCCAGACCTCGTAGCCACACTAGTGGGATCCCAGGGAGATTTTCTTTTGTTTTATTCTTTCTAATTTTTATTTATACATTCTTTCCTTTTATTTCTTCTTCTTCCCCCTTTTGTTTTTCTCCATTTCATAGTCTCTTATCTCTCCACTCCAAGGGCAAGCTCCTCTAGCACACTTTTTTGTTTGTAAGTTTTTGGCTCCTGTTCCTCTCTCCTCTCTCCCATAGCCATCTTAGCTCCATACAGCACAATCTCCCCCCTCCATCCTGCCAACCTACACCATGCGCTTAACAACACACCACCAAGCAGTACAGGCATGGCCTACCGGAACCTACCTGCACTGATTACCGGCCTGCACTGGTGGCTGTAGTGCCACAAACAACCCATCCAAGCAACTCCGCTTCTGCTAGACCTGCCCTGCTGTACCATATCTGAGCAACTGACCCTGCCAATTGGAGAAGGAGGCAAAAGTATCACGCCCACAGACAAGTAAACAAAGAACACATAGTCTGCCAGCTCAGACGTAGATGAAACAAACAAATCTACAATAAATAAATGAGAAAAAGAACTACTAAATGCCACGAAAACAGCAGACAATAACAAAACATTTACAAAAACACGACAGGATGGTTCCAGTAGGCGTCCAAAATAAAACACCAAATGACTATTCAGTAGAAGAAAAGGCACTAGAACTACCCGATAGTGAATTCAAATCTCTAATACTCAGAACTATACAAGAGTTGAAGCAAAAAGCAGACAAAAATAAGGAAAAAATAGACAAATTCATGGAAAAGACAGACAAATTCATGGAAAATACAGACAAAAAAATGGAAGAATGCAGGGATATAATGCAGG
>NW_004443945.1:14212933-14293049 GCF_000243295.1 Trichechus manatus latirostris
ATACAATAAAAAAAAATGTTTGTATTATGAAAAACATAAAATTATATACCTCTAAAAAAAAAAAAGATTACTCCATAATTACTAGTGTTCGGATTGTAAAAAATCCCAAAGTTGCAACTGCTGACATTCTTCCTTAGACAGATGTTTATAGTTTTAAGTTTAGATTTTAGACAAATATCAATAATCAAAGTTTAAAAATCTATAAAAATAGGGTAAATTTATACCAAAGGTAAGTGGAGCAGGAAATAGGAAAGATAAAAAAGCAGAAATCAAAACATTAGAAACAGTAAAACAATAGAGAATATCAATGAAACTGAAAGCTTTTTCTTTAAAAAGATCTACAAACTTGATAAACATCAAGTCACACCAATAAGGAAAAGACAAGAGCCCTAACAATACCACATATAGGTATTTACACACCAGAGATGAGGGTATACATGCACAAAAAGATTTGTACAAGAATATTCAGAGCAACCTTGTTCATGTTAGCCAAAAACTGGAAATAGTTTGGGTGTCTAGTAATCAGAGATTGGATGAACAAATAGCTATTTATCCATATAATGGAATACAACTCAGCAATGAAAAGGAATGAACTGCTGATACATCTTAGAACAAGGATGAATCTCAAAATCATTATGCTGAGCAAAAGATGACAGATACAAATGAGTATATATTGTATAATTCCATTTAGTTTTATGTAAAATTCTAGAAAAAAGTCAATTAATCTATAGTGATAGATGGTGGATCAGTGATTGCCTGGGGCCACAGGTGGGGGTAGAGGTTGACTGGTAAGGAGCTAAAGGAACTTCTGTAGAGATAAACATGTTCTATAGTTTGTGGTCACGTCTGTCAGTTTGTCAGAATAGGGATTCCAGAACACTTAATTGTGCTCATGAGGAACCTGTACATAGATCAAGAGGCAGTCGTTTGAACAGAACAAGTGGATACTGCGTGGTTTAAAGTCAGCAAAAATGTGCATCTGGGTTATATCCTTTCACCGCACTATTCAATCTGTATGATGAGCAAATAATCCAAGAAGCTGGACTATATGAAGAATGGGGCATCAGGATTGGAGGAAGACTCATTAACAACCTGTGTTACGCAGATGACAAAACCTTGCTTGCTGAAAGTGGACTTGAAGCACTTACTGATGAAGATCAAAGATCACAAGCTTCAGTATGGATTACACCTCAGCATAAAGAAAACAAAAATCCTCACAACTGTACCAATAAGCAACATCATGATAAACGGAGAAAAGATTGAAGTTGTAAAGGATTTCATTTTACTTGGATCACAATCAACACTCATGGAAGTCAAGAAATCAAATGACATATTGCATTGGGCAAATCTGCTGCAAAAGACCTTTTAAAAGTATTAAAAAGCGAAGATGTCACCTTGAAGACTAAGGTGCCCCTGACCCAAGCCATGGTGTTTTCAATCGCCTCATATGGACAGGAAAGCTGGACAATGAATAAAGAAGACAAGAGAATAATTGATGAGTTTGAATTGTTGTGTAGGCAAAGAATACTGAATATGCCATGGACTGCCAAAAGAACAAACAAATGTGTCTTGAAGAAGTACAGCCAGAATGCTTGTTAGAATTAAGGATGGCGAGGCCATGTCTCACATGCTTAGGACATGTTATCACAGTGGGGATCAGTCCCTGAAGAAGGACATCATGCTTGGTAAGGTATAAGGGTCAGCGAAAAGAGTAAGATCTTCAACTAGATGGATTGACACAGTGGCTAACAATTGGCTCAAGCATAACAACGATTGTGAGGATGGCGCCGGACTGGGCAGTGTTTTGTTCTGTTATACACAGAGTTGCTATGAATCGGAACTGACTCGACGGCACCTACCAACAACCACATAGTTTGTGGTGGTCATATGGGCATATACATTTATTAAAACTCATTGAACTATGTGCTTAAAATGGAGCATTTTATTGTATGTAAATCATACTTCAATAAAATTGATTTTAAAAAATAAAATAAACCAAGTAAGAAAAAATCATCACCTATCTATTAATTAAAATTAATTTAGAAATGCTATTTACACATATAAATTAAATCTACAACTTTAAAGCAGATCTTCAAAGTGTATTAGCAAACAAAATTAGAAAGATTAAACAGATTTTCAATATTAATGGTTAGCATAGTGATGAAAGTATACATTTTCCAGTTAGGTATAGATTGATACTCTGATACCACCCTTTATGAACCATGTAAACTTGGCTTCTCTTCAGTTCACTTTTCTTATCTACAAAATGAGATTAATGATATTTACATTGCAGGTAAAGACTCAGATCAGATATCTCCTCCAAGAAGTCCAAACTAACCTCTATAATCTTAATTAGGTAACAGTCTCTGGGAGAGAGGGGATAAAGAGGCAAGATGGGACAAGGGAAGAAATAAAGAGTCAGGAAGATGGTGGAAGATTGTAAACTATGCTGAAGACACTGTGGATCATTGTATTTTTATGCAAATAGCGCATGCCCTCTACATTTACTTGCCAAACACACCCTCCTCCCTGGAGGTATTTTAGTAAGCATACTGTGCTAATTGTTTTTTTTACAGCAACATGTAAACAAAGAAATTGGCATAATGGAGCTTAAGAAAATATCTCTCCGGGAGAGGACACGGTTGGCAAACAAGCATAGAACGTGCACACCATCTGCAGAAAAATATGGTAAAGTTTCAGCAGAAACCTCCCTGTGGTGAGGGAGCTAACTTTTACTAAGACTGGTGATGCTTCTTACCAATAAAATAATCTGTTTTCTTATCAAATAAATCACTTGTATTTTCTCCCACTCCCAAACTTCAGTAAATCTATTTATATATATATATGTATAATGAGAAAATTTTTAGTGCAAAACAAATGATGTGTTTACCTACTGTATAACATGAGGAGAAAACAATAGCTAAATTAAAGAGATAGACTGACCATAAGTTTCCTAGCAATCCATAGAAAACCATATGTGGTCTTTGGGTTTCCACAGAGCTTATAATTAATGATCTTCTTTATATGTTCAGCCCTTAACACACTTACAGTTGCTCAACAAAGAGTTTGTGTATATAAACAAATACAATTGCAGTAGAATCAACAAGATGGGAATAAGGGAAAATAAGCCAGTAAAGTATAGCCAACCTTTGAAGTGCATGCAAAAATAGTATGACTTGTAGAAGCTACAGATAATAAAACTCCTTATTTTCACTTTGAATATTCTCATCTACTTTTTTTGATCCTAGTGTTATATAAAAACCAAAACCAAACTGTCAAGTCGATTCTGACTCATAGCGACCCTAAAGGACAGAGTAGAACTACCACATAGGGTTTCTGAGGCTGTAATCTTCACAGAAACATACTGCCCCATCTTTCTCCAGTGGAGCAGCTTGTGGGTTCAAACCACCGACCCCTCAACAGCCAAGTACGTAACCGGGGCGCCACCAGGGCTCCTATAAATTCCTCAAATTTTCATTATTTCCAATCATGTGACACAACTTAATCTGAATTCACATTCAAAACCCACACTATTATTTTTTACAAGTACAAATGCTTAACTCCTTATACTGGCACCTCTTTCAGGCTTTTCACAGGCTATGAATATAAGAGCTTACATTTTATTTTAAAAATATTCTGTTAATAATGTAAACTGATAAATGTACATTAAATTGGCTGCAACAAGTAAAAGCTGTTAAGTATATACTATTGTTTAAATCACTGATTGTTCCAGGCATTTTACTTGTAAAATTTTAATGGAGTTTAATTATAATGGTGTTGCATCATATACCTGTTTAACTTACAAAAATACAACTAAACAAATTTGGTTGAGGGGTAGAGAGATGACAATCACCATGTATCACAGTGAGATTAGGTCCTGTTGTTTGTCTCAGTTCCAATATGTCTCTCAGAATGTGACTAATACCCAGTGGCTGGGTAGTATTTAAATTCACAATATGCATTTTTGTATAACACTTCCCCTAATCTCAAGTCAACAACTTCACTTGTTCCAAAACCGAAGAACCAATAATCTCTCTGAACTTTCCAAAATAAAATACGGCATTGAATTTTTGGCGAGTATTTTTTTAGACTTCTTGAGAAATTTAAGGGATTTTCAACAGTAATTTAAGTCATATGCAATTTTCATCTGTTATATTGATTTTAGAACATAGTCACTATATAAAAGGTGCCTGTATTCTACCGACATTTGAATAAGGAAATAAAAATCCCTTCTAACATTGTTTACTGTTAGTGATAATACAAAGTATGGTGGAAACAGTGAAACTGTCACATATATGTCTGATGAAAAGGTGCTGATGGAAGTGCGTGTTGTTGTTGTTGTTAGGTGCTGTCTAGTCAGTACGGACTCATAGCAATCCTGCATCCAAAGTATGAGACATAATCTTGCCATCCTTCCTTCTACGGAGCCTTCCAGTTGTACTTCTTCTAAAACAGATTTGTTCGTTCTTTTGGCAGTCCATGGCATATTCAGTATTCTTCGCCAACGCTACAATTCAAAGGCATCAATTCTTCTTCGGTCTTCCCTATTTATTGTCCAGCTTTCACATGCAAATGAGGTAACTGAAAACACCATGGCTTGGGTCAGGCACGTCTCAGTCTTCAATGTGACATCTTTTCTTTTTAACACTTGAAAGAGATCTTTTGCAGCAGATTTGCCCAATGCAATGCGTTTTTTGATTTCTTGACTGCGTTGATTGTGGATCCAAGTAAAATGAAATTCTTGACAACTTCAAACTTTTCTCCATTTATCATGATGTAGCTTACTGGTCCAGTTGTGAGGATTTTTGTTTTCTTTATATTTAGTTGTAATCCATACTGAAGGCTGTGGTCTTTGATCTTCATCAGTAAGTGCTTCAAATCTTTTTCACTTTCAGCAAGCAAGGTTGTGTCACCTACATGATGGAGGTTGTTAATAAGTCTGCCAGCAATCCTGATGCCCCATTCTTCTTCATATAGTCCAGTTTCTCGGATTATTTGCTCAGCATACAGATCGAATAAGTATGGTGAAAGGCTACAACCCTGACGCACACCTTTCCTGACTTTAAACCACACAGTATACCCTTGTTCTGTCTGAACAACTGCCTCTTGATCTATGTACAAGTTCCTCATGAGCACAATTAAGTGTTCTGGAATTCCCATTCTTCGCAGTGTTATCCATAATTTGTTATGATCCACACAGTCGAATGCCTTTGCCTAGTCAATAAAACACAGGTAAATATCTTTCTGGAATTCTCTGCTTTCAATCAGGATCCATCTGACATCAGCAATGATATCCCGGGTTCCACATCCTCTTCTGAATCCAGCTTGAATTTCTGGCAGTTACCTGTAGACATATTGCTGCTGCCGCTTTTGAATGATCTTCAGCAAAATTCTACTTGCTTGTGATATTAATGATGTGGTTTGGTAATTTCTTCCTTCGGTTGAATCACCTTTCTTGGGAATAGGCATAAATATGGATCTCTTCCAGTCGGTTCGACAGGTAGCTGTCTTCCAAATTTCTCGGCATAGATGAGTGGGCACTTCCAGTGCTGCATCTGCGTGTTGAAACATCTCCATAGGTATTCCATCAATTCCTGGAGGCTTGTTTTTCACCAATGCCTTCAGTGCAGCTTGGACTTCTTCCTTCGGTACCATCAGTTGTTGATCATATGCTATCTCCTGAAATGGTTGAACGTCGACCAATTTTTTTTCGTATAGTGACTCTGTGTATTCCTTCCATCTTCTGATGATTCCTGTGTTTAATATTTTCCTTGTAGAATCCTTCACTACTGCAACTCGAGGCTTAAATTTTTTACTCAGTTCTTTCAGCTTGAGAAATGCCGAGCATGATCTTCCCTTTCGGTTTTCTATCTTCAAGTCTTTGCACATGTCATTATAATGTCATTAAAATACTTTACTTTGTCTTCTCTAGCCACCCTTTGAAATCTTCTGTTCACCTCTTTTACTTCATCATTTCTTCCTTTCACTTTAGCTACTTGATGTTGAAGAGCAAGTTTCAGAGTCTCTTCTGATATCCATTTTGGTCTTTTCTTTCTTTCCTGTCTTTTTAATAATTTTTTGCTTTCTTCATGTATGATGCCCTTGCACAACTCGTCTAGTCTTCGGTCATTAGTGTTCAATGCGTCAAATCTATTTTTGAGATGGTCTCCAAATTCAGGTTAGATATGCTCAAGGTCGTACTGTGGTTCTCGTGGACTTGTTTTAATTTTCCTTGGCTTCAATTTGAATTTGCATGTAAGTAATTGATGGTCTGTTTCACAGTCAGCCCCTGGCCTTGCTCTGACTGATGATATTGAGCTTTTCCATTGTCTGTTTCCACAGATGTTGTCGATTTGATTCTTGTATATTCCATCTGGCAAGGTCCACTTGTATAGTCGCTGTTTATGTTGTTGAAAAGGTATTTGCAATGAAGAAGTCTTGCAAAATTCTATCCTGTGCTCTCCAGCATCGTTTAGATGAAGTGCATACAAATATCTAAATGGCATTATATATAACCTTTGTGACATTATAACATTTTTAATAAAATAGGAGGTTAAACCCTAAATGTCCATAATACAAATATATATCAAATTAGTATAAAAATATATTAGGAAAGTTCTATGTGACTGCATTATATAATATAATATTCATCTTTAAAACAGTATTTTTAAAAGTAAATGTGTATTGCTTAACATCTTGCTGAAATAACAGGATCCAGTGTAGGAAATTATAGTCCCCAAACATACAATAACAATATAATGATAAAAAACAACACAAAATATATATATTATAAAATTCTTTCAAGTTTATGGCTTCTTTGTTATTATTTGTCATGAGGATTTTATTGAAATATAATTGATATACAACTAGTTGAACATATTTAAAAGGTACAATTTAAGAAGCGTTGAAAGATGTATATACCCATGGAAAAAAATCACAATAAAAATAATGGAATATATCCATCATCCCCAAAATATTTAGTGTACCCTTTGGAAATCCTTCCCTACTCTCTCCTCACCCCGCCCCCACACAACAAGGCACCTGGCAAACACTGATCTCCTTTCTGTCACTGCAGATTAGTTTGCATTTTCTAGAATTGCATATAAATGGAATCAGACAGTACGTAGTCTTTTTTGTGTGACTTCTTTCACTCAGTTTAATTATTTTGAGATTCGTTCATGTTATAGCATGTATCAACAGCCCATTCCTTTTTATTATTGAGTAATAATCCATTGTACGTCTGTACTACAGTTTGTTTATCCATTTCTTAAGCGAGGGGAATTATGTTATTTGGTTATTACAAATAAAGCTACTATGAGCATTCGTGTACATGTTATTGTATGGACATATGCTTTCATTTCTCTTAAATATTACCTAGGAGTGGAATGGCTGAGTTATATAGTAGATATATGTTTAACTTTTAAAGAAACTGCCAAAGTATTTTCCAAAGAGGTTGTAACATTCTGCATTCCCACCAGCAGTATACGGGAGTTCCAGTTCCTTTCCATCCTCCCTAATACTTAGCATGGTAAGTCTTTTTTAATTTTAGCCATTCTATTAAGCGTGTAATGGTATCTCATTTGCATTTCCCTAAAAACTAGTGAAATCGAGCAACTTTTCATGTGCTTATTTTTCCATCCCTGTATCTTCTTCAATGAAATGTCTTCCTCAAATCTTATGTCCATTTTTTATTGGTTATTTTCTTACTAGTGAGTATTTGACAGTTCTCTATATATTTTGGATGCAAGTCCTTCATCAGATATATGATTTGCAAATATCTCCTTCCAGTCTGTGGCTTGTCTTTTCATTATCTTTTAAAGAAAAAAAAAAATGAAGTCCAAATTATCAATTTGTTATTTAATGGATCACACTTCTGGTGTTCTAAGAAATCATTTTCTAACCCAACGTAACAAAATGTTCTCTTCTAGTTTTATAATTTTGGAATTTACATTTAGGTCTATGATCTTAAATATAGTGTATTTTGTATATGATGTGATATGTGAATAGAAATTCATTTCTTTTGCACATGGGTATCAAAAGACCCTGATACTATCTGTTAAAAAGACGATCCCTTCACCAAGAATTGCCTTTCCACTTTTGTTGGTAGTCATTTGGCCATATTAATATGGGTTGATGTTGTTGTTGTTATGTTGTTAGGTGCCATTGAGTTGGCTCCAACTCATAGTGAACCTACGTACAACAGAACGAAACACTGTGCCATCAACACAGTGATTGCTATGCTTTAGGCCATTGTTGCAGCCACTGTGTCAATCTATCTCATCAAGGGTCTTCCTCTTTTTCGCTGACCCTCTACCTTACCAAGCATGACGTCCTTCTCCAGGAACTGGTCCCTCCTGATAACATATCCAAAGTACATGAGACGAAGTCTCCACATCCTCACTTCCAAGGAGCACTCTGGCTGTACTCCTTCCAAGATAGACTTGTTCATTTTTCTGGCAGTCAGTGGTATATTCAATACTCATTGCCAGCACCATAATTCAAGTGCATCAATTCTTCATTGGTACTCCAACAAATCCTGGAGCCTTGATTTTTGTCAGTGCTTCAGTACAGCTTGGACTTCTTTCTTCAACACCATTGGTTCTTGATCATATGCTACCTCCTTAAATGGTTGAAGGGTGACCAGTTCTTTTTGGTACAGTGACTCTGTGTCTCCCTTCCATCTGCTTTTGATGTTTCCTGCATTGTTCAATATTTTGCCCATACAATCCTTCAATATTGCAACTCGAGGCTTGAAATTTTTCTTCAGTTCTTCCAGCTTGAGAAATGCCAAGTCTGTTCTTCCCTTTTGGTTTTCTAACTCCAGGTCTTTGCATATTTCATTATAATACTTAATATTCTGCTCTATCAATTTATTTAGTTTTTATCACAATGTCCTGATTGCTGTAGCTGTATTATAAGTTGTGAAATCAAGTAGTGTAATCTAACTCTCATGCCATCAGGAGGGACCAATTGCTGGAAAAGGACATCATGTTTGGTAAAGTACAGGGAGACCCAAAAAGAAGACCCTCAATGAGATGGCTTCACACAGTGGCTGAAACGATGGGCTCAATCATAGCAAAGATTCTGAGGATGGCACAGGACTAGGCAATGTTTCCTTTTATTATACATGACGTTGCTATGAGCTGGAGCTGATTCAATGACACCTAACAACAACAATCCAACTTTAATCTTCTTTTCCAATGTTGTCTCAGCAATTCTAGATATTTTGCATTTTCATATAAATTTTAGAATCAGTTTGTTATTTTATAAAAGAAAAACCTGCTGCAATTTTTGAATTGCTTTGAATGTATACATCGATTTGGAGAGAGAACTAATAATATTGACTCTTCTGACCCATAAACACACTATTTCTATCAGTTTATTTAGGTCTTCTTTAATTTCTCTCAGCAGTGCTTTGTAGTTTATAGTTTAGAGAACTTTTTACATCTTTTGTCAAATTTATTCCTAAGTTTTTCATATTTTTGGCACTATTAAATGGTATTATATTTTTTAAATTTCAATTTTCAATTGTTCATTCCTAGTATACAGAAATACAGTTGATATTGTATATTGATCTTGTATCCAGCAACCTAGCTAACCTTCTCAGTTATAATAACTTTTTGGTAGATTTTGTCAGATTTTTTATACAGATGAACATGTTGTCTGCAAATAAAGACCATTTTACTTCTTCCATTTGAATCTGGATGGGTTTTATTTCTTTTCTTGCCTTACTGCACGAGCTAGTACCTCATGCAATAATAGAAGTGGGGAGAGTAGACATCCCTTTTTCATTCTTGATATCAACAGAAAATAATTTTGTCTTTAACCAGTAAGTGTTATATTAGCTGTTGGTTTTCACTGATGCCCTTTATCTGGTTGAGGAAGTTTCCTCTACAGTCTTACTGATTTTCTCTTTACTTATTCTGTGAATTATTAAGAGTAGTATTACAACCTCTGTTATAATTGTTTTGTCTATTTCTTCTGTAGTTTTATCACTGAATTTAAAAAATTGAGGTATAATTTTTATTACATAAATTTAATTGGTTTTAAGTATACAATTCAATAATTTTAGTAAAATTTCAGGATTGTGCAAACATCACCACAATCCAATTTTAGAACATTTCCATTCCCCCTAAACAATCTCTTATACTCATTTTCACTCACTCTCCATTTCCACCCACAACCCGACCATAAAAATCTATAGAGTTGCCTTTTCTAGACATGCTATATAAATGGAATCCAACAATACGTGGTCTTTTGCATCTGGTATCTTTATTTAACATAGTTATTTTTGAGGTTCAGTCACATTGTGGTATGTATAAATACTTGGTTCCTTTTTATTGAAAGTAATCTCTTATATGCATATGCCACATTTTATTTATTCATTTGGGTTATGTCATGGTTTGAATTATGTCCCCCTAAAAATGTGTGTATCAATTTGGCTAGGCCATGATTCCTGGTACTGTGTGATTTTCCTGTATGTTGTAAACCTGCCTCTATGATGTTAGTGAGGGAGGATGGGTAGCAGTTGTGTTGGTAAGGTAGGACTGGATCTACAAGACTGGATTGTGTCCTGAGGCAATCTCTTGAGATATAAAAGACAGAAGTGAGCAGAGAGACAGGGGGACCCCATACCATCAAGAAAGCAGTGCTGGGAGCAGAGCACATCCTTTGGACCAGGGTCGCTGCACAGAGAAGCTCCTAGTCTGGGGGAACACTGAAGAGAAGAGGGCCGACAGAGAGAAAAAGCCTTCCCCTGGAGCTGATGCCCTGAATTTGGACTTTTAGCCTACTTTGACTGTGAAGAAATAAACTTCTCTACATTAAAACCATCTACTTGTGGTACTTCTGTTGTAGCAGCACTAGATGACTAAGACAGAATTTGGTACCGAGAGAGCGGGGTGCTGCTCTAACAGATACCTAAAATGTGGAAGCGGTTTTAAAACTGTGAACAGATAGACGTGTGGCAGTGACAGAGGACCAGCAGCAGCAGAGAACCTACAGCAGCAGAGGAATGGCAGTGGCAGAGAACCAACAGCAGCAGGAGACCAGTGCAAGACGGCGCTGGAGCCGACCCACAGAGCGAGAGAGCTGAGAGCCTGTGTGCAGGAGGCTTCCTGGCAGAGTAGGGTGCCTCTCGGCACTTATCGGTGGATCTAGGCTTGCTGACCCACGGAGCGAGAGGGCTGAGTGTCTGTGTGCAAGAGGCTTTCTGGAGGAGTTGGGTGCCTCCAGGCACTTATATCAGTGCAGCTACAGAGCTTTGGAACACTTGCCCCAGCAGGGCAGATGTGGGCATGAGGCCAGAGGGGCGAGAGGCCACAGGAAGCAGAAGCTTAAGAGACAAGGGTCACAAGAAGCTGTGCTGCCTCGGTCTCAAAAGGTATGGCCATGACCTCAGGGGTTTCAAAGGGTGGAGTTGTCACACTGATGGACTAGGAGAATGGTGGGACTAAAGCCAAGGGAGCAGAGTTGCTGTCCCAGTGGGCCTGGAAGGTGGAAATGAAGCCCAGGGCCGAGGGGCCTCCACTCAAAATCCAGAGACTGTGGCCAATACCTAGAGTCTGGAGGGCAGGGCCATTGTGTAAATTGTCTCAGAGAACAGAAGATTATCTTCCAAGCCTCGAGGGCTAATGTAATGTGTTCTGCTGACTTGCTTGGTGCCTGTTCTGCCATTGTACCTTTGGAAACAGATAACTTGTATTCTAGATTTCACAGATGAAGAGGAATTTTTGGATTTTGAACTTGGAGTTAAGACTTTTGCTATGACATGATGGGGTGAATATGTTTTCCATGTTGCAAGGATGTGATTTTTTGGGGGCCAAAGGGTGGAATGTCATGGTTTGAATTATGCCCCCCCAAAAAATGTGTGTATCAGTTTGGCTAGGCCATGATTTCTGGTACTGTGTGATTTTCCTGTATGTTGTAAACCTGCCTCTATGATGTTAATGAAGGAGGATGGGTGGCAGTTGTGTTAGTAAGGCAGGACCTGATCTACAAGACTGGTTTGTGTCCTGAGGCAATGTCTTGAGATATAAAAGACAGAAGTGAGTAGTGAGACAGGGGGACTTCATAGCATCAAGAAAGCAGTGCCAGGAGCAGAGCCGTCCTTTGGACAGGGGTCCCTGCACCGAGAAGCTCCTAGTCCGGGGGAACACTAAAGAGAAGGCTGACAGAGAGGAAAAGCCTCCCCCTGGAGCTGACACCCTGAAATTTGACTTTTAGCCTACTTTGACTGTGAGGAAATAAACTTCTCTTCATTAAAACCATCCACTTGTGGTCCTTCTGTTAGAGCAGCACTAGATGACTAAGACAGGTTATTTCCACTTTTTTACTATTATGAATATCCTGCTATAAACATTCAAGTATTTGAGTAGACATTTGTTTTCATTTATCTTGGGTATATCTATAGGAGTTGAATTGTTTGGTCATATGGTAAATTTATTTTTAACTGTTTAAGAAACTATCAAACAGGTTACAGCACTATTAAAAATAGCCAAAAGGTGAAAACACCTGAAACATCCATCAACTGATGAATGGATAAACAAAAGGCACTATATACATACAGTGGAATATTACTCAGCCCAAAAGAGGAATGAAGACCTGATGCATGCCACAACATGGATGAACCTAGAGGACAGTATGCTGAGTGAAATAACTCAGACACAAAATGACAAACAGGTATGATTTCACTTATATGGAATCAGCAAATACATAGAGACCATAAGTAAGTGGTGGTTACCAGGGGCAGGAAGGAGGGGGAAAGTAGGGGTTTTGCATAGACTGCACTGAATGTATGTTAATGGAAATGGGATAATTTGGAAAAAGAGAGCGAGAATGGCTGCACAAGCTGAAGAATATAATCAATGCCACTGAAGAGTACATGTAGAATCTGAATGAACGTACGTTTTGTTATACGTATATTGCTATAATATCTGTCTTATTACTGAATTTTAAGGGTTCTTTACGTATTTTGGAAACCCTGGTGGTGTAGTGGTTAAGAGTTACGGCTGCTAAACAAAAGGTCAGCAGTTTGAATCTACCAGGCACTCCCTGGAAACCCTATGGGGCAGTCTGTCCTATAGGGTCACTATGAGTCAGGATCAACTCGATAGCAGTGGGTGGTTTCGGTTATGTATTTTGGATGCAAGTGCTTTATCAAGTATATGATTTGCAGATATTTTCTCCCAGTCTCTGGCTTGTATTTTTACCTTCTGAAAGGTGTCTCTGAAGCACAAACATTTTTGATGAAGTCCAATTTATCGCTTAGCTCTTTTATTGGTTGTGCTTTTGGTGTTGTATTGAAGAAACTTCTGACTAATCCAAGATAATGAGGATTTTCTGCTATGTTTTTTTCTAAGAATTTGATAATTTGAGCTCTTACATTGAGGTCTATAAAACATTTTAAGTTTATTTTAGTGGGTACTGTGAGGCAGAGTCTAAATTAATCTTTTTGCATGTGGATATTCAATCTTTCCAGCACCATTAGTTATAGTCATTTTAGTAGGTGTGGTTATAATTCGCATGTTCACTAATGACTAATAATGTTGGACATCTTTTCATGTGCTTATTGACTACCATATAGCTTCTTCAGTGAAATAACTATTCAAAACTTTGGTCCACATTTTGATTGTATTGTCTTCTTACTATTGAGCTTTGTTTTATTATCCGTTTGTTAATTATATTTTTCTCACTGAATTGCCTTGGTATCTTTGCAGGAAATCATTGAGCATATATATAAAGGTTTATTTTTGAATTCTGAATTAAGTTCCATTGATCTATATGTTTATCATTATGCTAATAATACAGTGTCTTCATTATTGTAGCTTTATAGTAAGTTTTGAAATCAGAGAGTGTAAGTCCTCCAAATTTGTTCCTTCTCAAGAATATTTTTGCTGTTCTTGAGTCAACATGCTTCCATAAATATTTTAGGATCCGTTTATTGGTTTCTGCAAAATATCCTGCTTGGATTTTGAAAGGGATTGTGTTGAATCAGTTAATTAATTTGGAGAGAACTGACATCTTAATAATACTGAGTTTTCTAATCCATGAAAGTGGACTATCATTTCATCTATTAGATATTCTTCAATTTCTTTCAACAATGTTTTCTAGCTTTTTTTTAAATTTAAACTTTTATTTTTTATTGTACTTTAGATGAAGGTTTACAGAACAAGTAGTTTCTCATTAAACAGTTAATACACATATTATTTTATGACATTGGTTAACAACCCCACGACATGTCAACACTCTTCCTTCTCTAACTGGGGTTCCCTATTACCAGCTTTTCTGTTCCTTCCCGTCTTCTAGTCCTTGTCCCTGTTCTGTTGTGCCCCTCTAGCTTTTTTAGTATGCAATTTTTGCACTTATTTTGTAAAGTGTACTGTAATTCTTCTTTTCAATTCTATTGTGAATTAAAGTATCTTCTTAATTATCTTTTCAAAATGTTAATTGCTAGTATGCAGAAATATAATTTATTTTTTATGTGGTTCATGCATCTTGGGACCTTGTTGACCTTGTTTATTAGTTATAGTAATTCTGCGGATTTTTTAGAATTTTGTACTTATAGCATTCATGTCATCTATGAGTAAAGAGAGTTTTACTTCTTTCTTTCCATTCTGAATATTTTTATTTTTTCTTGCCTGACTGTGCTAACTAGAATCTCCAGGACACTATTTAATAGAAGTGGTGAGGGCAGATATCCTTGCTTAGTTTCTAATGTTAGGGAAAAAGCACTCAGTTTTTTACAATTACCATATTTTTACACAAATAATGCGTGTCTTCTACATTTATTTGCCAACTGCTCCCTCCCTCTGTGTGGTACTTTTGTAAGCATGCTATGCTAATTTTTTTACAGCTACATGTAAAAAAAAAAAATTGGCATAGCAGTGCTTACAAAAATACCTCTGGGGTTGGGGGAGGGAGGGAGCGTTTGGCAAACAAACGTAGAAGGCATGTGTTATTTCTGTACAAATACAGTAAATATGGTGTTAGCTGTAGACTTGTCTAGGTGCTCTTTATCAGTTGAAAAAGTTCTCTTCTATTCCTATTTTGTTGAGAAATTTTTTTATCATGAACAGGTACTGGATTTTGTCAACATTTTTCTGCATCTCTTGATGAGATTGTGTGGCTTTTGTCCTTTTTTCTATTAATATTTTAAATTAATTAGTTGATTTTGGATGTTTTATATATATTTCTAGATTTGATTTGCTAATATTTTGTTGAGTATTTCTGTATTTATATTCACAAGGGATACTGGACTGTAGTTTTCTTGTGATGTGTTTGTCTGGCTTTTGTATCAGGGTAAAACTGGTCTTATAAAAAAACTTGGGGAATACTTTCATCTGTTTTCTGAAAGAATTTGAGAAAGATTGGTATTTCTTCTTTATGTGTTTGATAGAATTCACTAGTGAAGTCATTGGACCTGAGGCTTTCTTTGTGGGAAGATTTTAAATTAAAAATTCAACTTCTTTACTTGTTAATATATTTAAATTTTTAATTTCTTCTGGAGGTAGTTTCTGCAATTTGTGTCTCTCTAGTAATTTGTCCATTTCATCTATGCTATTTAATTTCTTGGCATAGAGGTGTTCATTGTATTCTCTAGTAATTCTATTAATTTCTGTCAGGCTGGTAATGATGTTCAAAGACATTACTGATTTTGGTAATTTGGGTCTTCTCTTTTGGTCAGTCTAGCTAAATGTCAATTTTGTTGATCATTTCAAAGCACCAACTTTGGTTTCACTGATTTTCTCTGTTATTTTATGGATTTTTATTGCATTTACTTCTGCTGTAATCTTCATTGTCTCCTTCTGTTTGTTCTGGGTTTAGTTTGCTTTTCAGTTTTTAGTTTCTTAAGGAAGAAAATAAAAATCCTCACAACTGGGCTCATCAACAACCTCATGATAAACAGTGAAGAAATTTAAGTTGTCAAGGATTTCATTCTACTTGTATCAACAGTCAATGCCAGTGGGAACAGCAGTCAAGAAACCAAATGACATATTGCATTGGACAAATCTGCAGCAAAAAAATCTTTAAAATTTTAAAAAGTAAAGATGTCACTTTGATGACTAAGGTGGGCTTGACCCAAGCCATGGTACTTTCATTCACCTCCTATGCATGTGAAATCTGGACAATGAAAAAGGAAGACCAAAGAAGAAGTGACACATTTTAATTGTGTTGTTGGTAAAGAATACTGAATATACCTTGGACTACCAGAATAATGAACAAATTAGTTTTGGAGAAAGTACAGCCGGAAGGCTTCTTAGAAGGGAGGATGGCAAGACCTCATTTCACTTACTTCAGATATATCATCAAGAAAGACCAATCACTGGAGAAAGACATCAAGTTTAGTAAAGCAGAGGGTCAGCCAAAAAGAGAGAGACTCTCAATGAGATGGATTGACACAGTGGCTGCAACAATGGGCTCAAACACAGCAATGATTGTGAGGATGGTGCTGGACATCAGTGTTTCGTTCTGTTATACATAAGTGTGCTATGTTTTGGAGCTGACTTGATGGCACCTAACAACAAAAAGGAGGAAGCTTTGGTTGTTATTTGAGATCTTTACTGTTTTAAAAATAAATTTTTAGCTATAAATGTCCTTCTAAGCCCTGCTTTAATTGCATGATTTAAATTTTGATGTGCTCTGTTTTTGTTTTCATTCAGTTAAAAATATTTATTTATTTCTGTATGGTATCTTCTTTTACCCACGAAGTACTTAGAAGGTTGTTTAATTTCCAAATATTTGTCCAGTTTTTGATTTCTAATTCAATTTCACTGTTATCAGAGCACACCTTGTATGATTCTTTTAAATTTACTCTGACTGTTTCATGGCCTAGCATATGGTCTTATCTTGGAGAATAACTCACATAATTTTTTTTTTAATTTTCTTGTTCCCATGTACTCTTGAAAAGAATGTGCATTCTCCTGTTGTTGGGTGGGCTATCAATAGTTATCAGTTAAGTGAAGTAGGTTGATAATGTTGTTCAAGTCTTCTATATCCTTGCTGATTTTTGTGTAGTTAAGAGCAATTATTAGTGAAAGTGAGTTACTAAGGTATCTAATAATTATTGTTGAAATGTCTATTTCTCCCTTCAATTCTGTCAGTTTTTGCTTCATGTATTTTGGGGCTTGGTTGTTAAGTATGTTTATGTTTATAATTATTATATCTTGTTAATGAATTAAGAATTTATTATCATAAAACATTCCTTTTCTCAAAATTAACATATTTGTCTTAAAGAACTTTTTTTCTAATATTAGTAGAGCCACTATACAGCTCTCTTTGGCTACTCTTTGCAAAGGTATAAGTTTGGTATACTTTTTGGGATTTCTTTTCCATCTTTTTACTTCCAAACTATTTATGTCTTTGCTTCTAAAGTGTATCTCTTATAAACTGCACATAATTGGATCTTTTTTTAAAATCCAATCTGACAATCTCTCTATAATTTTTCTTCAGGTAATTTGAAGCTCTATTATTATGTGCCTAAATATTTAGGAGGTCCTTGGACACAGCAAATGATTTGAGCTTGACTATTAACCTACAGGTTGGCAGTTCAAACCCACCCAGGAGCACCGCAAAGAAAGACCTGGTGAAAGTGAGTTACTAAGGTATCCAAGTATTATTGTTGAAACGTCTATTTCTCCCTTCAATTCTGTTAATTTTTGTCTCATGTATTTTAGAGCTTGTAATCTGCTTCTGTAAAGATTACAGCCAAGAAAACCCTATGGAGCAGTTGTACTGTGTAACCATCCCATGAGGTCACCAAGAGTTAGAATCAATTTGATGGCAATGAGTTTGGTTTTGGTTTTAAATGTTTAGGATTGTTTTGTGCTCTTGATCAATTTACTCCTTTAATACTATGAAATGGCCTCCTTTATCCCTAGTAATATTCTTTGTTCTGAAATCTACCTTGTTTGATATTAATATAATGTTTCCAGCTTTTTTGGATTAGTGTTAGTATGATATATATTTTTTTCATCCTTTCACTTTGAACATATTTATGTTTTTATATTTAAAGTGGGTTTGTTGTAGGCAGATTTGGGTCCTTTTATTTCTCCTATGTCTCTGCTTTTATTTATCCAATCTGACAATCTCTGCCTTTCAACTGAGGTATTTAGACTATTTATATTTTATGTGATCACTGATTGGGAAGGCATACATCTATCAAACTGCTGTTTGTTTTCTACTGTCTCATCTGTTTTTTGTTCCAATTTTCCTCTTTTTCTCTCTTCTTTTGGGTAACATATGTATATTTTATGATTCCATTTTATCTTTTATGTTGGCTTCTTAACCATACCTCCCTGTTTTGTTATTTTAGTGGTTGTTTGGAGGTTTAACATATACATCTTTAACTTACTACAATCTCCTTTCAAGTGATATCATACTTCATATCACACAGTTCAAAAACATTACAATTGTACACTTCCATTTCTCCCCTCTCAACTTTTGTGCTATTGTTGACATGTATTTTACTTTTACGTATGTTGTAAACCCTACATTAACCCGTTACCATTGAGTTGATTCTGACTCATAGTGACCCTACAGGGCAGAGTAGAACTGCCCCACAGGGTTTCCAAAGAGTGGCTGGTGGATTCAAACTGCCGACCTTTTAGTTAGCAGTTGTAGCTCTTAACCAGCGCACCACCAGGGCTCCAAACTCTACACTATATTGCTTAAACAATTACATTTAAAGGTATTTAAACAATAAGAAAAACATTATATACCGTTACCCATGTAGTTACCATTTCCAACACTATTCCTTTTTTCTGTCTGGTACCATTATCTTACTGTCTGGAGAACTTCCTTTAACATTTGCTGTAGAGCAGGTTTCCTGGTGATAAGTTCTTTCAGGAGTTATATGTCTGAAAAATATTTCCTTTTCATTTTTGAAAGACTGGGTATAGAATTTTAGATAAACTACCTTTTTTCTTGAGTACTTGCATTATTTCCAATGAAAAATCTGTAGTTTCCTTATCTTTGTTCTTCAGTATGTATTCTGTTCATTTTCTCTCGATGTTCTCAAAATTTTCTATTTATATTATTTTTATAGAACTTAATTATGATGTAACTTCGTATAGTCTTCTTCATGTTTCTTGTGATTGGGGTTCTTTGATCTTTCTGGATCTGTGGACTTTCATCAAGTTTGGAAAATTTTAGGCCATTATTTATTCAAATAATTTTGTTTCTTCCCCTCTCCTCTCCTACAAGGACTGCAGTTACCTGTGTATTAGGTTGCTTGAAGTTGTCTCACAGCTTACAGATGCTCTTTCATTTTTTAAAATATTCTTTTTTCCATCTGTGCTACATTTTGGAAAATTTCTATTATTATGTTTTCAAGTTCATTAATCTTTTTCTCTGCAATGTTTATCATTAATCCCATTCGATACAATTTTCATTTCAGTTATTGTAGTTTTCATCTCCAGATGTTCAATTTGAGTCCTTTTATATCTTCCATGTCTCTACTTAACATTTTGAACACACAAGGTACACTTATAATAACTGCTGTAATATCCCTGTCTACTAATTATAACATCTGTGCCATTTATGATTTGGTTTTGATTGATTTATCTCCTTTTAATGGTTTTTTTTTTTTTTTTTGCTTCATCACATATCTGGTAATCCTTAATTAGATGCCAGCCATTGTGATTTTTACACTGTTGTGTGTTGGACATTTTTGTATTCCTATAAATAGTTTTGAGGTTTGTTCTGCTCGTAGTTATGTTACTTAGAAACATTCTGATCCTTTCAATTCTTGTTTTTAATATATATTTATATTTTTTATGTGCTACAATTCTCAGTTTAGAGCTAATTATTCCTCACTACTGAGGCCAGACATTTCTGTGTACTCAACCCAATGCTCCCTGAATCTTGAGATTTTCCAGTCTCACTGAAGAGAACAGGCAATATTTCAGGAACTATTACCTCTAATCCTTTTGAGTCACTCTTCCCGCAGCCTTGGGTAGCATCTTCACATGAATGCACTGATTAATACTTAGCTGAAACCAGAGGAACCTTCTGCAGATATTTTAGAGTTCTCTCTCCTCTCCAGTACTCTGTTCTGTGAACTCTAGCCACTTTGGTCCCTCCAAACTCTGTTTCAGCGCTTCAATTCAGGGAATCCATCGAGTTTCATTTGGGTTGTCCCTCTGTTCTGCAGTCAGGAAACCCTTTTTAAGGTGCTAGACTAGGGCAATTTTGAGCCTAAACTCGTTTGTTTCCTTTCTTTTAGGAATTACTGTTCTTAACTGCCTGATGTCCAGTATTTTGCAAGCAATTTTTTCATATATTTTGTCCATTTTTTCGTTGTTGCTTGAGGTAGGAGGATAAGTCTAGTGTCTTTTATTCCATCTTGGTTGAAATCGCTAGCCTACCTCAGTGGATTTTAAACTTTAGTGTGTCACTTTTGAGGCTTTTCATAATTACTTCGAAATTTTATTAAGATTGCAAATTATATAAAATACAAAAATTAATTAGGTCAAGCATATTTTAAAATGTTTTCATATTAAAATTGTTAAAACCAAGGGAAGTCTTAGTGACCAATACAAAAATTTAACATAAATTTAGAATAACTTAACGTATATTCTGTGCATGTGTGAATTTAAAAGTCATACTACTTTAGAGTAATAAAACTAAATCTATTCAGTTTTCCTTGGATAATATGACAAAAGAGCTAAAAATAATGGAAACTACAGCAAACACTGTAGTTTTAATTTAACATGTTTAGGATGTTTAACACTAACCCTCAATAGATCAACAACACTGCAAATTTTATCCATGTAAATTCAAATTTTCCAAAACAATGAATTTAACACAATATATACCAAAACACACTGCACTGATGAAATAGTACCAAAGAGACAATATTAGAAACACTGAGATAATAAATCACTGTATTTCAACAAATGGTTTTTAATACCAAAATAAGAAAGATGTAAACATGGAGATACTGGAAAACTTCTATAGGCAGTAAAAGGAAGCTACTGACAATTTGTTTAAGAATTTAACATATGCACAATAGCCACACAAACCAAAAACAATAAAACCAATTAAACTGTGCATATGAATACATGCATTAAACATTACACATGCTAAAATTTACCTGGATTATATGAACATAAGCCTTTATCTGGAAAAAAAAAATGTTAAGGTAATGTCAAAAATACATTAAAAAATCTTTACATGTAACAGGGAGGTTGAAAATCTAATTTACATTTTATGATACCGATTATAGTTTAGCATTTTTATTTTAAAGTATACAGAGCCATACTAATTCAGAATAAAATAGAAAAGGAAGATAATCTCTGAATTAGTAAAAACTTCAAATTATAAATTATGTTAAACTTTTATTAAATCCAATTATTATAGGCTAAGAGAGGAGGAGAAATGAGTAAGAGAAGGTAAACAAAATAAAAAATTAATAATATACCTGCTCTATAAACTAATGCTTATCAATTCTACTTTATAATACTTGGTTATACAATATATCATGAAATGCAAGAGATAATTGCTAAACATAGAAATTTAGCATTCAAAAAGCAACTGGTAAACTTAACTTGAAGAACTCTCAAAAACATAATTAATTTTAAACCTCCATATTTCTGGAAAAAGAATATTTTAAAATTAATTGCTTTAAGAAGGGTAAAACTTTGAAAATTTAAAGCGGACCAAGTTAGTTTGACATTCTCACTTGATAAAAAATATACACACCATGTAAAAATTTTCTCACAATGAGTTAGTGGATACAAATTAGTGAGATTTTACTCTGTATAAAGAGCAATAAAGTTTTAAAAAGTAGCAAAATATTAATTGTTTTCATATTGAAAGATGAGTAAATTATTACTGGACTATGTATGCATTACGATTTAAGGGATTGTATAAACTATCAACCTACAAAAACAACAGAATAATGAAAAGATGCTCTAATACCTAGAAAAACCTAAACGTTTATCCTAATACATCTCAGTTGTTAGCCACAAGATAATACATCACAAGAAAATAAAATTACAGGCTCAAAGGTTATTATAAAAGCTTAGTTTCCAATGTTACATTAGAAGATTTAAAATTGAATGACATGATTCTGAACATCATTCAACAAATGGCAAAGTAGTGTGTTTGGCATTTCTTCAAGTGACTGATATGTCCCAATAGTAATCTACACAGTAGTGGAATATGATAGAGTATGTAGACAGAGAGAGAGAGAAAAAAAAAAGAACTATATTCTGATCACTTTATAGAAATTTCTTAAGGATATAAATATAATATTACAGAAAATAGGATAGAAAAAAATAGTCAAGTTGAATTACTTTGTAAATATTGTAACATTTTATCCAGGACTAATTTTTGTAAATTAAAGATGAGCTGAATCTCATTTAATAGAATGTAAAAAAATAAAATAAAACAACAAAACCAACACTTACTATTGCTCTAATTATCAGGTTTGATCAACACTTACTATCACTATAATTATCAGGTTTCAAATTTAACCTAAAACATTTCCATTTAAGATACATTTAATAGCTATATAATTTTAAATTTTAAATCGTGAATTTTAAATTTTAAATTGTGATATCAATGAATTTTTATGCAACAAACTATTTCCCTAAGTAAACACATTGAACATAATTGTAAATCTAAGTAAATATCTATACTGAAATGGTATTTTACATGCTGAAACAACTAAAATTTTTTAAATTTTTCAAAAATATTTATTCTTAGGATTTCAGTAGTTTTAAAATTCTTTCCAGACATCCCTGTATCAAGTTAAATACTTTCATTATTAAAAGATTTAGGAAATGATGTTGTTAGTTGCCATATAGTCAATTCCAACTCATGGTGACCCCATGTGTGCAGAGTATAACTGCTCCAGAGGGTTTTCAAGGCTATGACCTTTCGGAAGCAGATCTCTAGGCCTTTCTTCTGAGGTGGTTTTAAATGGGTTCAAACCGTGCCTCTGAGTGAGTTAGAACCACCAATCTTTTGGCTAGTAGTCAAGCTCTTAACTGTCTGTGCTACCCAGGGACTCGTACACATAAAATATTCACATTTACATGGATTTACCCACATACTCAAAATATATGCCATGCATGTCCAAAACCTAAACCTTAGAATGGATATAAATGTGATAAAATAAATATTTCTGTTGTGTTCTACCTAATTTATGTCATTCTGCTGTTTATGTTCTTTAACAATAACTCTGAATCATTAAATTTCACTAATGGGAAGTGTTTCCACATGAAACAGTGTGTCCTCAATAAAAGCAAGTATATGCCCCATATAGATAATATAACACACGTAATACCTTTCAAGAATATCAAGGTAAAGTATACTCTCATGAACTTTATACATTTGAATGATCTGGAAATTATCATTTGGTTATAGGTTTAACTGAATTTTCTAAGTTCACTATGTTCTTTTTTTCTATTCAAAAGGTGTTATTTGAGAAAACTGAGTAAAGCATACTACTGTTAAGCAGACCCCAAAGAGGTTTTTTGAAAGGCACCTATATTGTTATTACCTATTTTAAAGTCAGATGTGTCGCATGTGGTTTTCCTTTTGTGACTATTTGTCTGAGATATATGCCCTTGGGAAAACGACATTAGGAGAAATAATCAGTACCATCACTAACTAAGTATAAGGTTTAATGCAGTAATTCAGGTTTTCATTGCCAGGAATTTAGAAAAAACATTTTAATGAGTTTCAACTTACTAGTGCCTAGATTACATTACTTCTAAAAACTAAAAGACTGCATTACTATAATCAATATAGAACAAAAGACACTAAATTTTTCAAATTGTAGCCCCTTTCCCACAGATATTATAATGTATGTAACACACAACATTTTAAAATAAGATAACAGGGTGAATATGGGTGTTTTCTGTCAAGAGTATATAGTTCCTTTGCTTTTTAAAAATTCTGTTTCTGTTCATTATTAAAATTCACAATTATAAAATGAGTTTTTAAGTTTAAATGTGAAAATGTTCCAAGTTATTAGAGTTATTTTTTCTTGCAGAGGTTAAACACTGAAAATATATCCCAGGTATATATTTCTGTTTTGCAGATTTTTAAAACTATGCCCATATTTTGCTGTAAGTTGTGAAGTTGAAAACTGTTGACAGGTATTTTGCTGAGGGAAGGCAGAGAATTATTTACATATTGTGACATTTACCAATTAGAGACCATTATGGTTACAACCCAAAAGGAACTTGTAAATGAACGTAGACAGACAAATAGAGCAAAGCTACTTCCTCCTAAGTCTCTACCATTTCAGTTTGCTGTTTTCACTAATATTTACTACATTTAACATTCCCTAATTCTAAAACACATGAGGTTTCATCTATAAACAAGGTAGATAGTTGTTTATATGGCGTAATAAAGAGCATCCCCGAAAGCACATTTTTACACCTTGCAGCACACCAGGGAGAGATAATAAATGTTCAAATGTTATTTGCTATTTTTTTCAGATGTTTACCCTTATATCTTATTTAAAAATGATAAATCTCCTAATCCTTGGCTTGGCACTCAATGCTTTCTATAACTAATCTCGTCATACTATTTATATTTTATGTCTTTATCCTCCCAAACTAACTTACTACTTATTTTTCTTCTTTCCATTTGTTGAAATCTTACTTATTCTTTTCAGGTCTAGCTAAAATTGTTCTCTCATACCTCTAAATTCCTATGGCACTCCACATAAGTTATAACTTTTATTTACACCTTATCTTTCCTACAATATGATAAAAAATTATACAAAATCAAAGAATAAATATGGCCTGATCCTGTACCTAGATATATATTATGTTTTAATACCCCTGTGTTTTTTCTTTCCCCAGTTCAAGGAGGTAGCAAGACCCTTGTGTTTCTTTGAATTCAGGAGATTTATGTTTCAGAGTTGAAAGCAAAATGAGATGCAAACACTACCCTTTTCAAACTCTAGACTTATTAATGAGATTATGCTGGAAGTGACTGAAGAGAGGGAAGTGTAGTGGGGGCAGAAAGAGGAGGCAAGTACTGCTAAAGGGCAAGATTCCCCAGAATTAGCAAGGAGAGAGTGGTTAGAAATTCTTGTGAAAACTGTGACCCAGGCACAAGAATCTCTCAAGAGTCCAGAGAGGTTTTAGAATGCTAGGATAGTAACTCCATGATGTAGCTAGTTAGGCTGCATCTTAAGCAACAGAGCAAATGACGTTAGTCAAAATTGCTATGCCTAAACCTGCCTTGGGGCCCTTGTGGCACTGTGCTTAAACAGCTTGGCTGCTAACCAAAAGGCTGGCAGTTCAAATCTATCAGCCACTCTATGGGGAAATCCTATGGGGCAGTTCTACTTTGTCCTATAGGGTAGCTATAAGTTGGAATCAAGGAACCACTGCGCACTGGGACATGTCAGTGATGATCAATAAGGAATAGAAATCAGTGATCCATTCCAGAATGCTGTCCTTTTTTAGGGCTTATTAGAACTCTGTTGGGAGGTGAGAGTAGGTAAAGAGAGGGAATAATGACTGAGACTTATCAGTCTGGGTAAAAGTACAACACAGAGTTGAATTAAATTTGATTTTTGAAAAAATAAAGAAAATGTACTTCATAACCAAGTTTATGAATAAGAGTTTTACTTGCTATCTAAGTATAATGTATCTTTGGGTCATTCACAATGTCAAGTACAATGAACATAAAATTCTGTCGCTGTCAAGTCGATTCTGACTCTTAGCGACCCTATAGGACCGAGTAGAACTGCTCCATAGGGCTTCCAAAGCTGTAAATCTTTATGGAAGCAGACTGCCACATTCTTCTCCCATAGAGTGGCTGGCGGGTTTGAACCACTGACCTTTTGGTTTACAGCCAAGCGCTTAACTACTGTGCTGCCAGGGCTCCTTAAAATGAACATAAGAAGTACATAATAAATATTTACTGATGGAATTAAAATAATGTAAATTTCAAAAGACAACAAACCAGGAAAATTAAACAGGTGGAACAAACTGAAAACAAATACTAATGAGTAAGATATTAAACCAAATTTATGAGAAATTACATTAAATATGTATGTATGAATTACTCTAATTAAAAGATAAATCTTGTCAAGGTGGATTTAAGCCAACCAACTGCATGCTGCTTGTAAGAGACAAACCATAAATATAAGAACACAGAGAGGTGAAAAGTATAAGCATTGAGAAAAACATATCATGCAAATATTAACCAAAATAAAGCATCTGCAGCAATAGTAGCATCAGACAAAGTAGACCATAAAACAAAGCACATTCCTAAAGATAATGAGGGCATTGTGTAATGATAAAATGGTTAGTCTACTAGGAAAAAAAAAAATCTAAATTTGTATGCACCTAATAACATAGCTTCAAAATATATAAAGCAAACACTGACAAAACTTAAAGGAGAAAAGAGAGGTTCACAATCACGAACAGTGACTTCAACATACTTCTCTGAGTGATGGAATAATTGGACCAAAAAATCAGCAAAGACATACAAAATTTGAAAAATAAAATTAATAAATTTGACCTACTTGACATATGTAGAAATGTACCAACATTCTTTTCAATAACATTTACCAAAATTGATCACATGTAGGCCAATGAAGCAAACATTAATTAATTTTTAACATTCTAAGCTATTCAGAGTATATTCTCTGACAAGACAGGAATTAAGCTAGAAATCGACATCAATAAAATAACTAGAAAATTCCAAGAGTTTGCAAATTTAACATTACACTCCTAAATAATCCACATGTGAATGAATCACCACATTAAAAATTATCTAATTACTCTTCCAAAGAAGAGAAGAAAAAAGGACAAATTAAACCTAAAGAAAATAGAGTAGAGGGAATAAGAATTAAAAGAAGTTAATGGGAAAGAAAACAAACATACAGACCAGAAAGTAAACAAAACAAAATGTTGATTGCTTAAAAAGACTAATAGAATTGATAGATTATTAACAAAGGGAGGGGAGAAGAGAGAAGGGACAGATTACCAATACTAGTAAAAAAAGGATATCACTACACATTCAAAAGACAAAAAAGGAAAAATAAAAGACTCACTCTCCCATGAGTATAGATGTAAAAATTCTTTACAATATTAAATTTAGATACCGATAAAATGGTAATGCATCATAAGCTATCTCAGGAATAACACTGGAAAATCAATGTAATTCACTACATTAACAGAATAAAAGAGAAATATCATATAATTACCCATACACATAGAAAAAAATTGCTTGATAAACTTTAACATGCATTAATGAATTAAAAACTCACATCAAAATAGGAATAAAAGAGACCTTCCTGAATCTCATAGAGTATCACAAAAATGCTACACCAAAAATTGAATATAATGGGGGAATGAAAAGCTTTTCCCAGGGAATGGAGAACAAAATATGAATGCCATCTCCTACTCAATAATATCACTTCTAATCAGCATTTTACTATAGGACTTAGCCAATACAGTAAGTAAGGAGAAGAAAAGCAAGGTGTAACCATTTGAAAGGGAGGAAATAAAGTGTCATTATTCACAGCTGACTAAGTAACATACATCCAAATTCAAAATAATGTATGGAAAAATTATTAAGATTAATAACTTTTAGATTAGAGATCTAATTATCAAAAAAAAATTATTTCTATATACTGGTATCAATATAAATCAAATTCTTAGGGATAGAATTAATAAAGATATACAACTTCTACATTAAAGTTATTAAAGCATCATTTTGAAGTATACCATTACATGGAAAGATTCCAGTTCCTCTCAAATTGATCAATGCAATTTGAATCAAAATATCAGGATATTTATGAAAACTGGTAATTTGATACTCTATAAATGCAAAGTATTAAGAATAATAACAACAGTCTTAAAGAAAAAAGCTGGGTGAATTACACTACCAGGTATCAAAATTTATTATACAGCTACAATAATTAAGACAATTTGGTACTGGCACAAGAATAGAAAAATAGTCCAACTGACTAAAGTTCAGAAACTTAACTCCATGAATGTGGCCTTTACATTAAATGTGCTGGATCAAGTGAACATCCATAGGTTTAAGAATGCATCTTGATCTTCACCTCACACCATATACAAAAACCAATTCCAGATGGATTGTAGATTTAATGAGTAAAAGAATATTCTAGATGAAAACATAGGAACATATTATTATGACCTTGAAGAAGGCAAAGATTTTTTAATGCAGAACACACAAAAAAGCAATAACCCTAAATTAAAAAATTGAAAACTGAAATACATTAACATTAAAAACTTCTTTTGATCAAAAGATTCCATTAAAGAGTGAAAAGGCAAGCCACAGAATAGAATACATTTGCAATACATATATCCAACAAATAAATCTATGATTTAAGAAAACATTCTTATAAATCAATTATAAATAAGACACAGAACTAAAAAAGAAAAAAGGACAAGAGATTTGACCCGGCCTTTTAAAAAAGAGAATATCCAAATGGCTAATTAACCTATGAAAAGGTTATTAGAGAAATGCAAATTAAAGCCACAATGAGGTAACAGTGCATATCCACCTGAATGGCTACTATAAAAAGCACTGAAAATGTCAAGTGTAGTCAAGGATGTGGAGATACTAAAACCCTCATTTGCTGCTGTAGAAGTATAAATTGGTACAGTTTTGGAAAACTATTGAACAATATGTACTGCAAATGAATATATGCATAGCCTATGATTCATCTATTCTACTCCTAGTTATATTCCTAGCAAGAATGAATACATGTGATTACCAAAAAGCACGTACAAGAATGTTCACAGCAGCACTCTTAGTAATAGTTGAAATTGGAAAGCAACATAATTATTCATCAACAATAGAATGTATAAATTGCTGTGTATTTATAGAAAGGGATACTACATAGAAGTGAAAATAGATACAACTGTATGCAATAATACTGAATCTCACAAATATACCAGTAAAAAAAAGAACTAGATGTGAAAGAATATATAATGTATAATGCCATTTCTATAAAATCCATAAATGTGTGTGAGTATTCTATTTTTACGAAGTTCAAAAATAGCAAAACGAGTCTATGGTATTAGAAGTCAGGATAGTTGTTACTTTGGCGAATGTGCAGGTAATTACTGGAGGGAGGCAAGAGGCGACTGGTGGGGTGCTGGCAGTGTTTTATGTCTTGACCTGTGTGCTAGTTACATAGGGTGGTTACTTTGTGAAAAGTCATCCGGGTGTATGCTAATGGTTTATATACATTTCTGTATGTATGCTTTACTTCAGTAAAAAGTTGACATAAAAATGTAGAGCTTTTATAAGAATGGTGGAATAGCTTCTATTGGACTAACACTCTTGCCGGTTATAAACTACAGACAAAATTAGGGCAGTGGTGGTTCAGCGGTAAAATTCTCCCCTTCTCTGCAGGACACCCAGGTTGATTCCTGGCCAATACACCTCAAGTTCAGCCTCCACCTGTCAGCTTGTTGCTATTGATTTAGGAAATAATATTGGAGTTATTATTCCCTCTCCTTGAGCATAGAGAATGTGACCTAGCTGGAGCTGGGCTCACAAGGACTCACAAGGACACATCAACTGGGCCCTGAGGTATAAAGACAATAGCTAAGATAATATTGGAAAATACCTTTTAGGGAAACTTTCACATAAAGCCGATCAAACACAACACAAAAGACTTTCCACTCTTATCTTTCTCTATTAGCATTTAGTGAATAGAAACTTGTTGGACCAATGACAACCCTCCTGACTCTTGTTACTGAAACCTGTACCAATGATTGTTAAGAAAGACGACTCAAAGTGTAGGATCACAGTTTCTAGCCAATCTGTGAAAAGGCGAAGCTTTCAATGGTTTTGCCCATTTGTAATGTTAATATATACTGATGGCTCTGTAACTATTCTTTGGACTCGGGCAGACATGGCTGTGGCAGCATACTTGTCCATTTTCCCATTCTTGCCTATTCTGTAATATTCTTCGGACTTGGAGAGACATGGCTCTAGCAGCATGCTTGTCCGTTTTCCCATTTTTGTCTGCTCTGTGATATTTCCTTGGATTCAGGCAGACATTCTAGCTCTGGCAGCATGCTTGTCAGTTTCCCACTTTTGCCCTTTTGAATATATACCAAATAAAACTTTCTTATTGCTTTACTCAACTTTGTGATGTTTTTCCCCTACAACACTGTGATACTGGATAAGTTTCAGCAGAGCTTCCAGACTAAGACAGACTAAGAATGGACTGGTGATCTACTTCCAAAAAAAACAACCAATGGGGGAGGGAGGAACCTATGGATCACAACAATGTGATCCTGCTGTGCATGGGGTTGCCATGAGTAGGAGGCTGACTTCAAGGCAGCTAACAACAACCTGGACAAAAAAATTTTTTTAAGTGTTTAAAGGCACAGAAGAGCAAACAAACACAGGCAGGAACTGATGACATGATGACTGAAATAAAGAAAGCACCTACTTATTCAGCTTTTCCCTTGAGGGCATTCCCTATTTGGCTCACTAAAGAGGTGTTACAGCAAAAGCAAAAGCTTCCATCTTACAAGGATGAGTAGTCAAGGGGACAGACAGAATTCAGGGCTATCAGAGCAGATAGAATTGAGGGGAAAATCCTGAAAAGGAAGGAACCAGAGAAGGGGGAGACAAAAGCCTCTCACATTCTTGCCTGAATTGTAAACTTCAGAGAGAAAGACAAGAAGAAACCCACCAGAAATCCATAGCTGGAAGGCTAATGGAGCTGCAAGGAGATTTCAGCAATTTCCTGGCACTGAGGAGACAGAGTTTGACACTGAAGTCCCCACCAGCTGCTCCTTGGAAACCCTATGGGACAGTTGTACTCTGTCCTATAGGGTCGCTAGGAGTTGAAATTGACTTGATGACAACGGGTTTGGTTTTTTTGGTCACGTTATAGGAGAGGAGCCCTGGTGGTACAGTGGATAAAGCGCTTGGCTACCAACCTAAAGGTTGGTGGTTGGAACCCCAGGCACTCCAAAGGACAAAGATGTGGCAGTCTGCTTCCATAAAGATTTACAGCCTTGGAAACCCTGTGGGGCAGTTCTACTCTCTCTAAAGGGTCGCTATGAGTCGGAATCAACTTGAGGGCAAAGGGTTTGGTTTTTTGGTATGTTATAGGAGCTTGGACAACACCTTGGGCTTTCCCTAGAAAAGCTACACCTTTGAAACAAGAACCACAAACCAGACCAAGGGTTATGCCTTAGGACTAGGGAAAGAACCAAAATATAGTTGCTAACATATCTTCCATATGAAATAGATAATCCTTCAGTAATTTCACTGTCTTCTAATATGCAACAGTCTTCAAAATCCAGAGTCTTTAAAATATATTGAACACAATGCCCAGTATATAACAAAAAATTGCTAGATATATAAAAAATGTAGAATATGATCCATACTTATCAGAAAAAATAGAAATACAGGTAGATTCACAGAAAACTTGAGATGTTGGAATTAGAAGAACTTTAAAATAAATACATTAAAGAATTTATATGATAAGATATATATATGTGTATGTATGTGTATACATATATGTGTGTGTGTATATATGAATGTTTCCTTTTAGTATATATATATGGAAACTTCTAAGAAAACTAAATGCGAATTTTAAAATGAAAATTATAATCTTTAATAAGACAATTCATAGTATCATCTTTTCACAAAAAATTGGACATTGTAGAAGAAAATATCAGTGAATTTTAAGACAAGTGAATAAAATAAATCAAAACTGAAGCACAGAGAGAAAAATATAAAAACTCAACATCTATGCAACAATGTCAAGAGGTCTTCATACATGTAATTGTAGTTACATGTATGAGTGAAAGAATGGGGTAGAAAATCAGAAGAAATTAACAACCAAATAGTTGAAATTCCCCAGATAGTTTAAATTCTGAAAAACCTCAATTATGAAATCATGTTTCATTTAAACAGAGAAAAGACTGAAGTTGTCAAGGATCAACACTCATGAAAGCAGCAGTCAAGAAATCAAACGATGCATTGCATTGGGCAAATCTGCTGCAAAAAGACCTCTCTATTTATGTATTTTTTTATTTAGAGAATACTTTATTAGTTTCTGTAATCAAACCCATGTAGATAAGACCTTACATATTTAATATAGTGCGTTACCCCTGTACAAATGGAAAAAAATTAAGTTTAACGTTTCTAGACCAATATGGCTGTTAACTTCTGTACAATGCCAACTCAACACGGTACAACTGGGATACTTTTTCCAAAGTTAACAGCACAGCTAAAGTTTCCAAAAATTCAAATTATATATATATGTATATATATATATATATATATTTATATAAAAAGACCAATCACAGTGTGTTATGCATCAATAGCAGCAACAGCTTTTCCAGGTTCTGCAGTCATCTGAACAAAACTATAGAGACATCCAGCACACTCCATTAAAAAAAGAAAAAAAAAGTACAAAACAAAACCTCAGAAAACAGCAAAGTTCTGTTACTGCTGTGGTACCTGGCACCATTTTTTTTTTATTAGCTTCTCAATCATCATCTGGAAAGAAAACATTCTAGAATAACATCATTAAAAAGCAGCTCTGATATAGCACGGTCACTATTACGTTATCATAAAGCAGGTACAAGATATCTTACACCCACAGAGGTATGATACAGTACAGTCCTACATCTATAATACTAGAGGATACAAATAAAAAGGCATTATTTGAGACTTGATTCTACTTTTCCAGCAGAGGGCCCAAAGGATGGTGTGACACAGCTCTGGTACAGAAATGAACCTTCTTAGACAGGATTTCATTAGTGGCACAGTTGTAAGGACTCACTGCTCTTCATGAACATCAGCTAAAAACCGTTAAAAAACAAAACAAAAACAAAAACCACCCAAAATGAAAAACAAAACCAAAAAAAAACCCCAAAACCATTCGATACAAAGATGGCCAAGTGGAGGCAAGCAGTGCACTCAACCTAACTATGATTTTACCAAATCTGTTATGTTTGAATGGTAAGAGCTCCATGGAAGAAAGGAGATGCCAAGTAGCACTTCAAAGCAAAAAGACCTCTTTAAAGTGTTAAAAAGCAAAGATGTCACCTTGAAGACTAAGGTGCGCCTGACCCAAGCCATGGTGTTTTCAATCGCCTTATATGCATGCAAAAGCTGAACAATGAATAAGGAAGATCGAAGAAGAATTGATGTCTTTGAATTATGGTGCTGGCAAAGAATATTGAATATAACAGGGACTGCCAAAAGAACGAATAAATCTGTCTTGGAAGAAGTACAGTCAAATGCTCCTTAGAAGCAAGGATGGTGACTTTTTCTCACATACTTTGGACATGTTATAAGGAGGAATCAGTCCCTAGAGAAGGACATAATGCTTGGTAAAGTACAGGGTCAGCGAAAAAGAGAAAGACCCTCAATGAGATGGATTGATACAGTGGCTGCAACAGTGGACTCAAGCATAGCAACAATTGTGAGGATGGCACGGGACTGGGCAATGTTTCGTTCCATTGTACGCTTCTCTCCAGCTTTAAAGCAATGAACCTGTGGCCATTTCTACAGATATTGTAATACACAGAACATTCTTATTTTGTCACATGAAGCAATACTGGTATAAGAAGAAGGCATCTGTTTTAAATACTTACTTTTACCAAACCCTTTATTAGGAGAACTATTCAATAAAACTTACCATTAAAGTTGCCTGGACTCCCATCTCAAAATATATTTTTTTTAATATTTAAGTTAATTACAAGATATATGAAACAATTATTTTTAGAATGATTTAAAAATATTTCCTTAAATTCTAATTAGAATCAAATTATTAACATCCATGTACATGAAGTACTTCTTTGAATCATTTGAATCTACAGTTTAAAATAGGAAATCATGAGTGGGAGGGAAAAGAACTGCAACATTATCATTGATTCATTTTAAATATCTATATCCATGTACATTCCATAAGCTCATAGCCTCAGTGTGATACTCATAGCCTCAGGGAATGAATTACTAAATTTGACATTATGTAAATATAGGAAATAAATGAGAGGTTATTATAAACTTTCCATGCATGGGGGCCACCAAATACGTTACTAATCATGATGTTTGACAATATGAAATATACTAATAAATAAGAACAATATTTATCCTCTCCATGGAGAAAAATCTTTAAGGAGGTTCTTGTCACTGATGATTTTTTAAAATAATTAACTAACATATTTATTTATTCACATCTGGACTTACACCTGTCATTGATAAGCAATATCCTTAGCCAATGATCTCTGACTTTCTCTCTAAAGTGTTATTTCCTATTCTTCCATACATCTATGCTCATTTCTATTTATCTTAAGATCTACATATTGCTAATAAACTATGATGACATTTTATGTGTAAAATACTAATTTTAGCCACATGTTTAAACATTGAAAATTAATTTTATGAGAGGTCAGTTGGTAGTGACAGGGTACAGCATGAAACTATTTTATTACCCAGGGGAAAACTTAGTACTATTAATGACTAAGTAACAGAAGGGCCAATTTTGGGATGAAAAAATATTAATAGCATGAAGATAATGCTGATGGAATAATTTGGAAAAGGATAGTGAGAATTGCAGCACAACTGGAATAAAGTAATTGATGTCACTGAATTGTACATGTAGAAATTTTTGAAGTGGTGTATCTGGCTATGCATATTTTCACCAAAATGAAAAGGTCCTCCAAGGTCAAGAGGGAGAGTATTGACATGTCATGGGGTTGTTAACCAATGTCATAAAACAATATATGTACTGACTGTTTAATGAGAAACTATTTGTTCTGTAAACCTTCATCTAAAGTGCAATAAAAAAAAATTGAAAATAAAAATATTAACAGCTATAAAAGTGATTAAATTCATTGCTTGAAAATCCATGACATATACAGCTAACTACAAACTGCTGTATGCTCATAGTTCATTTCAGCTATCCCTAATTAGCTAGGGAGAAAAAAATAATGAAAACTGTAGGTAGATTCAAAAGTTTTGGGGGTTGAGGATCCTCACATCTACCCTATATTTCAATAACAACTAGAGCAAACAGAGAGAAATTCAGTTGTATTAGAAAGGTTGATGATGGTTGGCATGAACTCATTGCCCTCGAGTTGAATTCCAACTTATGGTGAGCCTGCAGGACAGAGTAGAACTGACCCATAGGGTTTCCAAGGCTGTAAATCTTTATGGAAACAGACTGCCACATCTTTCTCCCATGGAGCGGCTGGTGGGCTCGAACCACCAACCTTTCGGTTAACAGCCAAGCACTTAACCACTGTGCCAACAGGTCTCCAGTTCGTTAGAATTAGTAGCCTATAAACCTAAAGCTATAAGAATTATACATGATGAATTATATTATTAGCCTTCATATAGACTTCATGTAGATATCATACTAAACTGCTATTTAAAGAGAATATATGGTAGTGAGAAAGAGTAGACACTTTAAAACTTGCCAGCATAAAATTCACTATAATGAGGGAATTATCACAACAAAGAATGCTGTAATGATATTTGCAAATAGGAGTGGGTGAGTGTTTACTCCGTGGGGAGGCTGAAAAAAGTGAATGCTGTAGAACAAGTGTTCAATTAATACCATCCAAGTGCAAAGACTGTATCTAGTGGAAACAAATTCCAGTCATTACACAGATTATTTTATAAAAGAGTGAAGATATTCTCTAGGCTTTTCTGTGAATAACTAAGTATCCCATGGGACCAATCCTTTGCTCTAATTTTATATTGTCAAGCAGCCTTCTGATAAATAACTTAGTCTCTTATTCAGCATAAAAAGTGTGATTCATATAAGTAATAGTTATTTTGCCAGGTACACTTCTCATGGTTAATAAACGACCTGGCGAATACATGCTTATAAATTTATATTGCTGAAATTTTGTTAAAGTCAGTCAGTCTTCCAGTACTTGACAAAGATGTTGCTGAATCTAGAACATGCTGATCTCATGAAGATAAAATTACGCCATGAATATCATCCAAAGCAGTAAGTGTCCATCTCTCCTTTCAACAATAGATACCTCAGGAGGGGAAAAAAAAAAGACCTGGATTGTAGGGGCAAAGAGCCAACAATGCTACTTTTCAATCTGGAAAATATTTCTCAGAGTTTCTTTAAGATTCTCTGGATTAATTTAATTCTATTTTATAGTTTGGATTGTGTATAACTCAAAGTAAATGTAAAAGCTGATAATAACAACAACTATAATATTAATGTTTATGAAATACTTTATAACCACCTTGTATTATACGCATTATTATCTTCATTTTAAAAATTAGGAAAGTGAAGCATAAAGAAATGATGTACCTCAAGTTATACAGCTCTTAAGTGACAGAATCAAAAGTTAAATTCAGGTCAGTCTAAGACCAAAGCTCATGGTTTCAACCACTATGCTATACTTACTATTCTACATATTCATAAAATACTTGGGATAATAACAGTATAAATCATAATCTCAGATATCTATGATCAAATTCTACTATATTAGCTATCTCATTTTTACATTTCATATATTAAGAGGTAAAATTAAAACATAACTGCTTCATTTGAGGTTGTTCCATCAAATACAACCATAAAACACTTTGATTTGTGAGAAGGAATGAAAGCTATAGATGTTAACAACATTTTAGTGTACTAAACAATTCAAAAGCTTCGATAATAGCTATTAAAACACTAATAAATGACTGTTGATACCCATAATGGCTTCTTCAAATTCTGTGTCACATTTATCATTCAGGATTGGAAAAATTCACTAAAGATATGATTAAATATTACTGAAAACTTACTTTGCAACCTTCGTATTGGGCTCTCTCCATGAAGTTGTCTTCGTGGCATATATGGAGAAGGGTGGGGAAGTGGCAATGAAGAGACATCATGGGTCTGAAGTTTGTACCAGTGTGGCTCATCATCTAATAATGCTGTCTCTAATTCAATTAAAATCTACAAACCCAAGAGACAAAGGACTGTTATACCAACAATACAGAAATTCTCTTAAATGGTCTCATAACTCATAATAATGATAATATAACAGTAGTGCTGTTAGATCAAAATTGATGGCACTTAGAAGTTGGAAAATTGTCAGTATGTTTAGACAATAGCTAAATAAAATGGAAATATTTATAACTTCTTACTTATTTGATTTTTTAAAATATCTAGGACATTAATTTTATAAACCCTTGACCATCCAACTACTAGAGGCTGTTAAATTTACTATTACAGAAATAACTATTAATACTTTAAAAGGTACTAATAATACCTAATATTTGTGTATCATTTTATAACTTAAAAAGTATTTTCTAAGTCAGACACCAAAGATTGTTGCCCACCTTTTGGCTATTGTGAATAGTGCTGCAATGAACATTGGCATTCAAATATCTGTTTGTGTTCCTGCTTTCAGTTCGTTTAAGTATATACTTAGGAGTGGAATTGCTAGATCATATGGTAAACCACTAAGCTGTTTTCCATTATGGCAATGCCATTTTACATTCCCACCAGCAATTGATGGGGCATTTTTCCACATCCTTGCCAACACTTGTTCTTCTTCTTCTTCTTTTTTTTTTTAATAATAGGAACCCTAGTATAGGTGAAGTGTTATCTCACTGTGGTTTTGATTTGTAGTTCCCTAATGACTAATAACACTGGACATCTTTTCATGTGCTTGCTGACCATTTCTGTATCTTCTTTGGTGAAATACCTATTCAAGTCCTTTGTCCATTTTATGATAGGGTTGTCTGTCTTCTTGTGGTTGAATTGTAGGAGTTATTTATATATTCTGGATAGTCAACCCTTACCCAATATATGGTTCTCAGAAATTTTTTCTGAATCTGAAGTTTGTCTTTCCATTGTGTTGATAAGGTCTTTTGATGCACAAGGATTTTTAAATTTTGATGAAGCCCAATGTATCTATTTTGTCCTTTGTTTCTCATATCAAAGAATCCACTGTCAAAAACTTGATCCCAAAGCATTACCCCTTTGTTTTTGAATAAGAATTTTATGGTTTTAGTTCTTACACTTAAGTCATTGGTCCATTTTGAGGAAATGCTCATGATCATTAGCCATCAGAGAAATGCAAATCAAAAATACAATGGGATACCATCTCATGCCAATAAACCTAGCACTAATGCAAAAAACACCAAGTAATAAATGTTGGAGAGGTTGTGGAGAGACTGGAACACTTATACACTGCTGGTGGGAATGTAAAATGGTACAACCACTTTGGAAATCAATTTGGTGCTTCCTTAAAAAGCTAGAAATAGAACTACCATACGATCCAGCAATCCCACTCCTTGGAATAATCCTACAGAAATTAGAGCCATCACACAAATAGATACATGCACACCCATGTTCACTGCAGCACTCTTCACAATAGCAAAAAGACGGAAACAACCCAGGTGCCCATCAACAGACAAATGGATAAACAAATTATGGTATATTCACACAACGGAATACTACGCAACGATAAAGAACAACAACGAATCCCTGAAACGTCTCACAACATGGATGAATCTGGAAGGCATTATGCTGAATGAAATTAGTTAGTTGCAAAAGGACAAATACTGTATGAGACCACTATTATAAGAACTCAAGAAAAGGTTTAAACACAGAAGAAAACATTCTTTGATGGTTACGAGGGTGAGGAGGGAGGGAGAAGGGTATACACTAACTAGATAGCAGACAAGAATTGTCTTAGGTGTAGGGAAGGACTACACACAATACAGGGGAAGTCAGCACCACTGGACTAAACCAAAAGCTAAGAAGTTTCCGGAAAACAACCAAACACTTTGAGGGACAGAGTAGCAGAGGCTGGGGTCTGGGGATCATGGTTTCAGGGGACATCTAGGTCAGCTGGCATAACAAAGTTTATTAAGAATATGTTCTGCATCCCACTTTGGTGAGTGGCATCTGGGGTCTTAAAAGCTAGTAAGCAGCCATTTAAGATGCATCAATTGGTCCCAACCCACTTGGAGCAAAGGAGAATGAAGAACACCAAAGACACAAGGAAAATATTAGCCCAAGAGACAAAAAGGGCCACATAAACCAGAGACTCCATCAGCCTGAGACCAGAAGATCTAGATGGTGTTCGGCTACCACCAATGACCGCCATGACAGGGAACACACAGAGATCCTTGATGGAGTAGGAGAAAAGTGGGGTACAGAACTCAGATTCACATAAAAAGACCAGACTGAGACTAGAGGAACCCCAGAAGACATGGCCCCTGTATTCTCTGTTAACCCAAAACTGAAGCCATTCCCGAAGCCAACTCTTCAAAGATTACACTGGAGTATAAAACATAAAATGATACTCATGAAGAGTGTGCTTTTTAGTTCAGGTAGATAACGAGACTAAATGGGCAACTCTTGTCCGGAGGTGAGATGAGAAGGCAGAAAGGGACAGAAGCTAGTTGAATGGACACGGGAAATCTGAGGTGAAAGGGGAAGTGTGCTATCACATTATACGGATAGCAACTAGGGTCACATGACAATGTGTGTATAAATTTTTGTGTGAGAAACTAACTTGAGCTGTAAACTTTCACCTAAAGCACAAAAAAAAAAAAAAGGAGATTAGAAAGTGGCAGTATCAGGAATACAGACAGATGCAGCTGATTCCATAATCGCTGCCCTAACAACTATATTATTCTTCTACCCTGCTGGTTATAGGTTTGCATAGGTTTCTCACTCTTGAATTTCTTAAACGTTCAGTTCAACATCTGTATGGTTTGTTGTTTCCCCTTGAGATTACCATTTGGTTTACTCAGGAAAACCAACCACAATGAAAAAGGCTGAAAGCAGATAACTTATTGTGTTAACAGCTTGTGTTGCTTCTCTCCAATTCACTCTCCACATTACAGCTGGAAATATTTTTATCGAGTACAAATAAAATCAAGCCATTTTTTAAAAAAAATATATTATTGGTTCCCATTACCCAAAGGATTAAAATCCAAACTTCTTAATATGACATGTTAAGGGACACGATCAAGACACAATTTAACACTCAAATCTTTATCAGTTTCACTCCTAATTTGAATTCAGTTTCCCATGATCCTCTATCTTTGGGTGTGTTGTTACTCCCTCTGCAGGATTTCATTCCCTCTTACTTTGCTAGGGGCCCTGGTGGTGCAGTGGTTAAGTGTTTGGCTGCTAATCAAAAGGCTGGCAGTTCAAATCCACCAGCTGTGCCTTGGAAACCCTATGGGCAGTTCTACTCTGACCTATGGGGTAGCTGTGAGTCGGAATCGACTCGATGGCAACTGGTTACTTTGCTAAGTTCTACTTTGTTTATATGGCCTTCCCTGGACTACCTCCTCTCCTCTGCAAGCACAGAATGCATTCCTCTTGCATTTTTACCATTATAGCATTTGCCATGGTATATTATAATCACCTATCCACTTGTCCAAACCCCCAGTTGAAAAGTCCTTGAAGGAAGTAATATGCCTTATTCACCTTTGAAGCCTCAGTCCCTAGCACAGTGCTTGGCACGTTATAGGGCTTAAAAACATAACCTCTGAATAAACTGGATGGTACCCGGCTACCATTACTGACGTTTTGATCAAAGATACTATCGAAGAATCCTGATCAAAAGTAAGAAAATGCAGAACAGAACTTCAAATTATCATAGGATCCAGACATTATGGAGCCATTGAGGCTGGTTGAACCCCAAAATTATTTTCCTTAGATAATCTTTTAACAAACAAAAAATAAAACCCTGAAGTCTTCTTCAAACCAAACAATAGTTTAGCTTAACTAGTAAAGAATGTCTGCCTTGAGCATTGTGCCCTTTTAAGAACTATCTATATGGGATCAAACTGACAACAGCAACTTGAAAGATTAGCTAGGAACCTTAGGGGGCAGTGAGTTTATGTTAATGAGGGAGGAGCAACTAGGAAAAGGAAGGTGAGAACGGTCGCACAGCTTGAAGAAGGTAATCAGTGTCACTGAATTGCACATGTAGAAATTTAGTTGGTGTATGTTCTGTTGTATATATTCTCAACAACAACAAAAAATAAACTTAAAAAATAATTCATGAATAAATTATTGAGCTAATAGTTTTGGTTCAGTAAACTAACATGATATACATAACAATATAAACAAAGCAATCTATTTGTGAAAGACAATGTTCTATCATTTAACATTGAGATTTCCATAATAGGAATAAACACGCAAAAATTGTCAGAGTATTTAGAACCATTTTTTTTTATGGCATCAATAAGTTTTGCTTTAAAAGCAGTAGCTAAACTCTTTCTGGTAAAATAAGTATGCTTACTTTTTTAGATATTTGAAACATAAAATTTTATTGGTAGTCATATATACAAAAGTATTCAGGATGCCATGAGTAATCAAAACTTTAAAATAATTCCAGATACCTCTCCTAGGAATTCACTTTCTTCCTCTCGAACTCGAGCTTGATCCCAAAGGGTAATCTCTAGCATTCGTTCTCGAAATTCTCTTCGGTGGACTGGAGAATAAATGAACGTTTGGTTCCATTTGGGTTCCAATGTTTTCTTTACTGTTTTAGTTCTTCTCTTGTTTTTATCGCTATGAAAAATAATTTAAAAGAAATGTGGGAAGTTATATTAATCTTTAAGTTTTACAGTAATTTTATTAATTTTAAATTTCTCAGGAGTGAAATCAAGTGACGTTTCACAAATTTACCATAAAATTACAAGTATGATAATCTTTAAAATTAGTATTAAAATCTATAAGGTATGTAATTATATCATAATTTATAAGTGTGTCTTCATAACGACAATATATGAGCAAGTCTGAAATTATTCCATTATAAATAATTGAAAACTTAAATCTTTCTCAACATCTAAATAAAACCTGACTGGAGAATATTAACTCTGAATTTTTTTTGTATATCACTCTTTTGGAAATCTTCAAAATGGTGATTAAGCAATAATATTACATATACTATTCACTTAAATTACAGAAGTCTTGTTCTACAAAATAAATTGTGACCTTCACAACGTAATACAATTTATCTAATATGCAATTATAGTTCACATTTTATCAAGTTACTTTATTATATACAAGAAATAGGTACTTGTTTATTTAACATATATCATATCCTTAAAAACACTGTGAAATTACTCTTACGTGAGGTAACCCCTATAATGTGGGTTGGAAATGCAAAGTAGCCATACTGACAGATAAGACTTCAGGCTCACAGGTTTCTGTACTTTTTTAAATTGCACATCTTTATCAGTGAATGTTCTTGACTATGCATTATATACACATGTATTTATGAATTATGGAGCCCTGGTGGCACAGTGGTTAAGAGTATGGATGCTAACTAAAAGGTCGGCAGTTCGAATCCACCAGCCGCTCCTTGGAAACCCTATGGGGCAGTTCTGCTCTGTCCTATCAGGTCTATAGGGTCTGTAGGAGTCAGCGTCGACTTGATGGCAATTTTTTTTTTTAATGAATTATATACATTTATTCTAATATGTCATGTACATTGGGAAATATACAAAAATAGAAATTAAAATAATGAGATAAATAAGAATTCAAACACTTCTTCCTAACCCCTGTGGACTTCCTCAAACATCCTCTAGGCTCCATCCATCCTAATTTGAAGATCACCACTCTAACTTATTAGAGAGGGTTGATGGCTAGATGGAATAAATGTAATCATTTAGGAAGGAAAATTTAAGCTCTCTTCCCGAGTGATAAAACTAGATTGATACAGTCTACTGGATATCACTGGAGACTTTCGGCTGTTGTTGTTAGGTGCTATCCAGTCGATTCTGACTCATAGCGACCCCATGTACAACAGAATGAAACACTACACAGTCCTGCGCCATCCTCACAATCATTGCTATGTTTGAGACCATTGTTGCAGCCACTGTGTCAATCCATCTCGTTGAGAATCTTTCTTTTTCCCTGACCCTCTACTTTACCAAGCATGATGTCCTTCCCCAGGGACTCATCCCTCCTGATAACATGTCCAAAGTATGTAAGACAAAGTCTTGCCATTCTTGCTTCTAACGAGTATTCTGGCCATACTTCTTCTAAGACAGATTTGTCTGTTCTTCCAGCAGTCAGTGGTATATTCAATATTCTTCACCAACACCATAATTCAAAGCTATCAATTCTTCTGTCTTCCACATTCATTGTCCAGCTTTCGCATGCATATGAGGTGATAGAAAATACCATGGTTTGGGTCAGGCGCACCTTATTCCTTAAAGTGATATCTTTGTTTTAAGATCTTTTGCAGCAACAGGGGAACAGCATTAATTTTAATTAAAATTGAAAAAAAAGAAATACGTTTTGACTAGCAACCAAATTTACCTCAAGATGTAAAAAAAAGAATGTACAGCATGCCAAGTTATTTTTTAGAGTACAGAGTATATTATTAAAAAAACCAAAACCAAACGCATTGCCGTCTATAAAAAACTAACAATCCGTTGCCGTCGAGTTGATTCCAACTCATAGAACCTTATAGGACAGAGTAGAACTGTTTCATAATGTTTCACAGGAGTGGCTGCTGGATTTAAAATGCAGACCTTCTGGTTAGCAGTCAAGCTCTTAACCATTACAGTATATAGTAAATAATTTTTTAAATGGCTTAACTGACATTCTAAACTAGATCTGTAGCCTCACCTTTCCCTGTAGGAATTCTCATCAATTAAAGTTATCAATTGTTTTCTTACGTTCAACTGTGCAAGTCATTTTTTTCCAGAAAAAAAAGTCACGAGAAATGAAATAGAATAATTCATACCAAAAGCACAAATAATCCTTTATTTATGTGCAAAAACTTGCATCAACAGTAAATACGTATTTTTTTTTGTGTGTGTGTATATATATATATATATACCCATGCATCTGTCAGTTTGTCGTATTGTGGGGGCTTGTGTGTTGCTGTGATGCTGGAAGCTATGCCACCGGTATTCAGATACCAGCAGGGTCACCCATGGTGGACAGGTTCAGCTGAGCTTCCAGACTAAGAAGAAGGATCTAGCAGTCTACTTCTGAAAAGAATTAGCCAGTGAAAACCTTATTAATAGCAGTGGAACACTGTTTGATACAGTGCCAGAAGATGAGCTCCTCAGGTTGGAAGGCACTCAAAAGATAACTGGGAAGAGCTGCCTCCTCAAAGTAGAGTCAAACTTAATGACGTAGATGAGTCAAGCTTTCAAGACCTTCATTTGCTAACATGGCATGACTCAAAATGAGAATAAACAGCTGAAAACATCCATTAATAATAAGAACTTGGAATGTACGAAGTATGAATCTAGGAAAATTGGGAATTATCAAAAATGAAACAGAACACATAAGGATCAATATCTTAGGCATTAGTGAACTGAAATGGACTGGTATTGGTCATTTTGAATTAGACAATCACATGGTCTACTATGCCGGGAATGATAACTTGAAGAGGAATGGCATTGCACTCATTCTCAAAAAGAACATTTCACGATCTATACTGAAGTACAACGCTATTAGTAACAGGATAATATTCATATGACTACAAGGAAGAGCAGTTAATATGACTATTATTCAAATTTATGCACCAACCACTGAGGCCAAAGATGAAGAAATTGAAGATTTTTACCAATTTCTGTAGTCTGAAATTGATAAAACTTGCAATCAGGATGCGCTGATAATTACTGGTGATTGGAATGCGAAAGTTGGAAACAAGAGTTGGTAGTTGGAAAATATGGCCTTGGTGATAGAAATGATGCCAGAGACTGCATGACTGAATTTTGCAAGACCAATGACTTCTTCATTGCAAATACCTTTTTTTTCACCAACATAAATGGTGACTATATAAATGGATCTCACCAGATGGAATACACAGGAATCAAATAGATTACATCTGTGGAAAGAGACGATGGAAAAGCCCAATATCATCAGTCAGAACAAGGCCAGGGGCCGACTATGGGTCAGACCATCAATTACTCATACGCAAGTTCAAGCTGAAACTGAAGAAAATTAAAACAAGTGCACGAGAGCCAAAGTACAACCTTGAGTATATCCCACCTGAATTCAGAGACCATCTCAAGAATAGATTTGACGTGTTGGACACTAATGACCAAAGACCAGATGAGTTGTGGAATGACATAAAGGACATCATATATGAAGAAAGCAAGAGATCATTAAAAAGACAGGAGAGAAAGAAAAGACCTAAATGGATGCCAAAAGAGACTCTGAAACTTGTTCTTGAATGCCGATTAGCTAAAGCTAAAGGAAAAAATGATGAAGTAAAAGAGCTGAAGATTTCAAAGGATGGCTCGAGAAGACAAAGTAAAATATTATGATGACATGTGCAAAGACCTGGAGACAGAAAACCAAAAGGGAAGAACACGCTCTGCATTTCTCAAGCTGAAAGAACCAAAGAAAAAATTCAAAGTCTCGAGTTGCAATACTAAAGGATTCTATGGGGAAAATATTAAACAACACAGGGAGCATCAAAAGAAGATGGAAGGAATACACAGAGTCACTATACCAAAAAGAACTGCTCTACGTTCAGCCATTTCAGAAGGTAACCTATGATTAGGAACTGATGGTACTGAAGGAAGAAGTCTAAGCTGCACTGAAGGCATTGGCGAAAAATTAGGCTCCCAGGAATTGATGGAATACTAATTGAGATGTTTCAACAAACAGATGCAGCACTGGAAGTGCTCACTCCTCTATGCCAAGAAATTTGGAAGACAGCTACCTGGACAAAGGACTGGAAGAGATCTGTATTTATGCCTATTCCCAAGAAAGGTGATCCAACCGAATGCAGAAATTATCGAACAATATCATTAATATCACATGCAAGCAAAATTTTGCTGAAGATCATTCAAAAGCGGCTGCAGCAGTGGGTCAACAGGGAACTGTCAGAAATTCAGGCCACATTTAGAACAGGACATGGAACCGGGAATATCATTGCTGATGTCAGATGGATCCTGGCTGAAGGCAGAGAATACCAGAAAGATGTTTACCTGTGTTTTATTGACTATGGTAAGGCATTAGATTGTGTGGATCATAACAAATTATGGGTAACATTGTGGAGAATGGGAATTCTGGAACACTTAATTGTGTTCATAAGGAATCTGTACATGGATCAAGAGGCAGTTGTTCGAACAGTACAAGGGGATACTGCATGGTTTAAACTCAGGAAAGGTGTGCGTCAGGGTTGCATCCTTTCACCATACCTATTTAATCTGTATGCTGAGCAAATAATCCGAGAAGCCAGACTATATGAAGAAGCACAGGGCATCAGGATCGGAGGAAGATTCGTTAACAACCTGCGTTATGCAGATGACACAACCTTGCTTGCTGAAAGTAAAGAGGGCTTGAAGCACTTACTGATGAAGATCAAAGACCACAGCCTTCAGTATGGATTACACCTCAACATAAAGAAAACAAAAATTCTCACAACTGGACCAATAAGCAACATCATGATAAATGGAGAAAAGATTGAGGTTGTCAAGGATTTCATTTTACTTGGATCCACAATCAATGCCCATGGAAGCAGCAGTCAAGAAATCAAAAGATGCACTGCACTGGACAAATCTGCTGCAAAAGACCTCTTTAAAGTGTTGAAAAGCAAAGATGTCACCTTGAGGACTAAGGTGGGCCTGACCCAAGCCATGGTGTTTTCAATTGCCTCATAGGCACGCGAAAGCTGGGCAATGAATAAGGAAGACCGAAGGAGAATTGACACCTTTGAATTGTTCTGCTAGTGAAGAATATTAAATATACCATGGATTGCCAAAAGAACAAACAAATCTGCCTTGGAAGAAGTACAACCAGAATGGCCCTTAGAAGCAAGGATGGCGAGGCTACATCTCACATACTTTGGACATGTTATCAGGAGGGCTCAGTCCCTGGAGAAGGACATCATGCTTGGTAAAGTAGAGGGTCATCGAAAAAGAGGAAGACCCTCAATGAGATGTATTGATACAGTGGCTGCAACAGTGGACTCAAGCATAGCCACAATTGTGAGGATGGCGCAGGATCGGGCAGTCTTTCATTCTGTTTTGCATGGGGTCACTATGCATCGGAACCTACTCGATGGCATGTAACACACACACACACACACACACACACACACACACACGTATATTTGAGATGATAGTTTCTGAGTTATGCAAAGAATACGTTTTTCTATTAAAGACAAAACCTTGATACAATCCAATTAACAAAGTAAGCTCATAATATGCCTAAATATTCTTCAAATTCCTGATAATTGACAAGGAAACTCAGTAGAGAAATAAGCTAAGAAGAAAATATGCAAATAATCCTCACATACTTTGTGTTGAAAAAGGATAGAAACACTACATCTGGAAAATAAAGGAGTAGTCAATGGGAGCCTCCTTTTCATTTTAGTTCTGTAATATCTCCTCAGAAAGCAGGGACAAGATCACGTAAAATAAAATAAAATTACACGATAATAGTCCAGAAAGAAATTTGGTAATTTGGGAAACTTATCACCTTAAAAAATAAGTATTTCTCTTTAAAGATTTGAGTATAAACTTAAGTTACGGGTGTACATAAAAGCATAAACGGGAATGCAGCATTTTCTGCAGGTTTTCACCATGGCCTTCCAAGGATGCTAAGACTAGTAAACCGTATGTGCTCTAAAAAGACAAGAGACTTGGCTGACTTAGATAGCAGATTAACTTCGCTGTGGGATGAGTCATCCAACTGAAGTTTAAGCTAGACATAACAGAATCAACTCGATGGCAACTAACAACAACAGTTGTGAGACATCTTCTTCCTCTCTTACTGTTCCAAGTGTGTCCCTCTCAAAAGACAAGTTGTTAGAGAACAACTTTCTTCAAGCAAAGTTTATAAGTTAAAATTTTATAACAATAGTTTCTAATGACTAGATATTATGATACCTTGACACATTCTGAGGAAATTTATTTTACAACTTTTCACTTTGAAATATGTATCTTTGTTGATTGTCTATTTCCTTTCTTTTGTTCTTTTTTTGCTAAGACTGTTGTTTAGTTGATACTTTGGCACTCAACTCAACCCTGATGATGTCTTACTTGAACTCAGTAACTGAAAATGAGGGTCCAATAGTAGTCAAAAATATGATTTAAGATCTCATCTGTGGCCAGCCACTTACAATTTTGGAAATAAATGACCAAATCTTGATAACAGTCTCCCCTGGAAGTCAGAGATAGAGAATAGCTGGGGAAAGCATAATTAGTGCCATTACTTCCTTCTTTTTTCATGATGCCTAATGAATAGTCTCTTATTTTTTATGTGCTTGAAATTAAGAGTGATTAAAGAATTTTCGTTATACTATTTCTCAGTCCTAATTTCTCTATTTAAATTAGGGTAGAACAATGCCATTTATGTGGATTAGAATGGATACAGAACAAATGATGCTTAAAAAGTTGATTTTGAACTCAGCGATAAAAGTTTCTTGGTGACATGGAGTGATACAAAACAAAGCTATATGTTAATTTTACAGAATATAGAGAAATAATATCTTGGTAAGAGGAGGTTGAAATTGCAGTGAAATACGATGAGTCCCTTTTGCTAGTATTTCCAGCTTTTTGCTTCTGTAGTTTTTGTTAAAATGCATTTGATTTAAAGGGACATAATTTTAAATTATTTTGATAAATAAAAACATACATTATTTAAATAATAATCCACATAAGCCTAAAATAGATATAAAATAATATATACAATAAAAATTTGATACGCATTTTAAAACAATCTCATTAAAGTATTTACTGTCATGCATAATTTTGATTCTTAAAAGGTATTGTTTATATTAAACTTCAAAAGTATCTTAATGTCATGCAATTGAAATATAAATAATACAGAATTGAAATATCCACTGCTATTAACATTTTCCCACATATTTCCAAGAGCATTTATTTTGTTTCATACCCTACCTTCTGTCTGGAAGAAAGTAAATTTTAACGTAAGGATTCCTCGGCCTCCCATCTTCCCTGGAAAGAAGATCCTTTGCTCCCAAAATTGTAACTATCAATTGGTGACCAACCTTGTCAAACCACAGTTTTATCTGAAAAGCAAAAATATTAACTTATCAACTCAAATATTTACGACCATAAGATAATGCTTATATTCCCAATCTCCACCTCAGTCTCTTACACTAATATTAGCACAGAATATAAATTTCACTTAGTAAACTGCGGTTAGTTAAAATAAAAGGATATGCTATAATAACTTCAATGAATAGAAGAATTAACTGAGATATTTTGATTTGGTTGGTCAATCCCTTGGACTTTTTGTTTACCCCAATTTGATTGCTTGTTAACGTGCACGTAATAATAAATGCACATAAAAATATCATAACTAAGGGCTTTATATGCAATGATTGCAAGAATCGCTGTTGTTCATTTTGGTTACCCTATGATTTGTGAGTTCAGAATAAATGCTCAAAATGAATGAGTAGATCCAAGTTTATATAGCTTGCATAGGGAATTTTTAAGCAAATGTTTTATGCTATTCCATAACAAAAGACATTTCGAAGATTATAAGCAAGGAATAATTTACTCGCAGCTTTAGTCAATAGACTCCTTCACTCTGTAGTTAAAACTAATAAATTCATCTTGTATAAATTTTTTTTACACAAGCATAAAATCTTTTTCTTTTGTGAAGCAAATGTATATCAAATCATTAGAACAATAGTGTACATTTTATAATTTGATATGAGAAAATGTAAATAATTTCCCTATGCCATAGGTAAGGATTGGAACTTCACATCCAGCTGTTGAACTCATTTGATATCACAGTTGCCCCTTGCCCCCACACTCATATCTCACACCCTCACACCTACCCAGTTAATTCTACTATTTCAGGATCTGTGATAACCTGGCTCTGCCCCACATCTTGGTTCAGAACTCAGTAAACTTATGACCACTATCCTGAAACTGAAACCGAACTGGATATTAGGAATTTGAGAATGACAAATAAAAACAACCTTGATTATATATTTAACACTGGTAGTTCAGCTCCAATTCCAACATGGCTTTGTTGAGTCCCTCACTTCATATCCTAGAAAATGGGGAACTGAGCAAGATTTTTGAGTCAGAAGAGGAGGACTGATGGCCCAGAAGAGCACATAAAATTATTTATATACATGTTTTTGTTCTGTTTTGTTTTTTGTCAAGTGGAATTAGCCCTCTTATAGGAATAATAGTGAAAAAATACTTAAACTTTAAAAATTATAATTATTAATTTTTATGTTGCCTTAAGTTCTTATGCTCAATGCAGGTATTGTTGTGTAACAAAAAAAAAAAAAAAAATTCTAATGGAGGTGCTAAATACAAAGAGACCCTAGACAGATATTTCTCAGAATGTGGTTTACAAACCCCTGCATCAGTATTATCTGGCTTACTTAATAAAAAATTATAAATTCTTGGGGTTCATTTTTCACCTACTGTATCAGAATGGGGTCCAGGAATTGCATTTTAACAAGTCCTCCAAGTGATTCTCATGTGCATTAAAGTTGGAGAACCACTGCCTTAAACTAAGGGATAAGTAACCTGAGAAAAAAAATTCTTACTATTAAAAAAGAAAAAAGAAGTTCAAATACTTGTTACCTAACATATTAGAACACAGATACAGATTAGTATAAGAGAAAAAATAAAAGACTAAACTATTTTTCTGGCCAAAAGCATGAGTGGAGAACAAAGAAAGAAATACTGAGGTGTCTCATTGTATATGAGATGAAATAGAGACATTGTCGGATAGCTCTGTGGTTTCTCTAATATGCATGAGCAAAATGAGATTGTTATGATATTTTCTATCTTTATAGTAATAAAAGAGTTTAGGACTTTAATTTTTCCATGGTATGAAAAGCCCTTCTCTAAGCATCATGATATGAACATTAAGCACCTCAAACAGAAAAACATTCTAAAAGGCTAAAAATATTTTTCCAATAACCTTCACACTTAAGAAACATATAAATAATAATTACTGTTATCAGAATAAATTCATAATTATTGTAGCAAATTATGTATTTCTCTTAAAAAATTTTTGAGGAGTTGAAACTACTTATTATTTCCACAGGAAATACTTTTTACTTCTTTAAAATCATTAGAGCTAAACATTTGAGATACATTTTTCAAGTATTCTTTTCAGATTTTCTTATGCCATGAAAACCAAAAATATCACTTATTAATATTATCATTTTTCATAAAAACAGATATTAGGCTTATAGCGTTTATACTTAACAGTGTAGTAAATTATGCTTTACAAATATGTGGATGTCTAAATATCTTAGATAGGAAACAGGTACATTTTGATTTTACTGATTATGTGATCAAAATTATACTTTTTAAAATAAATTGTCTTATATTGGGCATTTGATCAATAGCTCTAGCTTTTATTCCAGAACAGAGGACTTGCATTGAAGTTTTTAATAGATATCCAGTTCACATCATCAAAACTGAATTTTTATTTTTTACTATATTATTTTATCACATTCCTAAATTTCTTATCTGTGCTTTATAAACGAATTGTGAAAATATAGCTGTTGATTCCCCAAAATATAATAAATGTATCTTCACAATTCTAGACCTGACATACTTTTTGTTATACTTGAATTTCATTAATAAAAATGTTGATATAATTTTAATTATTTTAATGTAATTATCATTTCAACTTCACCATGTAGCCATTTTCAGTTTTCCTAAGCAGAACATAAGCAACAGAGGTAAATATCTTACACTGTATAATATTAACTAGAAGAAGTCTAATTTTTAAAATTTAAACAAAACTAGCATTATTCAAAACCAACAAAATAAAAAAACATGCGGCAAAGCAAGGAAAGCATACTACTACTTTTTTTAAAAAGCTATATTTACATTACTTTACCACATAAGGTTTTCCTAATGAAAAGAGGCAAACAACTTGTACCCAAGTATTACAGTAAAGTTAAACAGAATTACAATGACAAAATGTAAACAAAATAAACCCAATACATTTTATTTGGATAGTTATTTTGTTCTTTCAAAATAATATACTTTACAAAAGTTGGAACTTATATAAAATATACATAAAATTAATATTTTAGATAAGGTACAAATATATTTGCCAATCTCCTCAAGGACTTATTGCTTGGAAAATGCAAGAGAATGTAGATGATAAGTGATATAATGAATGATTTAAAGAGACAGCAAACAGGAAAATATTAGCAGCATAAAATTAGCTATTTCTGTGGAATCTACATAATATCTACATTAAATGCCACTCGGAAACCTATGAGTTTGAGTATTCGGTTCATCACATAAAATCACTAACAAAGTTTGTCTCTTTAAATTTTTGTTCAATATTTTAATCCCCATGCAGAATTTTACAAGCTGGCTCATTTAATGATTTGAAAGTCAATAATATGGTTTAGAGCACATACCAAAAAAATGTTTTCCTACTACGCATTTTCCAAAAACATACAAATAAGGATTGAAACACAACTTTAGTTTCTATCAGGCAGACAAGGCCTTTACCTGAACCCTAGGAACAAAAGGCGTTGTTCTTCTACTAAGGCTTTGGCTCTGGTAAGCAAAATTAAAGAAAAAAGCAATAAAACAAAACCAAAAGGACAAGACGCTAGAACTAAAGACCAAAAGTAAAAACAAACACATACAACTATCCCTTTAAATACAATTTTTCCATGACAATATTAATCTAAATTAAGCACTTCAATGTAATAAATACATTAGTTTTGTTAAAATGCTAAACTATATAAAAGTATACAAAATATTAGAAAATGTTTAATCATATTTTTAAAATATAATCAACATAAAGGAATTAAGACTGAATGTAAAATAACATGTGGGTTTGTATATTCTGAAAGAATGATTGTAAACATACCCAAGAATCATGAAATTCCAGGTTTTACCCTTAAACGCATCACATAGAAAAAAACCACAGTCCCAAAATTTGATATATATCATATCGGTATTAGTAAAAAGCCATCTGTGGAAGTAACTGTATGACTTTTTCAAAATAATTAAGTCTAACAGAAGTCCAAGAAATATTAGCCAAGTTAACTTTAGGATTTCTTAAAAGAATAAACACAGTAGGATAGAAGTGTGCTGTACTGCACTGCATTAATAGTTAGTACTTAAACACCATCTTCACACATTTATTATGTACCATTCGAGAAAACACTGTTTATTTCTAGTCATACCTATTAATGAAAAATAATATCTCATTTCTTATATAATTTTTTATATTTTTCCAGATCTTTCAAGTTTATTGTCTCATGATATTCCTAACAATCCTAGGAGGTAGTTGCTATTATCTCCAATTTTTAGATAAGGAAACAGAGACATTTAAAAAAAAAGGCTAGATAAACCTGCCCAGACTCATACAAAAAGCAAGATAATGTAAGGGCATTTCAAAAAGAGTTGTTTGGAGTAAATCAAATTCTCAGAATAAAATCAAGTTTCCTTTCTCTGCTGACTTTGTTTTTTTGTTTTCACTTTTAAACAGTTTCCAAAGGAGACCACTGTAATTGGAATATGATGTGTCTTTATTAAAGCATGCCAACAGTTAAATTACAAACAAAATCAGACACGTCTCTGGGTTTGGGAACGGATTTCAAAGGATTTATTTCTGCTTTTCTCACCTAGATTATATCTCATCTCTCACATGTCTCATGGATATCTCTCATCTAATTCAAAAAGTGAAAAACAGTTAAAGGCTTCCCACTTTTCCACTGTTAAATGGAAACAGATAATTGGTACTAAGAGGACTATTGCCCAATTCAACTATCATCAGATAGTCACTGCTTAAGACACAAATCTAAAACCCAAAGGGAAGTAGGCCTTAAATATAAGCATTATTTCATTCAATCATACAAATCATCTTTTTCTCTTTCTCCAGAAATCAAGGCAGTCTCAAAATATAAGCTGTCTTTCTTTTTGTGTGGAGCTATTACCAAAGGAAAACAGAAATGTATAGAGATTTAAGTTGTTACTAACCTCTGCATAACTATAGGTTGGATAATTCTTTAGTAAATGGGAAAGAGGATGTATGAAAATCAGAAATTAACTAGGCATGTTGAAGGAAGGAAATGACAAGATTTTCTATTTTGAAACGGATTTTATTTTCCCTGCCCCCTCGCCTATTCTACCTGTATTGGACCAAAAATATTAAGGATAATTGAAGATTTTTTCAAGTAAATATTATATATTCATGAAACAAGGAATATGCTTACAAAGAATACCATTGTAAATAAATTAATCCATTAAGACAAACATTTTTCTATCTTCTAAAATTGTCTCTAACAAGAAACTCACAAATTTCTGAAATCAACCTTCTAAATTCTACGGCAAGTTAGACTTAATCTTCACCCATGAGTTTATACATTATATTGGCTACTGAAACATGTTTTTGGCAGTTTTAATAAAGAAAACCATTAGGAATAGTAAAGTACTATGTACCTCATTGTAATTTACATTAATTTACCTATTTTAAGCATGGAAGATCTGATAATATTTATAACTATTCAAACTTCATCAAATGAACAATTTTAATTGTACATTACAATTTATTTTGCATTTTTAATGTCACTTCCTACTATTTACTGTACTATTATCTTTAGGGAGCCCTGTGGCACAGTGGTTAAGAGCTCAGCTGCTAACCAAAAGGTCAGCAGTTCAAATCCACCAGCCGCTCCTTGGAAACCCTATGGGGCAGTTCTACTCTGTCCTATAGCGTCGCTGAGTCGTAATTGATTTGACAGCAAAAGGGTTTTATTATCTTTAGGACATTCCTTTCATGTAATGCTTCTGGAAAAACAAGGTTATGATAAAGAACTGTAAAAGACAAAAGCTCAAAAAAAAAAAACTTTCATTTACAGAAAGCTTAAAAAAGTTCTAAAGATATTTAGAGGATACACACCTATTCTTTGGTTTCTTATTCCCTTTAAATGGGCATATAAAACGGATACTTACAATATTTATAAACTCAATCACTAAAAATCGAGTCAGAAAGTGTTAAAATAACTTGGGGAAACATTGCAACCATAAATCAACACAGAGCCTGAAGTGAAATAAAATATGACGATCAATAAAAATCAATTGTGTAATAGATTCCCATAGCAAGAAAGGGTTCTGACTCTTTTCTGCCTTTTAAAAGAATTGAAGGCTATTTGTTTTATCTTAACACCCTATCAAAAAACTAACCAAAGACTACAAATTAATTAAAGGCTATTGAGAGAATTATGAACACAATCCTCTAAAGAAGGAAATGGTTAAATTATGATAGAACACAAATAAGAAAGAATCAAAATAAGGGAGTGCTGACGCTGCAAGGGCTATCATATAACTCAGATAGCCTAAGCCTAAGCTCAAACTGATTTTTTCACCAAATACATTAATGGTCCTTTCATAGTTACGTCCTAGAATGAAAAACAAGCAGCATAATTCAAGCATGGAGAGAAAATGAATTGCATACATTTTCTTAAAAATCTTCAAAATCTTCTTGAGATTGAAAATTTAAACAACAAATTTGCATTATATGTATATTTTCTACTTGAGAAAATATTAATCTGTGAACTGATAGAAATATATTAAGAAGATTAGCTCACATACTATACAAATCATCCTTGTTGTCTGGAATTACCGTCAGCAATATCAGAATTTTGTAAGAGAGATGTCGGCCCAAAGTAAAATCTCACCAATAGCAAAAATGACGAAAGGTAGAAAAGAAGGAAATAGAGATTGCAATGTAGCCTTGTGACTTCCTAGGGTTCCTTCTCTAGGGGTGACATATATAAACATATTTTGCCAACCTCTGCATCACTAGGGTAAACCAAAACTGTCACCAGTCCAGCAGAGATAGAGTTGAATACGAAGAGAAACATTACATCCAGGAAGGTAACTTGCTTATGTTTTCCTGGATGCAAAGGATAAGATACAATTAATAAGCTTCATGAGGGGAAAGATCATGCATACCTCGTTCACTGTTATATTTCCAGAGACTACCACTGTGCCTGACCTGGGATCAGAACTTAACACACATTTCCTAATGATTGGATTTTAATTGGTAAAAACATTTTCTGGAGGAAAATTTGGCAATAGATTTCAAAAAATCTTAAAAATTCTCTTTTCTCTTTTATATTATAAATTTATTTTTAGAAAGTTATCCTGACAAAAGATTTTTGTCCTAACAAAAATATTCAAGACTTATATTCAAGGATTTCCAAAGCATGATCATTTATAACATAAAATTAGAAACAAGCAAGATATCCTATAATAGAGAAGTAAGTTATAATGGAGTATTAAGTTATCTATTAAAATCATTTTAAGAGAAACTTTTAAAGAGAGAGAAAAGTCTATACTATACTACTAAGTGAAAAAGCAGGCTCCAAAATATTATGTACAGAACTATTCCAATTTTGTTTAAAAATTTCTATGTATATGAGCGGTTATATCTTAATGGTAAGATTACAGGTGAGTTTCATTTTTATTTTTCTGTACTTTCCAAGTTTCCCACAATATATATGTATTATATTTTTAATCAGAAAGTGGCTTTATGTATATATACAGATTTATGTATATATATAGACATATATATGATTTCAAATGCATACATATGAAGCTAAAACTTTTACTACTAATACCATAAAAGCTAAAATTTTACTACCAATATTATACTAGAACATATTCCTTCCAAGTCATAAGAAAATGATAAAACGAGAACCATTTTAAATTACAATTACATGGATCTTAAACCAACATTATTTCTAAATCTAAAGGCTATAACTTTACACAGTTATATATACATTTAGAAGTGAAACTTTTAAATTTAATTTTCCCTAAATATTTAATAGTCTTTCCTTTCTACCATAACAGTACTGAACCATGAAGAAAAATAGCTGAATTTCAAATGTCTACACCCCTGCATTATTCCCCTCAACTTCTCCTCCTAGTTCAATTTCTCATAGGGCCTTGGGATTTCAAATGTCATAAAGTGGTACTTATTATGGAAATTCAATTGCCCCTCCCTCCTCCATCAACTCAATCCAACTGAACGCACACACAAACACACATACAGATGGATTTATTTATTTACTGACATGATCCAGCCACCTGGAGCATTATTTAAAGATGGACTATTTGATGAGGTCATAAATAAAATATAACAGCTAGCATTTATTAGCACTTTCTAAATTGGTAGAAGCAATTACATACTACATTTGTAACTCTGTAAATGACAACATCTGTGCTGTCAATATATGCAAGAGAGTAAGTAGAAAGATGCTATTTATTGTGGAGAATAGAAAAAAGACCACTGTCCTCAAATAAAAAAGCCCACTCTGTTTATGAAAGAGAAAGGAAAATAAAATAAGGAGAAGGAATTCAATTCAGTATAACATTTAAAATCTCCTAATAAAATCTCATCTTCTTTCCAGAATAACTTTACTATCACCTTTGTGATCAAAATATTACCAGTACCAAGATGTTTAATAACTTTTCAATAATTTTTAATATTTAATTTTTCTTAAACTTTCAACAGCTCATTTTAAATTAAATACTTCACTAAAAATCAAGCACCTCTCTATCCACCAAAATAATAAAATAAGAAATTTCATAGCTTCTTTAACAAAAAGTTTTTTTTCCATTGCTCTTAAAATATCAGTACCAGAATAGTTTAGTTTTTAACTATAACATTTTTCATCCAAAATTCAGTGTCTGGATTTAGAGAACCTAAATAGTCAATATTCATAAAATTTCAGGTATAGTAACTCATCAATATTATTGGCAATATTAAACTGTATATTTCTGAAATATAACTGAATACACTTAAATATATGAATATTTTTATTTAACAAGGGGATGACAACTGAACAAATACTATAATTAGTTTTTGTTAAATGTGTTTTGTTAAAATGTGAAGGCTAAAATTTGCAAAGCTTTTCTAACTTGGACATGTATTTTAGCTTTACTAAAAAATGTTCAAATTAAACATCATGTACTGTGAAACTTCCTGGTGTACTCAGAAATCTATGAAATATTTCACCATTTATTTGGTTTTGTCTGTTGACATAATCATCTCTAATATCATTATACTTCAGAGCAGTATTCACACCCCATATTTCCTTAAGGTTGAAAAGTGGGGAAGAATATAAAAATATTTATTTTTATCTTACATTCCATCTTTGTAGAGCACAGCATTTTACTTCTCTTCAAAATGTGATAGATTATAGTCATTTTAAGATACAGAGTTAAAACCATGACCTTGAATTTTGGAATAATATTAATGAGATTTAAAGAAATGGTTTAGATATCTTTACAAAATCTAATTCACTAAATCCCAGAAAACCTAACACTAATAAAGAATGCAACAAGCTGAATAATCAAAATAAAATTTCAAATAATTAAAATTACTAAAAATGAGAAAGTTGATGGTTAAAAGCACAATTATATTCTAGGAAGAAGTTGGTTTACAAAAAAAAAGAAAAGGTAGCATCAAATGTTAAAGACACTATTTGATATTCCAAAAAGATAAATTAATTTAGTGATTACATACTGAAAGTTGTCCAGATAAGAACTGTGGAACATCCCTCAACATGCCAGGACTCATGGGAGAGGTAACGGAAATAGAAGGACGATCCATTTTTTGAGATTCAAATGAGCTAGAACCTGAAATGGTAATTGTACATAAGGAATAATAACAGTGGTTCTTCATTATAATTTAACAATCTTCATAATTTATAAAACTATTTTTTACAATGTTGACAAAGTATTATGTAGACCATTTTCTTAACTACACTGTTTGAAACATGAGACGATATTTTAAAGTACAAAGCTATGTCATTGCAAAAGAACTTCACCTTCTGGTAAAGCTTTTCAAGAAGCTTTATAAATACTTATAATTGTAAATTTAAACATAAAAAATATTTATTTTCATAGTATATTCTCAATTATTATGTACATAGAGAATCCAATCACTTCTTACCACCTTCATTGTTACTACCATGGTCTAAGTCACCATCTTCTCCTGATTAGATTAAGACAATGCTCTCACTGATCTCCCTGCTTTTACCTTTGACCCCATTAAATCTATTCTCAATATAATAGTCAGATTTTAAAACATAAATCTCTCCTCAAAACCATCCCATATAGTTCCCAATTTCCCTCAGAGTAATAACCAAAGTCCTTGCAGGGGCTTGTAAAGCCTATGCAGTTTGGTCACCCATGACTCCTCTATCCTCCTCTCCTATCTCACCCTGTTCATACCTTTGCAACCACACTGGTCTCCTTGCTTTGCTTCAAGTGCATCTCAGGCTCCCCTGCCTTAGACCCATCATAGCAGTCAGTTCTTCTACCTGAAAAGTTTTCTCCCAGATACTACTCTTTCAATTCTTTGCTCTAATCCTTTCTTCTCAGTGTGTTCAACCCTGACCAATCAATTTCAAAATGTAACCCTCCTCCCCTCCTCTCTCCTGATATCTCTAATCTCTATGAATCTAAAAGCTAGCTTACTAGAAACAATATATTTGTTTAACACCTGAAATAATATTCAAAACGTAATAAAAAACCTTCATGTATTTGTCATTGTTTGAACTTATATAATACTGTATTTTTTGTTTCAATAGTACTCTGAGGTTAAATCAGAACTATCACCCCACTTTCCAAAAACATTAATCAGAATAAATGTAATCATTCTCTAGTTTATTGTAAGCATTTCCCCCCCCCACATGTTAGGTTAAACCCATTGCTGTTGTGTCAATTCTGACTCATAGTGACCCTATAGGACAGAGTAGAACTGCCCTGTAGGGTTTCCAAAGCTATAATATTTATGGATACAGGCTGCCACATATTTCTCCTGTAGAGCTGCTGAGTTCAAACCGCTGAACACTTGGTTAGCAGTTGAGCACTTAACCACTGTACCACCAGGGCTCCTTACATGTGAGGTTACAATGTAGTAAGAGATAAAATTTGGGGAAATTCTTGGGGTAATCATTTTGCGGTTGATGAATATGTTTATTATTTTTGATTTGGTGATGGTTGCGCAGGTATATATGAATGTCAAAACATACAAAAATTGTGTACTTTTAGTATGTGCAGTTTATTATATTTTACCTTAACGAAGCTATTTAAAAATCCATAGCAATTAAGGCTATGTGGTTTAAAAAAAAAACTATCTTAAAATATTACAGAATTTTGTACTTTTTCCCATGGTTACATGAAATAAAACTGAATTTGCCATCTTTACATGATTATATACTTCATAGCAAGATTATTATATTTCTTACTTTGTACTAATTGATAAAATACTTCCTTTGACCTCTGATGAATGACAGTAACCACAACATATTTTTCTAGTGTAAATGAAACTTACTGGATTCCAGTTGTGCATGTGTGCTATCAGGGATTCTTGGTATATCTCTGAAATGATAGAAAAAGAAAACAAAAACTGTTTCAACATCAATACAACTGCTATTTTGATTGTTATCAGCCTATACTGTAGTAGGACAGTGTGAAAATGATAAAAACTGTATATGGTAGCAACACTACATAAACTAAGAAACAAAGAAGCTTTAAGTTAGAGCTAATGAAAGTATTTGCACTAACCTCAAGTATTTAAAATCCTTAGGCATTTGCAGCATATTTGGAAAAATGCATACTTTATCTTACCTTAGTACAAAATTATCCATTCTCAAAAAATATATATATTCAACAAGATAGGTTTTATAGATATATTTTAATTATACTCTACTTTTTTACCTGTTGTAGTTCTAAATCAACAACATTGAAATGCAAATAAAATATCACCAAAACAAAAATTTAAATATTCAGAGATTGTGATTGAAGCTTTTTATATCTCTATTTAGAAAAGTATAAACACGTTTCTTCTTGGGACTTGCAAAATTATATTTTACCTGTATGTACACTCAAAATAAGTGTGCATTTTTGTTTGATACTTGTCAAGAGAGGTAGCTATTAATGGTTAAGATCATTCAGAAAATTACATAAAAGTCTGTAAATTATTTTAAATATCAAACAAAAATGTGATCTAAGGATTCTTTAATACCAGGAATATATTTGACTACTATATTAAACTGATACACTACACTTTACCATATTACCAAACTTCGAAAAGACAAATAAAAAGCAGATATAATTTCATGTGCCAGATTCATTACTTTGAAAGGAACATTTCAATAAAATTAAGTTACCAACTTAAGTCATTTACTCCAGCAAAAGAAGAGATCAAAGTAATCAGTTCCTAAACGAGTGAGAACTGGGTTTTAGTATTTTACAACAGAGAACAATTTCTGTTGTCTGCACCCTAGGATGCTCTTATCCCAAATACGAATTTAATAATTCACTGTCAGTGCTTTTTCTATTGCTTTTACTCAGTTATAGGTATATGTTCTTTGGCTTAGGATAGGAGCTTCTATAAAAGAAGTGCTGCTGTGATATTTAATGAGTAATTATCATACAGGCACAAAGGATTAAACATACTGCAAAATTTTAAAACTATCTATTTAATGTATAGGTAACAAATACAAAAGCAAAGAGGTTTATTTTCTATTAACACACCATCCTTAAAAAAGTTATGCTTTTTCCTTAAACTGTTAACTATACCTAGGAATAATATATCCTTTTCTCTCTTTCCTATGTTGAAATCTTCATTTTGAAAAAAGAGTAAAATTCCTAAAATATAGCTAGTCTTAATTTTTACAAAATAGAGGGCCATTATTCATTAAATTTATTTTAAAATTATTGCTCTATTAAGTACATAAGAAATGCTAGTCTCCTTCACCTACCACTGCCTTCAACCATCTACTAAGCTGCTAAAATAATAAAAGTAATAATCACCTAAATATTTCTTCTTATTTTATTATTAACTATATATTCTAGTATGATCAGATAAATAGACATCATGATTTTTGGTGAGGTGTTTTTAGTAAAGAAGGAGAAACAGAGTTGTCTACAAAAAATATTTATTTTCATAAAGCCATAAAACAATTTTGAATTACACATCACAAATTATTTACTACTACTCAACTTTATACACAGATAAAGTACTGAAACCAACTTACCCAATAGGCCTTGAAACAACAAGCTCCACTTGTGGTTCAGGTTTGGATTCCAGAATGATGTTGTATACGTCTTCAAATGTGGCTCCTTGCAATAGCCTTCCATTCCATTCTAACACTTCATCACCTATAGTGTGTGTCAATAATGATAATCTTAGAAAGAAAAGCTAATCTCATAAATGCACTTAGAAGCAATTTTAAGCTTCAATGAACTCCATAGAATAAAATCAACATTATGGAATAAGAAACATATTGAGAACAGCTCAACTGGCATAAGATTTAATAACCAGGATGATCATCACGCTTCACCCAAAGGGAATACTCTATCAGAGATAAGGGTCAGAGGAAAAAAAAAATTACATAAAAATTATCTTTATGTGACCTCTTAACAGAAATTTTAATTATAGACAATGGTCAAGATCAGTTGCCTCTCTGACGATTTCATGATTCTATACTCTAGATTTTTCAATACGTATGCAGCTAAACACCTTAACTATCTTTAAAGGTTATCTGTGGTCTAAACTCTCTCATAAAAAGCTTACTAATTAGCATCTTATACAATCCCCTTCAAGGTACTCAAGGATTTCTCCAATAGTACCCATTACCAAAGAGACAGGGTTGACTCATTTTAGGAAATATGCATTTATCTATTAAGTTTGTTTCCTAAACAATGTTGCAATTTTTCCAAAAGGCAACTAAAGGTGTATGAGAAACAAAATAGGTTAATACTAGATACAGATTAGGAATATCCATCAATAAAAGAAAAACATGAGTAAATATAAAACATTCTTTTATATAATGTGACTAAAAAATAATAGTTAACTTTCTACTAATGAATAAAGACTTTCATCTAACTTAAATAAGCTCTCTGTAACTGGCCAAATCGATGCTAAATGAGAATGGATTACTTTTTCACAACTACTCAAGTTTAACAGTTTAAAATGTAAAAGATCAAAGGTAGACGCACCTGGTCTAAGATGACCTACAGTATCAGCTAAACTTCCTTTTTTTACTTTGGTAATAAATGCACAAAGCCGACCTGATTCAGTCATCTTTCCTCCTACAACCTGTTTAAAAGAGGAAAGTATTAAAATAGGCTTATTGTCAAAATGAACATAGTTGAAGAGTCAAGAAAAAAATACCTAGGCAATTTACAGCTTTTAAACTTTTAAGCTAATATACTGATAATCATTTTTTAAATTATATAGTGTTGTTATTAGGAATTAAATACATGTTCTAAGTGTGGATTTTTTTTTTACATATTCTAAATGTTTTCCAGTTTAATCTGTTACTTGTTGAAAATGTTGTATACCTTAGAAAAAACTAGCCAATTTGTGATTTTTGTCATTACAGAATTCTTACTTTTGTCATTTCTAAAAAAAACATATTATTATAATACTAAATAATTATATAAATATTTGCAGATATATGACAAACATTATCACAATATAAATATTTGTTACAATGAATATAATTACACTACCAAAATTTCATTCATCAGTAATCTTTTGGCACATTAATAAATGTGCACAGTGATGGTGGACCCAATATTTACTTAATCTCATCAGAACTCCTGTAAAGTTTAGACCATTTGCATCCCAACCGTGGGTGTCACAAACAGTTAAGCACTTGATGACTAGCCGAAAGGCTGGCAGTTGAAACCCACCCAGAGGCGCTTTGCAAGACAGGCCTGGCAATCTGCTTCCAAAAGGTTACAGCCTTGAAAACACTATGCAATAGTTCTACTCTGCACACACAGGTAACAACAACAACATTAAAACATCTAAAAGTTCTTTTAGAACAGCAAAAACAAATGTTAGCAATAATGCCGTGGAGTCACATCTGTACCTGTTAGATACTGACCTCTTAAAAAATCAGTGCTTTGATTCAGATCAAGTGCCACTCAATCAATATATAAACTTTACAGCAATAAAAGCAAACAATAATAACTAACTTCATTGAATAAACTAAACTGTTTTTCTCTTCTACATTGAGTGAAAGATATTCTGAATTAAAAAGTCACTGATTTATCTTATTCCATACCTTTATTCTATAATTGCACTCAGTTGCAAAAGAGTTAATATTAACTAAATATTCCTTTTTGATTTTGAAAATTAAATGTATAGCTCTCATGGGCTGACATCTTTATGTAAATATTAAATAAACTTTCCTGGCTTGATAAGTATTATAGTGATTATTATTGAAAGCTTATAGAGTGTCAGTCACTGTACTAAATATTTGTATATTGCTTTATTTAATCTTATTATAATAATTCAACAAGTATTACTATCCCCATTTCACCGATGAGGAAACTAAGGCTAAGAGAAGTTTAGTTGTGCAATGTCAGATAGTAACTGCAGTAAGTAGAGTTCAAGTCAGGACCTTGAATTCTAGTTACTGCAGACAGCACTGTTCACACAATATACTGGGCCAGTCTGGATTTAAATCCCACCTTTGTCACCATCTGTGTGACAATGGGCAAGTTACATAACCTAAGCCTATTTCTCATATATTTTGTTAAATAAGATAATAGATGTGAAATGCTGAAATGAGTACCAGTCACATGGTAGACATACAACAAACTTTAATTTCCCAATTAAACACTGAAAGTGTTCTAGTATCTCCCATTTAATGTATTCTACAGGACAACTCTGTAGCAATGGTTTAACTCTAAAATACTTTTTTTTTCCATTTTGGTTTTTAATTGGTCATACCAGATACACAAAAAAGCAAAAGAGTTCTATTTTGTATATTTACCAAATAATTGTCTAATATTTTATAATAAAACACAAAACACTATTTATAGTTAATCTCATGACAATTATTTTTCAGTTTCCAGACTTCAAATTGTATTCTCTTTCACACATTTTTACACATTAATACAAAAATTATGTTCATATGTTATACATATATTACAATTCCCAAGTTTGCATACTTAGTAATTAGAAAAAACTATTATTTTAATAGGGTATAAATGTAGATATAGACTTAAAGGACAAACTGCATTTTCAAAGTAAGTTTAGGCATTATATTTAGAATTCAAATTTATCATAATTCAAGTTCCTTTCACTGATTTCCAAAAGTATAGATACTAGTATTAATACAGCATAATGGCAACTTCTTAATATTTGGAGAATGAAAAAGTTTAGGATAATGAATGCAAATATTTGAAAATTCTTAAAAATGGAAAAAAAAGCACTAAATTGGCATAGGTAGAAACAGTTATTATATCTTTTACTTTTCTGATAAATCTGTAAAGCAACATAGAGCTAACATTTCATAGATTTCGTGACATACCTTTAAGCCAAGCATTGCTCCTGAATCTCGAGGTACACTTCCATCTTTTAGACGTTTATTTAATAAAATGCGACCAATTAAACAATCTCCATCTTTAGATGGCTGCCAGGTCACAGGATGCTGACATATTGCATCAACAAACAAAAAAGAAATCTTCTTTTATGACAAATCACCTCTTATTGTATAATTTTCCTAAATTTCAGAATTTTAAAGTGTTATGATTACACAAACCAGTTTGCATTCAAAATATTGATCAAAAGGACATAGCATATTAAGCATATAACCTCAATTTTATAATTTTAATTTTTTTCAGTATACAAATAATTCAAATTCTTACAGTGCTCTCACATAACACAGAAGTTATATAGTTCTTTGAAACTGAAACATCTTAAAAATAAATGCATACTCTAATAATCTATGTGCTGAAGATTAAAAATTCACAGATAGAAAAAACAGATTGAAATTTTACGCAGTTGAACTTATTTAAAAATGAGAATTTCATCTTCAAACACTTTTGGAAGATTTGGAAAGATTTTCTTACACTAAAAACTAAAAGGTCAAATCATATTAAAACATGAAATCTGAACCTATGATGAGGGCTTTCTTAAAATAGGTTTCTAGATTAAAATTACAAAAAATACACAAGCCTCAGTAAGTTTCCAATTGAAGTGCATGGGAGAAATAAGGCCTAATTCAAAGGTCAGGATATACTGCATTTCTCACTTTCTAGAGGTTTATTGATTCTTTCAAGTCTTTGATATATTTAGTACATTATCTCTACTAGATAACTCAGTGGTATCCATTGTTAAATAACCTTGAAAATGTTAGTAGTTTATTTCTTTCTCAGGGCAGAAGCAAGTCCTTTATAAATAGAGATGCCGTTCCATTACGAACTATATGTTAAATAACAAAGTAAATGATTTGTGTAATCACAGTAGTTTTATCTGAAAGTAACATGCACATTTTCATGCAAAATTTAGCAGGCAAAAGACAAGTTCCAGTAAATCACACTGATATGGTAAAAAGATTTTCAAAAGTTCCACTACACTCAAAGCAAAAATAATAAATACCAAAGCAGATGGCAATGGTTCTAATACTAATTAATACTACATTAAAATGCCATGACAATAAAACAAAAGAGCAAAATGACAGTGAAAGGGAAAAAAGAAAAACAACTTTTTCTGTGCAAACAAACCCAATTATCTCCCTTTTGCCTGGGATTCAAACTATTAATAATTTAATTTTCATCCCAAGGAAAATAAATGCAAGCAATTAAATAAGCCAATCCGAAAAATTCTTTATTATTTGTGGTTTATAATAACATCACAAAGTTCTTTCATGCGACCATAAGACAAAACATTCCTTTGTTCCTAATTTTTATTTTTATTTACTTATTTGTTTTTCAGTATGTCATCAAACAATAAAAACAGCAAAGCAAGCAAGAGGGTTTTTTGTTGTGTTTTGTTTTTCTTTTCTGCACCTTAAGAAATGCTACATTGACCTTTGAAATATCCTGTCTTTTTATTATGTTCTGTTTTGATGAGTGACAGAGAGCAAACGAAGACCAAATGAGCAGGTTAAAAGGCAGGCTCCACAATCTCAGTACCTTATCACTATGGCTATGCTCCTCGTTAAGGGTTGTGCTACTACACGTATCTACCCCAGAGTCCTTAATCTGAGGCTCAGACCATTCCAAATCCTCTTCCAAAGAGTGGCCACCAAAGTACATCATTTTCTTTTGTCTCTCAGACCTGGTGTAAGAGTCCGACAAAACTGCCTGCTCACTAGTTTTTCTTTTTCCCTTTTGACTGTCCCCTACAGGTGTGGGATAAAAATAAAAAATAAAAGATACAAAAAAGAAAACATGCAAAGGTGTAAATAAAAAAGGAAAAGTGAAATAACAAAAATTAAACTGTAAGGCTCCACATGTCTCACCAAAGACATTGGGGATGCCTCACTGCTATGCCAAGACGCATGGTCCAACCAGTTGTAATCCATGTCTCCTGTGAGAGTCAGACAAAAGAGTGCAGTAAAGGAGACGGCGAAAGAAAGGGCAAAGACATTATAAACATTTTAAATTGTGTGATCCTGTCTAGTTTTAAGAACTCTGTATTCGTACTCACTATACATACAAGAGAAAACTAAGATTCCTAATGTGTAAAGTTTATAGAATGCAGAATATAAAGTATATGCACTCTAGGCAAACCCTACAAAACAAAAGTCCGGCAAGAAGAGAAAAGCCTACTAATAAACAGAATAGAATCCAAAAAAATTAAATATTCTGAAAAAAAAATAGACTATCAACTATGTCTGTTATTTTTTTCATGTTGGCCTATAGAAATAAGTTTGTTTTGCTCCAGAGATTAGGAACATTTCATAAAATGAACAGTGGTTTGCCAATAACCACTATAACAAAAAGCCAAGTAATTACATTTTGCTCTTGGAGTGTAGTATGATATTCCTTATAATGCTGAAATCTCCTAGAAGATTTGGGTGGTTAAGAAAAAAAAAAACTGGTTACACAAAAGGAAAATTTTAAATGAAAATGACAAACCAGATTCATTTAATGTCTATTAATGAAAATAAAATAAAATGTATATAAGTATCATGAATTACTTAATACTACTTTGAAACAATCTTTCAACTTTTTCAGAAATTGAATTTTTATAAAGTGAATTTTTTCTTTTAAACTAATCTTAAACCAGCTTATATAACTCACAAGTAAGAATAATATCCCAAACTTATATGTTCCTTATTTCCCTCAAATTTGAAAAAAAACATTTTTAATCTATATATGCCATATCTTTTATTTAATTTTTTATTGTACATTAGATGAAGGTTTACAAAGCAATGCACATATATCTTTTAAAACTCTATTCATACTTTCATTTATTTAAAAACACTTATTACACATCTTCCATTTGCTATGCATTGTGCTAAGCCCTACTGTAAGGGGTAAAACAATGAGACATGCTTACAACAGAGTAGAAGATAAACACAATAAATAAATCATCACACAAAATATATAACTGCACATGGTGCTTAGTGTTATATAAGAGTATATAAAACACTATTAGAGAGTATAGTAACACCTCTAAAGAAGTGATATTTAGGATGAGAACTGAAGAACAAACAAGGATACAGGCAGGTGAAAAGTGGTAGACAGAACATTCCACAAAGTAGCAGCATGGTACTGTAAAAGAACTGAAAGAAGAGCAGTGTGTCTGAACCAACAAGAATGAGGGAGCATACAGTGCTAAATGAACTGGTGAGGCAGCCCAAGCCAACTTAGAGAGGCCTTTTTATGCCGTATTAAAGATGATGACTTTTATTCATTAAACAATTTTAAGCAAGATGGTGACATGATCTGATCTACATTTTTAAAAGATGAATCTAAGAACCATATAGAGACAGGTTTCGAAGATCCCCAGAGTTAAAAGGCATTGGAAATAATCCATGAGAGAGGTGATTATGACTTGAACAAAGGTGATGGCAGTAGACATACCAGAAAAAGAGGGAACTGAGAGATGTTTTGGAAGCAAAAATAACAGAACAGTAAGAAAGACTGAGGAGTCAAGGATAACTCTCACGTATCTAGCATTCACTGAATGAAAGAAAAGGCCCCTTACGAGATGAAGACTAAAGGAGGGGCACTTATTATTAGGGAAGAGGTAGGAGAGAATTATTCTCTTTCAAAGAGTAATGTAATGTGATATACATTAAGTTTCAGAGATACTAAAACATCTAAGAGTATCTTAGACTTGATTAAATATAGTGATTAACTTTCCATATGTTATCTATCTGAAATGCCTATAAATTATTCAAGTAGACATATAAGAAATCAACAACCAAACTGTAATAAAGCTTAGGAAAAAAAAGTCTGAGCTGGGGACATTCATTTGGTAATGATCAGCATACAAACAGGAGTAAGTCATCATTTAGGAAGAGGGCATAAAGTAAGATATGAAGAGAATCCAGAATGAATTCCAGCATTCAGAGTTTGCGTAGACAAAAAAAAAAAAAAGAAAAGGAGAGAGAGACTGAGGTCTCTGAATCAAACAGAAGAGTTTCCTAAAAAGCAGGAAAAATCAACTCTGTTGAATGATTTCTACACATCAAGTAAGATGGGGGACCAAAAAGTGTACTTTTTATTTGACAACACAGAAATTTACAAGGATGTTAGAAAGAGCAGTTTGGATAAACCGATGAGAATTAAAATCAGATTGAAGTAATTAAAGAGCCAAAGGGAGGTGAGGAAGTAGAAAACTGCATGTAGGCCAGTTGTTTTGAAATCAGCATCAGCTGGGAACTTGTTAAAAATGCAAATTATTGTGCCCCACCATAGACCTACTCAATCAGAAACTGTTGTTGGCGCCTAGCAATCAGTGTTTTAAATAAGCCCTCCAGGTGATTATGATTACATTAATGTTGTAGGAGCACTGAAGACAATTCTTTTAAGAATTTGTGAAAGAGAATGAAGCTATACTAACACACGCAAAATGCTATTTGTAGAAAGAAACCCAATCTTTAACTTGTGAACTAGAATAGTACTTCACAATCTTTTTCATGGCACAGACAATTACAGTATTAGTACAACACACTGGGATAAATGGAGACGACCAGCCCATGGGATACTTATCTCCACACCTAGATAGCAGCACATAGAGTTAAGGGTACTTGAAGCTCAGAAAACCTGCAACCCATTCAAAATACACTATTGTTCCACAGCACACCATTGGCAAATCTCTGAATTAGAGAACACATAGTTTGAGCCTGTAAATTTAAATTCTTGGCTGGTGTATGTGTAGGCATGAAAATTCAGCTTACAATCTCTCTTCTCCCCCTATGCTTGCACCTACAAAAAGCAGAAATGTAGTTCTGTCCTCTATAAATAAAGAAAATAAGCTATTTGCCCATTTAAAGCTAAAATTAAAATGTCTGATTGACTAAGAGCTCATGATATATGGTAAGTACTCAATAAATATTTGTTGAATAAGTAAAAATCAGTGTTACTGTAATAATTAAAGTTATGAATGTAAATCACATAGAAAATAGTCCTAAGTTGTTAGGACTGGTAGTATTTAGATAATACTTACCGTTTAATATTCATATTCAGTATAGTTCCATATGGCAGAACTAAGACAATAACCTAACTCGATCCTTTAGTAGCAATACAAAAACATGCTGCTGGGCCTTCCAGTTCCAGGCAAACAAATAGAAGACACAAAGAAGAACCACATGGAAATTTCGGAACTAGAAAATACAGTAGCTGAAACAAAAACTGAATAGATAGGCTCAGCTGCTGAATGAAGAGGACAATGGAACAACTCAATGAACATGAACATAAAACAATAGAAACTATTCAACCTGAAAAACAAAGAGAAAATAGACTAAAAAAAAAAAAAACAAAAAACAAATGAAGAGAGCTTCAGAGACTTGAGGGACTAGACCAAAAGACCTAACATTCATTGGATCTCAGAAGGAGAGATAAAAGAAGATGAGGCTAAAAAACACTCAGAAATAATGGCTGAATTTTTCTCAAATTTGGCAAAGGACATTAGCCTACAGATTCAAGAAGCTAAATAAACCCCAGACAGGATGAACTCAAAGAAATTTGTGCCGAGATGCATCAAAACCAAACTAAAAACTGAATATAAGAAAGCAACAACAAAAGAAACAATACCGATAGGGTGAAAACAATCGCGGTAACAGTTTTCATCAGAAACCATGGAAACCTGAAGACAGTGACACTATATTTTTCAAGGGCTGACATAAAAGAAATATTAACCTGAATTCTAAATATGGTGAAATTATCTTTCAGGAAAGAATGAGAAATAAGGATATTCTCATATGAGAGAAAACTAGGAGAATTTGTTACCAGCAGACCTACCATAGAAGAATAATGAAAGAAAGTTCTTGAAATAGAAAGGAAACAAAAAAGAAGAAACCTGGAAATATCGAGAAGGAATAAAGAACATGGTAAGTAAAAATACTGGTAAATACAATAGATTTTCCTTCTCCTTTTGAGTTTTCTAAATTTATGCTTGATGTTTGATGTGATTTTCCATTGTCTGATGTGATTTTCGACATATGTAGAACAAATATTTAAGACAACTACATTATAAACAGAGAAGACAAAGGAACTTAAAGGAAGTAAGATTTCTGCATTTTACTGTAACGAGTAAAATGTCAACACCAGTAGAATGTGAAAAGTTATACCTATGTAACATATTACATAATCATTAAAAAAATCTATGCAAAAAGATCCATGCAAAAACACTATCGATAAATCAATATGCATTCTAATAGATGTTCAGCAATTCACAGGAAAGCAAGAAACCAGAGAAATGAAAAAACAGAGGGAAAGAAGGAGCAAACAGAAAACAAAAAAGAAAATGGCAGACTGAATACCTAACATATAAATAATTACATGAAATGTAAATAGTCTAAATACAACAATTAAAAGACAGAGGTTAGCAGAATGGATAACAAAATACGTTGTCTACAAGAAACCAACTTCAAATATAATAATATAGATAGGTTGAATATAAAACAATGGAAAAAGATGCAGACATTAATTATAAAAGCAGGTCTGGCTATATTAATAGCAAAAAAAAGTAGACTTCAAAGAAAAGGCTATTACCAGGAACAGAAATAACAAATTTAAAAGAACTGAAATCACACAGAGTATGTTCTCTGACCAAAGTGGAAGTAAACTAGAACCCAATAACGTGAAAATCTCCAAACATTAAAAAACTAAACAACATACTTATAAGTCATTTACTGGTCAAAGGAGAAGTCTCAAGGAAAAAAAAAAACATCAAAATAAATGTTAATGACATACGACATGTCAAAACTGTGAGTCACATTTAAGAAATGCTGAGAGGAAGATGTATGATACAAACGCTTACATTAGAAACAAGGAAAAGTCTCAAATCAATAACCTTATTTCTCACCTTAAGAACCTAGAAAAAGAAGAGCAAAATACACTCAAAACAAGAAAAAAGGAGAGATTAATAAAGATAAAAAGCAGAAATCAATAAAATGAAAAATATAAAAAAAGAGAAAAATCATTGAAACAAAAAGCTGGTTCTTTGAAAAAATAAAGTTAACAAACCTCTAGCAAAATGGACAAACAAAAAAAAAATAGAAAAGATACACATTAACAACATCAGGAAATAAACAGAGGATATAGACCCTTCAGATAACAAAAGGATTATAAGGGAACACTATGAACAACTCTCTATACAGCAATTTTCAACTCAGACAAAATGGACCAATTACTCAAAATAATGCAAACTACAAGTCATCCAATATGACATAAATCATTTAAACAGCCCTATATCTACTAAAGAAATTGAATTTGTAATTTAAAAACTCCAAAAGAGAAATCTCCAGGCCCAGATGGGTTCACTGTAGAATTCTACTAAACATTTAAATGAAAATTAAAACCAATTCTACAAACTCTTTAAGAAACTAGAAAAGAAGGGGACACTTTCCAACTCATTTTACAAGGTCTATATGACAGGAACCAAACAAAGACAGAAAAAAAAAAAAAAGCTAAAGATCAATATCTTTCATGAATATAAACGTATAAATCTTTTGGATCATCGGGAGGCATCGATCACTAAAGGAGGACAACTTATTTGATGAAGTAGAGGGCCAATAAGGGCGTGGGAGACCCTCGGTGAGCAAGATTGGCACAACAGCCACAACCGTGAACTCAAACATGCTGGTGATTGCGAGGATGACTCAGGACAGGGCAACATTACATTCTGTTGTACGTAAGGTCGCAGTGAACCAGAATCGATTCGACGGCAGCTAACAACAACAGCACAATATTTGCCTTTTCATTCCTCTGACATTTGCACTGGTGATGTAAAAGCAATGGTGAGTAAAATTACTGACATCAAACTATACTAGCAGTCATTGTTTCCTTCACTTCCATACACTCAGTAGAGAAAGGCTAAAAAAAGCAAGTTTCACTTAAGAGAGTCCTTGATGAAGCAAGTTATAATTTTATTAACTCTTAACCCTCGAGTACATATCTTTTTAATATTCTGTGTGACAATATGGGAAGTACACATAAAGCACCATCTCAAGGAGAAGCACTTGTGTGACTGAATTGTCAGTTAAACTAGGCAAGAGCCACCTTGTCTGACCTCACCTGGGAACATGCATATCCTAGATCTCAAATTTTTTTGCAGCTCTGTGCATGTGAATGACTGCAATTTTGAGGGGTACAAATAAATTTAAGGAAGCATGCAAATTCACAAATATGGAATCCACAAATAATAAGGATCTACTGTAGTTTACTTTCACAAAAAAATCATTCATGTTAACATGTAATGGCTTTTTATTGTTACTTTAAATCAATTAATAAATGTTTTTAAAAGTTCTGAATTTATTTTTAACACTATAACTATTGGTAGGTATATTCCACATAAACAAAAGATCTTTGGAATTCTCCAAAATTTTTAAGCATATAAAGAGATCATGTGATCAAAAAATTTAAGAACCACTGCAGTAGAGTAGAATATATAGTATAATATACAGTACACTGTAGTACACTTGCAGGGTTGAGAAGCCTTTCTACACTATACTATAGCATAAGCCTAGGCCCTATCCCCAGCGATTATGATTTAACTGGCCTTGGATGGCACTCACGTATTGGTAAGCTTTAAAAGCTGCCTGGGTGACTCTAATGTATAGTCACTAGAGTAGTGTAGTATAGTATAATGTAGTGTATAGACATACTGTAAGGAGCACAGAGTGATATATACAGTGGCATTAGTATATCATTTTAGTGTTTTATCTAATCTAATCAGCAAAGGTTTACTGAAAATGGTAACATAGTAAATACTTAGGCTTTCCAGGCCACATACAGCCTCAGCTGAATATCCTTTTTTGTTTTTGTTTACAACCTTTTAAACAAGTAAAAACCATTCTCAGCTCACTGGCCATAAAAAACCCAATGTAGTTTATTTTCACAAAAGGAAATCTGAACATACAGAATATAGAATAATAGATTCAACTAGGGAAAAGATAACATACAGTTCATACAGCTTTTTCTGGATGAATTCATTTCGTTGCTGAAGTTGATTTTAAGGACTTACCCAATGGTGTGTATTTAGCCAGTCAAGATTAGGATAACTCCTAGACAAGCCATCTTGCCATTACAATTAAATGTTGTTTGTAATGTACTGACAGCTCTGAAAGCAGCAAATTTTAAGAAACAGGGGCCAGGACACAGTAGTCAGTAGATCTAAAGGACTAGATATACTCAGACCAATCTCAAGTTCCAATACACAGCCACGACTAACTAAAATACAACAGCATTTGAAGTAGGAAGATAAAACATTATTCATAATTAGCGTATGCTTTCTAAAAATCTTCCTCTTTTGGGATTATCAATATATTCTTCTTTAATAATACGTGGTTGACTAAATTACTGTATATACTACATACGTTAGAATTCATTTTAATAATTAAACAGTAGGAAACTGTTCCAGGTTCTGAGGGTACAAACAAGACCTTAAGAAACATTCTGGAAAGGCAGACAGGTAAAATAGCATAGCACAACAGAATACATAACATTAATATGATTTAGCATAATATACATCCTTGCTATTCAATTTCATTACATCTAAGATGCTATACCTCCACGTGTCTGTCAGTTTGTCATACTGTGGGGGCCTGTGTGTTGCTGTGATGCTGGAAGCTATGCCACCGGTATTCAAATGCCAGTAGGATCAGCCGTAGCAAACAGGTTTCAGCTGAGCTTCCAGACTGAGACAGACTAGGAAGAAGGACCCAACAGTCTACTTCTGAAAAGAATTAGCCAGTGAAAACCTTACGAATGTAGCACAACACTGTCTGATATAATGCCGGAAGATGAGCCCCCCCAGGTTGGAAGGCACTGAAAAGACGACTGGGGAAGAGGTACCTCCTCAAAGTAGAGTCGACCTTAATGACGTGGAGGGAGTCAAGCTTTTGGGACCTTCATTTGCTGATGTGACATGACTTAAAATGAGAAGAAACAGCTGTAGAGATTCACTAATCATCAGAACACAGAATGTACAAAATATGACTCTAGGAAAACTGGAAATCGTCAAAAATGAAACGGAACACATAAACATTGATATCCTCAGCATTAGTGACCTGAAATGGACTGGTATTGGGCATTTTGAAATAGACAATCATATGGTCTACTATGCTGGGAATGACAACATGAAGAGGAATGGCATTGCATTCATCATCAAAAAGAATATTTCAAGATCTACCCTGAAGTACAATACTTGCTATCAGTGATAAGGTAATATTCAAACACCTACAAGGAAGACCAGTTAATACGACTATTATTCAAATTTATGCACCAACCACTAAGGCTAAAGATGAAGAAATTGAAGATTTTTACCAACTTTTGCAGTCTGAAATCGATTGAACATGCAATCAGGATGCATTGATAATTACTGGTTATTGGAATGTGTAAGTTCGAAATAAAGAAGGATCAGTAGTTTGAAAATACGGCCATGGTGACAGAAACAATGTCAGAGATCACATGACAGAATTTTGCAAGACCAATGACTTTTTCATTGCAAATACCTTTTTTCAACAAAATAAACGGTGCTTATACTTATGGATCTCACCAGATGGAATGCACAGGAATCAAATCAACTACATCTGTGGAAAAAGATGATAGAAAAGCTCAAAATCATCAGTCAGAACAAGGTCAGAGGCTGACTGTGGAACAGACCATCAGTTGCTCATATGCAAGTTCAAGGTGAAACTGAAGAAAATTAGAACAAGTGCAAAAGAGCCTAAGTATGACCTTAAGTATATCCCACCTGAATTTAGAGACAATCTCAAGAATAGATTTGCCGTGTTGAACAGTCATGACCGAAGATCAGATGAGTTGTCGAATGACATCAAGGACTTCGTACATGAAGAAAGCAAGAGGTAATTAAAAAGACAGGAAAGAAAGAAAAGACCAAAATGGATGAGAGAAGAGATTCTGAAACTTGCTCTTGCACATCAAGTAGCTAAACGAAAAGAAAGAAAAGAATTGAAGAGAAGATTTCAAAGGGTGGCTTGAGAAGACAAAGTAAAGTATTATAATGACATGTGCAAAGAGCTGTAGATAGAAACCCAAAACAGAAGAACACTCTCGGTATTTCTCAAGCTGAAAGAACTGAAGAAAAAATTCAAGCCTCAAGTTGCAATAGTGAAGGATTCTACGGGGAAAAATTAAATAATGCAGAAAGCATCAAAAGAAGATGGAAGGAATACACAGAGTCATTATACCAAAAAGAACTGGTCAATGTTCAACCATTTCAGGAGGTAGCATATGATCAGGAACCAATGGTACTGAAGGAAGAAGTCCAAGCTGCACTGAAGGCATTGGTGAAAAACAAGGCTCTGGGAATTTACGGACTATCAGTTGAGGTGTTTCAACAAATGGATGTATCCCTGGAAGTGCTCACTCTTCTATGCCAAGAAATTTGGAAGAAATCTCCCTGGCCAACTGACTGGAAAAGATTCACATTTATAACTATTCCAAAGAAATGTTATCCAATCAAATGCGGAAATTATTGAACAATATCATTAATATCACATGCAAGTAAAATTTTGCTGAAGATCATTCAAAAGCAGCTGCAACAGTATATTGACAGGGAACTGCCAGAACTTCAAGCTGGATTCAGAAGAGGACGTGGAACTAGGGATATCATTGATGATGTAAGATGGATCCTGGCTGAAAGCAGAGAATACCAGAAAAATGTTTACATGTGTTTTATTGACTGTGCTAAGGCATTTGACTATATGAATCATAACAAAATGATCAATACTTAGGAAATTCTTCAAAACAGAGGTGATGTTTAACCGTACCTGAGCCCTGGTGGTGCACTGGTTAAAGCAACTGAATGCTAATTGAAAGGTCAGAGGTTTGAAACCACCAGTGACTCCATGGGTGAAAGATGTGGCAGTCTGCTTCCACACAGATTCATAGCCTTGGAAATCCTGTAGGGTCACTATGAGTCAGAATTGACTCAATGGCAGTGGGTTTTTTTGTTTTTTCAAATATGCAATAAGGCGCTCACATCGGCAGTGTACATACTAAAATTGGAATGATACAGAGAAGACTAGCATGGCCCCTACATGAGGATGACACATAAAATCATGAAGCAGTCTATATTTTTACACTTGGGGACTGACTATCTGGACATCTGAGCTGAATCCATATGAGAAAAGTAAACAGACTCCTGGGCTTATATACCTAGTAACAGATCTAACCACCTGTTGACAGGATGTTTGAGCTTCAAAGGCATCAATAATCAAACTAGCTCACAAGGGCAGCCTATTTGGGCATATCAAAACATAACAAAACAAGAAGCTAGGGCACAGTAAGCAAACATAAAATAAATATAACTTATTGATAGCTCAGAAACAACAGTCAATATCAAACCACATAAAGAGGCAGACCATGACAGCTTCAGCAAGTTCCCAAAACAAGGAATCAAGAAATCTTCCAGAGAAAGAGAACTTCTTGGAACTACTGGAGGTAGAATACAAAAGATTAACATACAGAACTCTTCAAGAGAACAGGAATGAGATCAGGCAAAAAGTAGAACAAGGCAAGGAACACACAGACAAAGCAACAGAGGAACTTAAGATTATAGAAGAGCACAATGACAAATTTAACAAGCTGCAAGAATCTAGAGACACAGCAATCAGAAATCCAGAAGATTAACAATAAAATTTCAGAATTAGACAACTCAACAGAAAGTCACAGGAGCAGAATTGAGGCAATAGAAGTCAGAATTAGTGAGACTGAAGATAAAGCACTTGACACCAACTTATTTCAGGAAAAAATCAGATAAAAGAATTTAAAAAAAATTAGAAACCCTAAGAATTATGTGGGACTCCATCAAGAGGAATAACCTACGAGTGATTGGAGTACCAGAACAGGGGGATAACAGGAAATACAGAGAGAATTGTTGAAGATTTGTTGGCAGAAAATTTCCCTGACATCGTGAAAGATGACAAGATATCTATCTAAAATGCTCATCAAACCCCACATAAGGTAGATCTCAAAAGAAAGTCACCAAGACATATTATAATCAAACTTGCCAAAACCAAAGATAAAAAGAGAATTTGAAGAGTGGCTAGGGATAAAAAGTCATCTACAAAGGAAAGTCAATAAGAATAAGCTCGGACTACTCAGCAGAAACCATGCAGGCAAGAAGGCAATAGGATGACATATATGAAGCCTTGAAAGAAAAAAATTGCCAGCCAAGAATTATACATCCAGCAAAACTGTCTCAAATATGATTGCAAAATTAGGGCATTTCCAGATAAACAGAAGTTTAGGGAATTTTTTAAAAAATACCAAAATTACAAGAAATACTAAAGGGACTCCGCTGGTTAGAAAATCAATAACACTAGATAACAACCCAAGACTAGAACACAGGACAAAGCAGGCAGATATCAACCCAGATAAGGAAGTCACAAAAATAAATCAGTGCTGAAAATAGGGAAACAGAGATGTCAATATGTAAAAGATGACAACATTAACACAAAAAAGAACTAAAAATTGTAGTTATAGATCTTTCATATGGAGAGGAAGTCAAGGTAATATAAAGAAATAAAAGATTGGTTTAAACTTAGAAAAATAGGGGTAAATATTAAGGTAACCACAAAGGAAACTAACAATCCTACACATCTAAATAAAAAACAAGAAAAACATAAAGACTCAGCAAATAGAAAATCAACTACAATGAAAAAGATGAAAAGAAAAATACATGAAGACAAACAACTCAGCACAGAAAATTAAGTGGAACAAAGAAACTGTCAACAACAACAAAAAAAGACATCAAAATGACAGCACTAAATGCATACCTATAAACAATTATGCTGAATGTAAATGGACTAGATGCACCAATAAAGAGACAGAGAGTGGCAGAATGGGTTAAAAAACACGATCCATATATGCTGCCTACAAGAGACACACCTTAGACTTAAAGACACAAACAAAATAAAACTCAAAGAATGGAAAAAAATAAATCAAGCAAACAACACTCAAAAAAGAGCAGGAGTGGCAATAGTAATCTCCAACAAAACAGACTTTAAAGTAAAATCCACCACAAAGGAAAAGGAGGGACACTACATAATGATTAAAGGGTCAATACAACAGGAGGACATAACTATAATAAATATTTACACTCCCAACGACAGGGCTCCAAAATACATAAACTCTAACAGCACTGAAAACAGACATACACAGCTCCACAATAATAGAAGGAAATTGCAACACACCACTTTCAGTGAAGAACAGAACATCCAGAAAGAAGCTCAATAAAGACACGGAAGATCTAAATGCCACATCAGTGAACTTCATCTCACAGACATATACCGAACACTCCACCCAACAGCAGCAAAGTATACTTTGTTTTCCAACACACATGGAACATTCTCCAGAAGAGACCACATATTAGGCCATGAAGGAAGCCTTAACAGAACCAAAGCATCGAAATATTACAAAGCATCTTTTCTGACCATAAAGCCATAAAAGTGGAAATCAATAACAGAAAAAGTAAAGGAAAAAAATCAAGCACATGGAAACTGAACAATACCTTGCTAATAAACTACTGGATTGTAGAAAAATTAAGGATGGTAAAAAGAAATTCATAGAATCAAATGAGAATGAAAACACATCCTACCAGAACCTTTGGGACACAGCAAAAGCAGTGCTTAGAGGTCCATTTATAGCAATGAATGCACACATTCAAAAAGAAGAAAGGGCCAAAATCAAAACATTAACCCTACAACTTGAACAAATAGAAAGAGAGCAACAAAAGAAGCCC
>NW_004443945.1:14294812-14307231 GCF_000243295.1 Trichechus manatus latirostris
AAATGGTGCTGGCATAACTGGATATTCATCTGCAAAAAACTGAAACAAGACCTATACCTCACACCATGGACAAAAACTAACTCAAAATGGATCAAATGGATCAAATATGAAACCTAAAATGATAAAGATCATCGAAGAAAAAATACGGACAATGCTAGGAGCCCTAACACATGGCATAAACAGAATACAAAACACTACTAACAATGCACAAACACCGGAAGAGAAACTAGATAACTGGAAGCTCCTAAAAATCGAACACTTAAGCTCATCAAAAGACTTCAGCAAAAGAGTAAAAAGACAACCTACAGACTGGGAAAAAATTTTTGGCTGTGATAAATCCGATCAGCATCTAATCTCTAAAATCTACAAGATACTGCAAAATGTCAACAACAAAAAGACAAATAGCCCAGTTTAAAAATGGGCAAAGGGTATGAACAGGCACTTCACCAAAGAAGACATTCAGGCAGCTAACATATACACGAGGAAATGCTCACGATCATTAGCCATTAGAGAAATGCAAATCAAAACTACAATGAGATACCATCTCAGCCCAACAAGGCTAGCATTAATCCAAAAAACACAAAATAATAAATGATAGAGATGTTTTGGAGAGACTGGAACATTTATACACTGCTGGTTTGAATATAAAATGGTACTACCACTGTGGAAATCGAGTTGGCACTTCCTTAAAAAGCTAGAAATAGAAGTACCATATGATTCAGCAATCCCACTCCTTGGAATATAACCTAGAGAAATAAGAGCCATCACACGAATAGATATATGCACACCCATGTTCACTGCAGCACTGTTCACAACAGCAAAAAGATGGAAACAACCTAGGTGCCCAACAACAGACAAATAAACAAATTATGGTATATTCACACAATGGAATACTATGCAAGGATAAAGAACAACGATGAATCTGCAAAACATCTCATAACATGGATGAATCTGGAAGGCATTATGCTGAATGAAATTAGACAGCTGCGAAAGGACAAATATTGTATGAGACCACTATTATAAGAATGCAAGAAATTGTTAAAACACAGAAGAAAACATTCTTTGATGGTTACGAGGTTGGGGGGAGTATTCACTAACTAGATAGTAGATAAGAATTATCTTAGGTAAAGTGAAGGTCATCACACAATACAGGGGAAGTCAGCACAACTGGACTAAACCAAAGCTAAGAAGTTTCCTGAATACAACCAAACACTTCGAGGGACAGAGTAGCTGGGGTGGAGGTCTGCGGACCATGCTTTCAGGGGACATCTAGGTCATCTGGCATAACAAAGTTCATTAAGAAAATATTCTCCATCCCACTTTGGTGAGCAGTGTCTGGGGTCTTAAAAGCTAGCGAACGGCCATCTACGATGCATCAATTGGATCAATTGGTCCCAACCCACCTGGAGCAGAGGAGAATGAAGAACACCAAAGACACAAGTAAAGTACTAGCCCAAGAAACAGAAAGGGTCACATAAAACAGAGACTCCATCAGCCTGAGACCAGAAGAACTAGATGGTGCCCGGCTATCACCAATGACCGCCTTGACAGAGAACACAACAAAGAGTCTCTGACAGGGCAGGAGAAAAGTGGGGTGCAGAACTCAAATTCCAGTAAAAAGACCAGACTTAATGGTCTGACTGACACTAGAGGGACCCCAGAAGACATGGCCCCCAGACTCTCTGTTAGCCCAGAACTGAAACCATTTCCGAAGCCAACTCTTCAGACAAAGATAAGACTGGACTATGGGCCATAAAATAATACTCGTTAAAAGACTGCTTCTTAGCTCAAGTAGATACATGAGACTAAACAGGCAGCTCCTGTCCAGAGGTGAGATGAGAAGGCAAAAAGGAGACAGGAGCTGGCTGAACGGACACGGGAAATCCGTGGTGGAAAGGAGGAGTGTGCTGTCACATTATAGGCAGAGCAGCTAGGGTCACATAGCAATGTGTGTATAAATTTTTGTATGAGAATCTGACTGCAACTGTTAATTTTCACTTAAAGCACAATTAAAAAAAAAAAAGATGCAGTAAGATTTTACCCCTTTGACAAAAGCCAAAATATTGATTAAATTCAATTTGCATCTACTCCACACTTTGGTCCAGGTAGCTGAACATATCTAGAGAAAAACAAAAGCCCCGCAAACTAATATCCATTTCTTTATAACCAGTAACCCTAAGCCAGCTCTTAGTGCTTCCAGGCAATGTTACTTCATTTCATTAGCTCATTATTTCTCCCACTCTCCTATATAAGAATTTCAGATTTTCTATATCCATAGACGTCTAATCTCCTCCTCCATCCTGATTGTTAGATAATGGCCCTCCTTCCTTTTCCACTTCTAGAAAACAGAAATAGTCAGAAAAGATGTTCCACACTCCCAGAATCAACCATGTTTACCAGTTCACATTGCATCTGTATTCATAAATTTTGCTTTCTTTCTTGTTATTATAAACAAGGTGTCCCTGCTCTAACCAAAGACCATCTCACTCACTAGAGTACTGAATTCCATCTTCTTTCATCACTTAAGGATAAGGCTCTAGCACTTGTCCTGTCTCTCTCGTGCATCATCAAATTTTCCCTCTCTTCTGGATCATTCCCATAAGCACCCAGCTATGCTGTATTATCTCCTATCTTAAAAAAGAAAAATTCCTCACTTTCCAGCTACCACTCCATTTTTTCTGTTCCTCTATGAAGTAAAGTTATCAAAAGAGATGTCTGTTTTTACTATTTCCAATTTCTCCCATCTCATTTTTTCCTTGAGCCCTCTCAGACTTTCAACTCTACCACTCCATTGAAAGTGTGCTTTGTCCAGGTCACCAACACCAACACCCTGCTCCTGCATTGTTCGATTCAGTAGTTATCAATCCTCATCTTATTTGACCCCTCAGCAGAAACTGGCACAATCAATGCTTCTTGAAATGTTTTCTTCAGTTGGATTCCTGGAATATCACTTTCCTTCTGGTTTTCCTTCTTCTTCACTGGCCACTTACTCTCAATTTGTTTTGCTGGTTTCTCCTCATCTCCTTGACCTCTAACTGTGGGGGTACCTCCATGGCTTCTGAGTTCTCTTCTTTTTTCTAGAAACATACTCCCTTAGTAGTCTCTTCCAGTTTTATGGTTTTAAATAGCATACACATATTGATGACTCCCAAATTTATATGTACAAATTGAATCGTGCCAGTGAGCTCCAGGTTTGTATAACCAATAGCCTACTCAACATCTCCACATAGATATCTAGTAAGAAATTCAAACTTATTCTGTTCAAAGATGAGCCCCTGATCATCCCCCACCCTGGGGGGAAAAGAAAACAAACCTCTGGAAATTCTGCCACAATTTCCTCATTAATTAATGGCAACTGCTTCCTTCCACTTGATCAGGCTAAAATCTTTGGAGTCATCCCTGACTCCTCTTTTCAACTCACACCTCACCTCTAAACCATCAGAAAATCCTGTTGGCTGTACCTTCAAAATATATCCAAAATCTGACTACCTCTTAGCACCTCCACTACTACCAAACCGGTACAAAGCACCATTATCTCTCATTAGGTATTGTAACTGGTCTCCCTGCATCCACACTTACTTCTCTCAATTCTATATTCAACATAGCAACAAGAGTCATCCTCAAAACTTATGTCAGATCAAGACATGTTTTTATTGAAAACCTTGCTTCTCATGTCACTTCGAGTGAAATTCAAAGTGCTTACATGATCTGGCCTCCTGCTACTACCTCTGTGACCTCAGGAAATTTGTGTTTTTGTTGTTGTTGTTCAGTTTTTTGTTTGCTTGTTTTGTTTTGTTTTTTTGTTTTTACTGCTGTAGCCTAGAACACATAAATATTCACAAATTAAAATATCAAATCTAAGCATTTTCACACTTCTTTATGCAATGGAAGTCTCTTTCCTAACAGAACCCCCAAATATAAAACTGGTTACGAGGAAAGTCAGGTTAAAACAAAGTGGAAGATCCAGATACGCCTTTCAGAGGTTCCAAAAATCTGGTGCTTTATTGAACACAGTTTAAAAAATACTGAATTAACCTATTTTCCTCATTTTTTAAAGGAAATTGAAGCCAAGAAAATTAAATGTCGTTTCTAAGATTACACTGGGAGTCACTGGCAGAGCCTAGAACACAGCCTGATACATGGATTTTCAATCCAGTGCTGTTTCTAATATACCACACTGCCTCTCTTTAAAAAAAGGGTGAGGGGATAATTAATCTATCAATCACTCTAGCTCCTCAATAGCTTATAAATTTCTTAAGAAAAGGAAATATGTCTTCTTCATCTTTGCATACACTCTCCACTCCTCTACTCAGTGCCAAGCAGTGTCTGACAAATAAGTACCCCATTAAAGTGGTTTACTGGTAGTGCAATGGTTAAAGCATTCTGCTGCTAACCAAAAGGTTAGTGATTTAAATCCACAAGTGGTTCCACAAGAGAAAGACCTGGTGATCTATTCCCATAAAGATTACAGCCTAGGAAATCCTATGGGGCAGTTCTACTCTGTCCTATAGGGTCACTATGAGTCAAAATCAACTCAACAGCACACAACCACAACTGACATAATGTTTTTGTCCCATTGTGCAGAATGAACTCCTATTCACATCCCATGCACGGCCTTTTTCTCCTGGAAAACTTTATTTAACCTTCAAAACCCAATGCATATATTAACGCTTCTGTAAAGCCCTCCCTGATAAGTCGAGGTAGAATTTTCTCTCTCTTGTTATTAGTTGTCATAAAGTTAGCTCCAACTAATGGAGACCTCAGTATAACAGAACAAAATGTTGCCCAATCCTGTGTCATCTTCCTTCTATGTCTGTATTTAACTATTTTCATATTTATCATATTGTACTCAGCTTATCTCTCAAGCAGTGACCATGCTGTATTCTCTTAGACACAGCACTTAGCTCAACATCAGGCACTCAATAGGCATGCAATAAATTTTTGCCTTCCTGAACTGAACTAAATTCTTTTAAGCAGAATTTGAAAGTCAAGTTTAAGACAGTATTGGTGTTACAATGCTCTAGTTCACTGAAGGTTAAGCAGGAATTCCTTTTCTTTTAACAATACTGTATGTTCTATCAGTTAAACTAGATTCTTATCGAAATCTTATCATATCTGAAACCTAATAGTTATTTCTCTTTAATGACTTCTTACATTATTGTTTAATTCTAATGTTCCTTTCTCTTTTGCTAGCTAATCTTTACCTGACATTTACAACTCTAATATTAATCATTTGGTTTGGATGCTCACTTTAAAACTATTTTTAAATCATATTTACATAATTTTTAATAATTGAATACCATTATAAAACAATAAAAGTCAGTAACTTTGCATAAGAAAATATATTAATGAAATATTAAGTATGATTTCCTTAATTCATTCTCAGAATAAAGTAATAGTGAATTTCAATGGGCTCTAGCAGCTATAATTCATAGAATTAGACAGGTAGGTTATAATTTGTTTAAGAACAAATTTAAAAGCTTTTCAATAGTTAATAAAGTCATGGTTCTTATTAAGAAATAACTTCTGTAAGTTCATATATAGAAAGGTGACATTATATACTTCCCATTACTTACTTAATATAATTAAAATGATGTGAATAAATCAAGCTGATGTGTCAATGCCTTGCATTATGCACAAATTCACATTTCAATTTCAATTCAAAATTTAAATATAATCTTCATTTCATATAGAGTCTACCAAAAGGGAATTTTCAAAGGGGGGGGGGTATTTGGTTGTATAACATATTATTCTGTTTCGTTACAGTTTTCAAGGTAGTCTAATATTAAACAGAAAGTATCTACACTAGCTCTTCCAATTATCTAGCACTTCATGTGCCAACAGGACCTGTCCCTCAATATGTGGTCAAACGAGAGGTTGGTTTAAATAAAAGGATACATGTATCATAAATCTTGCAAAGGTATCATACAAAAATGTCAAGGGCATAAAATTGGGATAGGCAACATAGGAGAAAAGAGGAAGGGAGAAGGGGAACAGGAGGGTTTTAATGGGAGGCAGAGAAGTAGAAAGATAGAAGAGGAGACAGAGTAGAGAGGGAAAGAGACAGAGTGGAACAAAGGATAACTGAAAACTACAATTACTGAACCAATTCAGAAACAGGGTAATGAAAGAAGCAAAGTTTAATGACCAAAAAATTTTCATAATTTGCCAGCTAAGCTTAATTGGATCATTATTTGCAAACACACACTACTCATACTTGCATAAGCACAGAAATAATTCTAGTTGTCTCAAAAGAAAGTGAAGACTATTTTGTCTGTATTTATTTTGTTTACTATTTCATTTGGATTATTCTGTCAAAGAGAATGTCAACATTCTCAATCATGAGAAGGAAATTAAACAATAGTCAGAACATACTATTAATGTTTGAATATATTTGCCTGATCTGTAATTCAAAATTTAGGCTGTCTTACCTAAAGATAAGTATACTTTTTCACCAACATAAATGTATTCCATTACTGTAGCTTGTTAATATCAGCATTAAAAAATGCATTTGTTTGAGCTTTTATTAAATAAATATAAGGGGGAAACTTTTATTCTACATACCAAAAAAAGCATTTATTATTTTATATAATATTTGCAAATTAATATTTAAATCAAAGTTCTTAATCAAAATTGTAGCTTACCTTTTGAAGACAGAAAGTTTTACTTTCAAGAATTTATTTTGTGTTAATGGTCATTTCATAATGTAATAAAATACCTCTTTTATATAGAATAGTTTTGCCTGTGACAGAAAATCAACTATGACTCTACTTGCTATCTTTTTATATTAACATTAAAAAAAAGTTCTGCACCTATTTGATAAAGTAATCACTTCAGCAGCCTGTAGAAACTTCTCTGAAGGATGAACTATCCTCCTGTTATGTTTCTTATCAGTGTTAGTCTTGGAATTTCCTGAAAAGACCTCTGTTGTTTTGTGCCGTCAAGTCCATCCTGACTCATAGAAAAGACCACTGCATATGTTAAATGGTCATTGCCAACTTGTAAAAAACCCTGGAAAGCTATATGGATCTAGGTAATTCATGTATATAAAGAGATGATAATAAACTACTAGTGTAATTTTATCTGGCTTTTAATGCAAAGAAGATGAAGCATAAGCCATAAAAATTCAATACCTTGGAAATCTGATGGGGTTGTGAAGAAAATGTTATGGGGAAATGAATATTGTTATACGGAAATAAAGTAAATAGGGTTTTTACATATTTTTTTAGACAATAAGCATGACTTGCCTGATGCTTAAGATTATTAAGAAAAAAAAAAGATTATACTGATAATATTCACTCTGGCATAGGGAGGAATGCTTAACTGAAAACAGAATATTGTAAGATAATAATTTAATCAACACAAAGTTTCCTTTTTTATTTCTATTACACAAACACTACAGCCACATTAATGAAATTCTACATTACATTTTTTTCCTACAAACTACTGCCAACAAATCAAACTTCTAATTTATCCTTATTTCTTTCCTCTTCTCACCATAAAACAAAAAACCAAACCCACTGCCATCAAGTCAATTACGACTCATAGCGACCCTATAGAACAAAGTAGAACTCCCTCGTACATGTAATTTCAACATAGTTTTAATCATAGCAGATATAACTTTTCATTCAGCTTCTTTGAAAAGTTTACATTATATCCTGAACAACTTTTCTTGTTACTATAGTCTTCACAGTTATCAAAACCTCATATATCAGTGGCATGATGATAAATGTTTAGCAATCTCTTTTCTGGGGGGAGAATGGGCCCTGTTTTGTGGCATTTGCCTATTCCCATGGTGCAAATACTTCCACTTAGGCCAATTTTGAGCTACCAACATGATTCCCCTGAATGTGGAGATGGGAAGAGATGTGCACAGTTAGCTCTCACAAACTGGTGGAAGCCAGCTCCAGCACACCACTGCCCCTAATTAGCTACTTTTGGACATCTGTGTTGTTTCCAGTTTTGCACGCTTATAATCATTGTAATATCTTTGGCAGGCAGAATTGGTTGCCTACCCAACAGTCATTTTCTATATTCTTAGAATTGTGAATGCTAAACCAATCTTGATAATTCCAACTCCTTTCCTAGTAACTAGTTCGGAATTGGCATGAGTAGTAATTATGACCAAGAAAGACAAATGAAAAAGTCTACTGGGGAGGATCCTAGAAAAATTTCCCTCAGTTTCAAAAGGTTATATGAGTAAGGGATGCTTAGAATAGTTACAACCATCTTGTAAATGTAAGGGGACAATTCTGCAAATAAACGCTATAGTATCTATTGCTGTATATCACCCTTATGGCCCCTTCAGAACAGCATGCATTCCCCAAGCTGTACCAGGTGTTGCTCACTGACTGCTCATAGCTAAGTCTCTCCCCAAGAACTACCCTCAGGCAGAGAGAATTGCCTTGCCCAAACTTATGCTCCTGTCCCAGGGTAGAGCCAACATCCATTCCACCTGGCTCCCTTGCCTCTCAGTCTGGGTCATCTCTGAAACTATGCCCTAGCTTCAAGCTCCTGTGTGTTTAGTTGAGGCCTCTGTTGCAACAAAATGGCAATTTAACTTCTCCCTCTGCCAAATCCTTCTTCCTTTATTCTCTCACAGGTGCTATTGGCAAGAGCACTTCTGTATAAACTACCTGCACACTAAACTCTGTCTCAGTGTCTGCTGCCTGGGGAAGCCAACTTATGTCAGTTGAGCTAGGAGAGGTCCTAGGAAGAAGACTCTAAAATGGGATTTTGGAGTTAGATCATTGACTGGCTAGCTAGCAAGGAGGACTCTCACTAGTGTTAAGTGGAGCACAGACAGCTCCTGCCACGTGATAGTGGTGTAATTGTGAAAATCTTCACTGGTGGTAAACTGGAATGGGATGCTGGTAGAAATGATGGTAAACTATTGGGCCAAAACCTCCAGTTTTTTAATGACTTTATAATTACTATGAATATCATGGTTGTTACTGGCAGTTATACATTTGTGAAAGACAATGAAAACATATAGGTTGTAAATCACCAATTTAAGGTGAAGAGTCAAAGCTAAAACACTTCCTTGGAAACATATAGTCTCATCTTCTTCAGGTTAAAAAAACATTAAAAAAACCCGAACTTGTCGTTGAGTCAATTCCAACTCATAGCAACCCTATAGGACAGAACAGAACTGCCCCATAGGGTTTCCAAGAAGTGACTGGTGGATTCGAAGTGCAGACCTTCTGGTTAGCAGCTGAGTTCTTAACCACTTCACCACAAGGGCTCCAGAAAAAGCTAAGGATCAGGCCCAAGTATTAATTATAAGGGTAGCAATGCTCGTGAGAAATTTAAATTCTCAGTCTTAGCAAGGACAGGGCCCTGACTGGGAAGAAGTTGGAACTTAAGGTATAGGATGGGAACATCTGGGTTCCATGTACTCAAAATTCCTGAAACCAGATCCTCTGAACCTCTGAATTTCAAGGAAGAAGCTGCAGGGCCCTCTGAGACTTCAGAGGGATCATTCCTTCCTGTTAAAGGCTAGGGCTCCCACTTGTTTGATGAAGATACAAAGGCTACTGGCTTGCAAAACAATACATGATCCTCTCAGCATCTACTCCTACCTCCTTTCCTGGCCACCAGACCAATAACTAGGGTCGAGTTATAATATGACCCAACCAAGAAAATACTGGAAATAAAGGGACTATACTTCCAAAAAAAGCACAGGATCTAGCCAACTTGTACCAGGGTAACCAAGGAGATTATGCATGGGAATGTATTCTGACAGTTCTGGATTAGGAAGAAGGGTGGAACATAAAGTTTGATAAGGGGGAGTTTTATAGATATTGGAGTACTGTCTCACGACAGAATATTTAACATACTGGCAAGGATTCTGGGAAATGATGTTAAAATACTACTAGGATAGCTCTTGGAAGCTTGGAAAAAGTGGTGGCCAAAACCAAGTGAAACAGAAATGCCAGAACTGTCATGACAGATAGTGAAAGAAAGGATAAAAAGGCTTAGAGAAAAAGGCCATAAAACCCACCAGTCAGTCAGGGGATGGTAAGAGAGGACCCAGAGGACCTTCCATTTACTAAAGCAATAAGAAATACACGGCTGAGAGGGACACTAGTATTATTGAGATTATCAATGGTGGCTATCCTCTGAAGGACAAGGTTGACAGCAGGAGATGCTGTTACATATCTAGGCTCCCAAACAGCAATGGGATGAGGAGGATCCCAAAGCAGAAGCCAGGTGAAAGCTATTAACAACCAGAAGCACGGTGCATGCCATTATCATATTGGATATTAAGTTTGGAGTACAGCCACAGGGAACTGATCCACAGAGCTATGGGGAAGATCACAGAACATAGCATCCCTAGGGGTAAGACAGACAAGGAGCCAATGAGGGTACGCTCAATCTATACAGTCAAAACAAATTGAAGACGGATGATCAGGGGGCTGAAAGAGACCATCGCAATAAAAAGACAAGATTCCTTGCCCAGTTTCTGGATCTAAACCAATTTTCAGAGGGCTGGGTTGCCAGGAGGAAGGACTCTACAACATCACAGCAAGTGATTACAGCTATTTTCTCAGATAACAATAAATATAAGAAAGGAGATATCCAGACATTTCAAAGACTATTGGACTTAATGATCCTAGTTGACTGACACTGATACCCAAGAACCCCATGCCAGCATGGCCCCCATTTTAGATTGGGGGTGTGCAGAGACCAGCTAATAGACTGAGTCCTGGTCCAGGTCTGGCTCACAGTGGGCTCACTGATTCCATCCAGTTGTCAATGTCTTGGTCCCCATATGGAAATACTTGGTATTTGGAAGAACCCCTAGATTCGTTCCTTGGCCTGTGGAGTTAAGAGCTATCATAGTGGGAAAAGTCAAGAGGAAGCCTCTGAAAATGCCCTTCTCTAACTGGCAAAGATTAAATAAAAAATTAAGAATGCAAAGATGATGGCCCATATCATACCCTCTTCTAATTCATCAGTCCAGCCCCTACAAAAACTTATGCATCCTAGAAAATGGCTGAGGACTACCATAATCCCAACCAAGTAGTAGCCCCACTTGAAACCGCTATGCCAGATGTGGTATCCTTCTAAGAGACAATCAATATGGCCTCAACTATATGATATGCAGCAACTGAACTGACAAATGTATTACTTTCTATCCTTATCAAGAAGGACCAGAATCATTCACATTCACCTGGGATGGACAAGAGTACATATGTACAGGCCGCCCCAGGGCTATGTTAACTCTCCCTCCCTCTATCATAGTATAGTCCAAAAAGATCAAGAATCTAAGAATATCCATGGAATTCCACAGAATATCACATGTATACTCTCAATGAAAGAGAAGTGGCAATTATATTGAAGGCTTTGTTTAAGCACATGTCCTTCAGATGGTAGAAGATAAATCTTATAAACATTCAGGGGCCCATGATACCAGAGAAGTTTTTAGGGACCCAATGATAATGGGTGTGCCAGATTATCCCCTCAAAGGCAAAAAACAAATTATTACATCTTGCACCTACCATCAGTAAGAAGCAAGCACAATGCCTGGTAGGCCTCTTTGGATTCTAAGGTAGCATATTCAAACTTGAGAATACTACTCTGACTCATTTACCAAGAATTATAGAAGACAGCCAGCTTAAAATGGTGCCCAGAGCAAGAAGAAGTTATAGATCAAGTCTAGGCTGTAGTATAAGGAAGCCTTGCCACTGGGGTTATATGATACAACAAACCATATGGTATTAGAAGCATCTATGGTGGGAAAAGATGCCCCAACACAGCAATCAAAACGTACACTTCTAGGTTTCTGAGTCAAAGCTGCAATCTGAAGCAGATAATTATATACTATTTGAAAAACTGTTCTTGGGGTATTCCTAGCCCTGGTAGAGACAGAGAACTCACAAAGAGTCATCAAGTGACCATAAAGCCAGAAGTGCTCATCATAAACTGGGAACTGCTAGGTTCAGCAAATTGAAAGGTTAAGCAAGCCAAATAGCAATCCATCATCAGATAAAAGTTGTGCATCCCGGTTTCAGTAGAGCCAGAGGGTACAAGTAAACTGCCTGTGCATGTAGCCCAAACTTCATCATAAGTTATTTTTGCACCAGCATCTTTCCTTCTGCTCACATCTATGGCCACACAGTAGTTCCATTATGATTGCCTGGCAAAGGAGGACAAAGATCATGCCCGGTTCAGAGATGAGTCAGCTCAGTATGTATGTACAAGCCAAAAGTGGACTGCTGCTGAACCAGAGCCCCATTCAGGGGTTGCTCTGAAAGACTGCAGTGAGGAAAATCCTCTCAATGGGCAAAGTTTTAGATGTTGTACTTGGTCAACCACTTTGTATAGAAAGGAAATGTCATGTGGTAAGAATATATATGTACACATAGGCAAGGACAAATGGCTTGGCTAAATTGGTCAGGGGCCTAGAAGGAAAA
>NW_004443945.1:14308006-14309907 GCF_000243295.1 Trichechus manatus latirostris
CAAACCTGGACAAAACTGTCAAAGACAATATGGAAATCAAACAAAGTCAGACAATAAACTGAAAAGTGTTTATGCTTGAAAAAATGCAAGAACTGCAGATAATAAGAACAGGAATTTGTTATCTTCTTACCTGGGGCTGCTCCCATAAGCCCCAAGGTCTGTAAGCAAGATCAGTAGTTTTACAAGGGTAGGGCTGGCTGGGAAACCCAGCCGCCTTGCTGCAAGAGAGACAAATCTGATTTAGGATGGTGGTAAAAAACCCATGGTTTTGTCAGCTAAAAGAAGCAAACTCATTAGGTAGTAAACAAGGAAAACCTGAAGTTTTGTTGGCTGAAGATTACAGTCCTGCATAGAATGAATGGCACACAGTGAGAAATTTAACAGGGAGAACTTGGAAATGAGAGACCCACAGAAAAGCTAGATAAGCTCTCTAAAAATTTCAGGCTGACTGGGGAACTACACCATGTGCAGGAGAGACTCAAGAGAGCCCGGTAGAAAGTAAAACCCAAGGGTGTCTTGAGAACCAGCTGAATTCTGAATGTGCCCCCATACCATACACAGATTGATTGGCAGAGGGTGGAAGCCTTACATGCTTGAGATATTTGAACACAACCTCTGCCCAAATCTCTGACTGACAATGAGGTTATGCAGAAACAGAAGTCACCCCTAGGAAACTGGACTAAAAATACATATGAGAATTAAAAAAAAAAAAAAGGAGTAAAGATATCAGTGGGCATATACCACAGAGGGGACAGATGCTATACTTTAAGTCCAGGTAAGTTACTAAAAAAGAAAGAAAGAAAAGACAATAATCCTCAGGAAAATAAATAAGAATCCAGAGCTATTATAATGTATTATTTAAAATATCCAGTTTTTGACCAAAAATTATGTGGCATGTAAAGAAACAGGAAAATTGACCCATAACCAGGAAAAAAAGCAGTCAAAGAAACTGACTGAGTAGTTCAGATGTTGAATTTGGCAGATAAACATTTCAAAGCAGCTATCACAAATACACTTTTTAAAAATGAAAGAAAATCAAGTCAAAGAATTAGAGAAAAATATGATGACAATGACTCAATAAGTAGAGACTCTCAATAATGAAACAAACTGTAAAAAAGAAATTAATGAAAATTCTAGAGTTGAAAAATACAATAGTTGAAATAAAATATGCATTATATGAGCTCAACAGCAGATTTGAGAAAACAGATGAATCAGTGAATTTTAACACAGATCAATAGAAAGTTCCCACTTTGATGAACAGAGAGAAAAAATATTGAAGAAAAGTGAGAAGAACCTCAGAGATCTGTGGGGAAATATCAAGCATATGAACATATATGCACTGGGACTCCTGGAAGAAGAAACAGGCAGAAAAAAATGCTTGAAGAAATAAGAGCTGAAAACTTCTGAAACTTAAGGAAAAACATTAACCTACAGATTCAAGAAGCTCAGTGATCCCTAAGTAGGATATACACAAGAGAGTCACACCTAGACACATCATAATTAATCTGTGGGAATCCAAAGACAAAGAGAAAATATTGAAAACAGCAAGAAATACGACTCATCATGTAAAAAAATAAAATAAAAAATAAAAAAACCACTGCCATCGATTCTGACTCACAGTGACCCTAAAGGACAGAGTAGAACTGCCCCATATGGTTTCCAAACAGCAGATGGTGGATTCGAACTATTGACATTTTGGTTAGCAGCTAAGTAAGGGGGAGAAAATACATTTAACAGCTTATTTCTCAGCAGAAAAGTGGAGGCCAGAGGAAATGGAATGACATTCAAAGTGCTAAAAGGGAAGGGGGAAGAACTGTCAACCAAAAATTCTATATCCAGAAAAACTATCCATCAAAAATGAAGGAGAAATTTTAAAAACTTCCCAGATTAAAAAAAAAAAA
>NW_004443945.1:14310550-14348162 GCF_000243295.1 Trichechus manatus latirostris
TCTTACCTTCTTGGTCATTCACCGAAGTTAACAATTTCCATAGATCCTGCTATTTTATTCAATAGTCCATTCTACTATTTAACCAATATAATCAGATACCTCAAGATTTGGATTCAAGAAGTAGGTATCAGGAGCATCTTAAATTCCAACAAAATTAAACCTTTTCTTATATTTCATTAGGTTCTTTGTACTGTAGGAGGTGATGTTTGAACTTTAATATACTAGGCTTACTTTATCTGCTCCTGAGAGATTGCTTAACCACGCTACATCCTTCAAGAAGAGGGACATAAGCATCTCCAGGGAGAATAGGTTTATGATGTATGGCAATAAGCTGAATTGCCTTTGTGCTCTGAAACATGCCTCCTTTCCCCACCCACCAGTAATATTTCCTCAAAAAACCCTTCTCATAGATATATCCTAGGAAAAACAGGAGACAGAAAGAATTGCTCTGTGACAGTGGGAAGAAACTCTGTGATCCCAACTTACATTAACCTCAAGCCTCCCCATATTACGGGTGCTCTTCTGTTGTGGATCACATAGGGTCCCTCCTGTGCAGTGTAAACGTGCTATCTTCACTTCCTTACTTCTCATGCACTTTTCAATTCCATCCAATCTGTAAGCCATGCTTATCATCAAATTGAAACAGCTATTGTCAAGGTCACCACCATGTTGCCAAAATCCAACAGACATTTTGTTGTTGTATGCCATCAAGTCGATTCCGACTCATAGCAACCCAATAGGACAGACCAGAACTGACCCATGGGATTTCCAAGGCTGTAATCTTTACTGAAGCAGACTGTCACATCTGTCACCCGTGGAACAGCTTCTGCATTTCTGCATTAATCATACTTTATCAGTCTCCCTTAATAAAACACTCTCCTTTTGGTTGCAACAATACCACTCATGTCCAGTTTTCCTTGTACCCCATTTTCCTTCTATCTCACTGGCTACATTTTCAAATTCCTTTGTAGGTTCCTTCTTCTCCATTTGACCATTACTTGTTGAAGTTCCTTATAAGTCAGTCCTAATCCTCTCATTCTCTTTCTAAATAATTAAATTAAATCCCATGGTTTTATGACTCCAAAATTTATATCACCAAGGAGTACTACTTCAAACTGAATATCTAACTGCTACTTGACATCTCCACTTTGATATCTCATAGCATTTCAAAGTCCATATTTCAGCAGTAGACATCTATTGTTTTTCCTGCCTAGTATCCATTCACCGTCCTTGTGGTTGCAGCATACTCTGCACTATCCTTTGAGGAATCATTCCTTTCCTACACTCTCTCATTGCATTTGGTTTAAATGACGCTGTTCTATTCCCCCAAATTCAGGAACAGGCACATGACTAATTCCCAGACAATCAGCATAATCCTCCTTGTCACCTTTAACTCAAGGATGTACAAATGAATCAGATCAGCCCAGTATTTTTACATAAGTCCAGAATAAAGCTAAGACGTTTGTTAGAAGTAAAATTAGGAGAAGCAGGAGGAGAAGCTCTTTTTTTATCAGAGTTGCTAAACTGTTAAGACTATGTATGCCTAAGAATGAGGCCAAAAAAAAAAAAGAAAGCAGAAGTGAGTGATAGAGACAGATTTCTAAAAAAAAATAATTTGTGCGCTTCATTCAGCTTTTCCTAAAGAAAAGTTCTTGGACCTTTCTGTTTCGTGATGGACTACATTCCCTTCTTTGCTCAAGTCAGTGTGAGTTGGGTTTGTGTCACTTATAATCCTGGGAGTCCTGACTAGTACTATGTCCAAAATGTAACTCTTGATTTTCTACTCAAATCTTATCCTCTCCCCAAATCACTCATCTCAGTAAATGATAACACCATCCACTCAATCAATCCAGAAATCTAGGACTCATAACCTGATAACTTCCCCAGCAAGTTTAACACTTTATCACCACTTCTGTGACTTATGGTAAAAAGTAATACTTGAAAATTAAATTCTTAACATCAAATCACTATCAAAATTAAGATAAGCGCAGGATGATTTAATTCTCAATCAGCTCGGACAGTGGGGCTAAGCATATTTTCATCCTGTCAGGTATAGAATTCATTCTATTATCTGGACCAATTCTAGTAAATCTAGCTATAGAAATCCAGGGAAGATACAAATAAGAGAAAAGAGGCAAAGGCCAATATATTTTCCAAAACAAAGCACAAAGCCCCAAAATATGACCAAACCAATCTCCAAATTCCATCTTTGAGGGTCTATTCGTGGAATCTCTTCTGATACTGATTTTTATATCAGTCAGGGCCCAGTCAGGAGACAGGAACAACACTAGTTATTGAACAGAGAAAATTTAATATAAAGAATTGTCATTAGGCATGTTAACTAGAAAATGAAAAAAGATGAAAAGAGTTAACGTAAACATAGCAATTGTATGAGTGTATGAAGTACCTATCGCCCCTAGGGCTGGGAGAACAAAGGGAAGTGGCTGAAATGATTAAAAATGATTAAAAAGCAGCTTGGAGAAGGGGCCCTAAGGAGCTAAAATTCAGACCTCTGAGGAAGTAGTGGTCATACTTAGCTGGTGCTGGTGTTTCTGTACTCATAGGAGAGACCCTGTGAGGCTCTGTCTGCAATCGGGCACCACTCCTGATACGGTGTCTGTGAGCAAGAATGCAGTGAGGATGGTTCTGCAAATGTTGGGAAAACTGCAAACTGAATTCAGGTGTTCACACAGAGAGGAACTGCTGCTGCCGGGGTATTAGGAGCATGCCACTCACAGGAACAGGAAATAGATGGAAAGTGAACAGGTAGATCTTGTAAAACAAACAGGAAGGAAAAAGCCCCTTTTTCTTCCTCCAGCCTTATAATCTCCCTCCAGCACCCCTTACTGGCATAATCTAGCAAAGAGAAGCTGGCAAAGCAAAAAATGTGGTCTGCAGAGTTCCAGGCCCCCAACACCTTAAGGGGAGTAGAAAAAGGCAAGTTTGGAGTTGAAAAACAATACCCCTACAATTGGCAGAACTACCAATATCAACCCTAATCACAAAACTGCCATCTCTCAAACACAATTTGACCTCTTATCCAGGATGAACTGAGCAATATTGAGCAAAGAAAACTGACACTTATAATCTCAAAGAACAGGCAGTTTAATTCCAAGATGTCAGGTCACTAGAGTAAGTGCTCCAGAATAGTGAACTACCGATAATTTATTTTCTTCAAATAAAAGTATAACAAAGAAAGGTTTCTCCCATCACATGGAACTAGAAGTAACCTAAATGCCTAACAGTAGCCAACCCTGAGACACATAAATAGTGACTGTGTGTGTGTGTGTGTGTGTACTGGATCAAAAAGACTAACTAACAGCACAAAGAAATAATGGTAACCGTATGTTATAAAATCTTAGGCCTGTTAATAGGGTAGAGGATAATCTACCTCACCCCTCAACCCCAATAGTAAGGAAATATTAATGCCTTAGATTCCAGGGAAAAAAATCCAACAAAATATGTCTTTAAATGATTAATTTGTCATTTAACAAATATTTACTGAGCTACCATATGCCAGAAACTGTTCTAGGTGCTGGAAACACATCAGTGAGAACAGACAACAAAAAATAAAGTCCCTAGTCACATAGAACATTCATTTATTTCAACAATAATAATATTTATCATTATATTTGAGACTTTATACCAGGCACCAATTTAGATGCTTCAGTATGTTATTTAATCCTCCCTACAATCTTATCATCAAAGTGCTGTTACCTCATTTTACAGACGAGAAAACTAAATATTAGAGATAAAGAATGTGACAAAGGTTACATAGCTAGTAGATGTCTGAGTATACATTTAAAACCAGACTTGTTTACTTGAAAACTGCCTTAGCAATGACAGTAAAAAATACTTGACAACTGAATTCTATATCGAGAGTATATAGTTACTTTTAATTAATGAAGTAAATGTGTATTGCTTAAAAAGTGAAGCAATGCAATTAATGTCACTGACATGTATACTTAAAAATGGTTAAAATGGCAATTTTTTGTTATCTATATTTTATCACAATAAAATTTGTTTTAAAAAGTGAAGCACTGTAACTTAAACTCTAAAGAAAATAAATGTCCAGCAGGAAAATAAAATGAATTATAACAACATGTAAGTATTTTAAAAAGTTAAAAAAGTATTTAGTGGTATTTAGAAAATACCATTAATTAACCTCAGGATAACTTTATCTAAAATGAACAATGAGTACTGTAAAGCAAAGTCAACAAAGTTTTTCTGTAAAGGGCCAGATAGTAAATATTTTCAGCTTTGTGGTTAAAAAGGAGAATCTAGGCTATTATGTAAGTACTTGTATAACAAGAACAAAGACAAATTTAAGATCACTATGACTTGGAATCTACTCGACAGCAATGGGTTTGGGTTTTAGTTTGGATTACTGATGAAATTTAAAATACAGTAATAACAGTAATTTAGTATAATTTTTGGGATAACATTTCAGTTAATTAGGGTTCAGAATTAATGTGTCCTATCGTCAAAACTGATTGCAAATGTTCATCTGTTATTGCTGATCTGTAATAAGTTGTATTTCATCTTCCAAAATTTTCATTTCATAAAGACAGGTACTACCAAACACTGATATCAATTCACAATTATATGATTCTAATTGAGCATATTCATTACTTGTCAGATATTTATAGACTTTTATTAAATTCTTCTCTTGATATTTGCCTTTTACTGTGTCATTACATTGCAGATTAATCACTTCTAATTGAAAGTTAAATGGAAGCTCCACAATTGCAGTTAAATGGATTTTGACATATGAAAATTTTCTTTGCATTTGCACTGAGGTCTAATAAACACTGATGGAGGTATAGTTGGAGCTCAGAAGGTATTTCTACTGCAAATTCATGTGAGAATGAAGATCTTTTTTGTTTTAACTTTTGACATCATTAGAAGTATATAAAGCAGACTGACATTATTTATGATTCAAATAACATCATTAGTTGCCAAAATGACTTCACTGCAGTATAAGTTTCTGTTACATTTATTGTTTTGTCTCATAATTTTAGGTTAAATAACCTAAAAGTAATTCATTAAGAAACACATCAGATCTACAACAAAATCTAATTTCAAAAGCCATTCATTGTTCAGTAACAGTGGTTGAGGGCAGTTCTTATCATTTAGAAACTTCAGAACTGACCCTGAGCGTAAAAAAAAAAAAAAGGCAAAAAACTTTTACTACTTCTAAGCCATCAAACTGCTATGTGGTAGGGAAAGGCAGGATATTCAGCTTATATTTGGAACTGACAATGGTTAAGTCCACAAGAGCAAGTGAAAGTCACCATTGACACTAACGGTTCAATAACACATGATAGGTTCAAATAGTTTCCCGTTAAGTACCTGCTGATAAATAACACAGTGAATAACGATAGGCTTTTAATACCTTACATTTTCACAAGCTTGTATATTTGTCCACCTAAACCTTTTTTCTGCTCCACACATATTTTAGTTGTAACACAGTTCAGCAGACTACATTCTGCATTGTACTAGTGTTTTCTCAGCTTCTTTGAAAATATTCTTACCTCTAGCTGTTCCACACACAGACTACTCATACAGGCTAGTTACTCAGTCACTTTAAACTCAGCATTGACTCCTCAAATAAACAACTAGACAGTATTGATAATATCTGTCAACTTTTCAAGAACCAAGAAAAACCACTTAAAATAGTTTGCCTTTTTTTTTAATTGACCAATGTCATCAAATCTTCAAGCAACTGATCTCACCAAAAGGCTAATAATCTTAAACAAGTTTTAGTTTCTCTGGACATATTTCTTTGACTGTTGCATTCAAAAATTTAATTAACTCACCACTGGTAAACAGCTTTCTTGGTGGCTAACAAATGAACCTCTTGGAAATTTACTCTGGTTACAGCTTAATTTTCATTTTTTATTTTTGTGAAGAAATTCTGCTATAATGACATATTCTGTTTCAAATTTTTCTGACTTTTGCTTTCCCGTGAGTAGCAATATTGTGATAGATGATTAATCTGGTGATGTCAATGTATGTTGTATCCTTTCAGCACAGCTATACTGTCACAAAAATCCTCACAACTAGACCAATAAGCAACATCACGATAAACGGAGAAAGTACTGAAGTTGTCAAGGATTTCATTTTACTTGGATCCACAGGCAACGCTCATGGAAGCAGCAGTCAAGAAATTAAAAGACACATTGCACTGGGCAAATATGCTGCAAAGACCTAAAGTGCTTAAAAGCAAAGATGTGAACTTGAGGACTAAGGAGCACCTGACCAAACTATGGTATTTTCAATGGCCTCATAGGCATGACAAAGCAGGACAATGAATAAGGAAGCCAGAAGAAGAATGATTCCTTTGAATCGTGATGCTGGCGAAGAATACTGAAAATACCATGGACTGCCAGAAGAACAAACAAATCTGTCTTGGAAGAAGTACAGCCAGAATGCTCATTAGAAGCAAGGATGGCGAGATTTCATCTTATGTACTTTGGACATGTTATCAGGAGGAACCAATCCCTGGAAAAGGATGTCATGCTAGTAAAGTAAAGGGTCAGTGAAAAACAGCAAGACCCTCAACGGGATGGATTAATACAGCGCTGCAACAATGGCCTCAAACATAGCAACGATCGTGAGGATGGCACAGGACTGCGTGGTGTTTCGTTCTGCTGTTCATAGGGTCGCTATGAGTCTGAAGCGACTCGCTGGCACCTAACAATGACACAGTATCACTGTATAATAAACACAATACTTTGCCATCTAATTCCATAACAAAATGATCCACACTCCAATGTGCCTTAAAAGTGTGACATTCAAAATCCACTTTCTCTTCTTTTGTTATAATGTGATGGGTACGTACCAGTAACAAAACACAAAATAAAATGTCGCAGTATGACAATACACACAGCACTCAAAACACTGTTTAGTTATAAATGCATCACTGTGATTTGTAGTCTGCTGAACAGCAGTGCAAACTGATGACGGCACATGTAGTCTGTCACAACCACTCCTCTCTGTCCTTATAGTGCAGAAGCAATCACTGAAAATAAATAAATGAGTGTGGCTGTGTCTAAATAAAACATTATTTATAGACACTAAAATTAAATTTTATAAAATTTTCACGTCACCAAATATTATTCTTTTTTAACTAAGTTTTTTTCACTCATTTAAAAATATAAAAAGCATTCTTAGCTCAAAACACGAGTCATGCACAAACAGGTTGCAGGCTAGATTTGGCTCACAAGCCATACTTTGCCAACCTCTTCTCTAAACTGCATATTATCTGATCATTCTTGCAAATGGAACTTCTATTAAATAGGCACTTTCCCACATGTAGTAAAATTATATTGTATATCCCAAATGTGAGGCTGAGATAAGGAGTCAGGCTCTGGTGCTGCAAAATAAGCTCTAGAAATCCTATACTTGCTTAATGCTTGTAGCACAGGCTAACAAAAATCAAAGTCTATCCCTCATACAATTTTCTTGGATGAATCGGCTACCATAAAGGCAGCCAAATTTACAGCCCAATTTCTTCTTCTGGCTCTTCAAAACTGGAATTCTAGGGTGATAAAAATGCTTTCACATTTAATGTTTTGCACTCGACTACTCTAGATGACTGACATTTAATGAATTTTAATTGAATGAAATAAAGAATGAATGGATGGATGGATGAATCTACTGCATACTTTTTGAATACTCAATTGGTTTAAGCCCAACTTATCTGCTATTTCAATGCTTTTTCAACTCAGATATAATTGGTCCATATAACATTATAATGTTCTTCACAAAGGCATATTTTTCTAAACTTTTAACAATTTCATCATCAAATTTTTAAAGCTTTACTAAATATCAAAACCTAGGCATGATCTACTGAATTCTAATCCAATTAACAGAGACTTTATTTCAAGTGAAAAGTTAACATTTTATCATATTCCAAACTAACTTCAACAATGAGTATATAATTTAATTTTGCTTTTTAATCTTCTATTCAAATAGCTATGCACTGTCTCTAATATCCCCAAAGGGAAATCTGTAAAATATCTTTTCTTGGTACATATTTGGGTTCTAAATTTTCCATTAAAAGCAATCCTTTCTCTGTAGGCAAATGCTTAGCATGGTATTTAATCCATAATTAGTAAGGAAATATTTTTGCCAAGAGAAGGAACTACCAATCTTAAAATTTTTTAAAGCTGCAATTTATCAGGAAACGAAATATTCTCCTTTATTCCTATTTGCAAGTCTACCCTCTGGCCGTACACTTTACAAATCAACTTTGAGCTAGTTTAGCTTCTTAATCTGGTTACATTTATGTTATATAATTTCAAGTCCTAAATCAGCTGCATAATAGGTATTCTGAACTTGATTTCCCATTAAAAGTATTCTATTTTTAGCAGACATGATAAAATAATTTTATAATGTTGCCTAATATAGTAACATATTAATTAATTATATCCATGTAACTTCAGTATGAGTTCGTTGTATTATTCAAGAGTGAAGCTCAAAAATTCATGTTACAATTGGAATAATAATCTACCATAAAAATATTTTACCAATAATAGAGCAAATATATAAGACATTATTCAGTCTTCAACTTTTTAAAAAAATTAACTTGAGAATGTCTTAGTAATAAAACAGCTAACAAAAATTTTTAAATATTCTCATTATTACAATTTATCCTAAAAATTTGAGTCCACTTGGTTCTGGAATTCCTAATGCATTTTATTTATCTTGAATATTATAAATTAAGATTTTCCTCCAATTGCTAATGTACATTGTCTATCATTTCAATAGACTATGTTCTTCACAAATATATACAGTAAATTCATTACTTAAATATTACAAGAAATTAGATATTATGCAGGAGGATAAATTTCACTATGGATAGTGTGGTGTGATCTATTACTTTTGTGCGGCTTTTCTAGCCATGGTTTTGTAACTCCCACCCAGCTGATTGGGCGGGACTGCATGATAGGTCAGTTTTGCCTTAAAAGAGAGCCAATTCTAGAGCAGAGGGGAGGAACCTACCAACAAGGAAGGAGAGACCAGCAGGAGAGACCCAGCAGTAGGAGACAGCGTGGTGGGCTTCCCGGCACATGAAGAGAGGAAGCTGAGCGCCTTTGGGCAGAGACTGAGGGGCAGGGAGAGGCGTGCCTGCGAGCACAGCTGGGAAGAGGCTATCCTGATGGAAGAACTGTATCTTGAGTGTTCCTGAGCCTGATTTGTAACTGTTACTTCTGTAATAAACCCCGTAATCGTGAGTGTGGTCTATGAGTTCTGCGTGGCCATTGCAATAAATAATCGAACCCAGCAGAGAAGTAGAGTGCTGCGGGAGGGACAGTTGGTGTAAGAGTTGGTAAAGATGGCGGAGAAAGGAAGCCTGTCTGACCTCTGCCTCATAGGAATCAGCCTTGGGCTGTTGATCTTGGTTCTCCTTCCCCCTTGTGGGGCTGGAGGAGGTCAGATACTGCTCCCAAGCCATTTTGACAGATAGTGACACCTTAAGTCAGATACATAAAGCTGGTATCTTTAGCGTTTGTTATTAGCACCTTAAGATCTATGCTTTTATCTGGAACATTTGCAGTCTATCTTCCTTCTTCCTGTGTTAGGTTTAATTTCCAAATTGCCCTACTCTTCCTCTTCTGTTCACTCTCCCCCCCACAAAAAAAAAGGAAAAGCAAGCAGTGTGTTGTGCTATTTTCAAGGGTTTAATCCCTGAATGAAATGTTTCACAATTTATAGGTCAGGAGATGAGCATACACATGTATTCTTGCATTTGCTGGCCCAATTTTTACTTAAGATTTTACAGAAAAACAAGAGACCTGCAATAACAATACCAACTACATAACAGGTTATGTTCTGGAACACAGGAGAACCTAAAACTCTCTGTAATTGATCTTACTGCTTAAAAAAAGGTCAAACGTTATTTTTTGTACCGTTGGTCAAATGGCTGACAACATGACTTTGTAACTCAAGTGGGAAACAAACCTATGTTGCATTATAGTATTAAGAATAAAATATATCTAATAAGAAAAAAATGGAGTCTGTAATGCATCAATTAGCCACTGAACATCATTTCTAGACCTTTCTCCAGGTCAGGAGATGTGGGAAGCAGATAACACTAGCATTGGGTAAGCCAAAAAATTCTAATGTAGGGAAGTAGCTTTAAAACATTTTGGCCATGATCCACAGTAAAAAATATATTTTACAATATAAGCCTATGGAGCAAAACTAAAAAAAAATTAATAGAACAATTATCCTGACTGTGCTTTTCACTCTGATATTTTCTAATCTATTCTTTTCTATTCCTTTTTATTAGTGGGGGTCATTACCCTCTCTCTGAAGAAGCCCTGGTGGCACAATGGTGAAAGCACTCAGCTGCTGGGAGGTCAGTGGTTTGAAAGACCGAAGAAGAACTGACACCTTTGAATTGTGGTATTGGCGAAGAATACCGAATATACCATGGACTACCAAAAAGCAAACAAATCTGTCTTGGAAGAAGTACAACCAGAATGCTCCTTAGAAGCAAGGATGGGGAGACTACATCTCACATACTTTGGACATGTTATCAGGAGGGATCAGTCCCTGGAGAAGGATATCATGCTTGGTAAAGTAGAGGGTCAGAGAAAAAGAGGAAGACCCTCAATGAGATGTGTCTTAGTTATCTAGTGCTGCTACAACAGAAATACCACAAGTGGATGGTTTGAATGAAGACAAGTTTATTTCCTCATAGTCAAAGTAGGCTAAAAGTCCAAATTCAGGGTGTCAGCTCCAGGGGAAGGCTTTTTCCTCTGTCGGCCTTCTTCTCTTCAGGGTTCCCCCAGACTAGGAGCTTCTTGGAGCAGGGACCCCGGTCCAAAGGACGCACTCTGCTCCCAGTACTGCTTTCTTGATGGTATGAGGTCCCCCTGTCTCACTGCTCACTTCTGTCTTTTATATCTCAGAGATTGCCTCAGGACCAAAATCCAGTCTTGTAGATCAGGTCCTGCCTTACTAACACAACTGCCACCCATACTCCCTCATTAACATCACAGAGGCAGGTTTACAACATACAGGAAAATCACACAGTACCAGGAATCATGGCCTAGCCAAACTGATACACACATTTTTTGGGGGGCATAATTCAAACCATGACAAGATGGATTGACACAGTGGCTGCAACAATGGGCTCAAGCATATTGATTGTGAGGATGGCACAGGACTGGGCGGGCAGTGTTTCATTCTGTTGTACACAGGGTCACTATGAGTCGGAACTGACTCGACGGCATCTAACAACAACAAGTGGCTCTGCTGGAGAAAAGACCAGGCAATCTGCTCTCATAAAGATTACAGGCTAGGAAACCCTACAGGGCAGTACTACTCTGACCTATAGGGTCACTATGAGTTGGAATCAACTCCAGGGCACACAGCAAAAACAACACCCTCTCTCAATTGTTTCTGAAAGGTGGAAGGAGAATGAGTGAAGGAGTCGGGGATAGGAGAGTGAGGATGGGAAATATTGCTCTACAAGGGATATTTGGCAATGTCTGGAGATATTTGGTTTTCACAAGGGGTGCAGGGAGAGATGCTACTGGCATCTAATGGGTAGCAGCCAGGGATTCTGTTAAACATCTTACAATGCACTAGACAACAAATAATTATCTAATTATCTGGCCCCAGATACCAATAATGCTAAGGTTGAGAAACAAACAGTAAAAACACTGTTTTTCTGATTTACAGATTACAGATCAGGAAACAGACCTAGAGTAGTTAAACAGGTAGGACAAGATCATGCAGTTAGTGAGTGACACAGCCAGGATTTGTCCTCCTATTTGCTTCCAAAACTTATGCTTTAAACATCCCTCTTGGTTTACACAAATAATGGCTAGTCACTCATGAATTGTAATTATTAGCATCACTTACCAGAACATAGTGAGTAAAATGACATCTATTACAAATTTGAATGAAATTCTATACATGTATTTAAAATAATGAAATAGATACAAAGGGACAAATGAATAAGAGCAGAAGACACCAAAACACCTATAAGGCTGAAGATATGAAAGACATCAAAGACATCAAAGAAAAAGCCAAAAAACATCAGGGAAACAAACAAAATGGTAGAGTGAACTATGTGGATGACCAACGGGATTCTATTATTTAAAAAGCAAAAAAGATCCCAATATGTAAAAGCTATAATATTACATACAAGGGTCTGGAAAGAATCCTTCTACAATGATAATGTTGCCTGGTGCTTTAACTCTTTAAATTAGATTATTTCACCTAAATTTGCTTTGCACATTTTTGAAAGTTTGGACACAAGAATGAAAAGAGCCAGAAAAGTAAGACAGAAAGAATTCTGAGTTTTAAAATATATCTTTTGAAGTTATTTAGCCTAGAGATAATAAAGCAAAGGAATGACTCTCTTTTAAAAGTTGGTTGGTCCTCAACAGAACGATGTATTCACATATGAATACACAGGAAAAACGTGTTTAAATGTCACTAATAAAAACTTTTTTAATTATTAGGGAAAAATGTCAAAGATTAACTATCAAGGATAGCTATGAATCACATCAGATATCTTTAAAAGTTGCTGATCCTCAAAGCAGACAGACACTTCTTCCATGAATAATCAAAAATGCTACTCTAATAATGAAATTATTACAACACAACTCAATCTCTTTCCCATACTACTCCAGTCTCTCGACAGCTACAACTTCTCCTTAGTGAATTCCACTTTCAAGAGTACTATCAAATAGGAAAGGATTATTTCATTTAGATTTATTCATCCAAAGCTGAATTAAAGTGTGAGTGTCCACATGAAACACATGTTGGCAGAAACCATAGTCTGTGAAACAAATTATTAGATAGATGAGAAAGTCTCTACTAGGAGTTCAAATCAGAGGAGAATACATATATGAGTGATATGTAGTTTATTTTTATATTTGATAAAGGTTTTAGATTTACTGAATAGTATTACATAGATAAGAAAATGTGATTTTAAGTTAATTTACAAATAGCTTTTTCTGTCAGATTTTTACAAGTGAATACTTCAAAATCCTGAAACAAAGTATAAGCCCTTAGAAGGATACTAAATATAAAAAGTTTTCAAACATCGCATTGATGCATTTCTGTTTTGATATTCATTTTCTTTTTATATATTTATGTGGTAAAAGTGAAGACATTAGCAAAGGAAAATAGAACAGCCACCTAGATAGATTCTAAACTAAACCACTAAAGATACAAAACCAACTTTTTCTTATCATTTAGTACTATGATACCCTTGGGTAAATACAAAAAATGACCAAACTAAAGCTTAATAAGCCCCCAGACACCCTTTTAGCTCAGTGGTGAAGTTATCTCCTGGTTCACCGTTCAGCCTGGGAGTGGACAGCCCCATAAAACCAAATGGGGCTAATGAGGTACAGTAGTCCAGTGACAAGGGCCAGAAGGCAGAAGGGGACATGGAAGCTGGTAATAGGGAACCCAAGGTTGAGTAAGGATATTCTTGATGTGTTGTGAGATTGTTAACCATTGTCATAGGGCAACATGTGTAGTAACTGTTAAATGAGAAACTATTTTGTTCTGCAAGCCATCATCTTAAGTGAGAATAGCAGCACGATTGGAAGAGTGTAGTCAATGTCACTGAACTGTGCATGTAGAAATTTTTGAAATGGGGTATCTTTGGCTATGTGTATTTTCACCAAAAAAAAGGTTGAGAAGTTAGAGGGTTGACATGTTGTGGGGTTGTTAACCAATGTCATAAAACAATATGTGTACTACCGTTTCATAAGAAACGATTTGTTCTGTAAGCCTTCACCTGAAGTACAATAAAAAAAATAAAAATAAAAAAATAATGTGGAAGACCAAACAATGGTTTAGCTTAAATAGCAAAAAATGTCTGCCTTGAGCATTATCCTCATTTAAGAACTATCTGTATGGGATCATATTGACAACAGCAACTCAAAAGATTAGATAGGAACCTTAGGGGACAGTGAGTTTATGTTAATGAGTGAGGAACAACTCAGAAAAAGAGGGTGAGAATGGCTGCACAACTCGAAGAATGTAATCAATGTCACTGAACTGTACATGTAGAAACTTTCTGTGTATATTCTCAACAACAGCAAAATAAATAAAACTTTCAAAAGTAAAATAAAAAAAAAGATTAATAAATATACTTAGATATTCCAAGGGTCCAACTGGGATTATGACTAGAAAGTTATTAACCCTAAGAAATTATTTAGAAAGAACATGCATCTTTAAAGTGTTTAGACTTCCCAATTAGGATCATGAAATGAACCTCTACTCACATGTTCTTTTCATGCTACTCAGTAAAATTTTGTAGCTTTCTTCCTGGAGGACCCCACATTTCTTGACAGTTATTCTTAAATTACATGTTCTGTTTTTTATTTCAGAATGGGAATTACTTTTCATTTACATTTTCTAACTATTTTTGGTATAGTATAAAATGATTCTATATTAATTTCATATCTAGCTGATTTTGGCTTCTCTTATTGATTCTTGGTGATTCTTATAAACAGGAAATGGATTATTCATCAAATAATATTAGGAAATTGTGTAGCGGGGGAGGGACTCATGTTAGATACTCACCTATCTGGTGTATTTTGGCATATACCAAAATAAATTCTAAATTGATTAAAGAGTTAAAGGCTAAAAAAATAATAATAAAAACATAAGTAAAGTACAGTTGATTATTTAACTATTTGGGGATGAATAAACAGTAAGGATGACAGCTATGGCAAAAACTCACCAGAGACAAAAAGATTTAGCTATATTAAATTCAATAGTTCTGAATGACCAAAGAAAAGTCGTAAGTAAACACCAGAATGGGAAATATATTTGGAACAAATCATAGTTAAATAGAGAAAATCCTGACTATAATAAAAAGCTCTTATTAATCAATAAGAGAAACACTAACACCCAGTAGGAACATGGGCAAAGGGAATAAAATGAATGAACAGATAATTCGTAAAAGATATCAAAAGGCCAATAAACACAAAGAACATTCAACTTTACAACCAAATTCAAATTAAAATGACAAAGAGATAGCATTTTTTGTGGCCTATTCAACTGGAAAAGATTCGGTGCATTGAGACTGAAAGCTCAAGCACATCTGGCAGGAGTATAAAGTGTTATGACCTTTCTGGAAAAAAATGTAGTAATCTGCATTAAAAGCTTAAAAGTGTCCAAAGTATGAATATACATTTGTGAAATAATCAGAGATGTAGGCAAAAAATTATGCATAAAGATAACCATTATAATATTATTTATACTAGCAGTTGGAAGCAACTGTAATGTCTCCAAATAATGGAATAGTTAGTTTGTAGTACAACCTTATGATAGAATATTAGTGCAGCCATTTAAAACATATTTCTAAAGAACACCTAATGGCATGAAAAAAAACTAATGATATTAATTAGAAAAATGAAGACATAAAATTATATATATAGTATAATACCAATTTTATAAATATGTAAAATATACATGTATAGGCAAAAAGGAAAAAAGATAACAGATTGTTAACAATGGTCCTATCTGGGGGAAAGGATTATAGATAATTTGCATTTCCTTTTTTATACTTCGAGGAATCTTTCAGCTGTTCTATAGTGAATATATTATTACCTTTATAAGAAGACACAAAAATAAATGTTATTTTTAAAACTACAGTCAATAAATATTTTTAAACTAGCCATCAAGTGATGCAACAAAACATTCAGAAATACAACACCAAAAAACACAATTTAAAAATATCAGTAGACTTTTCTATATATGAACAACAGAAGATATTCACTTTTTTTAACTTGAAATGTTTTTCACATGACCAAGATTATTAAAAGACTTGCAAACCAAAGGCAGTAATAACTAACTATTAAATGTTCACTCAGCAGTAAAATCCTTATCTAATGAATCACAGCAGACGTATTTGGTTAGAGCGCTTACCTTTTTCGCTTACACTCTCACTTTCGATCTCAACATCATCACAGCTTGTATATTCAGGCGTGGAAGCTAATTCCTCCTCTGAACTGCTCAATGAAACCTGGCGCATTTTACCTCCTTTCTTTGATTTATGAGGCTTTGGTGGTGGAGGTCTTACTGACTCTGACTGGTCTGAACTGAGAGAATCATTCCTTAACATTGTTTCCATTTTTTCCCGTTTTGTTTTCCGAACAGCAGAGCTGGGATCTAAGTGGTGTTGTTTCCTTAATGAGTCAGTACGCCTCATATCTGGTCTATCAATGGGTATTGGACTCCTCCGGGGGGTAGGAGGACTATGGTTTGTGGTCCTTTGTGGGTAAGAACCTGGTCCCTGAGCCTCTCGAGTTCTTTCCATTGAATAAGATCGCTGATTTTCCATGGCAGCTGTCCGTTCAGATATAGATCTTTGCCTTGATGGTCGTTCCATCCTTAGCGTAGAAATCCTGGACTCTTCCAATTCAGCATTTGCCAAAGAAACATCACTATGTCTTCTCTCATGCCGTGCTCGGGACACTTCAGCATGGATACGCATTTGTTCTTCATAGGGCTGGGGCTTTACTGGATAACGGGCCAAATTTGGATCACTTTGGTAGCGTGCCTGGTACTCCTCCTCTCTCCTTTGTCTTTCATATTCATCTCTGCCCTCCACATCCTCCTCATCATCTACAATATACTCTTTGGAACGCCTATGACTTCTCCTGTTGGAGTCCCTATAACTTACATGATCAGATTCTTCATAAAATTGACATTGCCTATCAGCATAATCTGATGGAGATCTAGGCATTGCGCTATCTGAAGGAGCATACTGTGAATATTCCTCTCTTTCTTCCCTTTGGTCGTATCTTCTATTCTGATCTCTGGACACTGATGGACTTCTTTTCCTAAGTAACCAAAGGAAAAGAAAGATGAGAAGAGCAACATTTAAACAATTTTACATTTTATTGATTCACTGGCAGGCTGTTGGATAAATTCAAATACTTCCCTTGTTTCATTTTTTCTGATTTCATTTTAAAGACATATCGTAACAAAAGTTTTACTAGTACTCATTTTATTCAGTTCGAATAGTCAATTTACAAGGTACTTTTGCAGTGGTTATTAAACACTTGACACACTACATATAAAACATACTTATGCTCTGAAATCAGATAATCAATATCACATTTAGCTGCTGCAAAACAGCTTTCATTCTAACTTCCTTGATAGGCTTGCTACACTTCAGCTATTCGCCAGCTGTTATTCAGTAGCTTAGAAATATTCTCCCTTCCATCCTCTCTCTTCCTGAAACCTCGCTGTGAAAGTTACTTGAAAATGTAATGAAGCCAAACTTACTTGGCTCAAGAATTGAATACTTTCTGACTAAAACTAAATATTGGCTCCTAAAAATTAATCGTTTTTTCATTCAGCATCTACCTAGATCACTCCCAGCTTTGGTTTACCCCGATCTTCATTTTATCATTATGTCTCCAACCCTTCTTCAGTCCTCTACTTTGATATAAGTAATTTAAATAAATACCATTTTCATTTTCTGGATTACAAAGCGATTTGTTCACCACCACTGCCTTAGCAGTCAGAGAGGACTGCTATTTTTGTTCCATCTTCATTAAGATTAATGCCATCTCGGTGACACTTCTCCACTCAGTCTCAACATCTGACCCCGCATATTTCCTTCCAGTCTCAGAAGAGGACATGGCTTCTTAAACTCTCAACATGTCTCACTAACACTGGCACAACCCGTAACCGGACTTTGCAATCGCACATAATACTCTTTGTCAAGAGTCCTCTTCTCTTGCATGAACTCAGATGGTATCAACTACTAGCCACAGGAAGCAATGAGGTTGGAATCCTGAAGATTACAGAAAAGGATTAGAATAACTGCTATGGGGATTTTGCTAGGACATGAACAGGAGCTAATGAGAAAGTGGGGTCAGTTGAAGTGTTTAAAGATGACCAAGATGAGACAGGTCTGTTGTAAAGTTCTTAGACAATATTTTTTTGGCCCAAAAGCAAGAGCAGAGAAGGAACATGATGAAATGACACAAACCAACAACATCATCACTCTCTTCTAAAGTCTCCTCTGTGTCACCAAATCCCTTTTCCCTCATACCTGGAATACAGGCTGCCAATGTATCGATCAGCGTTCATTAGCGAAAACAGAAGTCTCTCTAGGTTTTCCAAGTAGGAAGGGCTTTAATACAGGAATGAGAAGCTACACAACTGTTGAAATGGCTAGGAGAATGAAGGCCAAGAAAGTTAATGCTGCTGATCTCAGCCTGCAGAAGCAAAGGCAGGGATACTCAAAATGTTCGATTGGAAGATGCTTAGAGAGAAGTTGCCACCAAATATCTCAGCTGCCTACAGCATTGGGGTGATCAATTAACAGAAGCTCTCACAGGAGCACTAGGACTTTCACATCTGCTCATCTGCCTGTTTACAACTACTGCTTGATAATAATGGCTTCTCTTTCTCTTCTACCTTCCAAATCTTACACAAAGTATCTGGTAGACTCTAAGCTGGAACCAGAAAGGGAAAAGAGTATTGTACTGAATAAAGGAACTCATCTGTTCTCCTAAGTGTTTTACAATTGAACAAGTAGATGTAATTTCTTTTTTTTTTTTTAACATTTAAAGCTATGTAAACATTTATGACTTAATACAAATCATTACAATTATTACATAAAACCATTGATTCCTACAGTTGAAAATGCACAATCAAAGCAGGACACTCAAAAGAAATATGCTATTAATCTATACAACATCCTATATATATAGGATATAATATACATGAGCATGTTATGAATCACTCATTTTACTTTTGTCATTATTTTTAGACATGTCACTAAAAAAAATATGCCAGCATGGTAGCAGTGTCACGTAAAGAACACCAGAATTAAGGGATCTGGTTTTTTAGTTCAATTTTGCTATAATTAGTTATTTGAACCTACAAAAGTAATTTACTCTTTGGAAGTCTGTGCTTTAAAATGAGAGGCACAGAATACACATCTAACTCACACATCATTTTACCAAACATTTATTAGGTAAGAACTACATGCCACACACTATAACATAGGTGTGTGTCTGTGTGTGTGTGTGAGTGTGTGTGTCCACGGAGCAGCTGGTGGATTTGAACCGCCAACCTGTTTGGTTAGCAGCCTGAGCTCTTAACCACTTGGCCACCAGTGCTCCCGTATAACATAGTCTAGGAAAACAGAAATTATAAAAACATGATCCTCGATCTTAAGAAGACAAATGACTCATAGAGACTATGATCTTATAATACTGATACCACAATTTCATCAAGTTCAAAATGAAATCTCAAAAATATAAAAATTAAAAAGGTAATTCTGAAAAGGTACATTTGAACTAAGACCTAAATAATATATTTACATTGAGTGCAGTCCAAATGATATTTAAAAAAATACAGCACTGGAAACAAAAACAGTATCCTCATTAAGTTGTCATTATTTTCATTACTTTTTATTACTCCAAGTTATTCTTATAAAATATAAATCTACTAACTTCTTAAGTGTTGTTTTATTAAATTCAAAATTTTCCAAGATAATTCGCCTCGAGAACCCATCTAAAAGCAGCTCACCAAGTCTTTTTCACATACCCTTCCCTTTCAAAAGATTTCATGCTCTCAAACTGTCTATCTTCCTTCTATTCTAATGAAAATTCCAATTCCTCCTTATACCTGATGTCAGTTGGGAGTCAAAAGAAAAACGATCAGATTAAATCAGAGTGAATCGGTACTGGTTTAATAACATTCTCAAAAATACTTGCATGCCTTAAGAGGATGTTTGTTAACAGAAATTAATCTCTAAAATGTGGAACTTAAGCCATACAAGAAAGAGAAATGAGGGGGAATAGGGTATTTTGGAGGCAATTCACTTAATAGTGGCTCTCTTTCCCACTGTACTCCCTCCCTAGTTGATCGTAATCCATTTCTAAGCAGGAATGTTCATATTATCCTTTAAAAGGTTATGTTTCATGAGGACAGGAACTTGGATCTAAAGAGGATGGTATTTAATAAATGCTCAATAAACATCTGTTGAATGAGCGAACTGATTAATTATTCCTTAGATTATTTCTGTTTTTCATGGTCTGCTTTTTTCTTCTATATTCAAACCCACTGATTTGCTACAATAGTCAATTTCTTTGTTTTCTTTTTCTTTTTCCCCCTACTACTCCCATGGTAGTAACATATTAAGTGGAAGGAAGAATCTACTTTTACTAGTAGTGTAATTTATAGGTTAATGTGGTTTTGTAGTTGGACTACAGAATCCAACTACTGTTTATAAAATGACTTCTCTGGGAAAATGTATTTTGAGTGTCAATCACTTTAAAACTAAACTTTTGGAACAAAACTTCTTTGTTAATTAATGATTTCCAGTAATATACTTAACATCACACTGAGTAGGTCATAAGTTTAAAAACAAACAAACAAAGGAATACTTCATTCCTACCCTGAAGAATTAATATGATTTTCTTAAAGTAAACAGGGTACAAATAACATAAATGTAGTGAGTATTTATAACATAGGAGTTATAGTCTATTTTACTGGTAGATAAGAATATGTACTTCCTATTATAGCATTCAAGGAGCCCTGGTGGCACAGTGGTTAAGCACTTGGCTGCTAACTGAAAGGTCGGCAGTTAAACCTACCAGCTACCCAATGGGAGAAATATGTGACCATCTGCTTCTGCAAAGATTACAACCTTGGAAACCCTAATGGGCAGTTCTACTCTGTACAGTATTGTCGCTATGAGTCAGAATGCACTGGAAAGCAATAGGATTATAGAATTCAGTTTCAGTGTTGTGTTGTTGTTCTTAGGTGCTGTTGAGTCAGTTCTGACTCATAGTGACCCAGTGTACAACATAACAAAACACTGTCTGGTCCTGCGCCATCCTCACGATCGTTGTTATGCTCGAGCCCGTTACTGCAGCCACTGTGTCAATCCATCTCGTTGAGGGTCTTTCTTTTTTTCGCTGACCCTTTACTTTACCAAGCATCATGTCCTTCTCCAAGGACTGGTCCCTCCTGATAACATGTCCAAAGTATGTGAAACAAAGTCTCACCATTCTCACTTCTAAGGAACATTCTGATTGTACTTCTTCCAAAACAGATTTGTTCATGCTTTTGGCAGTCCGTGGTATATTCACCATTTTTCAACACCATAACTCAAAGGCATCAATTCTTCTTCAGTCTTCCTTATTTATTGTCCAGTTTTCACATGCATATGAGGAAATTGAAAATACCATGGCTTGGGTCAGGTGTACCTTAGTCCTTAAAGTGACATCTTTGCTTTTTAACCTTTAAAGAGGTCTTTTGCAGCAGATTTGCCCAATGCAATGCATCATTTGATTTCTTCACTGCTGCTTCCATGAGTGTTGACTGTGAATCCAAATAAAATCAAATCCTTGGCAACTTCAATCTTTTCTCTGTTTATCATGATGTTGCTTATTGGTCCATTTGTGAGGATTTTTGTTTTCTTTATGTTAAGGTGTAATCAGTTTCAGTAAAGGCTATAAAATTGCTATAAAGATTATAATATGGGTAAGCTGAGGTCTGTAAAAAAAAATCTTTAGAACCATTAATACTTAGTTTCTAACAAGCTATCACCTCACGTGCATCAGAAAGCTGGACAATAATAAGGAATGACCAAAGAAGAATTGATGTCTTTGAATTATGGTGTTCGCAAAGAATATTGACTATACGATGCACTGCCAGAAGAACAAACAAAGCTGTCTTGGAAGAAGTACTGACAGAATGCTCCTTAGAAGTGAGGATGGCAAAACTTTATTTCATGTACTTTGGATATGTTGTCAGGAGAGACTAGACCCTGGAGAAGGACATCACGCTTGGTAAAGTAGGGGATCAGCGAAAGAGAAGAAGACCCTCAACGAGATGGATTGACACAGTGGCTACAAGAATGGGCTCAAACATAGAAATGATTGTGAGGATGGTGCAAGACTGGATTGCATTTCATTCTGTTGTACACAGGTTCCCTATAAGTCGGAACTGACTCGACGGCACCTAACAACAACAAAGCAAGCTATCTAAATGCTTTTTAAAATCATATCTTCGGAAAATTGAATTTAATATTAAATCCAGCAATGACTTTGTTCTAGAGATTATAAAACTTGCCTGAAGCATGTGAATCATAATGTAGATGCTTATTTGTACAGGATTTAAGTAAAAATAGAACATCGATCATAATTTCTGAAATTGGAAAATTGGAATGACTATTGTCACTGTTACTCTAACACAGACTTAGTTTTTTTTTTTTTTTAAATGTACTTTAAGGTACACTATCTTATATATTAAAGCTATGTTAGAAGCAAGGCAAGATGATATTCTAAGAATAATAATGTACTTTTATTAAACAATGAATAATCTGCTGGCAATTATTCTAAAATGTTAAAATATTCTGCCAAAATAACTTTTACCAATTATATCATGAAATATATATAAAACCAAAACACCCACTGACGTCGAGTCGATTCTGACTCATAGTGACCCTATAGGACAGAGCAGGACAACTGCCGCATAGGGTTTCCAAGGCTGTCAATCTTTCCGGAAGCAGGCTGCCACACCCTTCTCCCGTGGAGCAGCTGGTGGGTTCAAACCACTGACCTTTCAGTTAGCAGCCAAGCATTTTAACCACTGCTTCACTAGGGCTCCTTGTCTCATACATGCTCTCCTTTAAATTAATATTATTGTATTTCTTAGGCACTATATTCTTTTCAGGAACTGAAGAAAATCCATGCCAATTAAATTGCTGTATCTCTAATTACTATCTTCACCACTGGCCATTATAAGCAAGCCTTGGCATTTATTATTATCTGGTGGAGAATATTCAACAGGTAAAAGAATATAATGATAATTTGTACACTTCTTTAAGCATCACAAAGTTTTTAACAGTACATAACCCACAAGTCATAATTCAGAAGAACGAAGGAATTCATCTAGGATGTTATATTTTATCTAATCTTTCAAACACCCCCAAGAAATTTAAAAAAGAATCCAAAATTATTTTTTCCTTTAAAATGAAATGTATTTGTGACATCTATAGTGCCTTGCTTTTCACTCTTATGTATTCTATCCATCCCCATTTCTGATATAATAACTGTATATTTATAGTCACTTTATTTTTACCTAACATCTATTTATCTTACTTCTCTTTAAAACCAACAGCAAAACTGGTTGCCATCGAGTTGATTCCAACTCATAGTTAGACCTAAATTGTCACAGTTATTTCCTCTTTCATCACATTATGGTCGTCTTAACTGGAACCACTTTATTGAAAATCATAATTTAAACTACCTAAATCTACTTTAATCAGTGCATTTCTAGTCATTGCTTTTAAAATTTTTTGTCATATGAACTAGCTATTCAACATATTTTTAAGTATTCTAGCTGCACTAGTCACACCTGATATCATATTGTAAATGTTATTCTGACCAAGCAGCATAGTTTGAGCAAGAAACTCTACCAACCAATCTCTTTGAAATTTCATGTCAAAAAAATCACATTGACGGATAAGAAATAGAAAGCTTCCTTCCCAAATAAAGGTACTTCTTTCAACTTACATACTGTATGTTAATTCATCATAGTTTCCACTTTACTATTTGCAATTTTTACCATCCTAGGTCGTTTATGTTATACCCCCTACAATACTGACCACATGTACTATAAAAATAATCACCAAATCTCTAAAAATATAATCCAGTAAACATTTAAAAACATTTGTAAAGACAATGAATGATTAAATGAAAACTTAAGTTTTAATATTCATATTTTTAACTTAACTAAAGACTTATGTAATTTTTAAGAATACTAATGATGTTGATAGTAAAGTGAAGAATTTGAGGATTACTAATTTCTGAAAATTAAAATTTTATATTATTACTATTAAACACTATATGAAAAATCTTAGAATCTTTTCTAATACAGTTCATTAAAAAGCTATCATTTTATAAATCGAAAAGTATAAACAATATAAGCTATATAATCATGGATATTCCTAAATACTAAAATATTTCATTAATACAATTACATAATGCCGAACATATAATTTAAACATAACAAAGCAAAAAATTCTCAAATTTGAATCTGCTAAAATACATTAAATCAAGGATTTAACAGAAGTATATGATCCTAGAAAATATGAAATATATAGGTTCCATTCATACAATTCCCACAAAATCCTTTTTAAAAATCAAACAATATATACTCATCAAAAACAATAAAATATATAAATCTTTTTTTACATATCACAATTAGTATTTTACACATTTTTACTGTTTTACCTTTTGCTCAACCAATGCACATCTGTCGAGCATGAAGCATCATGTTGATGAAAATACATCAACATCATGCCAGGCGGTGCTTTCATTTAATCCTTCTAGCTCTAGCAAAATCATAGGAGCCATCCTTAATCAGATGATTTGAAAGTCTCTACTCGCTTACAATCATTTTATTTTAAAACTCAGCTTCTAAAAAGTTACTCATAAAACAACACTCATTCGAGGATGGAGTCATAAAATCCTCTAGTGATGGGCCTGTTAAGAGAAAGGGTATTCTTTAATGCTGTTACTATGTGGCTGTATATAGCTCGAGGTCAAGTAAGAATGTACCTTGTAAGGAGGATTATGGTACTTAGCTGATTAGTGCCTCTCAGTAAAAAACACCAAATGCAACCTACATCCAAGGCAGTTCTGGGTACTGTACTTAAAACTGACAGATTCAGAAATTTATAAATCATGTTCTTCTATATTAACTGCAGTATTTCTAAAATAACAAAATTCATTGTGCTCATTATAGATAAATCTACTGCTCAGCTTTCACCATAAAATGTTTGGCGATGATACTGGTGATAGTTTAACAGGCTGATTCTGTAACTTCTTTTCAATTATTCGTTATAAATTTCTTAATTTTTACTTTAAAAAAGGATGCTTCCTCAAAAGTGCAATGGGACAGATAGCAGTGGTGTCTGTAGAAATTTAATAAGAAATAATATGCTCCATGAATTGAGTTTAAATCAGGCTTTGCTTACTTTAATGTATCATTTTACCTCAAAATGTCTCCATTTAATCAGGGGTGGAAAGGAGGAGTGTGCTGTCACAGGATGGGGAGAGCAATCAGAGTCACATAACAATGTATGTATACATTTTTGTATGGGAAAAAAATTTTTTTAAAAGTCTCCATTTAGTCATTCAAAAAAAAAGAAAAAGTAGAGAATAATACCACAGAGTCCATTCTGCCAAAAGCTAATTACCTAGATATTAATATAATATCTCTGAGAATTATATTAAAGTGATTCCAAATAAATGTATATAAAACTGAGAAAAGGCAAGAGTTAAAGAGTGGTAGAGATTCAAAAGCACTGTGTTGTGTTTTTGACTCTCAAATTTCAAGTTTAAATGAGGGTCTAGGAATATGTAATAGTACTTTTTAACCATTTGTGCAGTATTCATCTATATAATTTGCTTCTAGAATTAAGTGTAGGTCTTGGAGACATTGTGAGGGGAAAAGAGGGCAGAGAAAGTGACTTTTCCCTTCTGAGATTCCTAATAAAGACTTGTTGATTCTTCAAAGAGAAATGCAATATAAATTCAAGATAATCCATTTTCTTAAGAAAATTAACTAATAATAAAATTTAACCATTTAGACAAACAGTTTATATCAAACTGAAAAATTTTTCCACAGTGTATTTTGATTCTTCCAAGCTGATGAGTCCGGGAAACTTCAGAAACACTACAGCTGATACTGTAAGACCAAACCTTCCTCTTGTTTACTTTTCCTTCCATTCACTCTCACCACCTCAGTGAGTTCTCTTGGCAATACTTCTCCATCTGTAATGCATGCTCTGTTGCCAATCCTGTCCTCTACCACTGAACTTGTCTCTAGCTTCTCTTATTTGTCTACCCAGACTTTCATCCGCATCATTTCTAATACTGCTACTGCTTTCTCTTTACTCTCTATGGAGATTTCTAGGTCTCCAATTTCCTCCTCTCTCGCCTTCCAACATTTTTAGTCTCCTTTCAGGACTATTTTCCCCATTTTTAACTTTTTACTTTTACATCTTTTTCATTCCCTGGACAAGCAGTTCCTATCTATGCATTCAAATTCATGAGACCTAATTTTGGGTTTAAAAGGTTTTCACGAATTTTAGAATTCATTGACTGTGGAGGTACAAAATAACAAAAAGATTCTATGAATCAAATATCAGTTTAATTTTTATTTTATTCATGACAATATTATCAAGTTATATTTGAAAGACGAAGATCTTGTGTACTCAAATCTCTAGAAAATGGTGCACAAATGAATTGGTCCCATATAGTAACCCAGTGTGCTATGCCTCTCCCCTCAGCATCTCTCCCAAAATTGACAGCCCACTAATAGACATGAAGGCTGAGAACCAGACCATACTAGAAGATAACTTAAACCTGTAATGATTTTATTTCCCCCTTCTTAAAGGTCTCTCCCTGAGTCTGTGTCAGCCTTAGAAAAAATCCTATAATAAAGATTCAATGAAAACAATATCAAGTAAAATGAGCAAAATAGGGGAAACAGAAAATGAAAAAAGAAATATAGATAAGTTTAGCCAACAACCATCTTCCATGATTATCAGCGAAAGCACCTCCAGAAAGATACTTTATTCCATTCTCCCCATCACCTGTATAGTCTCTTAGTATCACAGTTCCTTTATTGAACTCCAATTATTGGTTTAATACACCTATTCCATTCTTCCTTACCTTATTTAATTTGCTTCAAAGAGATAACTTACAGATTTTTGGTTGTTTAGAGAAATCTCTTCCTATAAAATGACACAAACACATTTAGAAGTATATATCAAAGAAAAATAGGTGCTACTTATCTGCAAGCCAAAGAAGACTTATACAGATACAAAAAATATGTATATAAGGGACGGATTACCCAACAAGCAAGGTTCGCACGGGCTTACTTGTGCTTATTTACTAATCTGTAGTGGGCAATTTCACCTGTTTTTCACCATATCAAAGATGTGGTAAAACCCATGTGAAATTGTGCACTACAGATTAATAAGTAAACACAAGTAAACCCATGAGTACCTTGCTTAACATAGGCCCATGAGTACCTTGCTTACTGGTTAATCCACCCCTGAAAAAAGTGTATAATTAATATTCAACATAAGTATTTACTTCCTTATTGGAAAAAAGAATCATAAGATATTTTAAAATATGGGAAATGCAGATAAGTGGGTTTAAGTAGAAGCAGCATTCTTCATCTCAGTTAATAGCAATTCTTTCCTCTCAGTTGCTTATCCAATTGTTCAGGAAACCCTGTTGGATCTACCTTCAGAATATATCGAGAATCCAAACACTTCTCACCACCTCCAAGTCATCATCATTTCTCATGTGAATTACTGCAAAAGCTTCCTGACTGGTCTCCCTGCTTCTACCCTATCCTCCTACAGTCCACTATCAACACAACCACCAGAATGTAAGTCAGATCATGTCACTAATGTGCTCAAAACCCTGCAGTAAGTTACCATTTTACTTAGGATGAGAATCAAATTCCTTACACAACCTAAGGGATCTGACACCCCTTACCTGCCTGGCCTCCTCTCCTATTGCTCACCCCTGGCTCACTCAGATCCAGCCGCACTGGCTTCCCTGCATGCTCTCATCTTAGGACAGTTCTCTACCAGCTCCCTCTGCCTGGAATGATGTTCCTCCAGGTATCAGTAGAAATAACTACTCACTTTCTTCAAGTCTTCCCTCAAATCTCACTTTCTCTAGAAGCCCTACTCTGACCACTCTATTTAATACCTCAGTCTCCTCCTCCACTCCCTATCCCAATCCTCTTAACCTGCTTTAATTTTTAATTTTTTTCATAACACTTGTCACCTTATAATCATGATTTCTTTTATCATGTTTACTGTTGCTTCATGCTAAAATCAAGTTCTACAGGCAAAGATAATTATTTTGGTCACTTTATCCCAAACAGGAGGTACTCAATAAATATTTGCTGAATAAATAAATAAATCTACATAAGTAAGCATGTTTTTACAACTTGTTGAAAGTAAATTTCATTTGCCCATTAGACAGCTTATCTACAATATAAAGTTAGTAGTATTTGCCAAAACTCACAGTACTTATTTTCCTTATTTTTATTTTAACTTGAAAAATAAACTCACAAATTACTCAAAATACTACTCTCAAGTGAGCCAGCAAAGGACGTGTCTTCAATGCGTAAGTATCATGAATATCAACCTGTTAACTCTCCCAACTACTGAATCTTTTTGTGCTATTTTGTTGTTATTTAAGAGTAACTTGAAAATTTAAGCGACTTTTTCCAGAATGTGGAGAAGACAATGTTGCTTGAGATAGGGAGAGGTAAGGAGTAAAGAAAAGCTCTTTTTTGAGAGTAGAACAGAAAGACTTAAATATAAAGCTACAGCTCTGTCAATTAGCCCACCACTAATTTGCATGATAATACAACTCAATCAAATTCTTTTACAGAATGACAGGTACAAAGAAGGTACTTGCTCAACAAGATTTTTCTTGTAAGAGATGTAATAATAACCAAATCAATAGAGTACTGTTTGGAGCTATATATATCTCTTCATACCAATATTTGTGGTAGTAGAAATTTTCCTGTGTAGCGCCTTCATGATTATGCGTGAACAAAAATAAGCACACACATAGCATGTTATATATCCTGATACAAAGCTGAAAGAACTGGCAAATTATTTCTACATAAGATGCACATTCAGATGTGACTCAGTTACTGGTAGAACAATTAAAGAAACCCAATTTATCTTTCAGTTAATGTTCTTTCTCAAACAGAGAAAACAGCATTTAACATCTGCATGCCAGCATGGTCTGTGGGTTGTTTCTTAGCTATCTATATAAATACTCCATTTCTCCAAATGATGCTTCAATCATTCTTCCTGTTACATATGCAATGCACCCTCTGGATGAAAGATACTCTTCAAAACCCTTAATTCTTTAGGACTAGCAAAATACTATAAAGTGGACTCTTAGCAGACTGTCCTCAAAAGTGGCTGAAAGTAATTTGCGACATGTCTTCGAATGCAATTGTTTTCACTCCATTCTCAGTCTCAGAAAGTTCCTCAAAAACCCACATATCTATGCTACAAAAAACACTGAAAGATGATGGGAATTTTAAGGAAGATTATCAGAGGAGGTGAAGAAGACAGCACTGCAAAACTTCTGTAAAACATTCTCTTTTAACAATTCTGTTCTTTCCTTGAAGTAATTCTCCCTCCAATAACCAATAAAACGTCTCAGTCTCTTAGCAGCTTCTTCCCTCACACTCCTCTACAAATTTCCTCTGCCAGTGAGGAGCCAGCAGACAAGAAAAAAAAAAAAAAAAAGAGGAAGCTTGCTGGAGCTAGAAGTCTCTAAGTGGTGCAAATGGTTAACACATCTGGCTACTAACCAAAAAGTTGGAGGTTTGAGTCCACCCAGAGGCATCACAGAAGAAAGGCTTGGTGATCTCTTTCCAAAAAAATCGGCCACTGAAAACCCTATGGAGCACAGTTCTATTCTGACACACATGGGGTTGCCATCAGTTGGAATCGTTTTGACTGGAATTGTCTGGAAGCAGCAGTAACTGAAGCTAAGCCCCAAATAAGATGAGGCAGAATGTGATCAGCCACTGATAGAGATGAGCTTCGCAAGAAGTCTGTTAAATTTCAAGGAGTGTTTTTGTGTGGTTTGACTATTTTTAAAACATGTTGTTCTTTTTTTAAATACTATATTAAAAGAAGGACATCAACTAAGGAGCACATTTGAGACCATGAGGATGATGCATCAGGTCACCAGATCAGACATAGGAGTTAGGATTTTCTTTTGAATGTAGATGTGTTTTTTGATAGAAATTTCTCCAGATAAGTTATGTGGTTTTTGCCATTTTTAAAGCAAAGTTTCTTTATCAATTTTAAAAGTAACTGATAGAAATAATATCACATTGTGATAGCACATTGTGAAATTATTTGCTTAACCTTTAATTTATGCCTATTTTCTAAAAATAAGTTAGGTAACAAGCTAAAAATATTTCTTTTTTTTGGAGGGGAGGGTTACTTAACATCTTCTGAAGGAAGAAAATAAGAAATGTACTCTGGAAGCAATTATAGTAAATACTTGCTGTTGGCTCTCCGCCATCCATTTCTCTTCCTTCTTAGATGAGAAGGAATGTCTCCTCCATTGCCAGCTTTGTGGTTTAAGTGGGATTGGCCTCACCAGCTCCAGGGCTGGGCTCTGATTAGCAAGGCCAATTTGTAGGTGCCATCCTTGTTCATAATGACTGGTTTGGAATTGAAACAGTGATGTAAGCTGGCCCAAACTCAGTTACTTTTAAGGATGTTTGTCTGACAGTACTGAAACACAGATTTTCTGTTTCATGAATGAGAATTCAGGTAACTCTCAGAACTACTGCAAGCGAATTTAGGGGGAGTCTCTCCAAAATGGAGTCAATATCCAGTAAGCGACAATTAAAAAATAGGAAGAAGGAAATGGGGTCCTAAGTCACATTATATGAGATTCACTATCAATCCTCGCCTGAAGCAACATGGACCTCTGGAGTTTTTGGTTAGAGGAACCAATAAAATCCTTTTAGTCTTTAAGCCAGTCTCAGTTTTCTTTTACTTGTAACTAGAATCTTCCTGGCTGACAAAGAATCTGTGATATAGACGCTAAAGTCTATATGTTACTTTCTCATCAGCTGCCATGATTTTACGAACTCTGTTTCTATGGAAAATTGATTTCATCTCTGTGGAAAGTAAGCACTTTGGGACCCTTATGTACGCTCTGGTCAAATGGTTTCCTAAAGTATTTTCAGTTTTATAGTAAAAACATTAGTTATTTAATATGTATAAAAATTAAATAGATTGATTCAACATGAACAGCAAAAGGAAGAATAACTGTCCAGTATGCTTTATAAAACAACCAAAGATCTGCTTAGGGGGAAGTCCTAACCGTACAAAAGTTGGATGATTTGAAAATTTTCCCTGGTGTATTTTCTGGGATCAAAAAAAAAAAATCACAAGATTGCATTTTTAGTGTTAAATTTCATATGATAATTATATTAGGCTTGTTCTATTCAAGGCTAGAAAGAGATAAAAACAAATCACATTCCACATGTATTAAACAACAGCAAAAAGCTGCTTTTTAAAAACAATTCACATAAAACTACCCTCTACTCAACTTCTAAACTAATGAAGAAACAGAAAAAGAAGCAAATGTCACATGAAGTATTACCTCTATTACTGATAAAGCTAAAATTGGAGAGTGTGTCCTATATCTATGTAAAAGTGGGCCTCCAAATACCAAGCCTCAGAATCATACAGACATAGACAACCAGCACAGACACTAGTCCAAGACTATTTATTTTAAATAATCCTGCCCCTGTAAAACTTATGGCAGAAACAAGAGAGAATGCCTGCTCTCTGAGAGCAGCTTGTTCCCAACTGAAAGAAGAGGGAAAGAGAAAGTGCTACTTATTCTCACTTCCTTATGCCAAAGAGAGGAGTAGGAAAGAAGTAGAGGAGCCAAGAATGTTACTCTAGTGCAGCTTTCTCCACATGGCAGTAAACACAGAAGTGAGGACTGAGGGTATCCCACTTACCAAAACCCTGGAACACTTGAGTCTAGAATTGTGTTAATTAAATTAAAGCAGCTCTAGCACACACATGACTTCAAGAGTCAGGGTTTAAAATAAAACTTTGCTTAAACTGAATGGTAATGAGATAGCAGTACAGAATTATAGCTTTATAGAACGCATGCGGTGGAAACAGGAACAAAGGCAAAAGAGAGTGTGGCAGACACAGCTGCTTGCCTACTGAACATCTCTCTTTTTTCTTACTAACAGAATCCTAATTTTATTCAAGACAACAGTGCACCTATTCTAAAAATGTTATTTTCCTGGCTCTCGCGCAGCTAGGAGTGGTCATGTGACATAGTTCAGGCCAATAAGATTTAGATAAACGTTTACTAGGTGCAGCTTCTACAAAAGCTATTTGTACGTAATGAAAAGAGACAGGCCCAGCTGGCATATATCTTTCATACTTTGCCTTTCCTCTGTCTTGACTGGAATGTGGTCCTGCTGCCTATAACTGAACAGCCCTCTTTTAACCACGAGTTTGTCAGCCACACATTGTGAATGGCAACGCAATAAGTGAGAAGGAGCCTAGATCTCTGTTGACTTCCTTGAGCAGATGAACTGCCTACCATCAGACTTCTTTTCACATGAGAAAAAATGAATTCCTTCTTTATTGAAGCATTGTAGTTATGATATTTCTGTTATATACAGATAACACACAACGCTGAGTCCAGAGAGAGACTTGTCTCTAGTGAATGTTCTAAGACAGCTGGGGCTATTAGTAACCTGGCTGCTTGTATGAGTAGAAGATAAACAACAAGTAAATAAAAGGCTATCATAGGTGAAAGGGGTCGAAAGAACAGAAAATTTGTGCAGGTTGTCTAATAAAGTATAATTTAAGATGAGAATGAATTAAATGAAAGAGGCAGAATAGTATAGCACAGGTCATAATTCCTAATCCAGTGGTGTGCTGAAGCAGACACTATTGTGAGCATCTCTTCCCGATTCTGAGTTCAGTGATGACACATTGGTAGCTTAAAATCAGCCATGCTGGGAATATTTATACCACAGAAATTGGCAAATGCTGCAAATTAGGTCTTTTTTCTTTAGAGAAGTGGTTGTCAAATATTTATCAGCACACTAATAGTTACATGTCACTTCTCAGCTAAACAAAAGCCTAGAAAAAAAAGTGCAAAACAGTCAGGCAGCTATCACAATTCATCTGGAAACCTTAATTTCCTTAGCACGAAGAACGCCTAATATAAAGCCTGGCATTTAGCAGGAGGTCAGTAACTATGTGGGAAAGGAAGGGAGTGAAGGGGAATAAAAAATTCTTTCTCAGTCATTAATAACTATGAAGTTATTTTTTTCCCAAAAGAATTAAATGTAGGAAAATATATTCAGGTTTTTATTTAATGGCATCTGAAAAATTCTGCAATTCTTTGAATATAGCATTCCACCTCCTATCCTAGACACTCTTTTGTTTGAGTTGCATATTGTTACAGAGTTAAGTGTATTTATGAAATCAGAACATTTCGAGCTTAAATGACCTTGGTGAACATGACTTTCAAAGATCCAATGTGAGGTGACAGTAGGCAAGGAGACACGGTTTCAAACTGCATTTAAAGTGCCCCAGTTGGTATTATGGAACAAACTAAAGGTAGTTACCACTGGATTATATAACAGAATCTACACCTTGACGTATCCACTGTAAAGAACTATACTCATGTTTTCATTATTTGAGATTTTTATATTATGTGAAATCCCTTTTAAATTAATTGGAATTATGTATATGCCACTTCTCTGCACAAAGAATTTGAAATGGCCTAAAAAACAAACTACATAAAACAGTTAAGTAAAATAGGAATGGAGAACTGGGATAAAAATGTGGAGTGGTAGAAGGGGCCAGAAATAAAGGTTGGGTGAATACTAAAAAGGATTTATCTACTATTCTAAGTATTTTGGATTTTTATCCTATAGGCAAAGAGGAGGCCATCAGATGTTTTGTGTTAGCAGTTCACTCATGCAATAGTCTGGTTAACTCAAGAGACAGGAGCAACTCTGGTAGCAGGGTGATCAACGGGATTATTTGAATGATTCAGATAAGAACTTACGAGGTCCTGAACTAAGAGAGAGGAAAAGAAAATAAAACAAAAATATGTTTAGGTTAAATCTGTGCTTTGTGGCAGATTAGATGTAGGAGATAAAGGAAAAGAAAGAAACAAATGTTGATTATGATTTTTTTTTTCTTGAGGGACTAGATGAATAAGCTTTGAAAAACAGGAAAGGAACAGGTTTGTAGGAAAACATATGTTCTATTGTACAGATGATGAAGCCTGGTTGCTGAACCACATGGGAGGCAATCACCATGAAGAGTCATCCTTGCCCACAGTGGGCTATATAAGAACAATAGATAACCAATAAACAACCTTTTTTGAAAGCATTGAGATTTTAGAGTTGTTTGTTACTGCTACAAAACCTTTCTAATTCTGAATAAAACACTTATAGACAGATTCCTTTTTATACCACATGTGGAAATACAGGCTGCTCTTTGCCTGCCCATCCATCTACCCAATCTCTCTTTCCAATTATCTTTTCCTCTGTTGAAATATGCACGGGGATAGATCAATAACTCTACTGTCTAAGTAGATGGCTAAGCAGGAAATAAAATGCTATCATTCCCTTCCTGTTCTTCCTGTTAGCACCTCTGATTACTACAAATAATTTTCTTGGAGCCTCCCTTCACTTGGCTTATCATCCCTATCCAAAGTAGTAGAGTAGAAAAGGGTAAAGAAGTCCCTACACTCCCCACAGGCGCAAGATTCATTATGCAAATTGCTCTTTCCTTTTCCCTCCCCCCTAGTCCTCTTCTATGTTGTGGAAAGTGAGGATTCCAATGGAATGATGGCAGATAGTAGCAGACAGTTGATCTCCTTGTACAAAACCCTGAGACAAGGGTTGGATCCCCATTATTGGCAGGTCTTTTGGTTAAGGATGGGTACTTAATGCTTCTTTGTCCTCACTGGGCTTCAGTCTCTAATCCTGAAGCAACACGGAAAAGACCCACTCCAGATTTTATTACAATTATTTAGTGTCTCATGTTATTCTAAACTATTATTTTTAACACGCATTTAAGCTTACCTGACCCTAAAAATTTCTTCGAGCCACAATGATCTATTTAAACCGTATGTTATAAAGAAACACTCAGATTGAACCAATTTATACAAATGTATGCATGACAAAAATATCCTTCTAAAGGGCTTCTACTTCCCCTTCTCTGTAAAATCCATGAATCAGACTACAAAATAAAGATCCCCTCTACTTCTACCCTACTATTCTATAATACAATAATACTATCCTATAATACTGTACACTATATGTTGTAGATTATGATCTCATAATACAATATGCATTGTTATAGAGTTTTTCCTATAGTATCTGGGGAAAAAATAAATTCATTGCCATCTAGTTGATTCCGACTCATAGCGACCGTATAGGACAGAGCAGAACTGCCCCATAGGGTTTCCAAAAGCAGCTGGTGGATTCGAACTGCTGACCTTTTTGTTAGCTGCCAAACACTTAACCACTGCGCCACCAGGGACCCCACAGTACCTAGCTAGGCAAAATAAATCATACAACTTAAGGTAACCAGGTTCTAAGTGAAGGTGAGCCCAACTAATCTCTGTGCTATCGATCTCCTTAACTTTCCTAATTTTACATGACAATCCAATGCTTTTCTGTATATTGACATTAAAAAAGCTGATTTTTTTTAACTTTAATATTTAAATTTCAAGGAGCATTTTCCTTTGTGATTGAATAAAAGATCCATGATTACTACCAAAATCAATATTGAATTTTATAAATACGTGATATAAACTAAAGAAAGCTTATTAGTTAATTAACTAATAATTGTAATAATGTCAGCATCAATTTTTATTTGTTCAAGGGTTTTTGAACTTCCCATGATCAGGTAGGGAGTTAGCAATTTTATAAACTAACATTCTCTGGCTGTGCTGAAATAGGTCTTGGATTTTTCTGGTCTCCTGCACACAAAATATATTTAGTCAATAATGAGTAATTACATTATTGGGGTTTTTCTAAACTACTCTTCCAGATTTTTGAACTGTTCATTAATAATATTTTATATGCAAATATATAGAGAGTACAAATTTTACCTATTTTCCTAATATAAATCTATACCAAAAGGATTTTAATAGAACTAATGACTAAATGGAGCCCTGGTGGCACAGTGGTTAAGAGCTTGGCTGTTAACCAAAAGGTTGGCAGCTGAACTCCACCTCAGAACCCCCATAAGGCAGTTCTATTCTGCCCCATACAGTCACTATGAGTCGGAATTGACTAGGCAGCAACAGGTTATTTTTGCTTTTTTATTTTTTTAAATGACTAAATATCATCCAACTAAATATCAAAAAGAGATCAAGTTTAATTTCTCCTAATCAGTCTTCATAGTTTTTCCTTCTTAGTTTTCATGCTTTGGCTAGATCTCTTGAAACCTGAGTGAAATACTAGAAATTGGTAGATTTTATGATAGTAACAGACTGTTCACCATTAATCAGGGCCTTTTTTTTTTCTTAATACAAATCAGCAACAAGCATTGTAAGTTTTCAATTCTAATTTTTTTCAGATAAAATAGCAGTGCAATAAAATGCACTGGCTACCTTAAGGGAGGAATATTTTAGTAACTTAATTAGCAAGCCTATAAAGTTACTTTTGAATAATATCTTCTAAATGTATAAAATAATTTCATTCAAAAATTAGTATAGAATCTAATCTGAGTAAAATATTATGTAGGCAAAATATACTCTTAATGTTAAAAATTAAAATCAGAAAGTATACATTAATAAAATTTATTAAGTAGCATCCAATAATCTATACAATTTGTTTCACTTATTTTATTCCTTCATACATACCTTAATTCATAACCCACTAGCTATAAAGTATTGTGCTAGATATGACAGAGATAAAAAATGTTAAAATAGTTTTCACTGTGTCTCTTAATATTTTCTGAGAATATACATGAAAAAGTTATACAGGTCTTGCCAGGACAAGGTCTCACGCCTGTTTTAGCAAGAATGTGGAAAAGTTTTTGAAGTTCATCTTTAAAAGTAAATCTAATACATCAGTTAAGACTGCAAAATCCATAAAATCCATCAAACAGCATTTTAAACAAAAGAGGCATCTATTTGCTTGTATATCAAGAATTCAGTCCAGGCTGGTTCATCAGTAAACTATACAAAGGCACCAGACTCTAACTTACTGTTCTACAATCCTGGTTTGGCTACTACAGCTCAGGCTTGGATACACCAGGAAGGAAAAAGGGAGAAGCCAAAGAGGTATCACCGGAAGACTATGTTCTCTTTGTGAGAATCAAGTCATGGGGTCACCTGAAGCTACAACAGAAAGATGAGCTTTTAGTTTTACAGCTTCTGTAGTGGAGGAGAGTAAGTGAGAAGAGAGTTATAGTGAACATTGTAGGAGACCACATACAGTATCTTGCGGACCTTGTGATTTGGTGACTAATGTTTTTCCAATTAAGTGTAATTCTAAAAATAATCACTTGAATAGACTGTAATAATAATTTTATAGTAAAATTAAAAATATTAAATATTAGGACATCTAGGTGGGGAACTGATGATCATCAAATAGTGTGAGAGGAAACTAAAGACCAGAATATACAACTTAATATAAACGTACATACTAAAATAAGCCAAAGTATCCCAAAGCAAAACTTAAGCTTCATAGCTCAGAAAATTAAAAATCTAAGATCTTAAAGATAAGTATAATATTAAATACAGTTAAATATTGAAAAACAATTTTATCATGATGCATATTAACAAAAAGTTGCTTAAGATTAATGACAAAGATGAAAACAAGTAAGCATGGTTATACACAATTGATATGGAGAAGCATCTTAACAAATAACAAGCACCCTACCCTGTCCATTTTGAAACAAAAAGATGGCTACAGAAAGATTCTGAGACACTAGCTATGAGTCTTCATTAAATGCAGCATATATTTGTAAGCT